>NC_045792.1:90031762-90758388 GCF_009873245.2 Balaenoptera musculus
CCTTGCAAAATGAGGACTTGTTTCCAGCATGCACAAGCTTCCGTTAACACAGTACTGCACAAAGCCAAAACTCCCTGTATTCATTTGCCTACAGTGCATCATTTCCAAAAATATACCATGGAAAAAACTCAGGAATATACATGAAAAGCAATAAAGAACGGGATCCCCTATGGTGTCTCGATGGGATAAGAAAGTAGGGAAGCCTCCCTGTTTAAGCCATTACTTAACTACTTGTTTTTGGTTTAGATAATGAAAATTGCTTCTCAGTTATTTCTCCCACCATCTTCCTTTGTTCTCTAAAGAATGCATTTTAGAAAGAATAGTCCAACTGAAAAAACACAGGGCTGACCGTCATATTCCAATATAGATATTATAGATGCAGGGTGACACCTGATACAAGCCACTTAAACTTTCTGCGCCCTCTGTAAAGTGAAGACAGAATATGTGCTCTTACTATGCCAAAGGAATACTGGAAAGATAAAGTTGATTCAAAAATAAGTATGACCAAGAGTAAAGTCCACAAATGAGGGCAATTATGATATGGTTGTCACTCTCACACTTCCCAGTCCCATCTTTTAAATGTAGCTGCCACGTGAGCAGAAACAGAATGTGGGTGGAGATGTAGGTCAAACTCTAAGATCAGTAGTTGGCAAACAACTGCTCACAGGCAAAATTTGGCCCAGCGTTTGTTTTTGTCAATAAAGTTTTATCAGAACACTACCACACCCATTTTTGTCTGTATTTCCTATGACTGCTTTCACGTTAATGTGCCAAATTGTATAGGGGTGCTAAACTATATGGCTTGCAAAGCCAAAATACTTACTCTCTGGCCCCCTATAGAAAAAGTTTGTTGACCCTCTTCCAGAGCACGTGGAGAGATTCTTTTTCTTACCCACTCTCCTCAATCCCAAAGCTACCAGGATGATCTATTAGGACATGAAAGAAAAATATTAAAATTTCTATTTATAATTCACTTTCACCTAAGAAATAAGAGATTAAGTTCCGCCAATTTGGCAATAGTGCCACGTGTCCTGTAACATACATGAGGAATTCTGAGCAGGAGAGGGAGTTCCACAACACAGAGGGGTTTTCTGTGGTGCCATTACTTGTCCTTATGGTTTCAGCACACTGTGATCTACTGCTATTTCTGTGTGTCTAGCTAAGTGACTTCAGGGATTATTTTGTTTAGTTTTAACTAAACTAACACTCACAAAATGGAGAAAGGGACTTAAAGGGATTCTTCCAAAGACAACACAGAACGAATATTCTAGTCATAAAACAAGCATAAGCACACAACAAATAAAAACGGCAGAGCTCCTGGTGTGAGCTCTCTGAAGCCATACAATGATTATATATCAAAGAAATGTTTGTTCTGTTTAGTCTTGAATACATGCGAGTGCATGTGGACATGTGTGTGGGGAAGGGAGAGTAAAGATCACTCTCTCCAGCAATCCTGTCCCATCACACTCTTGTCCCAGCTGTATATGCACTTCTGAACTCACTAGGTACCCACCAACAGCTCTGACTGATATCTGGCTTCTTTTGCATTTTTTTCTACACACGCCCTTTTTTCTAACCAGCAACACTGAAGCACATTGCTGTGCAAAATCAATTCCTTATCTGTGCCTGGGACTGAGGATTGTATTTCTGCATGCCCCTTCGGATCCTGGGAGAATGACCTGAAAACAGTCTGCAGACCTTGCAGTTACCCTCTCCTTATTTTTCTTCCTCTTTCCCTGCTGAAGTGTTCCTCCTCTCACCATTTATTAGATGGTGAGTTAGAATTAGCTGGGTTTAGGCTTTAAAACTCATGAACATGGGACCCAAATTAAGAAGAATAGACTTTGAGAATTTTAATTATAAAAAGAACCCTAGGGAACTAGGTAAAAACTCCATTTCCTCATTCACTATACGGAGATCTTGTAAATAACAACTCTGAATCTCATTTCTCCCAACCTATAAAATGGATGTGATATTATTTGTCTTTCCTTATTGTTATCAGGATAACTTTTTTTATTTTAATTTTTTAATTTATTTTTTGGTTGTGTTGGGTCTTCATTGCTGCACCCAGGGCTTTCTCTAATTGTGGTGAGCGGGGGCTACTCTTCATTGTGGTGCGTGGGCTCCTCATTGCGGTGGCTTCTCTTGTTGTGGAACATGGGTTCTAGGTGTGCGGGCTTCAGTAGTTGTGGCACACGGGCTCAGTAGTCGTGGCTCACAGGCTCTGGAGCACAGGCTCAGTAGTTGTGGCTCACGGGCTTAGTTGCTCTGCAGCATGTGGGATCCTCCCGGACCAGGGCTCAAACCCGTGTCTCCTGCATTGGCAGGCGGATTCTTAACCACTGTGCCACCAGGGAAGTCCCTGTTATCAGGATAACTTGAGATACTTTATGAATCGTGAGATAATTTAAAACCAGAAGTATTACACAGACTTAGGAGACAGATCATTTTTTATTTTGAATTCATTCTAAAAACAAAACAAATCAGAAAGTTGTAGGGGAGAGGAAGACAGAGCGAAAAACAGCACACAGCTTTCTATGTGGCAGTTGCTCTAAGTACTTTACATACACAATTTTATTTAATCCTCATAATAAATGCATGAAGTAGATACTCTTTTAGTTTGTCACTTACCCCAAATCGCACAATTAGTAGCTGACCTCAGATCCCTCTAAGTCCACCCCTTTTAATCACTGTACTGTATGAACACACTTTCTACTAGCTGTGTAACTTTTTGGATACCTGACTCACTCTTTTGGCAACTCATTTTCCTCATTTATAAAGGGGTGAAGAAAAGCACCACTACAATGGTGTACTGACTGCATTATCATGTCTAATCTTAATAAAACCCCATTTCTTAGAAGGGGTCATATTCATTTGTCTTTGAGAAACCAAGACAGAGTATCTAAACACTATATCCAAGGCTTACAGCCAGCCTGTGATGGAGCCGGAACTTCAACCACCAGCTCCAGATCCATTTTCCTTCCAGCACATGGCCTGGCAGTAAATTTTGAGGCATTAACTAAGACGACCTAAATGTAAGTACCTACTAAATTGTCTGACATATAGTAGGTACACAATATATAGTGTGTTTTCTTCTTTCTAAATAAACTCCTCCTTTCTCTTGGAACACGATCAGTGCAATGATTTTTTTTTAATTTATTTATTTTTATACAGCAGGTTCTTATTAGTTATCTATTTTATACATATTAATGTATACATGTCAACCCCAATCTCCCAATATTCACCCCACCACCAGCTCCCCCCACCACCCCCGCTTTCCCCCACTTGGTGCAATGATTATATGTTCCATTTAGAAGTCTGAAAATGATGATGGAAGAGAAACATCAGTCCGGGGTAACTAAATCAAGGAAAAGCCATATGATACGTCGACTGCAGACTTTCAACTGGCAGCCAAAGGTTCCTTCTTACAAGCATGTGCCACTTTAGTAAACTTCACTCTCAATTCTTTTGTTTTTGAAGAAAAACATTTCCAGCTAATAACACAATTACACTTAAGTATCAGAGTTCATTTTAGTATTATTGCATTTGTTAAATCTAACTGAGTCCGTATTACTTCCTCATTGCTAATAAGAGAGAGGGAGAGGGAGGAAAAGGAGGAGGGGAGGACCGAGGGGGGAGAGATGGCTGTGAAGGTTAAGGGAAGAGAAAGACATATACACAGAGTGGCAGAGGGAAACAGAGCACTGTCAATGCTACATATAGCCTCAAGTCCAATAAACGTCAAACTCGCTGCCCACGGTTTTCTATGGAAAACCCCTTAAGTTAAGAGTGGAACTACAGGACATTTTTTTGGACTGCAATTCATAAGCTGTTTATTTAATTATGATGAGACATGAAGCTGTAAGGGACATACTATTATCACTCACAGCATTTAGAAAGTCAACGAACAGGTATGGCCAAATAAAAAGTTAATTTTTAAAATTAAATCATTAGCTTCACGTGACTGCAGGCAAATAAATGCGTTCTACGTTCTTCCAGGACTTCACACGTTATTTTCCCGCTTGGCGAACCCCAAATTAGCCAAGTGACATTCGTTAAGAGGGAGTTCTTCGGAGGCCTCGTACCAATTATCCCCTCCCCCATGCCCAGCGAACAAAACCAGGGTCACAGCATATTTTCAATTAAACCCAGGATAGCACCAAAGTGCAGCACAGCTGGAAGAGCAAGCACATTATGACCCCATAGATCATTTGTGAGCAATGAATCGGTCTCTGGTGTTTTTCTGTTTTATAGGCATTTGAATATAAAAATAAAGAAAATAGGTTTCAGATTAGTTTTTGCTTTCCAAAATAAACAACCACTTTGAGGCCATTATTCCTGGTGGTCTGTCAAAGAATGATTGCAAGCCATGACTTTTCTGTCTCTGATGGTTGGAAGAGGTGTGCTGAGACTTAAACTTGGCCTCAGGGAAGCATCTGATTGATGGACTCATTCATATCTTTGTTCCTTCAGTAAACAAGCACATAGCTTCCACCTACTATGTGTCAGGCACTGTGCTAGGGACAGGGGAGGCTAGGAGATTACACTGTAGCTTAATTATGGACCTTTGAGAAGGGAATACATTAATTTTGTTGATAGATATTTGTAGAGGGGAAACTGTGGCTCACAGGCACTAGACTAAATAGATAAATAAATCCAGGATCCTGCCTTCTAGGAGCTTACAATTTAATAGAGACAAAGAGACACATGACCTTAAGTCATAGAGCAAGGAAGCAGTGCTCCTGCCTCCTACCTCCCAATCTTCTCTCTCTATAGGTAGAACTACCACCCACGGATGCTGTGCTACAGTAGAAGGTAAATGTGTTCACGCGAATGGCATCACTGGCTGGTGGAGGGTGGGCAGCTTCAGGAATGTTTCCACAAGAGACACACATTTCCACCTCTGTCTATGGGCCACCATGGCCCGGAGATCATCTTTAGCCCATAAAATATGACTGAAGGGAGAGGCACTCACAAGAGAAGGATCCCAAGGAGAGTCATCTCTGGTGTCAAGCTGGGACCATGAAGGCTGTTTCTAAAGTGGCAAAGATAAACCTACAGGAAATTTGTAAATATGACTCAGGGCCTATGAGTATGTCTTTCCTACTCATTTGCAGCCTGTTTTTTGCAGTTCAGTAGTGGTTTGCAGTAGCTTGGCTACCCACAAGTTGCTCGTGTTGTAGCAAAGCCAGTCTTTGGCTGTTATTGGATTTGACAGTGTATAATGAGCCACTTCACATTAGCTGCTGCTGTAGTGTTCAGCATATTGTGGCAAAGATTTAGCATGAATCATCACCTCACCTAGCTCTCCGTTGTGGTCTCTATGCTGTAAACAGGCAATGTGTTTGCCAAGCTAAGGGGAAAGAAAGCATCCATTAGAACAATTCAGCACATTTCTCGATCTGCTGCTACCACCATCACCACAGACAACACTGGTGACAATATTTATCAAATTGCCACTGTATTTTAACACTCTCCCGGGCAGAAAGCCAAGGCAGCTATTTTAACCACTGGCCATATTGAACAATGCATTGTTTAATGCCAATAAAAAAAAATGCATTTAGAGTCAGAAGATCTGTGGTCTACACTTGGTTCTGACTTATTAGACGCTTAACCTTAAGCAAGTCACGTTTTCTGTCTGATCCACCGCCCTGTTCAGAACCACCTCTTAAGATCAAATGAGATCATGTATTTTGAAGATGGAGAGGAAATAGTTAAAGAAACACTCTGAATTATTAAAATCAAATGGGATGTTAAGAATCTGACATAGGCATTTGCTACAAACTCTAACTGGGATTTTTTTTCCACATCCCGAAACAGGAGAGATACTAACATTTCTTCCTCCTACCCATCCCTCATCTCCCCAATATTCCCCTCCCAACACCCCTGTGGCAATGGCAGATTAAATATTAGAATCAAAGATTGAGGGTCACACAGTATTTGGAGCTAAGCAATAGAGCTGGCATTTTGCAAAGCATAATGAGTAACCTAAATGATTTTTAATTCCAACAAACTACAGATCTTTCCAACCCAAGCTTAGACATACAGTTGGTGCAAACTGTACAAAGAGGAAGCCCCTAGCAAATGCAGATGGGAAAAGCCCGTGAAATTAGCAATCAAGATCAAGTGACTGACACAGATATTGAAATCACCAAGAATTATATCAGGAGGAGGTTTGGAGAGAACATCAGGGAGGCAGGTGTTAAACTCTTCAAGGAATAAGGAGGAGGGAAGTGTGGGTCTGTGGTTGACTCCAACAAGGAGGCGTTAGCAGGTGGTATAGTCTGATGGTGTAAGCTTCAAAGCTGGGCATTTTACTGTGTTAGATAGTTTTGTTTGGAACAGATAATGTTAAGTAAAAGGGCTTCTCAAACTTCAAAGCAATACATCACTAGTGAATAGTATTATTACTACATAAATAAAACTGAACATGATTAACATTTATTTCAGATCTGATGTGTGGATTTTCCATCATTGGGTTTCAAAAACATGTAACACAAACTTAGATGAAGTTTCCCTAAATCTCATAGTTTCAGGAACCATTAACAACCCATCAGTACGAAATATGAAATCTGAGTTAGAAGTTAACATGCCTGGGATTTATAACAATGTGAGAGGAAGGCAGTGGGTAACCATGAGTGTGTGTAGAGAGGGTAAAGAAGAGGTGGGAGGTGGAAAGTTTATGTTCATTGCTAAATCCAGTAGCTAATTCTCAACTCTCAACTAGGCAAAAATTAGCAACATTTGACATGGTGACTCTTCTGTCCTTCCTGAAACACTCTCTGCACTTGGCTTCTAGGAAATTACCCTCTCTCTTCTTCTTCTACCTCACTGGTCACTCTGCTCAAACTTCATCGCTAGATCTGCCTTATCTCAGGACACTAAACCTTGGAGTGCACCAGGGCTCAGTTAGTGCACCTCTCCTTTGTCTATACCACTCTCTAAGTGAATCCCATAGTGAGTTTAGACACCATATACAAACTGAAGACTGCCAAACATTTATCTCCAGCTGGCAATGCAGATTTGCAATATACGTATGTAACAGCTAATGCAAGACTTCCACTTGAAGACATCAAAAACCAACCTGTCCAAAAATAAAACTCTTGATTCCAACTCAACTTCCATCCTTGAAAAAGACTTTTCTAATAGCAGCTCCAGTCACTTATTCATTCAAAAAAATTTTTAACCTCTTACCATGTGCCAAGAAACTGGTTCCAGGAACCATCCTTGTAAGAGCTCAGGACAAAGCCCCCTTGAAACTTTATTTTTTGGTCTCATCTCCAATTTGCATCCTATTACTTCTATACTTTATCACCTTTACATCCTATTGCTTGTACAATGGAAATCCTGTATATCAAGAGTCTCGATACTTCTCACCTCCACTGCTACATCCTAGTCCATTATCTCTCTGAATAATTGGATGATTCCAATAACCTGGTCCAGTATCTGGTGTCTTTGTTTCTATTCTTGCCCCTCTTCAGTCTTTTCTCCACACCGTGGAGGAATCCTCTCAAAATGCAAGTCAGATCACATTCTTTCTTCTGCTCAATGCTCAATGGCTTCTGATGTCACTCAGAGTAATATTACAATGCTTCCAGTGGCCTAGGAGGCCATTTAGAGTTTTCTTATGCATCTCCCCTTCTCTCATCCTATCCTGCTACCACTATCACTCTTACTCCACTCTGGACACACAGGTTCCTTGCTGTTCCTCAAATATACCTAGCACACTTCTTAGGAACATTGCACTTGCTCTTCCTTCTGCCTGAAACATTCTTCACCCAGACAGACCTGTAGCCATGCATGCACATGACAACTGTACCATGTTTCATCCAAATACCTGTATGCTTTGCTTCTTCACTTTGTCCAGGTCACCTGCTCAGAGGGACCTCCCTTCCCTGGAGATGCTGCCTAAAATATAACTGCCCCTTTCTCCACCTATCTTTATCCCTCCCCTTATTCTTCTTTATTTCTCTTTAGCGCTCTTCTCACAACTAGAGATAATACACATGTATTTATATATGTATCTGTATGTATATGTATTTATTTTCTGTCTCCTCCAACAATATGAAGACATGGAGTTTGAATGATTTGTTTATTGATGGAGCCCCATAATAGTCCTATTTGATAGATGAGGAAACTAAAGCCCAGAAAATGTGAATGCCTCTCTGAGTACTTTTCTGGTGAAAATGGGGATTATCAAGCAGAAAGGAGAGTACAAAGGCGGAAATGATGATAATTCAATAGATCTGTGCATGTGATAGGCTACAGAAGTTAAGTTGATGAATTCTGTCATTAGATGTAGTTACTTTATGACTTGGGCAAGTCCCATAGTCTTTTGAGACTCCAATTCCCTCATCTCTAAAGTCAGGGTGATAATACTAGTGATAACCTCAGAAGGTTGTTCTGAACATGAAATGAGGTGTTGCCATAAGCCACTAAGCCTGGCATATCGTAAGCTCTCAGATAATAGGAATGATTATTATTATCTGAGAGAGTTTCATTCATTGTTTATTAAGCACTGCTCTAAATACTTGGGGAGTGGCTAAAAATATACCCACTTTTATAAAATGATTATCTGGTGCTGGATGTGGTACTCATTCCCAAATATGTGATCATGCCTGGATATGGAAAATAAATCAAGATGATAAACCACTTTGACCTTTTACATATCACCATAGAAACAAGATTGGTAACAAGAAAGATGGTGATGAGAATGGTACCTTTTGTTTCTATTATACATCACAGATTGGAACATCTTCTCACATACATCGTCCTATCAGATCTTCACAATTATGGGAGGTATGCAGAAGAGATTATATATATTTTTTCATTTTCCAGATGAGATGTTAAAGTATTAGGAAGTTAAATAATGTTATCAAGTTTAAAAAGCTAACATATAATAACTATTAATACAGTAAGTTAAATCTTTGGATCCCTAGGCTAGTGCTCTGCCTAAGATATGATGTTTTAACATGAACATGTTAAAGGAGAGAAGGAGGTATTTATGCTGTGAGTCCTTCCAAAGTTCTCAAAATTTGTAGGAAATTGCCTTTTTTGTGTTCCTTTAATACATTTCACTATTACTTCCATATGGGAAAAGTGAGAAGAACATTTATTGAGCAATTGTCGACTGTGTTGGTCATCCACATTGTACTTATGTGTCTTTCTGCATCATTAGACTACATGCCCTATTGGGACAGGCACTATATACCATTTTATGTGCATGCACAGCCCAGCTACTGCCACATAGTATGCATTCAATAAATATTTCTTGACTAAGTGAATGAAACAGCTTATTTGGTTATATACAGAAAGAAGCAACAGTGAAAGTACACCCTGAATTTAAATCATATAATCAATCAGTACAATTAGAACGAACTTTATAAAATTGCCGTTTCCTAAGTTAAAAACTGTTGACGTCAACAATTTCATATGATTGAAACTAATAGTTTCCAAAGAGGGACAATGATTTTGGAAATGCTCAGTTTGCCAATCAAATTTCTGGAATTTATGGAAATCCTTTTCAGTTTACTTCTCATTACATAAACATTTATGTACCAACCAAGGGGAAAAGAGCCAATATTTTGATTTCAAAGAAAGTCTTCTAACTTCAAACATTTAATTGTGGGAGGGTAATTAAAAATAAAGCCAGAATAAGCACATTCAGTGCTGAGTTATAAAGAGGACATGTCTATTGATTACCTGTATCAAGGTCCACAAGCACAGAGCAGAGAAGTCACCCACTTGCTCTGCCATAGCCTTAAATCCAATGGTACAGCCATTGGTACTTCAAGGTATCCATACCGTTTTCTCTTAATATAGCTGCTCAAATATTATGACTTCTCATAGTTCTATTCTGAGTTCCTCCTTTGTCACTTGACTTGCTCACGGAGATAATTAACCATTTGGTCATCATTTTTTCCCATAGTATTCTCTTCATTACACCACCTATCACCTTGGGAAAATCAAGACCATCTCCTATTAACTAGTACGTTGCCACTGCGAAACACTGTTCTGGGCATGCACGGGAAATAATTTTTAATTAAAATGAAGTATCTGAAGGATATACATGGACGCAAATCTATATGCTACTTAAATATCTCCTTAGCTGCTAGTGGTATCCTCGTTTCACATTGGAGATCAAGATGTGTGGGAGTAGGAGATGGCACATACCAAGTGTCCTTGATTTTCAAATAACAGCAGCTGGTCGACCTCCTGCTCTAACCGATCTAAACCTCTGGTCGGAAAGGACACAGGACAGTTGTGGTCTGTGTAAATGTGACATTTATCTTCATGAGTGTAGTGATGAAGAATGGACCAGGACTGGCACAGTTATGAGTGAGTTATCCCATTTCCCCTCACAAGTGAAGATAAATGACACAAAATCTCAGCCATCAGGCATTCTATATATTTTCCCCACATTTATGCCCATAGACGCAAACATACAGAAGGTCTCTTCCTCAACCTGATTGTTTTTTATTTTCAAAATATGCAGCTAACAAGAACAACAGAGAACTTGTGGGAAAGTCAGAGGGGATGAAAAATGCTGAATCACTTCTAGGAGACAAGCTATGCCCTGGGAGAGCAACATACCCTATCTCTGGGAACTCTAAAATGACTGTAAGCCTCAAAATAGGATTTCCACGGGTCTCTGGCTGCTGTCATTAAGCTAATGTTATGAGACAGTCACAAAGGCCCCCCAAGGGTACTGCACTAGAACACTAGACAACCTGTAGAAAATTCACGAAGATGGTGGCTCTAACAGAGTGACTTCTAAGACCTCCTGTTTGTCTAAAAGACAGTCTTTCTGGTTTACTTTATACTCATAGGACATTCATTATCCTCAGATGATATGCAGTCCTTAATTTCTGAATTGGACTAGGATGTCCTCACTAAGCTTTTTAATTGCTGGTAAGGTAGACAGGGTACGGAAGGCTGAATAATTGCATCATCCAGGATGTCCTCTGTGCCCAGCCCTCATAGCTAGATAATGTGGGGACTCAGTTTCAGCCCCCCGTGGGATATGGTCTCTCTTACATAACAATGCTGTAGCACCACTGAGAGCATATTGGATCATTTTAAGTTACCACATTCAAATGTAAACCTATATTGAAGGAAATTTAAACCTAATTTGAAGCTGGCCCTATTGGTAAGAATCTAGTTCCCTAGAGCTAGTTCACTAGAAAATTATTATACCCAGCTAATCAGAAGGCCAAGTCTCCTCTGTGCCAAAGCAGTTGGGAGTTGTAGTTTTGCCTCTTATTGCCCATACCTGACTTGTTCCCAGTGTTGTTAGTCTTTAGGACCATTTAATGGTAGATGATGGACCTCCACCGATAGGCAGAACAGATCCTGGCCATCTTCTTCAGCCTAATTCTCATACTTGGCTTGATGACATCATTGTTTCAGATTTAGCTCTGATGTTATACTCCAATAGCTTATAATCTATACTCTAATTACTTTGGGAAATGTTACCAATTTGATCCCAAGATCATGCCTCCATATTTGTTTGCAACCTCTTATGGGACTCTTGTCCCTTTCCATGAGTCTAAGTCATTGTTATTAGAACATATCCAATAACCTAGGCCCTCAATGACTAAGGGTCTGGCTTGTTCCTTAAATTTCTAGATATCCAAAATTACTACCTTAATCCCCTCCAGCACTGAAAGTCTTTCTAATATGCATCTCATTCAACATTTATTGAATGCTTCCTAAAAGCAGGGATAATTCTAGACACTCAGGATTCTGCAGTGAGTCAGAGAGTGACAAACTCTCCCTTCATAGAGCTTACTTTTTAAGGTTTAGACAGATAATAAGCAAACCAGAAAAGATCAGATAGAGATAAGTACTGAAATAAAAATACAACAGTGATGAGTCAGGGAATGACTGATAGGAAATATTACATGGATTTGGTCTAGAAAGACCCCTCTGAAAAAGAGACATTAAATTTCAAGAATGACAAGAAAGAACTCAGACATAAAAAGATCTAGAAGAAAAATATTCCAGGCAGAGAGAATAATTAATATAAATGCTCCAAGTTTGAGGAAGTGCTATAGTCTAAATGTTTGTGTCCACTCCCCTTCCAAATTCATATGTTAAATCCTAATACCCAACGTGATGGTATTAGGAGGTGGTGCCTTTGGGTGGTGATTAGGTCATAAGGATGGAGCCCTCATGAATGGAATTAGTACCTTTATAAAAGAGGCTCGAGAGAGACCCCTAGCCCTTTCCTCCCTGTGAGGATACAATGAGGAGTCTGCAACTAGGAAGAGAGCCCTCACCTGACCATGATGGCACCCTGATCTCTGAGTTCAGGTCTCCAGAAGTATGAGAAATAAGTTCTGTTGCTTATAAGATACTTAATCTGTGGTATTTTGTTACAGCAGTTCAAACAGACAAGAAGAATGTTATACTTAAAGAATACTAAGGGAAAATATAAGCGAGTCTAGTAGGAATAAAGTGAGAAAGCAGAAGAGTAGGAGATGTGGATGGAGAGTATATTAGTTTCCTTTGGTTTCCATAACAATTATCACAAACATGATGACTTAAGACAACAGAAATTGATTCTCTCCCAGCAATGGAGGCCAGAAGTCTGAAACTGAGATGACGTCAGGACTCTCTAAAAACGTTTGGGGAGAATTCTCCTTTGCCTCTTCCAGCTCTGGTGGCTCCAGATATTCCTTGGTTTGTGGCTACATTACTCCAATCTCTGCCTCAGTCTTCACATAGACCTCTTCTCCATGCATCTCTCTTATGGGTTTCTCTTTTAAGGACACTTGTCATTGTATTTAGGGCCTACCTGGATAATCCAGGATGATCTCATCTCAAGATCCTCAACTTAATTACATATGCAAAGATCATTTTTTCAAATGAGGTCACATCCACAGGTTCTGGAGTTTAAGATGTGAACACATCTTTTAGGGAGTCAGCATTCAACTCGTTACAGAACGTTAGGCCTGGTAGGTCAGGGAAAGCAATTTCTTTGATACTATATGCAATTGCAAGCTCTTGGAGAATTCCACATTGGAAAATAATACAGTCTTATTTAGACTTTTAAACCATCACTCTGCTAGTGTGAGGACTGACTGAAGGTACCAGTGGTATATAAGTAGTGCATGTGAGAAATGGCTTGGTCTTGAGTGGCAGCAATAGGAATGGAGAGAATTAGAAAATTAAGGGGTTTTCCTGGAGGGTAGTGTCAAGAATATTTACCTAGGAATATGAGGATGATTGTAAAAGAAACCAAAATGTTGCATTCTGCCACCTTCCAATGTAGGGGTCCAAATAGCATCTGTTCCTGTACTCCCTGCCACCATGCTCCACATGCCTGCAAGAGCATTTGTGTCAAGAGATCCCCTCCACTTCCCTAGCTATTCTTAGACCATTGAAAATATTATCCTCTCTTTTAGTCTGGCCCTTGTCCTAGTCCTTATGGTTGGTTTTGCCTCACCTCATTTTACTTCAAGAGTCTGTCCTGCCCAGTGACCCATCTTATTTTATTTATTTATATATGTATTTATTTATATATGTATTTATTTATTTAGACCAATCTTGTTTTAAAACAAGGCTATTCCAATTCTTTCCCAATGCAGTTCCCTGGGGCATCCAAGAAGAACCTCAGTGATTTGGTTATACCCTGAAAATGGTATACCATTCAGGTTCTACCCTGGAATGTCAGAGAGACTGCATTTTGTTCAGGTTAAGGTGACACCCTGGGAACAGGTCTAACAAAGTTTCAGAACCTAATTATATGACAGTTGCCACCTCCATGATTTGCATGTATTCTGTACTTAAACTTCTACAGAACTATAATTTCTAGATTACCTTTCTACTTCTGGAACCTCTTCTGAATACACAAAGAGATTGGCTTAATCAAAATAATACCCATTCTTATAGTTATGTTTTTTGAAGAAATGATGATTTCAAGTCAAGTATAATTTATCGCCCCCTTTAGGTTGAAGTTCTGATAGAGGACTGAGCTTTAGGGTGTCTGAGAAGTTCAATGAAGGTGGAGACAAGAGATGGCAATGTGCTATAGTTTGTGAAGTCCCTGGATAAAGGCCAAATTTTCATACTGAGTGAGCCATTTTATGGGAATGTGGCTAGAAGCCTAGAATATTCTCTTGGATTCGGGAGGAGGAACAAAGCAACATGAAATCCTTGTCCTTACTCCCTATGTATGGCTGTTCCAATATAAGTTGTTCCCATAAGCCATTCCAGATCATCTACATAATACTGTTGCTGGTAAGTGCCTCTCAAGCTTATTTTTAAATAAGCTCCATTTTTCAGAATGATTTCAACATCAAAAACTACATGTGTCTGCAACTAAATTTTCAATTTATTAATTACGGTTTGTAATTTATTCCTTTGTCTCTTAAGAGCAAAAGAAAATTTAGGATTTGGTATTCCAAAACTAACAGTATTTAGAAATAGCCTTATTAGGGCAAGCTTAAAACCTACCAAGAAAATACATTCCCTAGAGTGTGAAATCTGGCAACAGTGAAGAGGAACTGCTGCTCTCTGGCTCTGGATTAGAACATTTGTGCATCTGAGAGATCCTTCCTGTGACCCATCAAAGTGGCAATTGTTTAGAAATACAGGTCACCAACTTAATATCCATCAACATGTGGAAAAATGTAGATGTTTATACTGACATTTGGTCCCATTCTTATGTTGTGTCTGTTTAAATGAGGGCTGCTATCTTTGTCATGAAACCTGTATCACATTAAATGTGGGTTAAGAGAAGGAAAAGAATATAAGAAAAAAAAATCCTAGTTGGTGAATATTCATCTCTTTACTCATTCATTTACTCATTAACTAATTATTTTATTACCTTTAAGTCACCTAAACCTTACTGAGCATGAAATGATTAAATGGGAATTAGGTAGACAGTGGAGTTGGGGTGGATCTTAATTATGCCACACTGCAGGAGAGTGAAGTCCATACTTCTACATAAAGGAAAAATCCCTTGAAGATGGAAATGTAGTCATTGATTTTTTTTTTTCACACTCAGGAGTCTAAAATCATCTTCCTGTTGTTATTGCTTGGAGAATCCTGATCAGGACAGAAGTCTCAGATGTCAGAGAAAATGTTCAAATTGGAGTTAGAGAAGCCATTCCCAGGTTAATGAGCACAGAGCAGCAGGCATTTTGAAGACTTTATTTGGAGAAAGGAAACATCTGCAGAAATCAAGTGATTAAGACATGATACTCAAAGCGAACTCTGAGCGATCTCATTAGCAGAGACTAAGAATAGTCAACAAATATAATAAGAGCCCTGTTACAAGGTCACAAACATCCCAGTGCAGGCCAGCTGTGTGGGACCCACTGAAGAGGAAGATGGGGAACCTGATTGAATCAGATCACAAAATCATCCTTAGAAGACATAAGAGTTTCTTCCCAAGTCCCAAGGGAGGAAGAACCAGAAATGTGTATGAGATTTTCCATTGCATTTTATTCATAGTTCTCCAGACGTGCTTATGCATATTAAAATGTATATATTATTATTCTACAATGTAGGTTCAATCATTCTCAATTACTTTGAATAACTCCTGTACACATGTCACTTTCTCACTGATATTCCCTCACACACATTTGTCAAAGGACCCCCTACTCACCTGCACACAGTGGCTCATATCCCTTCTCTGAAATTACATTTGTTTATTTATTTTTCTCTTTTTAAAACTATATTTAAATGGATAACCAACAAGGACCTATTGTATAGCACAGGGAACTCTGCTCAATATTACATAACTACCTAAATGGGAAAAGAATTTGAGAAAGAATAGATACATGTATATGTATAACTGAATCACATTGCTGTACACCTGAAACTAACACAACAATGTTAATAAACTATACTCCAATATATAGTAAGAAGTTTAAAAAAAAAGAAATGATATGTTCTTCAAAAAGTTACTTGCCCTGGGTTAATTCATCCTTTTTCACTTAATACAGAGTAAAGGAAGGATAATCTGGCCAAAACGTGTTCTTATATGAGGCTGTATAGTGATAACAGTAATCAACTTGAGTTTATGCATAACTCCGTTGATAGTTATGTGTACACACACACACACACACACACACACATTGTGTAAACCCTTTTTATCCCCTAAAGATCCCAGATTTCCTGTATTCTTAGATGTCTTGGTAGTTTTTTATTTTCCCATGTTTTTGTTTTTAAATTAAAATTCCATCCATTGAAAAAAAAAAAACTATATTCCTGCCTTCAGAAGAATATAAGCTTCATGAGTATTGGGACATTACATAGCTTGTTCACTATCTTACTTCCTGAGCATAGAATAATGTTTGGAGCAGGATAAGTCACTCAAATAATTATTAAATTTAAAAAATGAATGCTTTTTATGCCTTCATAAAATCACTACCAAAACTAAACCTCTATGTATTATTATATAAATGAAAGAATATTGAAATGGAGGTTTCACCAAGGAACCAAGACACAGTAGATGATACATTCCAAAGAGAGTATAAATTTACAATGGAGGCAGTCATAAGTGGCCGCACATCTCATAACTTCTTATATAGAGCAAAGATATCACTGGACCAGAGAAAGCCATGAAGAGGATTTCTTTGGAGAGAGCTATACTATGAGTCCCAGTCTTAAGGGAAGGGGCGGGTGGTCTTACATCCTAACCCTCAGCTTAGTAAAGAAGGGATTTAAGAAGATTATTAGAGGAAAGTTTTTGAGTAAAATGTCAGTGGGTTATGACTTACCATCAACAATCCCAAAGAGAAGATTATAGAAGGAATCCTGTCCCTCATCTCAAGACTAAAGATAGGGTTGTGATGGCACAGTAGAGCAGACTTAGGAGGCTGGTGTCTAAATCCCATCTGAAAAATCTCAGCGGCGAGAGACCAAATGTTGCTCACACATTTGAGGGAGTTGATGAGAGAGACTTGGAGATATTTTAGATCCTATGCAAGAGGCTTGCTTGCAGAAGTAAATAGCTTACCAGAAGGAATCTGCAAGTATTTCTGGATGCCTAGGGGCTGAGGAAGGAGTCAGTGATGGTTCAGGGAAGAGATCCTCACTCTTAGCAAGGCACATTTGTGGGGAGTGAGAGAGGAGGGTGGGTCACCAAAGAACACATACACATGAAAAGCCACCATAAAAAAGTCGATTTCAAATGACTGGCCAATCCAAAGATGCTGATGTTAACTCAAGAGAGTACCAAGCAAGTAAAAGCTATTCTGGTCCCCTCTTACCTATTTTCCCTAACCATGGCCCAACAAAGAAGAGTAGGCAGAGTAGACAGATGGGAGAGGAGGAGGAAAGAGAACTAGGTGACAATAAAGAGAAGAAAACAGCTGTGTCTATACCCTAGTCTGTGATGTCAGGTTTCCTACCCAAAACCGGACCTGTGTTGGGGCAAGGCAGGAATCTCAATATTAAAATAAGTTCACAGTTTTCAATATTATATAATTTGAATATGTCAGTTACTTACCACAGTGCCTTATAATTACATAAATATTTCCAGAAAGTTTTCATCTAGGGGCAGAAGCAGAACCCGTCCCAATGAATAAATTTTAATTGGGAGAGAAAAATGAAATTGCCTTATGATTCCATCTGTACTTTGTATACGTTCAATATAATGGCTACTATAATTTTACTGATATCAGCATCATGTGGTCCAGAGTTTGAAATTCCAGGTATAAATCTCTCAAATTTCAAATTTTGAATTTTAACCTATTTCTCTCTGGCTATGCTTCACATTTTGCTAATGATTGATAACGAAGAAAATGGCAGTTAAATAAACCATTAACTTGGGAATAGGGCTTCCAAACTGATACATATAAATCATTTTTTAATCAACAACAAACAATTCCCAATGTTTAAATATTTCACAAGTATCTGGTATTTCTAAAAGAACTTATGGAAGGAGGATACATTCAGGAGTTATTTGAAAATTAGAGGTAATACATCCTGTCATATATTCTGGAACGAATACAAACTCTTCTGAACAAGTTAAAGAATCTAGAAGAATGAGATAAAATAACTATGTATGTGTATCTGTGGAGTTGGGAAGAGATGGAATACATGATAAGACACAGAGGTTAGGAAGATACAAAACAGTAAATACTTTTGGTGGAAAATAAGGCACGGAAAGGGATTTCTCCCATTTCAGTAGATTACCACTAGTTAGCTTCAATGAATCTTTCTGAGTTCTCATGTTTTTTATGCCATATTCGACCACAAAACTAATATGATATGATTTTACCAAATGCAGGGTTCATACTGCTATTTTGTCCTGTTTGGTTGTTCATTTTTACTGTGTGCCCCATATTTCCCTCTCTCGACTGTTTTTATGGGGGTATTTGAAACATCTGTTCCATGTAATAAAGAGTAGTTAGCTGATCTGACTGGTTAAAGGGTTGAAAAATTGCCAATTTGCATGTTTATCCCCACTTTATGTTTGTCACAAATATAGGCTCTTGGTGGCCTTTAAAAGCTGGCAAGCTAAGAGAAATGCAATTTAGGAGGATTGTGAATTAATAAAAGAAGGATCTTAATTGCTTAATTTATATGGACAAACCTTACCCTGATAAGAGGTCTTTTGTTTCAACTCATATGTCCCCATATAAACTGATTTGAAAGTATTGTCACATATTCTATGCTCTGCTCTGAGCTCCAGGGGAAAATAGAAGCATTTGAGACTCTAACATACACAAAGGTTTTATCCCTTTCCTCATTATCACAATCCTAGAAACCACTGCTGATGGTGAGGAAAAGAAATGGAAAGCAGATGCAGAAAAGGTAGTGTTTTTTCCCCAAACATTTGGTCCCTTGAGACTAGAAAAACTCTGTAAAGACTCTAGTTTGGCTAAGAATGCAGTACTTTAAATATTCATGAATGAGTGCAAGTGAACAATGGATCATATTCATAGTTTCAGTGATTTAACTTCTTACTCATCATCGTCATCTTTTTTATTGTCTGGAAAACTGATTCGGGAAAAAAAGAAAAAAAGAGACGCTGACCATTTGACCATTTTTATCCCAGACGTCATTTCCAAGTCCCAGTTTTGTTGTCTTCTCCTCGGGGACTCAGTCTGTTTGACCTTCATTAGCTCATAAGCATCCTACTTGCAAACTCTTCACCTTGGCTTCCCTTTTGCCATTTTTCTTTGGTGGAAAGGTTAAAAGAAAATGAATTCTAATAATTTGGGGGTACAGAATTAGAGAAAGAGACATAAATGGAATGAATAAAGAAATTGCTTTCTTTAGGTCCAGAGTAAGAGGGAGAGCAAGGAATCACCTGTTTGATTACCTGGGATCTCTCCTGAAGACTGAGACTTCTTGCCTCTATTGTAGGAGTTAAGACATCACTCTGTAATTTCTCTTCTGCCTGAGTAGCAACCTGCCACCCCCCCCCCCCCGCCCCAACTAACAATAAGCCACTTGAAGAAACCTGCAAGTGTTTTGCCATCTTTGTAGCTACAAGTTCTTCTGCATATTTCCTTGTTTTCTTGTTGTGTCTGTTAGGGCCAAATACTACAATAAACGTTTTACATACAGTAAGTCATTTACATCCACTTCAATGATAAGGAAATGGTGACTTAATAAGGTTATTTAGTGAAAGCTGGTAACTAGCAGAGCCAGGTTTCAAGAAGTCTAGGCTGGCCAACTCCAAAGAGGAGGCACTTTAACTTGTGCTTCTAAGCACCTACACAGAAAGGCAGGCTTGGGTGGCCTTTACTGTGATCATTTTCATGAAATAGGATTTAACTCCCAACTTACTCTTAGCCTTTCTGGATGAAGTGCTCTCATCTGCAATCTCGCCTTATCTACAGGCTCTGTTATCCCTCTAATCACGTCCACTACCTGTCTCTTTTGTCTCTTGTCTTCTATGATCGTTTTGTTAAAAGGCAGCAACCATATTGCACCACATCTTGATCAAGCAGGCATGCTATTTGTCAGGGAGCCAAGCAAGAAAAGTCCTTAGAGTGGTCCCCTTAAGCCAGTGTTTGGCATGTTTCCCAGAAAGCCCGGGGCATCTTATCCGTACCCAATCTACCATACCTCGTGCAGGCACATCTATACCCATTAAAAGTTTCAGATCTATTTGGAACCAAATTTGATAATACAGCCTAGAGAGAAGGATAGCTTCACAGTGTCTTGAAGGTTTGATTTTAATAAGGATTGGCTATCTTTCAGAGGGTTTAGAACAAAGTGTGTTGCATTTCATAAGGAATCACCATCTCCTTTGATGTTCTCAATCTCTTCTCATTCATTTTTGAGGTGAGAGTAAGGTAATATAAACTCCCTCTTGAAGATATCATCGGGCAAAATATCTCCACTATAAAGACATTTGGTGTCCAGGTATCAAGTGTATAGATTGGACTGTGGCTGATTCCAATCCCATTGTAGGATGTGAAATTAAAAGAAATTATACATACATCTTTGTATCTATATATGTGTGAATATGTGCATATTCTGAAATTCAGTATGTTGTTATGTATGAATTGGACTGTAAGTTGTTTCTACAGTCAGTATGTCCTATGAATAGATACTGATTATAATAGGATAACAGCAATTATGGTTACATGGTTAAAAGTACCACATAAAAGAAAATTCTCAAGCCAGTTGTGGTAGGCACAATTCTAAGATGACCCCAAGCCACACCATTGTATACTCTCTCCACTCTTTGAGTATCAGCAGTACTTGTAACTAGCTTCTAACCAATAGAAAATGACAGAAGTGGTGGGTTAGTCACTATACAGCAAAGGAGATGGAAGGTCACTGCTGCGATTATATAATGTTATATAAGATCTGCCTGAGGAGACTGTAGTAAGAGAGTCCTCAGCTGGCCTCCAAGAATTAAGCTGCTGGTTGTTGTGAAAGCGTGATGAGGCAAGGAACTACACGTGGCCTCTAGGAGCTTAGCATGTCATCCAGCTGACAGTCAGCAAGAAATCCAGGATATGAGTCCTAAGCTCCAAGGAAATGAATTCTGCCAATAATTACTTAAGCTTATAAAAGGACTCTGAGCTCTACCTAGAGCCCACTGAATACCTTGACTGCAGCCTTTTGAAACCCTGAACTAAGGACCCAGTCAAGCTGTGTCCAGAATCCTGTCCCAAAATTGAGATAATAAATATAGGTTTTTAAAAAATTTTTATTGGAGTATAGTTGATTTGAACTGTAGTGTTAGTTTCTGCTGTACAGCAAAGTGAAGCAGTTATACATATACATATATCCACTCTTTTTTAGATTCTATTCCCATGTAGGTCATTACAGAGTATTGAGTAGAGTTCCCTGTGCTATACAGTAGTAGGTCCTTATTAGTTATCTATTTTATTTATAGTAGTGTCTATATGTTAATCCCAATCTCTCAATTTATCCCTTTCTCCCATTCCCCCCTGGTAACCGTAAATTTGTTTGTTTGTTTGGTTTTTCCGGTTTTTTTTTTAATTAATTAATTTATTTATTTATTTATGGCTGTGTTGGGTCTTCGTTTCTGTGCGAGGGCTTTTCTCTCTAGTTGCGGCGAGCGGGGGGCCACTCTTCATCGCGGTGCGCGGCCTCACTATCGCGGCATCTCTTGTTGCGGAGCACAGGCTCCAGACGCGCAGGCTCAGTAGGTGTGGCTCACGGGCCCAGTTGCTCCGCGGCATGTGGGATCCTCCCGGTCCAGGGCTTGAACCCGTGTCCCCTGCATTGGCAGGCAGACTCTCAACCACTGCGCCACCAGGGAAGCCCCCGTAAATTTGTTTTTTACATCTGTGACTCTCTTTCTGTTTTGCAAATAAGTTCACTTGTACCATTTTTTAGATTCCACATATAAGCGATATCATGATATTTGTCTTTCTCTGTCTGACTTACTTCACTCAGTATGACAATCTCTAGGTCCACCCATGTTGCTGCAAATGGCATTATTTCGTTCTTTTTAATGGCTGAGTAATATTCCATTGTATATATGTACCGCATCTTCTTTATCCATTCCTCTGTCCATGGACATTTAGGTTGCTTCCACGTCCTGGCTATTGTAAATAGTGCTGCAATGAACACTGGGGTGCAGGTATTTTTTCAAATTATGGTTTTCTCTGGATATATGCCCAGGAGTGGGATGCAGCTCTATTATGGTAGCTCTATTTTCAGTTTTTTAAGGAACCTCCATACTGTTCTCCATAATGGTTGTACCAATATACATTCCCACCAACAGCGTAGGAGGGTTCCCTTTTCTCCACACCATCTCCAGCATTTATTGTTTGTAGATTTTTTGATGATGGCCGTTCTGACTGGTGTGAGATGATAGCTTACTGTAGTTTTGATTTGCATTTCTCTAATAATTAGTGATGTTGAGCATCTTTCATAATATATGTTGTTTTAATCTAATACATTTGTAGTAATTTGTTACACAGCAATAGAAAACTAAAATTATATATATATATTTTTCCTTACTTATCTCCAAGGTGTAGGGCCTGCATTTCAATCATTGACAAAGATATCTCCTCTCAATAATTCAGCAGAACATGAATAGAAAATGTTCTCTGGGGGGGAAGCAGACCCCTAAATTAGATATTATAGCTTATGAATTAAGTGGACATAGGCATGTCCAGTAGATACTGCATGAAAAATTTAGAATTGATAGCAATCTGGTATTTAAGTTCAGGGCATGTTACCAAAGTAGGGTATAAATGTATTTCTCCAAAAAACTTCAAAATATAAAAATGAAATCACCCAAAAACTAAGTATATACATACTTGTTTATCAAGAATCCATGCATCATATAAATATAATCTTAAAGAATTTATTCTCTTGTTGGCCAAATTATGAAATATGAAACAATATGGCATAAAACCAAGTATATCAAAGTACTTGTGTGTGTTTCTTGATGTGTGTCTGTGTATCTCTGTATGTGTTTGTGTGTCCACGTTCACAGCTATGTGTGTGTATATGTGTATGTCTATCTGTGTGTCTATATCTATATGTATCTGGGTCTACACATGCCTCTGTGTATCTGGGTGTATGAGTCTGTGTGTATGCTTTTATGCTTGTTTGTGTCTGTGTATGTATGTTGTGGGAGTCTATGTGTGTATCTATATGGAGAGCAGAGCATGTGTATGTGTCTGTGGGTCTGTGTATGTGAGAGGACCTGGAGAAGATGAAAAAAGGACAAGTGAGCTCTTTAAAGGTCTTCTTAAGTGTTAATAAGTAATACAGAGAAAAAAATCAAACAAACAAAACCACTGACTTTGGACTCTGCAATCTAGTATTAGTTCTAATTCTGTAATATACTAGCTCTGTGACTTTGGTAACCTGCTTCAGTCCTAAGCCTTGTTATTCCTATATAGAAAATGAATTGGTTCATAAATATTAAAACCATCCCACTGCTGGTAGGAGGATAAACTGGTTCAACTGCTTTAGAAAATTGGTTATCTTTAATAAAGCTGAACATATTCATGCCCTAGGACCCAAAAATTCCTATCCTAGGTATCTACCACCAATATAGTTGTGTACATGGGTTTACAAAAGCCACGTATTAGAATGTTTATGGCAGCACTGTTTAGTTCTTATAGGCCAAAACCAGAATTGTCCCAGTGACCATCAACCAATGAATGGGTAAGCTGTGTATATGCACCCAGCCGAATAGAAATGAGAATGAACAATCCCACATTTAATAGTCTCACAACAATATGAATGAGTCTCACAAATATAATGTGAACAAAACAAGCTAGATACAAGAGTATCATATAATTTACATAAAGTACCAAAACAAGTGAACATAATCTAAATAGGCAAACTTAATCCAGACCCTTAGAAGTCAGGACAGTGATTATCCTTGGGGAACGTACAAAGGGGGCATTTGAGGTAAGGACATTCGTCAGCTTATTGTGGGTGCCGGTTACCTAAGTGTGTTCAATTTGTGAAATGTCATGGACATGTATGCTTCTGATATGTGTACTTTTCTTGTTAGAACATGAAATACTAATACCAAAATTTTTAGACTCTCATAGCGTCAGGCAGCTGTGATGAGCCAGCAGGATAATGCATATGAAAGTGATGGGAACAAGTTGCGGCACTGCAGCCCTATAAGAAAATGTTTTCAAACTGGGTAATGACCACGAGTTGGTCATGAAATCAACTTACGGATCATGACCTGCATTAAATAAACTGAAAGAGGATATCAGAGGGCACTGTATACTGGAAATTGGTTTGTGATACATATGTGCTTATAACAGAGTTATAAATATGTGTTTACAACTGGGTTGAGATGGAAAATGTACTTTTATTATGGGTCACAGTCAAAAAGGGTCAAAGTTACTGCTACAGTGTACAGGTGATGTAAGTTCATACAGCAGCCTCCCTGGCTCACTGAATGCTCCTACATTTCCTGCCCCTGCATTATGACCCCTTGGACCACAGACTTCACTGATTCCACATCAATCAAGTAAACAAGCATTTCAACAGGGGCATCCCAGAATGCAATGAAAGCATGTCCACTCTATATTCCTCAGTAATACCAACCATTGGCCTTATCACTCCTGGTCATTTGCCAGAAGATCTAGGGCTTTCCACCCAGTGTATGGCCTAGAATTCTGCAAATTGCTCCCACAACAGGGAAGACTGCTGTCTTCCAAATCAGAGGTTTTCCTTGAAAGCACAGAGACTCTGTTTCAGCCATTTTTCTCCGTAAGACTGTAGCAGATGTAGAAAGTGGTAGCACTGTGTATCAGTGAAGATGTGGAATGGAAAATATTGTTCATTTGCATATCCTCAAAATAATGGGATGAAGATAATAATTAATAGCTATTTTTATGCCCCTTGATTTAATTAATTCCAGCTAAGATGTTTGTAAACATGTGATGTTATGTTTGGATAAATGTGTCAACGTGAAAATCAGTCACTAATACAAGGCACTAAGGAAAAATAAAAAAGCCACCTGCAGAAGGTGGGCCTAGGTAGTTCCCCGTTTTCTAGTTTGGGACATGTTTACCCACAGAAATCACTAATGGTGACGTTCTATGACAGAGTTCTGGAGAAGTGCTGGGAAAGCAGTATGGAGGAAAAAAAAGGGATGAAACACAGGCTAAGGTATGGATTAATACTGAAGCCCTGGTCAAATTCATATTAATGCAAAGTAGAAAAAGGCAGTTTCTTGAGGCGGAGGGCCATTTCACTTCCAACTTATTTATGCATGGTATTCTTTCCCGAGGAAAGGAGATTTGAAAGAGGGAACATAACCGGAAGAGAAACTTGTTTCACTGAGAGGCAGAGGTTATTCCAAGGCTCTCGACGAAATCAAATGGGGACCAAACAGTGCTTGAAGAAGGGTTGCTTACAGGGACAATGACAAAATATGCAAGTTCATTAAAAGACTAAAATTTAGGTGACAGTCATTTGGATTGGATTCATGTGGCAAAGAGCGAAAAGAAAAGGGGTTCTGGGTAGAGATGCACAGTGAACAAAGTAGCAGAATGATCTGGGGATGACCAAAGAGGGACTCTTTCAGATTTGCTCTAGTTTGTGTCCAAACCTCGTGATGCTTCGAGTCAGTGAACCCACTTCACATCTGTGTGGATGGGTCACATTACATAGAAGGAAAGGACCCTGACAGTTTCCACAGGCTGCAGGGAACGTCCTTCGAGCTTATTAAGGCTGGAAGCACAGAGGACAAAGATGTTCCCTGCCTTCTAGTACACCAAATGCTCCTGCTCTGTGCAGGGTCAGGTGGGGAAGAGAAACCTCGTATCAGAGTTAATGACCATAGTCCTGCTGTGCTAATTAATGCCACTGATTCACATGCGGTATGAAAAGGCAACTTAAAAGGCTCCACACCAGCTGAGAAGTAGGTGCTGGGAGAGGAAAGGCATAGGAATCCTTGACATAACTAAGAATGAAGGAGAATCTTTCATTTTCTGTTAATTACATCTTTTTCAATCTATAATTTCTGAGCGGGGCAGGTAGGCAAAATCAAATCAGTGCTGCCATGACACAGCGGTTCCATTTTAATTAAAAGCCACCACCTTCTCATCACCTCACAGAAGGGCACAGACTGGAGTCACCCCGGGTCTCAGATTTACTTCAGTTTTTCCCCTTTAACTTTTGCATGAGCCATTCTAACCCTTGACTTTCACAAAATAACTTTGTAATGGAGCATTTTATTTCATGATAGCCATAAAAACTGAACAATATGCACTCCCCTGGACTTATACACATTTCTGTACATTTATATATGTGACTATAAGGTGTTAAGAATATAGAATACTGAGTCTTATTTTTCTAGGACATTGTGAGCTCCAAGTAGGACCCTGGAATCCTGAAAGAGTTTATGTATTTTGTCAACCAGCTCATTCGCCAGTCACTTGGTGGACAATTCTTTCCATAGAAACAGTTTCAATATTATTATACAATAGGGAAATTCAGGCACAGGAGAGGATACAAGATATTAAAATACATATACATTATGTTAGAATTCTGCCTAGGGGATCAATTCTTATACAAGATAGAGTTTTAATGTATACATATTTGAGAAGAGGGGAGACTCAATCTTAAGGTATGAAGATTACCTGAGATAAATTTATTTAATGACCATTTTCACCATTGAGGTGTGCACATTTTGTATTTTAGTAGGTATATGAAAGTATGGAAAGTATGTGTATATATAGTAAACATATGTTTGCCTATATTTGCCATGTAATACTTTGATTTGATAAAGCCTGTTCAATGTGCATGTTTATCTGGGAAAAACAAACACATGGTTGTCAATTGCAACAAGTTTATTTTTCCGTTGTAAAGAGTTATAATCTGTTATCTACTGTGAATCTCACCCTTTACCTCTTGACCAACTCTAGTCTCCCACACACACACAAAAAAAGGTAGACTGCAACTTCACTGATAAAATTCACACCTCAGACCATTTCCTTATGGGCACTAATTATATATAAAGGCAGGTCATTTTGTTTCAAACAAACCCCTGACTAGCATTGATTACGGCTATATTATTAGAATGTTAATTTGGGAACTTTCTAATTGTCCTTCCCTTTGGAGACACAAGCAAATGTTAGACTTCAGTTATGAGACACATTTAATTTCTTTTGTGTAAAAGGATAAGCTGCTCATGCTAGCCTGGCTTTGCAGTAATATACATACAGTGATGCCAGAAAAGTTTGCATGGGAGGTATTCTTGAACAGAGTCCCATTTAGACCGTGCATGATAATATTGCTAAAACTCTACCTGTAAGGGGTGGTTAAGTGTGAGTGGGCTGCTGCTTATGAATATTTGTGTATATCCTCCTCTAACCCAATACACACACAGGAATTGTTCAAAGGGAGTAAAGACAGTTTACCCAGTGAGTCATCGCACAATCCCTGCTTTGTTGCAGTGCAGTCATAGCTGCACATTAATTTGGGTGCTCACTCTGTTCCAGGGGTGAATACAAAAGCAAAGCACCTCGTGCACGCAAGGAGATGCTTGAAAGGGCTCACTCAGTGAAAACATCTGCAGTGCCTATTTTAAACTGAAGCCTCAAAATTATATCTTCAGTGAAAGTAAGCTACTCATTGCACGGGCAACTAAAGGGACATATGCCTCACAGTGAAGCTACATTAAGAGAGGAAGAGAGAAGAAAAAGTAGAAAAAACTAGAGAGGAAAGGAAAAGAGGATGGAGGAAAAAGTGAGATAAGAGGACATTCCAGAAATATCTCTGAGGTGCAACAAAAGCTGTGCTAATGTCTCCAAGGTTAGAGAGATGCCATGAGAAATCCAAGGTCTACTGTAAGGACTTTCTGATGTTAAGAAATTAGAAATCCACGTATGGGAAACGAGATATTCTAACTGGCTACCAAGTGGGAGTTGACCAGAGAATTTACACTACTGCCTCTGGAATTTTCAGGTTCACTTTATCTTCCCAACACACGAGCAAGAAATAAAATGAGAGTGTTTTTGTTCACAATGGACTAGATATAATCTAAAGAGGATGTCTGTGATTACGAACTTTTGGGGGACTATGTGTTAAAGTAAAGCAGACTCCTTTCTTGTGGGACTTCTCAGAGCCTTTTACATGCTAATGAACTTTTTCCAAGGTCAAGGAGGCATATAATATATAGTGAGGAAGTGGATCAAGGCTCCCTTTATCCAAAACATTTACATTTATATTTGCTCCCCAAAGCTTATTTTGGGGAAGGCTTTTCAATTAAGACATCTAACAATACCTAATACATATATACACTACCAAATGTAAAATGGATGGCTAGTGGGAAGCTGCCGCATAGCACAGGGAGATCAGCTCGGTGCTTTGTGACGACCTAGAGGGGTGGGATAGGGAGGGTGGGAGGGAGGCTAAAGAAGGAGGGGATAGGGGGATATATGTATACATATAGCTGATTCACTTTGTTGTACAGCAGAAACTAACACAGCATTGTAAAGCAATTATACTCCAATAAAGATATGAAAAAAATATATAATTATACCTAAAAAGAATAAAAATAACAGACTATTTGTAAAAGCTAGTAAAAAAAAAAAACTTCTGAGGAAGTTTTTTTTAAAAATTGAAGTACAGTTGATTAACAATGTTGTGCTAGTTTCTGTTGTATAGCAAAGTGATTCAGTTATTTATATATATATATATATATATATATATATATATAATCAATCATATTCTTTTCCAGTATAGTTTATTCCAAGATATGGAACATAGTTTTCTGTGTTATACAATAGGACCTTGTTGTTTATCTATTTTACATATAGTAGCTTCTATATGCTATGTATAAAATAGTGAAATGAAATAGTGAAAATGAAAAAGTTATTCTAGGATTACTTTAGGAACTCATTTTTATGTTGTTTGGTAGAGTTCAGTAATTATTTTAACAGACAATCAAACGATCAGAAACTGATTTCTTTTTATTCTTTCTTCATGTTGATATCATTTACTTAATGCATGAAATAAAGTCACTCAGAAGTTCAGCATTAAACTTGGCTTTAAAAGATTAAGATATTAGAACTGGAGAAGCAGGCAAAAACATATGTATAAAATTCTGGTAATAACTTGAATCATCTAGAGACTTGTGGATAGGGTGCTGTTTTTTCTAGACTTACTAATTAAATGAGGCAATGCTTTAAAATGGTTTACATTGTGCTTGACACATGATAAACACCTATTAATAGTAGTTACTTTCATGTGTTACTGATATTTTTATGTCACATGTACGTTAAAGAATGGGACCTTTAAGAAATGACTTCCTAGAAATGGAGAAAGGAGGGACTTCCCTGGTGGCCCAGTGGTTAAGACTCTGTGCTCCCACTGCAGAGGGCGTGGGTTGGATCCCTGGTCAGGGAACTAAGATCCAGCATCCTGCATGCAGAGTGGTGTGGCCAAAAAAAAAAAAAAAAAAAGAAAAGAAATAGAGAAAGAAAACTAAAAGGAAACCTTACTTGGAAATAGAATCTTCTCAGAGGTAATCAATTTAAAATGAGGTCATTGGGAATTCCCTGGCAGTCCAGTGGTTGGGACTCCGCACTTTCACTGCAGAGGGTACGGCTTCCATCCCTGGTCGGGGAACTAAGATCCCACAAGCCATGCTGCATGGCCAAATATAAAATAATAAAATAAAATAAAATAAAATAAAAAAATAAAAATGAAATGAGGTCATAGAGTGGGCTCTAATCTGAAATGACTGGTATCCTTGTGAAAAGGGGAAATTTGGCTGGAGACAGACATGCCCAGAGGGAAGATTATGTGAAGATACATAGGGAGAAGAGGGCCATGTGGCTGGACTGATGCATCTATAAGCCAAGGAACACCAAGGATGCCAGGAAACACTAGAGGCTGAAGGAGGTGAGGAAGGATTCTTCCCTAGAATGATCAAAGAGAGCGTGACCCTGCCTGTCCCATGACTTCAGACTTCTAGCCTCCAGAACTTTCAGCTTCCATTTATTGTGAGACAGTAAATTTCTACTGTTTTAAACCACCCAGTGGCAGTTTGTTACGGTAGCCCTAGGAAACGAATCTACTATATTGGCCTTTGTTGCACGTGTCACAACTCTAATCATTTATTTGTTTACTGTTATTGCCTATTTTCAACACTAGAATGCAAAGCCCACCAGGGACAGAGATCTTACATATCTGGTTATCTGCTGTATCCCCTGGTTCTAGGATAGTATCTGGCAGAGAGTTGGTGTTTAATATACATGCAATAAATTAATGAAAGGTGGAATTGAAGAGAAACATTGATCAAGTCTTAAGGACAATGAACCAGAACATCTTCAATCAATCATTGCTAGTTGTTGTGTTTGCTTATTTGTTTGCTTTTTACTACTCTAAGCATCCTTTAAACCCAATCTTTATCAGGAGTACGATTAGTTGCGTGACTCTCTCTATAAAGGTCTATAGATTATTATTGAACCCAAACGTCAGTGGACCTTACTTGGTGCCAAGATGGAACGTCATCAGTGACGTTCCATAGGAAAAGGAGAAAAGCAAAGGATCCTTTAAAAGGGAAACGTGGTCAAAATAGAAAATATTTTCTGCTATCTGCTCCATACATGTGTCATGGATTGGGTCAATTGTTGATAATGGGAAATTTGATCACAGGTATTTCTAAACCAAAGTATTAATGGATACCTACATTGGTAAAATATGTTACCTCTCTTTCACGAGTTTTTTTTTTTAACTTTTTATTTTATACTGGAGTATAGCTGATTAACAATGTTGTGACAGTTTCAGGTGCACAGCAGAGTGACTCAGCCATACATATACATCTTTCATTTGGGAGGCAGTAAGGAATGTAGTTAAAAGCATAGGTCATGGGGTCAGAGAACCCTAGTCAAAGTTCAGGCTCCCTTACAAACTACATGACCTTGTACAAGTTACTTTCTTTACTAAGCCTCAGTTTTCTCAACCCCTCCCACCACAAAAATGAGGGACAACATTACCTCCCCGAAAGTGGTGACAGGAAAACTAACAGATGATGTTTGCAAGCTGTTAGCCCACTGTGTGACACATAGTAAAAATGCAATAAATGTTGATTTTATTATTTTAAGAGTTCTCTGGCCACAGAATCCACCGACAAGATTGATGTTGTATAGTATGTGAGGTATACAAACCTAAAATCCATTCTTTAGCTCACACATGAATGAAATACTGTAGGCTCACAATGTAAACCTGTTTTTCTTCTGTTGGCCTTGACTACTAACTTAGGGTTCATTGATTTAAATAAAATTGAAGACCAGGAATCACTTTCACCTGTAGAAGCCATATCCACAGGGTTGTTATTTAATCCCCAAATATATAATTTTAGAATCCTCTAGCAACATGAGATATCCATTCTCAAAATTGTCACCCAAGCCTGTTAGAAACTAAGGACATCTACAATTCATGATGAATCTGAAGGAGGTGCTGTTGCCAGCAGACGTGTGTGTGTGTGCGTGTGTGTGTGTGTGATATTTTAAATTTTTTTCTGCATGAAACCATATTTATAAAGCAGCCATAGAAAAGTCCCATGTGTGTTTTTAAAATTTTCTTCCTATGCTATAACCATAATTGCAGCCTAGTATTTCACCATATAACAATACTGTTCACAGAGACCAAGGAAAAAGTGCAAGAGTCATAACAATAACCAATGGATTTTTTTATTGCATTATAGTTTATAAAGTATTTTCCTACTCATTAGCTTACTTGATTCTCCCAGTGGACAGGTCAAATCATTATAAGTAATATTTCCATTTCAGAGTAGAAGGAACTGAGGTCAAATGCTTTCATTTAAGTCACAGAGCTACTTTGTGATAGGGGTGGTACTAAATCTACAATTTTCAACCTCAGGCCTCCTTTCCTTTCATTATAACTTGCTGCAGTAATTATGTAAAAAGGGAGATGGATAGATTAATCATATAGTAGAGTTAGAAGCAGAGATTTCACGAATGTATCTAGTCTCTACTATTTCCAGGTAACATAGTTTACCATCTTAGTTTATCATCTTTCAAAGCATTACCTCTTGCCCACTTTGAGCACTAAGCCCATCAAGCAGTAGTTCCATAATATATGTGACTGTGTCAAACACATGATACTGCTTACCCACAAAGCAAAAGATTTAACATCAGCGACTAAATTTACCATTAAATGAAAATGCAGAAAGTTGTCTCGATGTTAGAAATAATTTCAAAATTCACAGAAAAATTGGAAAAAGGAAATGGTCACTTTGCTGTCTTAACATCCACGCTTCCCAGTGAACAGGGAAAACCAGAGGTCATGTCCTACTTATTTCTGGGAAATCCTCCACTTAGTCAAAGTCACAGCTGAATTCACCTACCGCAACAAAACGTGGTCCAAACCCAGGCTAGCAGGCCACAGAGGGAAACGATTCAAAATCAGAGCCTCATCTTTCAGGGGATGCTGGAGACTGTCTCATCAAGGCAGCCTCAAACTTGAGACCAACCTCTTCATCTCCAGAGTGATAGCATTGTCTCACCATCTGGACATCCAGATCCTGACCCTGTCTGTTACTACAGACATAGTAAATGCAAAGGCTTGTCCTTGATGAGCTTCAGAAACCTAGTCAATCCCAAAGCACCACAGCCTCGCTTAAAGCTTCCAGAACACATGGTCTCCTCCCTATAGATTCACAGTTTGCAGCATTTCACCACTTGATTACATACTGTCTTCTGCTCTCTAATTGTTTTATGTGTTTCTTTCTTGTTTCCCCAACACATTCCTTAGTCATTTAATTTATTTTCAACTCCCAAAGCACCTTGTCCTGTCACCATGATACACATGAGTTCAGCTACTCTGTGCCCTGCACTGAGCTAGATTCTGGGGCTATAAGGGTGATGAATCTAGAAGCTTTGTCCTTCAGAAACTCCCAATGTACTACAGGAGACACTCACATTTACAGCTTACATTGATAAGACACATGAGCTGTGTCAGCAGGATAAATACTTTGTTTGGAGAGCTTGAGGGAGAATGAGATATTCCCTGGTGGAAAAAGAGGATGGGAGTGAGGCAACAGTATTTCAGGTAAGAAGAGTATGACCAAATTTGCTTAGTTTTAAAGAGTGGGTTTGCCATGTTTTGAGAACATCAAGTGTTGTAGTAAGACAACACATGAAAGATGGAGACGTTCAGCTGAGTGGTATTACATAGTGAAGGAACCTGAATACTTTAGCATTGTCTACCCTGTTATAATGTAGGCTCACCGAGCACAGAGACAATGTGTTTCCTTCACTGCTTCATCACCAGCACCTAGGACAGTGTCTGGCACATGGTAGCTATTTAGGAACATTTTAAAATAATTAGATGAATGAATAAATCAATGATTGAGAGATAGTTAAAGGGAGCCAAGCATGCTATTCAAGCAGTGGCATAACATGATTAGATTGGGTTTTAAAAGACAGCTTTACCTCCTACCTTGATTCTTTCCTTCTACTTTTAAAATTGCTCTTTTTATAACATATCCTATATGATTTAGTATGTCTCCAGTTTCTACGTCTGTGCTGCTATAGTCTATTCTCAACAAAACAACGAGGATACCTACTTAAAATATAAGCCAAGTCCGGATCTTCTCTAATCAAAACCCATCAATGGCTGCCCATCTCACTTAAGGTAAAAAAACATAGTCCCTCCAATGGCCTGAAAGGTTTCATGCCATCACTGTATCGTGACTTCCTTGTCTTTAATTACAACTTCTCTCCCCCACACTATTTCCTTTCCAGTCCCACCAGACTCCTTGGTACTCCCTGAATAAACCAGGCATGGCCCTGCCCATTCTCTCTGTTTAGAACCATCTTCTCCCAAATCCATGGAGTTCATTTCCTCACCCTTTTATGGTCTTTGCTTAAATGTCACTTTCTCAGGGACTTCCCTGGTGGTCCGGTGGTTAAGACTTTGTGTTCCCAATGCAGGGGGCCTGGGTTCAATCCCTGGTCAGGGAACTAGATCCTGCACGCTGCAACTAAGAGTCCACATGCCACAACTAAAAAGATCCCGCATGCTGCAATGAAAATCCCATGTGCCGCAACTAAGACCCAGTGCAGACAAATAAATAAACAAACAAACAAATAAATAAATATTCAATGTCACTCTCTCATAACGTTCTCCCTAAGCAAGTTGTTCAGAATTTCACACTTTATCTTTCCCCATCTCTATTCTCCCTTACTGGCTCCACTTTTTCTTTTTACATAGCATTCATCTCACGCAACCAAACTCTATAATTTCTTTTTTTCCTGTGTATTGTTTGTTTTCCCCATCTTCCCTCACTTGACAAGAACAGAGACCTCATCTCTATTTCCCCCCACTGATGCACCCTAAGTGTATATACCTAGAATTGAGCCAGACATGTAGTAGGTGCTTTATAGATGGTTGTTGAATTGCATTGACTGTTTAGATATTTGAATAACGATTTCAGTTTTGGTAAATCTAAAGCAGTAGGAGATTCATATGGCTTGCCAAGCTTGCAAAGTGGTTATTAGAAATGAATGCTATAATGAGTGTTAAAATCCTGATAAGAATATAGAGTTCTATATGTCTATTAGTCAGTATTTTATTACTGAAATCACAAACAGTATGAGTGAAATAGGTCATCAAGTCATCTTACTGCCATATGGAGGCTGGGTTCCCCACTGGCAGGAAAAGACCAGAGAGGAATAAGTGAGCTTCCAAAGAACATGGAAATGCTAATTCATTCACTTGATAAACACACTGCCAGATGGATAGGTTGTGCCAATCCTGCCCACCTAAGCTGGATATTTTAAAAAGATAGATGAATGAACAGTTGTGAAATAATTAGCAGAAGAGAGAATACAAGATAGAGGTGACTCAAAGGAGAGATTAGAAAGAAACAAAGGTGCATAATGCCAGTGAATGTGGCAGAACTGCAGCTGCTGGGAACCAAAAAGTGCAGACATATTCATTTGCTACTGAAGGTAAAGGTAAGTTAGACAAGTTACAGAATATATCTGGGCTTGACTGATTATTTCATTCTTAAATTCTGTATGACCTTCTGCAAATATCACATGTCCCATGTGTTTTATGTTTGCTCCTCCAGATCCACTCCCTATCCTAGTAGGAGAAGGGCTCATACTACAGAATTAGTGGGTTCCTTTGCCTTCTAGATTTGGATGGGCTTCATCCAATAGGAGACACCTGTAGGAGATTGGAGGAAGGGTGGAGTGTGCAGGCAGGCTATATATTTCCCTGGTTCCCTCCCTGTGGGGTCAGCTGGGTTCTCTGTGACATTCTAACAAATGCCATTGCTCTTTAAATGACCTTCTCTGCAAGGCTCTCTCCTTCTGGCTGCCAGTAACCTCTCCCTCCTAGCTCTTCTCCTACTATAAGGGTACTTATTCCACAACGCTTGTGGTTTACCAAACCACCTCCACCTTTGAAAACCATCCTTTTCTTAAACCTTATTTGAATTCTACTAATCTGACTGTGCCAGCTGTTGAGTTTCCTGTTGAGGCCTCAATGATTCACATAAATTCTTTAAGGTTTAGTTTTCACATCAATAAAGTAAAAATAGTATTTACCACTTACAGCCATAGTGACCATTAAACTAAGTAACCTTTGTAAAATACCTGACAAAGTAGCTGACCTGGAAGAAAGTGTTCAAACAATAAGAGACTCTTGACCTGCCTTGCTTGTAAGTTATCACACTGTACTATAAGCACCTGCTTAAGCTGTCTGCTTCTCCTTGGAGACTAAGTGTTCCTTAAGGACAGGGTCACAGGCACAAAGATCCAGACCTGTGCACCCAGCAGGTGCCCTGAGATGTCAGTTACATGATCATTGAATGAACATAGTACACCAGCAGCAGAGAGAAGACAGGACTCCAAGGTCTCACCAGGTAAAACCAGAACATAAAGCCTCAGAATTTGAAGTTCAAGATGTTATAATTAAAGGTAGGAGCAGAATGGGAAAGTCTAATTTGATCATTTTGGCTACATCTGCCTAGTAACAATGTTGAAGATCTCTGTCTTGTGTGTGTGTTTGTGTATAAACATAATAGATAGCTGATAGATAGATAGATAGATAGATGTATCACAATCCCTCAGTCAACTGTTATTTGATGCATTTTCCACAAGAATGATGCCTTGAAAATGAACTGTAACTAATTAAATAGATAATTACACCACACCATTTTCAATTACATCATATCTAAAAAAAATACCAAACTATTAAAGCAGTGATTAAAGTAAAAGTGAATTTGATTTCTAAAACTTGACTGCTAAAATCTGACTTTTTATTTATGGTCCAAATAACATAATTATCAAACCAGCCAAGGCATTAGTTCTTAAAGATTAAAAAAAACCCCTAAAAATCAAGTATTATAATACAAACCTAGTCACCTATGCACATATGGGAAAATTGAAAGAAATATTTTTTTTTATTTTTATTAAAAACATGACAATGAATAACCTAATACGATGATTTGCTCAGCAATTTCCACTTTTAGTTTAGAGCAGAAATGCATCTTTAAAAATCTCCTCCTACCCTGTGTTTTCCCCCTTGACACCCTAAAGTAAGAGGGAGCATATGTTGGATGGGAGGGATTCTGGCAGCATAACCAGAAGTCTATTCTATGTGTCATGAGCCACATCAATAGAATTAATGGAAGACATAAAAGAGCACATTTCTGGGGATGGCTTCCTTTAGCAATACAGCCAGCCCCCAATTTTATCTTATCCTCCTGTTGATTTCCTCTTTCCTCAACTCTTACTAAGAGCGGTTCTTCCTTTTGTGTCTGTCACTGCACCTTTGCTAACCAACAACTGGTGGTTTCTTTTGCTGAATTTCATGACTGTCTAGTAGTGTTTATGTGTGTGTGTGTGTGTGTTTGCTAGAGCATATAAGTGTTTGTGTAATATGTGTATGTGTTTTTGGAGTTAGGTCAGAGCTGGGTGGCATGTTGTCTCTGACTGTGACCCCCCAGGAGCACCAGCAGTCCAAGGATGCCACCTGAGGTATGAAGAAGGGTTCTGTGCTTCAGCACACACTTCAGTCAGAGGGACTTAGGTTTGAGATCTGCTTCTGCCACTCCGCCTTGTGTAGCCTTAGCTTCCCTCCTTTAAGAAAACATATAATTAGTGTAGCAACCTCACAGTGTTATTCTGAGGAGTAAATAAGATGATATATTTACCATAGTAAGACGATAGATTTCACACATAGCAAGTGTGAAAGAGAACAGGATGAGAAAGAAAGAAGACAGAAAAGGAAAGAGAGAACAAAAAGCAATGAAGTATTAGAGCAGCCCGAAGTTGAGAAGAGTCAGAAAGGTGAATGGAAGGAGAGAGGGAGAAAGGCAGGGAGGCAGAGAGGGAGGGAAAGGGCACGGCTCTCCTGCTATTCAAAAGAAACCATGTCAAAGGGAACTTACTCCTGGTCTAGTGGCTACTTTACAAAGTACTCTATTTATTCCGAAGAAATAACACGGGTCCTTTAATAATTCCAGCCTTGCCCATACCTGCAAAATATAATTATCTCATTTTCCTTGGTAATTTCTTAGTAGTCACTGAGAGAAGAAAGGCAAGAGGTATATCTCTCCTTTTCCTGCAATACCCGTAGCCCTTTATCTACAATTCTCAAATGAGATTTCTCCTTTTCCACCTTGAATTTGTTCTGAATTGTGTACATGTCTTATCTTGTCTCCTTAGACTATATGCTGCTCCATGGTATGTTCCTGTCTGATTCACATCTCTGTCTTCATGATATGTCTAACAGGAGATCTTCAGGAAGGGGATGCATATATAAGTAAGCAAACACAAGTTAAATAGCAAAGCAATAGGCTGCCAGGGCCAGGGACTGATGATTGATAATGGGAAACAGCAAGGAGGCCTAGAGCAAGGGTCTCTAATCTGCTGGTTCATACAGCACAGAAATAAGTTTGCTTTAAAGGAAGGAAGGAAGGAAGGGAGGGAGGGAGGGAGGGAAATAAGGTTTGCCTATGTAAGTAAAAAAAGTTCAGCCTGTTTCTTTACTGCAGGATTTCTTTCCCAGGGCCATTAATGTGCTTGAATTAATATTCCCACAAATCCTGGCAGCTCAGTGATTAGAACTTGGTGCTTTCACTGCTGAGGCCCAGGTTCGATCCCTGGTCAGGGAACTAAGATCCCACAAGATGTGCAGTGTGGCCAAAAAAAAAAAAAAATCCCTAATAAAAATGGACATTAAAAAAAATATTCCCACTATGGGTCTATATGGTACATCGCCTGTACCAAACATATTTGACCAAGTAGTTATATCTCTACATATCCTGGAACAGTAGTACTGACAATATCAATCTGGATAATAACACCTTTTGAGTAATTTTTAAGATTCTTTGTAGTGATGTTAAGCCTGAAAAATATGTTCTCTGTGCCTCAAACTAAGATGGTTCATTGTCATTCCACTATCATATTTTCTCTCCAGGATAGTATAGAAGTAAGGTCCTTCTTCCCTCCTTTCTTTGCCCTATTTGAAACATGACACAATGTATAATATTTATTGAGAAAAAGAAGAAGTAGGGGGAGAGAAACAGAGGCAAGAAAAAAATTGTCATTCTGGTTTTTTCCTCCTCTCCCTCCAGTGAGTTTGAGGTGAAAATTCTATACTTCACTTGAAAATAAGGCATACTGCAAATAATTCTCTGATTTAGCTTTTCTTGGGCTCACCTCTATTCCTCAGGTTTATAAGGTTAGTTATAAACACAGAAAAATAGATCAGTGTGGGGTTCCCGCTCAATACAGGCAATGTGCTTTGTGATGAACTTTCCATGTAGATGGCAATCTTGGTTGTCACAAAGAGCCAAGTGAAACAGGACTCGTTATCTTGCTACAGACTGTCTGAGAGCTAGGCTAGTTCACCTTCATTTGATAGCAACAGAGCAAGATAATGTGGGTAATTGAATAGTTAGTAAATCCATTTCTGGTCCATTCTTAGCCAAGCATGAAGAGAGAGCTTAATAGGAAGTACAATGAGAGAGCCACGGAGGCACTTAAATGAACAATAAGAAAGGAAAGGAAGGGAAATGGAGCTTTGCCCCATCAGAGTCAGAGGTATCCCAGAACTGGTACCCAAGCACAGCCCACTCCAGGACTCGGGGTCTGCTTGCCCCTTTGGATGGTCTAATGTGGCAATTCCTTCCTCTATCATATCTCTAAGTGGTGGACAAGGAATATTCAATACAAGTGATTGAAATATTCATTAATGTGAGGGAATTCCATACCCTGGTGTCCTCTCTCTCTTATTACAAGAGCTAACTGACTCAGAATAAAGCAAACCCAATGTTTAAATTTATTTCTGCCTATTAACCGGGAAGTGCTTAAAATATACTCTCTAGAGCAATAAGTAAAAATTATTAATAATAACAGTACTAATTACAGTTTATTAAACACTTATTATGCTAAGCACATTACATGTCAGTCTTATTTAATTTAATCCTCATAACTCTATTGTGAGATAGACATTATTATGCCTATCTTCCCAAACTAGGTCCCTCTCTTCCCTGCAAGGTCCCTTCCCTCCTGGCCTAAACTTCCAGGTATAAATCTCACAGACCACCCTGCCCTCAGCACCACAGGAAACAAAAGATCCAAAAGAAAAAGAAAAACGTATAAGTTACATACGTTTTTACAGAGTACATATAAGTTACAAAAAAGCAACTCGAATTTCTGCCTCTCTTTATCCTTTCAAAGTAAGGCTTAGTTAAAATAATTATACAAACTAAATGCCACAGAATAAATCATTTTAACATTCTTATTTTATAATTTTATACAGACCCCAAATTATGAAAATAATGCTAATTGTAAGCAAAGCACTCAATGACGATGTTTAGTTAAAAATAAAAAGATACACAGCCATGTTTAGAGTATGATACACAAACACAAGATAGCCAAAATGAACACATCCCGAATAGTAAGTGTGCTCAGATCCAGGGGGACTGGTGATTTTTCTGTTCATGTGTTTATTTTTATCTGTCTCCGTATTTTCAAAGTTTTCTCAATTTTATTTGTAGCTAAGATTTACTGAACACTTACCACGCACTATTCTAAGAATTTTACATGTATTAACTCATTTAATGCTGACAACAATGTTGCTAGGTAAGTGCTGTTATTGCTCCCCCTCTTACAGTGAGCAAAATGAGTCACAGAGTTATGAGCCTTGAAAAGGTAGTGGACAGCACAGCAGCTCTGTAAACCCAGGTGCTGTGCTTTCAGAACCCGAGCTTTTAACCACAACATGCTATTTCCTAGTAATAAGGTTAGCTGTATAGCAAGAAGAAAAAATATATTAAAATATTATTTTATTTTTAAAATGCACTCTGCAAATGTGCTAATAATCAGGGAAGCTCAGGGATGCACACACTGGCGTAAGGGCAGAAGGAATTTAATCAAGGTGTTTTATTTCTCTTTTAAAACCATCATTTCATGGGATTGCAAAAGCCATCAGATTTGCTTCGTGCCATTAAAAGGCAAATTGGACATTAATTTTTGCATTTGAGTGCTTTTTCCTTTGTAATTATCAATAATGAAATTACCATGGAGTCCCTGTCTGGGGGAAAAAAAAAAAAAAGACATTCAATGTTTTGTTTTCTTTTCTCACAGTCCCAGAAATGTACCCAACAGCTGAGCTTGCAGATTAGAATGTTCTTCCTGTAATAAGCAGTCACCTCACACCACCTGCCACCAAGGGGGATAGGAGAGCGGAGTCGATTATCAAGAGGTCCACCACTGTTCAGGTGTGTTCTTTTAAGACCTTCAGTTCTACATTGCAGTTTATGGCCTGGAAAGTGGCTTCCACAACGTGATCAAGCTAGGATAATGATCTAATTATAAAACCAATCAGAAACTCTGTGCAGCTTTTGTTTTGTTCACTGAAAGGTTGGGAGATAAAGAGAGAAAAAAGAAACATGCTCTTTGAAGCGCTTGCATTTGGAAAATGGGAATCTCAGCAAAGGTCAACTCTACTTTGTGTTCCTTCGAAATCCTCACCCTCTACTCTTCCATCAGAAGTCTGGGGCTAGATGTTAGACCTTATGGATATGCTTGGGGCTGGAGATCACTGTAAATGTGGATGGAATTTGGGGTATCAGCAGTGCAAGATAAAGTTTTTGAGAAGGGTCAAGAGTTGAGTTCTGGGAGTTCTGAAAAAGGCAACAATACAGATCATTAACAGAAGACAGAGCTTAGAGATAAGAATAAGATAGGAACTGAGTCACAGCCAGAGCACATCAGTAACAAGTAAGGAGAGTCAGAGGCAAGAATAAGATGCTCAGCTGGGTGCTTAGCTATGTTTGTGCTCTTTGGGTAACATTACATCCCAGTTGCCCTGGACAGTTCTGGTTTATGTCTGTTGTCTACTCAAAAGTGTCCTGATTTGGAAGATAAACTATAAGGGCACCATAAGAATTGCTAATGTGCATGTGGCAAAGTTAAATTGGATCCTAGAAGCTCCTATAAGTGGAAATAACTGAGGGGCTCTTTAGGAAGAATAATGTTAAACATTGAGATTTTAAATGTGCCTCATTCTTATTATTACTCCTTAATGGCCGATAAAATCCTCTACCCAAGCTGTCTCTTCTGAGTGGGAGCAGCAGGAGGAAAAGGGAATCAAGAGAGGTCTGTGGTCAATATTTGAATTGATACCAGAAAGAAACAAGAAAATAATCAGAGAACAAAAAAAGAGTAGCGTGTAAGAAGGAATCATACAGGTCAGAAATAGGAAGCCGGAAGATGTGTAGAAACACAGAGGCCACAAGAATTTGTGGTAGTCTAAGAAAGGGCGTTGGACTTCCAACAGAACTGAGTGATGGAGTCCATGAAATCCAATCTAGATTTTAAGAAAGAGGGTGACATCAGCTAAAGTCAGAGATTCATTAAACACACACCTACACACACACACACACACACACACACACACACACACACACATGCATCACTCAGACCCATTTCTTTCCCATATCAGGAGAAGGGGCAATCACGGTCAGATAACTGCATCACTAGAGGGGGGATATATAATCTCATGGACAAGAGTCTTCAATCAGAATAAAGAGATTTGCCACTTTCCTTTCATAAAAGAGTGAATTATCCCCCTCGTCCTCCTGTTAGGACAGCTTGGGCTCAAAGGTTGCCTTCTTTTTATAGTGCTTTCTATTACAAATCCCAATTCATCCCAGGAGAGAGTCTTTCACACAATAAAATGTATATAAGGTGTGCAAAGTGAGTTTTAAACACACTTCATGACAGGTGTAAAACCTGATGGGGGAAACTATCAGTAAGAATCTGTTATCCGCTAAAACCCTGGTGGATAGCCAGCTGAGGACAGGGACAGGACACGGCATGGCACTTTCAGGAGGCATGGAGTGACTTGTGGAGATGGGAAAGGGACCTGACAAGGAGGCTGGGAAGTTGATAAGAGAGAAAGGCTCTCCTTCAATATTGCCATTTTCTCAAGCGAGCCTGGGCCACCTTGAACTTAGTTACCCAAAAAGACAAAGAACAGTGGGGCTGAAAACCATGCTTTCTAACTTCCAGAGCTTAACATAAATGGTAGGCAATTGTCAACAATGTTTGACTCAAGAGCCCAAGAAAGGCTTCTATGATCACCCCACCCCCAATCTCAACTTTTCCCAGGCAGAGGACTGACACTGCATCATCTCATCCCTCTTAAAACAGTACTATCTTTAGGAAGAGTTGCAACTTAGACTTTAGTTAGGAATTTGAATTAAAGTGTGGTGAAATAAACAGGAAGGGAAGAATAAGAAGAACTAAGATGTGCTGAGCTTCTACAGAGTACCAGGCATTGCGCTAGTTTGTCATTTTATACTGAAAGACCCCTCAATATGTAGTTTATAGCTTCTATTATTCCTTTTCAGGTGAAAAAAAGAGGATGAGAGAAGGGAAGAAACTTGGTCAAGGGAACACAGAAAGCAGTAGAGACAAAATTTGATACTGAAGGTTCTGGATAAGGATGGAAGGAGGGACATCATCCGAAGCCTAAGTTCCCTGAGCATCTGAGAAAATGACAACAGCCAGGAATGTGAAATGTTCCACTTCTCCTCACCGCTTCCCCTGGCAGCTCATTGTCCTATCTCAGTCCTTTATTGTCCTCATAGAGCCCTTCTCCATCCTCCAAATGCTAAGCAGCCTCTCCTTCCTCTACTGCCCCCAAGTACCAGTTACCATATCACATCATTTATTTATTGATATTTCTTGGGTAGCACTTCCTACAATCTGTATTTAGCTTGTTTGTTGATTTATCTGTTGATAAGAACCTCTAGGAAGGCAGTAACCTAGTTTTCTTGTTCACTATTCTAGACTGGATCTACCCAAGGATCTTGCCCATAGTAGATGTTCCATTTGTTGAATGGATTAATGGGTGTCTGAAGAAATGAATGAATGAATACATGAACAATCAAAGACACAAACAAGGAGCCTAGAATATCATAGGACAGACTTGCCTTGTTTTATAATTTGGCATAATGCTATTCTTTTTTTCTGTCTGGGAAATCCTCTTGACTCTCCTGTCTTTAAGCTTTTATTTTTTCTCCTAGCAAGAATGCCAGGGAGAAGAATGACACAGGTACACTGGATGGACAAAGAACAGGACATGACAAGGGTGTTCTTCCTTCCTTCTCCCATTTCTGTCTTAGACCATATCGCCCTGAGTTGGATATTGTTGAGTCTGTGAAAAACAAAGCACAAAGCTTTTTCCTACAGTCTCTAGTGCAGCCAGAGGCCTTAGAAACTGGAATGCCCCTTCTGCACCGTCACACAGAGGCTGCGATGCCTGGGTCTATGAGTCACCATCACCTCTATGTTTTCCTCTTCCAAAGGCACGGACAATGCAATCTTTGCTCTGCCAGTGGCACAACTACCCTGGGCTGTCAGGCTCAGCCTAATCTTACACTAGGTCACCTCAAGTCCATGCAATGGATGCACATCCCTGCTGTGGAAAGATAGGTTTTTTGACAGCTTGTCTCTCTGACATTTCAGCCATTAGGGGCTCAATGAGGGAAAGATGCTGATGGATGGATTTAGCTGCCTCCTTTATGCAAATCCTCTCACCCCGTGCACCCTGCCACTTCATCTCTCTGTGTGGCTGGGGCCCCTGTGTCAGGAAGCATTTTGTGCAGGCTGCCCTCAGTGGCTCATTAGTGGCAGGGCTGTGCCAGGGGGATGGTGGCAGCGATGGCTGTCTCGGACACGTTTCAGTCAAGCTGTAGCAAGCCTCTGCCAAAAGCCGGGAGCCAGCAAAGGAGCCGCGGTGACTGCCTGGGGCTCAAATCAGATCATGCCTTCCCTGTCTGGAAAAAAAAACCTCCAGCCACTCAGCCGGGGGTGGGGTAGTGGTGGGGGAAGCCTAAGGAAGCCTGAACCCTGACTTCTCACTTGGCTTTGACAGCTGGTTCTGTGTCAAATGCAAAATTACATCTGAGCTCTTAGCCCGGCTCCAGAGTAGCAGGGGCATTCTCTGCGGCAGATGAGAACACTTCAAGGTGAAATGCCTTTCGCGAGCATTCTTTTTTTCTCTTTGAGCTGCTCAATCAATGCTCTCAGCTACACATGTTAGATTCCTGCGTTTCTATTGGATAAGCTCTGTGTGTAAGTGTTTGGATGGACAGCCCTCTTGAGGCAAGTTCCACCTTCCAGGTTATCAGACACTGGCAACTGCAAGGCCATCTCCCCTCCCCTCCACTGCCCACAGAGCTGCCTCTGATCCTCTCTTCAAGCACCATAGATACCGGTGCCACTGAAAAGGAGCCTGGAGGTTAACCAGCCGTCTTTGGTACACGAGAACGTGTGTGAGGTATGGGAAACAAGAAATAAAGACAAGTGAAGGGCACGTTAGGTGCCTTCATCATGTCCTCAACCCCTTTGCCCTCCCTGCAGCATGCTGCCACCTCCTGGGACCAGTTCCTCCATCACTTGGTTGAGTAGAAGACTCCAAATGACTTTCATAGATGAAGGAATTTTCCAATCAGTACCCTGTAGGGAACAGATGCACCACTCCAACTCTCACTCCAGAAATCAGCCCTTCGGGGGGAAATGCATGAGGGAGGGAGGGGAAAAGTGTGTGCGTGTAGAGAGAGAGAGGGGGGAGGGAGGGAAGGATGGAGGGAGGGAGACAGGGAGGGAGGAAGTGGGGGGGGGGTAGCGAGGGATGGAGAGAGGAAGTGTGGAAGTGAGGAAGAGAGACAGAAGGGAATATGCAGGATTCTTACCTTAGGAAAGTGGTACTTAGGTTTAAAGAACTCTGTCCATGGTACAGTGTAAAATAACTAATTAGATGACTCTTTTAAAGTAAAGAATACTGAAGGAAAATAGAAAAACCTAGCTAGAAGCACTGAGGCCAATTTTGTCATTATCGAAATAGTAAAGAACTACCACCAAGAATCAAATGGTATTGCTTCTCCAGCTGAACCTTGAGTAATTTTTTAAATGCGAAGATCTTGGTCATAAAAAGCAAATTGAAATTCTGACTTCCTTTTAGACCTAAAACCCTAAATGGTGCTTACAAAAGATTTATTTTATACCTCTCTTTATATTTCATTAACTTTTCCTTAAAGATTTGACTAGAGAGAACCCTTGTGAACATAATATATTTGGCATCAAGTAATGAGATTTTTAGAAAAATCAAGATGAATGTTTGTCCAAAGAGGTTCTATTTTACCAAAAATAAAAAAGAAATGTAAACTATTTTTTATCATGGGCTTAAAGATGTCCACAAATAAGAAAAAAAAAAAAATCTACATTTGATGTCAAATACAAATAGTGGTCCTGATTCCTGGAAAGAGGCTTCAAAGTGGACCTGGATGATGTGAAATAAAAAGGATGCAAAAATAGTTAACATGAAAGCTTTCTTTGTGCACACGTGTGCAAGTCTTTGATATTCTATTGATTCATAACTTCTCTAAGGAATAAATTTCAACATTAAATTACCCCAAACAGGCATGAAGGCTTTCTTTCAATTTCTTAAATGCTCTTGCATCAGGGAAAATTTATTATGTAATGGGAAAATATGAGTGTGTATCAACAAAGCCAGCCTGTCTGTTGCTCACTTTTGGATCTAGGCCAGGGCTATATTAATGTGCTTGGGACCTAAGATTTAGGTCACCCACCATAACTTGATTTTGATCTCGTGGTCTTATTTCTTTCCATTTTTGTTGCAATTCAGTAAAGTAAAAAAGATGTGATTTTTTTGTTCTTCCTTGTTCATTTTTCCTTTTAATAGTGTCTGGTAGGAAGGTTTTTTAAAATCCATTTTTGATCATTCTTTTTTTTAAATCATGACCAATTGGTTTTAAAATCCTGGTTCTTTACCTACTAGGGTAAACAATTGCATTCTTGTATTTTTGCTTTGTGCAAATCCCCTGGGACAAAAAAATATACTAGACTTGCATGGGTTTTAAAGTTGGAGAGACCTGGGATCAAGTTGCTATTCAGTTTGGCAAACTGCTTATCTCAGTGGGCCTCAGTTTCCTAAACTGTAAAAAAGAGGAATCATAATACCTTCTTTAAAGTTCTCTATAAAGAGAAGTGAGATGGTAGAGAAACATTATAAGTTGTAGGCTTGATGTATCACATATCAGCTGCTTGACAGGAGGCGGGTTAACTAACAACCAGAAGAAAAATTGGCTAAAAGTTCAAACCATAACTTGAAAAAGTAGTGAGAGAAACAAAAAATGACAATTACTGTATTTAAATTTTATTATACTTATACAAGGCTTCTGTGTGGTAATTTGAATATATGTGCCAATTTGAGAGCAGGATTATCTTTAAAGGTAGAAAGAACCCTAAGTAGGAACACTATGGAAATATTTTTGATAATAAAATATAATCTGTGAGGATAAAATTGAGCAATTTAGGTTAACTTTTTAAACATAAATGCTATTAAAAATGTACCATGTTCTTAATATTATCATTTACGAGAAGCAGCCATTTTTCCACACGGGAGTTAACTATAGTCATCCAGTACCAAGTTTCCATGATCATGCAAAGAATGACAATAAGTGACATTTCCAAAGAACAGAATATTATAAATGAAATCATCATACTCACCAACACTGAAACAAAGCTAAAGGCTCTCCTGCCTTTTCTGTTTAAGTAAAAACAGTTGCAGTTTTCAGCCGGCTACAAAACCCCAAGAGGATGATAGGAAAGATGTAATAAGTAGAAATAAAATGGGATTTTGAAAAAAATGAGAGAATCTAGACATAAACGAGGAAGTCTAGACCAAACTAGGCCTTGTTTCCAGGTCATCAAACTACAGTTTGAATCTACAACTACAGTTTGAATCTACAACTACAGTTTCCAATCCTAGCCGATCATCAGCATTTTCTTTAAGAGGTTAAAAAAATCAAATTTTTAGGGTACTAGTTTGGGGAGTGGAGCAGAGAGAATACTGCAATGATTTTTAAAAGCTCGTCCAGGAGATTCTGAAGTTCTGCCAGACTTGGGAACCACTGGACGGACGAAGGACAAATGATGTCCTTATGCCATTACCAATCAACTCTACCATGTGGCTCCCCTGGCGCACAGCTGCACTGCTTAATTCTAGATATGTTTTTATTAGACACAGATGCATTTAATTAGCAGGTTGTATCATCAATTAGAATGTGAACCCGAAAAGTCACCTTCTTGCTTGGATATGCTTTGAACACAGATTTTAATATGTGAGGATTCCTGATGTAATAAAAAGGGGGGGGGGGCGGTGATTCTAATGAAGTCATTAAAACATGAAAATATTTCACCTGGGGATGTAATCTAGAAAGTAAGAATTCCTGAATAAGCTAATAGTTGTATTCCTACGTCTAGCCTCAGAGAATCTGGGTATGCCACAGAATAGGAAAAAGAAAGTGATGATAATAATAGAAAAGCAACATTCCATTTGTATATCATTTTCCCCAAAGCATTTTCAAAAGCCACTCCTACCCCATTTCCATGAAGGGAAGACTTTCATCAAAGGAAGCTTGTAACGTCTGCAGATTCCTGAAGTCTTTCATTCCGTCAAAATTTGTTCATTTAGTTCTGATCTCGTCAGGAAAAAAAAACAGCTACTACTGCTATTATTATTGAAATATTACTCATTTACTTATTTAGCTTTATGCCAAGCAGATGAACATGTCAATCAAAATATGTCACATCCATCAACCCAATATTTAGAGTTGAGGGACAGGGGGCTTAAAGAATTGGGAGCCAGAATTATTTGAACATAGGTTAATGTGATACCAAGGCCATAAACAGCACCACACACCAAACTGAGAATACAGAGACTCAAGTTTAAATGACTTCACCAAGGAATAACTTTCCCATTTCTCTTTACCTTCCCAAACTGGATTCTACTATCAAAACAGATGTTTCACCTTCTCACATCCACACTCAAAACACCCATTTATACTCCACACTTTAAACCTGCAAGTACTATAAATTCTCCTTGCCTCAATTTTTTTTTTTTTCTTTTAAAAGGGGGCAGCTATAAAACCCCTTGCATGACTGCAGAAATTCCCACTCCGATCACATCACGGGCATCACTAATTGCTCATGTGAGCTGGATGCAACCAAAAGTCCTCCTCATCAAAGTAACTTAGATAATCATGTCTTATCCATCTGAGTTGGTATTCAGGATGAAACCTATTCACCATTCACAGTTTACATATTCCCTAAAGTTATTCTTGATTTTTTGATCTAAAATTCCATACAAGTTATATAAATCTGTGAATCAGTTTATATTTAAATGTGGGTTTATGATAATACTATATGGACACTTAATGATGAGTCTGAAGGATGTTGACCATATCAATATGTGGAACACCCCAAGAATAATGAAATAAAGAGTCAAAAGATCTTCTTGAGTTCCAGAAGACAAGGAGCATTTGATTAGCAAGTTTAAATATAATTTCTTAGAACTTCTTTGAGAGACAAAGAACAAAGCTAGAATGTGGAGTCATGAAGCATGTATAAATCTGGGCAATTTGTCAAAAATCACCCCAAATGGAATTCTCAATATGCTGTAGTAAAAATCTATACAGTGTCCCATGTAAAAGTGAATTTATTTTCTGGCTGCCAAAGATACTTTACCTGAACCATGGGTATCATAAAGCTTAAAGAATCCCAAAGCTTCTCAGAAAGCAGTTCCTTTTTTTTTTTAACCTAAAAATTGTGGAATGCATTGCAAGCTAAACTGTGTCTAGCAGGAGCTTTTTACTCAATGCGGGTAAGAATTGAGCAAGCAAGTGAACTAAGGCTTTGGAAAGGAAACCTTAGTAAAGATTTAGGACAACACTACATCGGGGAAAATGGATGAACCAAACAGCATGGAAACTTGGGACATAAAGAAACAAAGCCCTCGGGGAACAGATATACTAATTCTACAGCATTTATGAGTCAGTTCGAAAAGCCAGTCTCAAACCAGGTGGACAGTAAAGGAAAACCACTCAGCACAATTCTGGGTTGGGCAAAGCAATCAACAGAAAAGCCAAAAGCAAAAACCTACTATGTCATGTAAGCTGGCTCATGACTTGATCTCCTGAGATGAACCTCTTGGTGGTCACCATAACCTATAACCTGCCTTCAAGCCTTTACTCACCTTTCATATTTCCCCCTTACACAATACATACACATAGACATCAATATTCACCCATGCACATATCTGCACAAGGGCTCAGAAACATAAGGCATACATTTCTCATTGTGGGGTAGATTTCTAATGGGCATGGAGTAAATCCAAGACTTTGCTGAAATATCCATTTAATTAATTGAGACAATGAACTTGGGCTCTGAGCAGAGTGTCTGGCATACAGTAGGTAAATATTAACTATTATTATCATGTTAAAAGGGCTCATGACTCTATACATACTAATCTAATTTCAATCCTTATGAGGGTATTGATTGTGGCAAATTGGGCTAAAGTTGTGACTCACCCAAGACCACTAGTGAAGACAGCGTTGTCATTAAAATCCAGAGATAGCCGGCTAGGGAGCCTGTGTTTTTTCTGTTGAGTCAAACTGCATTCCAATAGCACATTAAACACTATTTTGATATTTAAAGGTTAAAAACATGTCCCACCCACACACACACCAAAAATTTAAATAAAATAACAAACAACAAAATAACTAACCTAGTCCAGAACCAGGCAGTCTTTTATACTCCATTAGCCTCATTCAGAAACACAAACTATAGGATTGATGGAGAAGTTTATTTCTGCTTGAAAAAATTAATGCTGTGTACACTGAAGCTTCCTGCACTAATAATCTCTCAAGTGTAACACTTTCACTTGAGCCTCCATAAATTGTGCTCAGCTCAAGATTAGCCCCCTTCATTTACTCGCTTATCTGACCTATGCGAGTTTATAAGTAATCAGACTGGCACAAACCTATCATATCAATTCACAGGTTCACACAAAAATGTACTATATTTGCTAACAGATATTGCACGCTGCACTCCGTGGCCAGATATTAATCTTGTTAAAAGGGTGATTCCATCATATCCTTCACTTGCTCAGAAATGGCCAAGGCTTCCTTGTAGCTACTAGAGTGAGAGCCCCACAGCCTAGCCTACATTTACTACTTTCCACAGGAGAGATCTACCCTCTAATCCAAATTTCTCTCATCACCCACTCTTTGCATGAACCCGCTGTCTTGGCAAGTCTGATCTGCACGTGACTCATGCTGTCCATTTTCCCTTTCTTTCCATTCAAATTCTGCTCTCTCATTCCCCATGGAACAGTCCACAGGCTCTGGCTCATCTCTGAATTCCAACAATAGTGATTATAGCAATCGTTTTGTTTCTTATAATCTGTTGCATTAGACTATGCTAGGAGAATGTTTTGTCTCCATAACAAAATTGCACGCTCCTGGGAGACAAAGACTATTTCTGGTAATAAATGCCTTTTAGGGCCTAGAACAGTGCTTCGTATCTCAGCACTGAATGAATTCATCCGTTCATCAAGCAAGTATTATTAAACACCTATTATATAACATAGACTATGCTATTACCTCAAAATTCAAGAGTAAACAAGATAGACATAATCATTGTTCTTATAGAACTTTAATTAGATGCAGACAATTACTTCATCAGCACTTTCAATAAAGTGGGATAAATGCGACAATTGGGGTAAAGTTCATGTTCTAGAGAGGCAAGTGGCAGCAGTGGAAAATAGGGTAAGGTTCAGGAAGGGCTTTTTAGAAGATACCATTTACTCATTGCATGAATAACTGGATCAGGGAGAGAAGGAAGAAAAGAGGAAAGGATGAAGCAGGCATTGAAAGTTTGTAATTACATGTTCCTGCACTTTGGTTACATATACATAAATAGACAAATACAAAGACAGACACACGCATACATACCACAGACTGTTCCCTACATACTAACTGGGAGAAGAGTAAGGTCTGAATCTAACTCATAAATCTACAGCCATCTACTTTCAGCAGAGATCTGCCACAACAATCCCATTACACACTTGAATTAGTGGAAATCTAAGCTCAACGATTCAATTACATTCCTGACTCAATTAACAACTGTTTTGAGATACATAGATCCTCCACAAATATTCTTTCTTACAATATCAATGCAAATGTCCCTGATCCACACGTCAAGATGCACCCTAGCATGTAATCAATTTTTATATTTATTTATTTATCCCTGTGAGAGAGTTCAAGGAAGTCCATTCTGAAGCTCAAGTAAAGTTCAGTTTTAAATTCCAATTCCAGGTTGAGATTTATGCCAGCTCTTATTAAGCATATGCACCCACCCGTGTCCATAGGCCTTTCTGGTTTCTGAAATATGGAATAATTCTCCATGTATTTACATCCTTTCAGCCTGCTTATTCAGCAAGCTTTCTAAATAGATGCTGGTTTGTGCCAGGGTAATAAAGGGAGCTAAAGGGGACCTTGGAATTGGAGCACAAGGTCAGAAATAGACACTCTTATAAACTGATAATTACAAAAATACACACTGTGGCTAGGACTTCTGCAGAAATCTCCCCAGAAGGAGGTGAGGGAGTGTACTGTGTGGATATACAGGAGATAATTATTCAGGCAGTTGAAAGGCAAGTTCAAAGCTCCTAAGGCAGGAGCACATCTGATCTGACAAGTTGGAAGAACAGCAGGGGGGGCAAGGCATTGAAAACTGAGGGCAAAGAGTTACTTTTGTTTTGGCTGATGGGGGAGGAGAGGTGCTACTGCACAGGGCCATTTCAAGAATAAAGTTTCACCCTGATTGAAGGGAGCCATTGGGTTCTGAGCTGCAAAGTGATTCCATGCACTTTTATTTTTAAAGGATTCCCTTTTACTTCCTTAATTTGGCTTGAAGGGGTGATTAGATTTCACCAGATACACCAGACAAGACAATACCTTACCTGTGGTTGGAAATGACTGGTCATTTTATTAAGTTTCTAGAGTTTAATGATACACCATTGCTTTAAGAGAGTCAAACTCTGATTTTTTTTAATCCGTTATTATTTTTGCTTCCACAGAGTTTCCCTGGTGGGAAATTTTCTTGCAGAAAAGTGCAAGGAAATGCAGAACATGAGAATCAACCTCAGATGCCCTGCTAGATGACCCCAGGGAAGTTCTCTGGTTTAACCCTCACAGGAACCCTGCAGAGTAGGTGCTATTTTCTTAGAAATGAGAAAGCAGACTTGGAGAGAGTAATTGGCCCAAGGCCACACAGCTAGAAACGCAAGTGATAAAATTAGAACTCAGGACCAACTGATTTTGTGGACCTTGATCTTTCCACGCTGACCCAAAATTCTTTGCTTGACAATTAAAATTCTTAATATAACTTTTAAAAATAGAAATTCTAGTTTTGCAAATAGTCTTTCACAATTTTGATAAGGATGAATTAATACCACTGGATGTTTGGTTGACCTACTGCAGCTTGATTGCCAAATCTGTACTCCTGAGGGTCAGACCTTTTTCTTGGTTCTTCCACCAAATGATAGCCATTCCTGAAAACGTCTGGAAAAAATCCTTATTTAATAAGGTGGATAGGAGTGTAGTGTGTATATCTATGTAATGCACGAGTGTGCAGGAGAGGGACGGAAGGATACAGGAAGGGAAGGAGAGAGAGAGAGTCTTGATTTCAGCCACGGAAAGGTGTAGCCACATCACACAGAGCTGGTCCCTTCCCAAGGGCACACAAGACAGAAAGCACACTCCAGGAAGCCTGAACTTGCCAGCCCCAGCCTTGAACCTCACACTTGACAATAGGAGTTGCTTACTAGGGCAACCTCATCTCCTTTAGAGCTCAGTTAACAAATGACATATTTCAGAACATCCATCTATAGAGTTCCTGCTTCTCTCCTAATCATCTCCCATTCTTTCTCTGACTTGCTTGCTGTTTTTTTTTTTTTAAACTGACTTTATTTTCTTCCCCTTGAAAAAAGAAATGCATCACGCTTACTGGATACAGTAATAAAAGTAAATGAATCTTTCCCCCTCCTTCAAAGAAACGAAGCCTTTTATCTTCTCAAGCAGACTAGAATAGAAAGTCTTTTTTTTTTTTTTTCCCCTCTTAGCAGTGGGAGTGAATGCCTTCTATTCAACAACTCCACCCATACACTGGGTGGCTGCCTCCTCAAAGGATTAGTGAGGTCCGCAGAGCCCCCTACGAAAAATAACTGCTTTAAGAATTCATAACTAGGAACAGAGCAAGGATTTGAGGATAGGTATTTGTCTCCTTAGAGACCTGGAGGAGGGGGGAAAAATCAAACTTAGGTTGAAATACCTAGAGGGGTTAGGAGGGGTTGAAAGAGAGGAAAGAAGTTACCGAGCAGCAAATGCAATTTGGATGAGGATGATAAGGAGGCCAAATTAGCAGAGAATATGGGCTAAGGACTCGGGTGCTAGAATCACCAAGATCTTTGTTCAAATCCCAGTTCCTACACTTAGGAGCTATGTGATTTGGGGCAAGGTGTTTAACATCTCTCTGATGTCTAATAGAGCTCGGCAATCATAGAGTTGTCGGGCTCATTAAGGAAAACAATGTGTGGGAAATGTTTATTCAATACAGTACCTGGATAGCCTTCCTCTGAGGGTACCTGGTTGATTACAACAGAAAGGGACTCCCTAGTAGACTGGCCAGAAGGAGCCCATCCAAAAAAAGGCAGTGTTTTGAAACGAGTAACTGATTAACAACTGTGTTCCCATTCACAAATCAGCCCCAACTTATCCCCTAACCTTGAGACAATTACTCAATCATGAAGAAAGGGTATCAGTTGGAGGCAAAGCCAGGCAGGGAGAGGACAACCAAGTTATAATTCTCCCTCTGTGTCCAACAAATTATTCTACCATGGGCAGGTCACATAACCTTTCGGGACCTCATTTCTCTTTGTGTAAATTGAGTTGGGCTAGACTAAACTCAGAGGCTCCAAATTCTAATACTCTTTATGGGCTTAATTTCCCCACTAGAGGAGGGGCCATTTCTAACTCTGTAAGCATGACGGCATTTGCCAAATGTCCCCAGTTCCTGTATGATGGTCAGTTATCAATTCCAATTATGGGACCAGAAGAGGAGCAATCTGAAACCAGCCTTGCAGGGATCTGTGCCTGAAGGGAGGGGATGAAGCTATTAAGGATAATGATCAAAGCCTGACCATTTAATGGGGAAGCTGTTAGGCAAATCCACTGCTTTTCTCTAGGATCATGTCCCCTGGTCTAGATGCCTGCAGGGCAGGGCACAGAAGAGGGCTTAGCCACTTCTCCCAAGAAGATAAATGAGTCTTGAATGATTCCCACTTACAATATTAATTATGAAATTGTCCATTTACTTTTTCATCCTTCTTTGCAAATCATTCTAAAAATAATATCATTTAAACACTGGTTCACTTGCTGTGCCCAAGTGAACTCCCCATGGAAATCCTAGCCACTGTAATATTTGAAAATGTGCCTCTGAATTAGCAAGCCTTGCACGAACTCTATTGGCAAATCCAATCATCCCTCTGCCATTGGGTATTGTTATTTGTGGTTCCCCCTTAAAGAATCGGAGTTTGCTAGCCTTCATTCCCATTCAGTCTGAAATGATATGAATATGCTGTGAGTTTAGCAGCAGCAACTCTGTTAATATCAATATACAGTTAATATCAATATACAGTTAAGAACCACACGGCATAATAAAAACAAAAGCTCCAAACGATATCTAAAAAGCCTTTTAAGAGCAGAATAAATGCTCTAGTGATACTTTCCTCTCCTCTTATCATCAAGACTCTTTTAAACAAGAGGGTACAGGCTGTGTTGGTATTTACATTTACATTTCAGGTGTAAAAAAAAGTTGAGGGGGGATGTAATAGATTTAATTAGCTCCATAATTCCTGGGTTTTCCTAACCAAACAATGCATTTTGTTACTAAAAGTAAAAGTTAGTAATTTTTTATTAGAGGCCCCACCAAATGTTTCTACCTAATGTTGACAAAAGCAACTACAAAGAGATGAAATTTTAAATCTCTGGATTCTACAAATAGAAAATGAGAATAATTGGGACTCCTGGAGGAAAGCCACATAGACGCCTCAATGAAGGAAAAAGAACTATTATGAAACAGCACCTCACTTGGGAATGGGAATGCTGATGCTAGATTTTAGGCCAACGTTCCATCACTAAAAACAGGGGTAGTTCATCCAAACTGGGTGGAGGTGCTGACTGGATGCCATTTAGCTAAACGAGTGAAATTCCCCACAGAAACCCCCCTTCCTGATCTTTGTCACTAAACTGAAGACACAGGGAATTTCAGATTCGTAAAATATTTTTATAGCGATACATTCTAATCACACATTCCACACTGGATTTCCAGCTATAACACCTGACTATGTGTTTAACCAAGACCACCTTAGCCTTTCCTCAGCTTGGCTAATCTTTAGACGGGCTTCTTCCTGACTCTAGGACCCTCAGTGACCCTCTTCTTACAGCATTTATTTTAGAAAACTCATCATTTTAAGTCTCTTCTCTGCCCCTTGGAATATAAATATTTTTTAAAGCCTCTGGCCAATTTTTACCACACAGGAATGTATTTCTCAAGGTCCTGGGAACCATCTCTTTGAAATGTAATCAACAAAGGAGATAGTACCCCAAACTTCCAATTTCAGTGGAAGAGTAGAAACCTAACTCTCGGCAGGCACCTTGCTTCAAGTTGCAAGATAACCTCCTGTCATAAAGCTATAAGAACTTTGTTTTTCTTTTGCCAGTTAGCAAACACAGGTGGTCTATGACTTTAACATCCTCCAGTACTTTTTTATTAGCTCGCATCAGCCCTTAAAAAAATCCTACCTCTGGTAGTGTATATATGTCCATGCCACTATTGATCAGCTTGGTGCTTTGTGACCACATAGGGGTGGGATAGGGAGGGTGGGAGGGAGGGAGACACAAGAGGGAAGAGATATGGGGATATATCTATATGTATAGCTGATTCACTTTGTTATAAAGCAGAAACTAACACACCATTGTAAAGCAATTATACTCCAATAAAGATGTTAAAAAAAAAAAAAATCCTACCTCTTCAGCGAGTTGAATTTAGACTTGATTGTGGCCTCTGTCCCTTATTGCAGTAGCCTTAAATAAAGTCTTCCTTGCCTGTTTAACTCTGGCCAGTGCAATTTTTGCTTTGACATATTTATCCTGCCCATGCCAGAAGCTTTCTGATGATGAGCAAGGGTCCCAACACCTCCCTGGGCAGCCATTTCTTCTTTGATCATCCCTGACATTAGACGATTCTCCCTTACATTATTCATTATTACATTATAAATTCTACCCACCAAAGCTGGTTCTGACATTGGGATCCCTATGGAATAAGCCTAGTATTGTACCCATCCTTTAGAGATCTAAGGAAAATGTCTATTTTCCAGGTCCAGCCTTCCTAGGACCTTCACAGAAGGCTCTGAGACTTAGGGCTTGAGTTTGGCTTTGGCAAAGGACTTCCCCAGGGGAACGTCTGAGAATACAGTGCCTCAAAGTCCAGAAGAGGCAACTGGAGGGGTTTTGTTTCACCTTGGAAAAATAAAGTTATGGTGTGGTATTTCAGGACATGATCCACAGATCAGGAGTCATCAGAATGAATTCAGGTTTCAGTAATCCTTTCTTAACCTCCAAAATGAAAGCAATCTAGCTGAGGTTTGAGTAGCCCAGGGTAAGTATACCAACACTGCTTGGTGCTTTAGTCTCTTAAAACCATCAAAGAAAGGTACTACACATTCAATTTGGAAGGTGAGAAAGACAATAGCTGATAAATTCTTGCCTAGACTACCTGAAAAATCTATACAGTCCATAAAATCTATTGTTATTTTATTCTATTTTTTCCCTGCAGACTTTGTCATACATACTTACATATTTACCCTCCCTCCTTAACTACTGGAAGTTTCCACACTTTAAGGTCTAGGCATTTCTCGATTCTGGATGTTTTCCTACATTCTCACTTCTATCAAAATTTATTCATCTAAACAGAGCAAGACAAATATCATATGATATCAATACGTGGAATCTAAAAAAATGATACAAATGAACTTACAAAACTGAAATAGACTCACAGACATAGAAAACAAATGTATGGTTACCAAAGGGGAAATGTAGGAGGAGGGATAAATTAGGAGTTTGGGATTAACAGATACACACTACTATATATAAAATAGATAAACAACAAGGAGGTACTGAATAGCACAGGGAACTATATTCAAATCTTGTAATAGCTTATAATGGAAAATAATCTGAAAAAGTTATAATGTATAACTGAATCACTTTTCTGTACACCTGAAACATCGTAAATCAACTATACCTCAATAAAAAGAAAATAAATAAGGGATAAAAATTTTATTCAAAAGAGAAAAAAAAAGTTTATTAATCTAATGCCCCATTATGTCAGGCATGGTTTAAAATTAAGAGGCAACCAATCAAACAAGTAGTCAGTCAAGTTTTATTATTTGATTAAGCAGTGTCTCCATCCAAGAAAATACCGTAAGTTACAAGTGTGTTAATAGTTGACCTTGAGGGTCACTCTGAGGGAGAGATGAAACAACAGGATCATTATGTGACTTTTCCTTTCTGAAAGATTTCATATCCACAATTCCTACTGCTTCTCCCACAGTCCCCTTCTGTTCAAAAGTATCTTTTAATTTTCATAACCTATATAGTATTTTTTGTCTGTCTTATGGAATCTGCTTTCAAATTAATTTTATTGTACTATGTAGTGATGGTAGCTTCTCTTAGGCTTAAAACTCCTCAAGGACAAAGCTATTTATCTTTATATACCCCATAATAACCAACATAGCACCTGCCACACAGTGTATGCCAATAAATATATTTGAAAGTATAAAAACTGAGAAAATTAATTAAGGAAATCATCCCAGCAGTCATGTAAGACAGAGAAAGGAGTTATTAGTTATTGCCATTTTTCAGTGATTCCTCAGGGCTCAATGTGGGAGAACATCCTTCCTGAGTAGTGCATGTACAATCTATTATGATGACTTTAGGTGTGCAATTACACCTAGAGTTCCAGAGTCCCTGTCTGTTGGAGATGTGTGTCAGTTCCAGTTATTTAGAGGGACAGACTAGAGGAAGCCTAAATCATGCTAGTGTTAAGTTTTAATATGTGCGTGCACATGGATGTTTGTGTGGGGGGGAAAGGACCAGACTTGCATGTCACTCTCATTCTGTTCTGAACACACAGAACCCATATAAGCATTACATTTGGCTCTAAAAAGAATGATTTCTCCATTATATGCAACCAATAAGATGTATAAATCTGGGGCAAAGTGGACACTGCCCACATTTACTAATAAACAAATAAACAAACAAAACCTAGATAGATCCTTCCCTTGCAAGAAACAGTGGTGGCAGCCATCTATATTAGACAACTCTATCTCTCAGGCCCCAAATCTTTTCAGCTCCTGAAACAAAGCCCATGTTCATGAACTCATCACCCAAGCCTTGATCAATCACAGTTTATTGTATAAAATTATTGGTGTAGCTGAAATGGCTTATTTTCCCTTTGATGTTCTCACCAATGGATTCATTTGGAGGTAGAAATGAGAAGTTTGAATAAGGGAACATAAACACAGAGTTGCATTCTAGACTGTGGGAAATTGAGAATCTGGCACAATGTTGCATATAGCTGGACACCATGGCTTTCCAGGATAAGAGAGTCAAGGGATTTGTGAGAGCTACTTTTCTGATATTTAAAACATCCTCATTTCCTAAAAACAAACTTTAATTAATCCATTAGTCATACCAGCTAGCAACAAGGCCTGACTTTATCAGCAAAGTTTATAGTCACAGGTTCATCCAAGTTCCTGGTAATCTGAGGTAATTCATGACTCATTGAGTATTTCTATGTCCTTGATTCACACTCAGATGAGGAGCAAGAACCGTAGGTGGAAAAAAAGAGACTTAGACTTAAATTAAACTTTAAAGGTGGCATTTCATCCAGTCCCATAGCACCCTCTACCTATGGCAGTCAGAGGCACTGAGGCTCTTTGGAGCCCTCCCAGTAAAGGGAATCGACCTTGCAGGGAAGCCCATGCCACTGTTACCTTGCTCTCCGTGTCTGACAATGTTATTGGGACGTGAGGAAACCTCTCTTACAGTTCAACATCATTGCATGCTCTGCCCTCAGAAGCCTCCTAGAGCATGTCTAATCTCTCCCCTATATTTTGTTAAAAGAACTTTTCAGAAAAAAATAAAATCCTGACTCTCATGTATATATAAAAAGGTACACATGTTAAAGAATTAATTTTGCTTAAATATTATGGGGGAACCAAGAAGATGTTATATGAGTTCAAAGTCAAGCTCAAAATACTACAAAATTATACAGAGTAAAGGAATGTTGAGCTAAATTGCAAATGAAGACACGCTGATTTTTCCACTGGGAGAGGGAAGTCAATTCTACTGGACAAGACAGAATCTGCATAATCATCAGCTCCTTACAATTTATAGAGATGCAAAATAGCTCACAACAATGAATAGGGCTAGAATCAAACAGCCAGATGGGTGTGTGATAGATCATGAATAGTTTTCCACTGAAGTACTATTTTTTAAATATGGAAATTGTCCTAGTACTTATTATGCAATTCTAAACTGCAAAAAAAAATGCCCTGAAAAGTGAAAGCTATTTTGTATATGTTTGGCACTTATATATACCTCTTGGGGTGAACACCTATTTATTTACTGCAGAAATACTAATATTTTTATTACAAGTATTTTCCCAGATTCCTCTGGAGGTGTTACATTATATATACTAAATTCACATATTAGCTTCTTAAAATCAGAAATCTTCTGAATTTTTAAACCCCTTTAGATTCCTAGTGATGGTGTGTTGGAGCCAGCTTATGCCTTAGCCAATCGTATGCATTTCTTCCCAACTTCGCATTCAGTGAATTCAATTTGGTAGCTTGAAATTAGCCAAGGTTGGAGTATTTATACAAGAAAATAGACAAATGCTACACATCAGGGATCTCGTGTGTGTGTGTGTGTGTGTGTGTGTTCTGAGAACTGGTTGTTAAACATTTACCAGCACACTACTGCCCACAAGGGCTTCAGATAGAGGATTATGTGCCTGCATTCCAACAACTTGCACAGGCTGAAATGAATAAACTACATTCCCTGACCTTGAGGAGTTCACATTCTAGTGAAGAGCTTATGGTCTAGTAAATAAATTTACATATTTGTAAATGTAAGGTTGCTCTATGGTTTATGCTTCCCTCAAAGTGGCTGTTTTACAACAGACTTGTGCCTACTGTCCATCATGAAACAGATGAAATCTAAGTCAACTCAATTCAAGAAATATGTAGGAATATGAGGCTACTAGATAGTTCAAAGGATGTACATAGTAGATCATGTAAGAGATCTAATTGGAATGTAATAGCACACATATTTTACTTAGTAATAACTTGTAATAAAGGCTGAAAGCTCCCCTTCAAATAATGATTTTTGGAGAGAAAAGATTACATAAGTAAAACACAACTTACGAATTTTCTATTTACCCCACACTGAACATTAACATTAGCCTTGTTTTTAATGGGGTATTTTTTTCATATAACAAAACATATTGCCAAACACTGACTATGTGTCCGGCACTTTGGTAGGTATCAGAGTTTCAACGATAAATAAGTGTTGCATTCTGTCCCTAAGGAACTTTTATTCTAGTGGAAAAGGATAATATAAGCATATAATCATGATAATACACTATGATGCCTGATATAAGTACTGGGTTGAATACAAAGAGAAGCAATTAGCTCTGTGAAAAAGAGTTGGGGAAATCCTTTCAAAGAGCTGGCAATACCATGAAGGAAGAATAAGACTTTGTCAGAGAAAGGAGGAAGGGCATGCTTGTCAGAGGGAGCAATATATACAAAGTTCTACACACTTACACAAGACAGAATTCTTTAGGAAAAGATATAAGATGGGTTCAAGAACGGGATGGTGGTAGAGATATCTGTATGTCTTCAAGAGAGAAGACAAATGAACTTATTGTTAAGCTATAGTATTCAAGGCTTATTTTGTATATAAAGATTCTATTAAGCAGAAAAGAACAGGAAAAAATAAAATATCCTGGATATACAGTTACAAAGTTTATGGTTTATAAGCTTTCTGAGCTGATATGAAGTCTCTAGAGAGAAGCACCTTGAGGAGAGAGAACATTCCATATTATTCGTACTTTAACTTCTGGACTAAATTGAAGAATCTCACACATGCAGGCAATCATTAAATAATTGGTGAACTGAAGAAGGGAAAAATCAACATGAAAACACAGAAATGGTCATTTCATTTTCTATTTTGCTTTGGCTGCTGTATGCTATCTGTACTCTTCAAAGTGCTGGAATTATCTCTCCTCTTGGTCTATGTGGCTCTGATCTCTCTTCTTCTTGAACTCATCCCCTACAAGTCTCCATTTCCAGACATGAAGTCCAGCTGCCTTGCCCTCCTTGCTCTTCCTGAGCACAGCAGTGACAAGCCCCTTCAAGATCCTTCCCCTGAGAGCATTTGTATTTCTGTTCTCCCTGCTGGAATGGCTACCATGATCACCCTCTCAAAAATAGCACTCTTCATCTTCCAATACTCTTTAGTTCCTTACTATGCTTTATTTATCACATCTTGACATTACATTACAGATTTGGGTTTTTATCATTTCCCATTCATACGTATGCCTCTTATAGGCTGATATTGCATGTTGCTCCCTCTTTTATTCCTAGAACCTAAATCAGTGCCTGGCACATAGAAGGTGCATAGCAAATTTTTGTTAAGTAGGATGAATAAAAGAATAAATTGCCCTCTTTGACAGTGCTTTTATGGGAAGTTTCCTCAAATTTTTTTAAAGCTAATGCTTTATATTAATATACTTTAATAAAATAAAAACAAAGAGAAAAACTCACTATTTAATTATAAAGAGACTTTAAAGGATATGAAAAATGCTTCATAGGAAGTAAATATATTTAAAACAATTAGGTACTAAGGAAAATCAACAAACTACCAAGAGACAAAATAAAGGGTAAATTTTAAATGTGCTAGCTGCCCACCCAAAGGCCATTTTCCTTTTCTTCCTTAAAATCTTAGTTTTAGTTTGGGGCCTACACTGAGCTCCAAATACAAGACTGCACTTCCCAGAATCTTCTCTATCTAGGTATAGTTAATCATATAACTTAATCATATAAGTGCTGACTAAATGAGATATACACCAAAGTGTCCTATAGGAATTCCAAGAATTATGCTTTAAAGGAGTAAATTCATATTAGAAATGACCTCATAATGTTCTTTCTCCATTTTTCCTTTCTGCTTCCTGGAATGTGAACATAATGGCTGGAGCTTTAGCAACCACTGAGGACCATGTTTTGACCTTGGGCTGAAAGATTTGTGCTAGAATGTTGGATCAGAGACAGAGAAGAAGCCTGAATCCTTTATGATTTTGTATAGCCCTCACACCAACTTTGCACTATTTTCAGACTTTTCCAGGAAACAGAATAACCTTTATCTGCTGATGCCACTGTAGTTTTTAGTTTTCCGTAATATGCATGAAGTAAAGTTCATATTTCATGTGAATATCTTAAAATATCCTTAAAGTCATGTTTATTGGCCTGATAGTGCACTTACCAGATTGGGCAGTAAATGTGGAAAACATGCTTACCAGACTCAGTAGTGAGTCTGAGTGATTAAAGAAGTACTGTTGTGGCATCATCGTTCTTACTGCAATTGTTGATATATTCACCACCTGTTTAGGTAAGGACATCTGTCAATTTTCATGACTTCACTAAGTCCTGCATAAATATTAATTAAGCACAGTAGCTCTGAAAAACAAACTGAATACTTGTTATTGTGGATTTAAGAGCAAAGCACTCAGCGTAATTACATGCTCAGATTGGAAACTTCTTGTAGTTTGTAAAAACACACAATTTTTACAGGGCCTAAGCAAGATAAACACAAGGAAAATAAAAGAACTATAAGAGCATTAAAAAAATTTCTGAAGCTACTAGGAAGCTAAATATTTGGGAATTACAAATGATTTGTTATATCTATTCCAGTATGTACAAAGAGTTAGATTGGGGATTATCTCCTAGTGAAAAGGTAATAATAATAGCCAATACTTCTAACAATAGCCACTATGTATGGCATTCTATTAAGTTCTTTATTGTATTAAATGTAAATTACATGTAAGCGCTTTACAAATGATAAATGATGAATAAACATCACAGCAGCCTTATGAGGTAGGTACCATCATTATCCTGGTTTTTCTGATGAGGAAATGGAGGTGCGGAGATGTTACATAACTTACTCAAGGTCCCACATCTAGTAAACAATGGAACCAGGATTGGGATCCAAGCAAGGAAGCCCCAGATTCTGTGTGCTTAGCCATTGTGCTATATTACCACTATAAGATGACTGTAAAGAAACCACAACTTGGGGAGCAATCACTGAGAAATTCTAGTGATGTGGCTGAGCTGGAAATACCGCCAACTAAAGGAAACTAGGCCCACGCCATAGAGACTGAGATTTAAATTTAGAGGTTTAGGCTACACATCTTGGAACCATGATGCCAGCAACACCTTGAAGTGTTTTCCTGCCCTGCTCTCTTAATAAAAGCTGAATGTCCCACAACACTTAAAAGCTAAACTCAACTTAGACCAACCATTCTCAACCCATTTCTCAAAATAGCAGTGGACTCATATTTTGAGGAGTGTCTCAAGTAATTTGTTATGATATGTGTCAGAGTAGCAAAGTTTGGAAATAATGTCTTCATTCTTACAGACGATATTCAAGGTTGTGCTTGCTCATTGTTTTTCTCACTCACTTGCATTTTGATGTTCTTCTTTGAGTAAGAACAAAAGGAGTGGTATTTTGGTTAATGTGATGAAACTGGGCAACACCAATACCCATGTGGATACGTTATGTGAGCATCATCTATGGACAAAATGTTGGAAGAACTGATATAATAGAAAGAACACCGGACTGGAGTCAAGATGCCAGGAATCTTGGCTCTGTTATTTAATAGCTGAATGACATTAAGTAGATTCCCTCAAACTATAATTACCTCCCTTTGCTGGTAGGCAAATCAAAACGGCATTAGCTGGGACACCTTGATCCCCAAGATCTGCTTCCCCTCATTAAATCATGATGTTTTGATATATAATGGCCCCACTCAGAAAGCTGTGAGCAAAGGCAGATTTCATCCCATGTGACGGAGTGAGGTTGAAGCATTAAATAAATTAAGAATGAATTTCTTTCTTTTCTACCAATTGCTGCGTTGATTAAGAATCTAATATGAAAAAAAAAAAGAATCTAATATGTGCCAAGTTTTCTGCACTATGTTTTACATACTCAGTAATCTTTACTACAACCCATGTGGTAGATAATATAATCTCAAAAAAAAAAAAAGGAGCTCAGAGAAAATTTTAAGTACTTGTTCAGGCTCAAACTGCTAGAAAATGGTAAAAAGAGAAATTTAAGCCCACAGCTCACTAGTTGGAATAAAGGGTATTAAAACTCAGACCTAACACCATGTTGTGGACTGAATTGTGTCCACTCCCACAAAATGATTGATATGTTGAAGCCCTAACTCCCAATATGACTGTATTTGAATATAGGGTCTTTATGGAAGTAATTAAGGTTAAATGAGGTCATAAAGGTGGGGCCCTGATCCTATAGGAACAGTGCCCTTATAAGAACAGACATACACACTCTCTCCCTCTAGGGTGAGGACACATGCAAGAAGATGGCCATCTGCAAGCCAGGAAGGGAGTGCCCACCAAAATCCAACATGCTGGTACCCTGATCTCAAACTTCCATCCTCCACAACTGTCAGAAAATAAATTTCTGTTGTTTAAGCCACCAGGTCCATGGTATTTTGCTAGGGCAGCCCTAGAAGACTAATATACACCAAAAGTTTTCTTTGCTGTTTTTATTAAGGCATGCATAGTCAGTGTGCTCAAAAATGCCTGAAAAATAAGTGGAGGAATATTTGAGGAGTTGGTGAGCTCACATTTTACATTAGATGTTGTTATTGATGTTTCCTGGAGTTGTGCTGGCACAACCTGCATGGCTTTACCCCATGGCCCTTGTTACTATCTGCATAATTAACATTAACTAATAAAGTAAACATGCCACTGGGTGCCAAATGCTTGAACGGTCACCCTCCAGGACTACTATAATTCATGCTATTTATATTTGTTCTTCTATTGTTTCTATTCTATGTCCACTACCAGTGTCTCCATGTTGAGTACAATTTTTTAAAATGCTGTAACAATCCATCTCCAACTAATACTCTTCACATTATCCCCAAGATATGAGTATTATCTCCACTTTACAGATGGGAAAGGTGGAGTTGAGAGAGCTGCCAAGAGTTAGTGATCAGTGGCAAAGTCAAAGCACAAAGTCAGGTCCCTATTCAGTGTTTCCCAAACTATAACCTCTAAACTTGCCTGTAAAACCAACTTTCTTACTAAGCACTTTCACATCCACTATTTTATCATGTTTTAAATATATTTCCCAGAAGCCTAATACATTTCAGGATGGCAGGAATTATTTCCAGTCCATGCAGTGGACTCTCAAAACATACCTCACCAAAAACAAAAAACAAAATACATACCCAGCCAAACTAAATTTAGCCCTTGGGGGTGCCACAGATTAGCTGCATCAACTGCTGTCCAGATAGCTCTTGGAGCTACAACTGTTGTTGAACAGCTTCAGGAAAATTCATTACATTGATTAGTCCAATTAACTCAGAAACCAACATACAAAAACAGGCAGGAAACCCCTGCTGGGTCCAAGAACTAAATAATAGACACACCCTTGGCGTCCATGGACATTTCCCCATGTAGTGAAAACACTAAATCTGGAAAAAGACCAAGCTCAGGACTGTCTCAAGAAAAAAATAAATAAATAAAACAAAAGAACTAAGAACTGCTAGGAAGGCAAAAAGCCTAAGGAGAGAGCTCAAAGGACAGGCACTCTTTGCCAAGCCCAAAGGCCAAAAAACTACGAAATTTGCAGAGCACTCAGGAAAACTGAGAGGGAAAAGGTCTGTGAGTTGAGAAGCATGGTTTTCTTTGTTCAAAGCTGGTAATGGAATTAATCTGTTTTTGTGAACAAATGGACCAAATAAGAAAAATAAGAAGGGAAATGCCCTTTGTTAAAAGTTACTATTCTTATTAGAACTAATAAATGAATTCAGCAAGGTAGCAGGATACAACATCAATATACAGAAATATGTCACATTTCTTTACACTAATAATGAAATATCTGAAAGAGAAAGTAAAAAAAAAAAAAAAAAAAAATTCCATTTAAAATCGTGTCCAAAAAAACCTAGGAACAAACTTAACCAAGGAGGTGAAAGATGCACAAGCTGAAAGCTATGAAACATTGATAAAGGAAACTGAAGATGATTCAAAGAAATGGAAAGACATCTCATGCTCTTGGATTGGAAGAATTAATGTTATTAAAATGGCCATACTACCCAAAGCAATTTACAGATTTAATGCAATTTCTATCAAAATGCCCATGACATTTTTCATAGAACTGGAACAAATAATCCTAAAATTTATATGGAACCATAAAAGGCCCAGAATTTTCAAAGCAATCCTGAGGAAAAAGAACAAACCTGGAGGTATAACCCTCCCAGACTTCAGGCTATACTACAAAGCTACAGTAATCAAAAGAGTGTGGTATTGGCACAAAAAAGACATATAGATCAATGGAACAGAATAGAGAGCCCAGAAATAAACCCACACACCTACAGTCAATTAATCTACAACAAAGGAGGCAAGAATATACAATGGAGAAAAGACTGTTTCTTCAACAAGTGATGTTGGGAAAGCTGGACAGCTATGTGTAAGTCAATGAAATTAGAAAACTCCCTCACACCATATACAAAAATAAATGCAAAATAGTTTAAAGACCTAAATATAAGACATGACACCCCAAAACTGCTAGAAGAGAATATAGGCAAAACATTCTCTGTCATAAAACATAGAAATGTTTTCTTAGATCAGTCTCTCAAGGCAAAACAGAAAAAGCAAAAATAAACAAATGGGACCTAATTAAGCTTAAAAGATTTTGTACAGCAAAAGAAACCATAAACAAAATGAAAGAACCTATGGACTGAGAGAAAATATATGCAAACAATGCAAATGACAAGGGGTTAATTTCCAAAACACACAAACAGCTCATACAACTCAATATCAAAAAAACACAACCCAGTCAAAAAATGGGCAGAAGACCTAAATAGACATTTCTCCAAAGAAGACATACAGATGGCCAACAGGCCTATGAAAATATGCTCAACATCACTAATTATTGGAGAAATGTAAATCAAAACTACAATGAGGTATTACCTCACACTGGTCAGAATGGCTATCAACAAATGTCTACAAATGATAAATGCTGGAAAAAAAGGAACGCTCGCACACTGTTGGTGGAAATGTAAATTGGTGCAGCCCCTATGGAAAATAGTATGGGGGAATTCTTAAAAAAATTAACCATAGAGCTACCATATGATCCAGCAATCCCACTTGGGTATATATCTGGAAAAAATGAAAACTCTAATTCAAAAAGATACATGCACTCCAATATTTGTAGCAGTGCTACTTACAACAGCCAAAACATGGAAACAACCCAGGTGCACATCAACAGACAGTTGGCTTAAAAAGATGTGCTATATATACACAGTGGAATATTACACAGCTGTAAAAAAGAATGAAATATTGTCATTTGCAGCCACATGGATTGACCTAGAGAATATTATACTTATTGAAGTCAGACAGAGAAAGACAACTACTAATGGCATCACTTATATATGGAATCTAAAAATAATACAGCTGAATCTTTATATAAAACAGAAACAGACTTACAGACATAGAAAACAAACAAGGTCACCAAAGGGGAGAAGAAGGAAGGAACAGATTAGGAGTAGAGGATTAACAGATACAAACTGCTATATATAAAATAGATAAGCAACAAGGATTTACTATATAGCATAGGGAATTATATTCAACATCTTGGAATAACCTATAATGGAATATAATCTGAAAAAAAAACAAAAAAAACTGAATCACTTTGCTGTAGACCTGAAACTGACACTGTATTGTAAATCACTTATACTTTAATTTTTAAAAAAGTTACTATTCATTCGCTGATCCCTTTAATATATTATCTTGGGGTGCCATTCTCATTATCCACTGTTTGCAGTAAAGTTTTTACTTAAGTGTGAAAATAGAGTCTTTATCTCCTTCCCTTTCCCCTTGCATTTCTTTTATTTTCTACTGAACTGTGTAATTGCTAAAGCTACAGATTTCTACTATGACTAGAACCCCAGCTCTACTACGACTTTCGTATTTGCTGCTAAAACTTACATACTGAAGACGAATCTGGCCTTTTTATTTGTGGTGGAAGATGGGTGGGTTATTCTGGTAGCCATCACAAGCCCCCATATTCTCAGGGCTAAAATGCCCACATTATTTGCCAAAGTTAGGCAACCCAAAATACCAAGACACCAACAGAACACTGATTTCCCTTATCCTGTCCCTGATTTTCTCTATTTTTTGTGGATCAGGCATTGGCCTCAGAGGTGCAAGGTGGCACCTTCCAGGGCTTTACTTTTTGTCCCACTGGACATTTTTATTTTCCAGGAGGAAGACAAGGCTTTTGTGATATCAGATAGATCATTGGATTAGAACAGGCTAGCTCTCTTCTAAAATGAGACTTAGAAGTGGACGATGGGAGAGAAGGGAGAAAGGACAACCCAGAAAGAACACGAAATTTCAAGAGAAAGAGCCAGGGGATTCCCAGAAACTAGAAGACCAAGGATAAAATCTTTCTGTGAATATCCCGAGTTATGAAACAAAAAGTGAAAGTGAAATCAAACTGCATCATCAACATGCCCATCAATGTTCTTCTGCACAAAGGAACAGAGTTGGTAACAAGTCGTCCAAGTAATGGGAAGACCTCAAGTTCTTTAGAGGGGTGAGGAGTATCGGGATGGACAACAAGATGCCAAAGTCAATCTTTTTAAAACCACTGATTACAGGCAGACAGCAGTCATCACAGAGCATCTGAGGAAATCCAGGATCATTTTCAGTTCTGGGGAAGGAAGTCATTAGGAGGTTAATCAATTTTCTTGTTAGCTCATTAATAACGGTATCTGGTTGCACATTATCTGTAAATTATGGAAGATCAAAATTTAGGAGTGGTGTGGTTGGAAAGACTGAAGGAGCATAAGGTTTAGAAAATCTATTTTATTATACCACATGGAATTATTATGCCAAATAATTTCTTCCATTTCCTACTTACATATGCAGAAACTTTGATAAAATGATTAATGATAGCTAGCATTTTTGATGAATGATTGTTCTAAGCACTTTGTTTTGTGTTTACATGGATCACCTCATATAATACAGTAACGGTGTAGCATATTTAATATACGTTAATACATATCCCCATTTTAATTAATTTTTAAAGTATTTCATTTTTAAAAGAAGAAATATTTTTAAATGATAAATAAAATAATCAGTGTGTTATACTAAGTGTCTAAATCAATTTCTTAAATCAATCTTAAGTGAATACCAAAAACAAAATTTCCATTTTATAGACAAGGAAATTAAGGGCTAGCAAGAATAACTCTTGTAAGAAACAGTGAATACAGATAGTAAATAGCAAAACCAGGATGTAAAAATATTATTTTATATATTTTTCAGATATTAACAAATTATAATTGGAGAGAGAGAATATGATGGAAGGAACATAGATTTTACAGTTAAAAAGGGTCTGGATTGAGTCCCAGTTTTATTATGTACCAGGAATGTGTGTGTTTAGGCATATTTTATAGCTCCTTAATTTCTTCATTTTTAAAATAAAAGCAATTCTAGCTACTTTGCAATTCTGGTATACAAATGAAATGAGATAACGCATGGATACTGCATAGTATATATGTATAAGGAAATAATGATAACAGACTTTCTTCATTATTTTGTCAATATAATAAATTTATTGAGTGTCACTCAAAAATGACAGACAGCATTACTATTTTTACAGACTCTGGCACATGGTGGGCACTCAAATGATATTAATGTCTTTTCTCATCCTTTCTCATCTCTCTTTATACAAGGACTACTCATTCATGATGTAACTAGTGAGCTAAATACATAAAATAAGAAAATGAATTTAAAAAGCAGCAATTCGGAAATATTGAAGTTTAATTGAATAAAAATATGGCCCTGCATACACATTTTCTTATTAAAGATAAACTTTGGAAAGAGAGAATTATAACTACCCTTACAAAGCAATTAGGTTCCTTTTAAAAATGAAGTCATAGGTAAAGCCAAAATCTAAGACATAAGTCTATTATATGGCACCTAAGTGTCAATATGTGTCAAGGTTTAAAATGTGACGGATACTTCAGTGAGATGAAATTCAAGACAAATATAAATACCTACAATTTCCTTACCATCCTGTTTAGTTTTATGTGATAAAAGCTCTAAATTCTAAAATATTTTACATTCAGATCTCCTTTGAGCCACGACCTATAATTCTCATTAATTTTACAGAACTGTCTGCCTATAATTGTTTGGCATGTTTGCTTCAACAACATGTTTCCCTTAGATTTGAATTTTAACGATACACTCAATCAATCCCAAGAAAAGAAAGCAACAAATTTGCTGGAGTAAGGAGAGGCCTAGAGAGAACTGTGGCCATCAGTATTACTCAGCATGGTGGGGAAATGCATGTCCAAGAGCTACTTAGAGAATCACTGAACATTTAAAATTCTAGATTCAATTATGAAATAAAAATGTGGCCTGATAAAATATTCTAGCTGACCTACAAGTCAACAAAGGACTTTAGAATAATTAAGAGGCTCTTGTGGGTTTTGAATCTTTAAACCTTGGGACTAAGAATTTATACACACACACACACACACAGATATATAATACACACACACACACACACAGAGATATATAATACACACACACACACACACACACACACACACACACATAATGAAACCTAGGGTAGAGTTCCTGATTCCACACCATAGCCCCATGGCCCTTTGAGTCTCATCTCCTACTTTCTGTCCACACGCTCATTCTCTTGCATCCACATTGGTCTCCATGCCATTCCTCTTCCAAGCCACATGTCAACCACCTTAAGGTCTCTGCACTTCCCAGTTCCTGTGCCCGGGAAAATTTCCCTCTAAATATCTTCGTGGCTTGTTCTTTCACCTCTTATTTTCCACTAAATGCCTCCTCAAGATGCCTTTTCTGACCACTCTATTTATAACTGCTGTCACTCCTCTACACTCTGCCCACCTCTTGGTATAGGCTCTGAACACTTATAACTATCTAGACCTTTGCTCTCCAATATGGTAGCTACAGCCCCGTGTGTTTAAGTTTACATTTAAATGAGTTAAATTAAATAAGATTTAAAATTTAGTCCTTCAGTCAAACTAGGCTTACTTCAAAGGTTTAATAGCCACATGTAGTCAGTGGCTACTATACTGGACAGCACAGCTATAGAACATATTTGTCAATGAATTTGACATTTCTATGGGACAGTGTTGCTCTACACGGGTACACTTTATATAGTTTACTTTCATACTCCCCTCTGCCAATCCATCTATATATATCCTAAATTGTAAGCTCCAAAAAAGTCAGTACTATTGTCTGTTTTGTTCACTGCTCTATTCCCAGTACCTAGAATAGTACTTGGTCCAGAGCAGACATTCAATAAATATCTGTTGAGTGAATAAATGGATTAAAACATAACCATTCATTATTCCCCTTAAAAAGTCAGAACAGTTGCATCACTCCTCCTTAGAGGAAATTTCAGAATGTCAGATTACCCTCAGCTGCATTTCAGCAGGGCCACTTTATATATTGCTTATAATTGCCCAAACGCCACTGAACGTTAAATCTTTTAAGACTATGGTTTCCTGTAATCACTTGTCTTTTGTGCTAGAGTAAAAATCACTGAAATGTGTTAAGATTTATGGCAGAAAAGTCTGTCAACTCCTAAGCCTGCCAAAAATTGTTAACCATCATAAAAATTTTAGAAGTTGAGCGTTTCATTTGAATAGGCTTCTCATATCCATACCATGCCATGGAACATACATATAGATTACTGGTAGATGGAGGCCATCAGTCAATCTATTTCATTTTATAGTTTAGATGTGCATTTTCCCTGTAAAATTCATTTTTATTCCTAATTATACTCATCAGAATGAAGGCCTAAGTTTGAGTGATCACACTCTTCCTTGGGTGACCTTGCAAAGAACAAAAAGTACTCCTGAAACTCTAATTCATTATTGTCAATACTGTACAGGATTATTTGATATGTATTAAAAATCCATATTACTAGGCAACGCAACAGCTGTCAAGTCAGATCGAAACAAAAAAAAACTCTAGATCTGTAGCTATTGAATTCATTTCTTTTAAATTTTGAAGAACTGAGTTTGTTTTCATCATATCTTCCTTACTCTAAACAAAATGGAACTTAACGGTATATTAAAAAGCACACAAAATATTTAAATAAAAATACTTAAAAGAGAAATCACACATAATCTTATAATCCAAATGCAATCCCTGTTAACATTTTGGCATATTTCTTAGTTCTTTGCAGTCTCTTTCCATCCTTATTTTTTAAATACACAATTCTATGTATCTCTAATTGACTTTCAGCTTTCCTCTCTTAAAACTACAATAGTCCTTGGCATTCATGTGTTCAACTGTTGTTACTTTATTTTGAATTGCCCTGACCTGTAATGATCTGTATTTTCCAAGATACAAATTTGAATCATGCAGGGAATGTGAATAACTTAAGCTGATGAATGAGTCTATTAGATAGCCTATAATTTGAACCTCAATGTGGCTCTTTTGCTCTGTCCTCATTGTTGTATACGTAATGACTCGCATTCATGGTGACGCTCTCATTGGGAGGTAGAATACAGTGAAGAGCACCAGTCACGCTTGGGTTCAGATACAGCTTCCATCCCTCCATTCAGTCTGCGGATATTCATTTAGCTAGGCATGATACTAGCCTCTGGATATACATGTAGCTAATTTTGGTTAGAGCTTTCTGTGTTCCTGGTGCTGTGCTAACTACTGTACCTGTGTATCTCATTTGATCCTCAAACTGTCATTATCTCTGTTATGTTGTTAATAAAACAGATACACAGTGAGAGCAAGTAGTTTACACGTGATGGAGCAACACTCGAACTCAGGCATTCTGACTTGTCTCCCTCCTCTTAACCACCATTGCTTCATTGGAGGTGCTCGGTCTTGGGAAACGTATTTAACTGCTTTGCGCCTCAGTGTATTTTTCTGTATTAAATAAGATTCAGGGCAACTCAAGATACCCTGGCACATTGTAAATAACTAGTAAGTGTTAGCTACTATTATTATACTATTAATAAAAACATAGACACCTTTGAAGGGAACAGGAAGAGTTCCTTGCGGATGTCAAGAATTTACTGTATATAATCATCATTTTCCCACGGTATTACAATTTCCTTGTAGACCTTCTTTTAATGACTGCAGCATAGTCCACATATGGATGTGTTACAACACATTTATGCATTTCCTTTACCTCTAGGCATTTAGATTGCTTCTGGATTCAGTTTTCACTTAAGCAATGAATAAAGCAAAGGATTTCAAAGACATAATCCCTGTATGTTCAATAAATATTTATCCATCACCTCCCATGTTAAAATCCCTGTGACAGAAACATCAGGAACCACAATGAGTGCTCATAGTGAATTAAGATGAGTCCAGCATTTATTGTTTCTAGATTTTTTTGTGTGGAGAAAAGGGAACCCTCTTGCACTGTTGGTGGGAATGTAAATTGATACAGCCACTATGGAGAACAGTATGGAGGTGCCTTAAAAAACTAAAAATAGAACCTACCATATGACCCAGCAATCCCACTACTGGGCATATACCCTCAGAAAACCATAATTCAAAAAGAGTCATGTACCAAAGTGTTCATTGCAGCTCTATTTACAATAGCCAGGACATGGAAGCAACCTAAGCGTCCATCAACAGATGAATGGATAAAGAAGATGTGGCACATATATACAATGGAATATTACTCAGCCATAAAAAGAAATGAAATGGAGGTATTTGTAATGAGGTGGATGGAGTTAGAGTCTGTCATCCAGAGTGAAGTAAGTCAGAAAGAGAAAAACAAATACCGTATGCTAACACATATATATGGAATCTTAAAAAAAAAAAAAAAAAGTCATGAAGAACTTAGTGGCAAGACGGGAATAAAGACACAGACCTACTAGAGAATGGACTTGAGGATATGGGGAAGGGGAAGGGTAAGATGTGACAAAGTGAGAGAGTGGCATGGACATATATACACTACCAAACGTAAAACAGATAGTCAGTGGGAAGCAACCGATAGCACAGGGAGATCAGCTCTGTGCTTTGTGACCACCTAGAGGGGTGGGATAGGGAGGGTGGGAGGTAGGGAGATGCACGAGGGAAGAGATATGGGAACATAGGTATATGTATAACTGATTCACTTTGTTATAAAGCAGAAACTAACACACCATTGTAAAGCAATTATACTCCAATAAAGATGTTAAAAAAAAAAAAAAATGAGTTCACAGGGAAGATGCCAGGCTGTGCTATTCAGGCTCAAAGGTGGGAGGGACCTCGCTTACCAGGGAAGATCAAGACCTGTTTTTAGGAGGTGATAGCAGAGTTCCAATAGGTAGAAAATATAAATAGAGCAGAAAGAGCACAAGGAGTATGGGAGATGGTGGGTAAAGGCAGAGGGAACACTTTGAGCAAAAGCTAGAAAGTGGCCAAGCATGAGCCCAGGTTCAGGGATAGTGAGTAGTCACCAGCCTGATTGGAGGAAAGGCTATGGAGAAAAAGGTTAGAACATTTTAAAAAGAAAACACAAGAAATACTAGAAATTATTTTAAAAGGTTAGAAATATAGACTGCTTCCATATTAAAAAAGACTTTGAGTGGCAGGATAATGAGTCCATTCTTTATTATGTTTGCAATGGGGAAATCATGATAGATTTCATTGAGTTCAGTGGGTACAACTTAAAATGGCAAAAACAGCATCACATAATGGCATGTCATTAGAGAAGCAACTGAGGCCTGAACTGGCTGGGATGCAAGAGATGAAATACATAGAGAAATCTTTAAAAAAAAAAAAAAAAAGTATGAGAAAGAACACGGGCACTTAAGTAGGCATAGGGCAGGAGAACATGATTGCCAGTATGACCCAGGGATTCAGAGCTAACAAACACAAAATATCAAGCCAGTTGAATGGCTCCTTTTAATCTCATGATCATATCTTCCATTGTTGAATAAGGAGAATCCAGGAGAATTAGGCAAGATGAAGAGCCCCAAACTCCCACTTAAGAGAGGTCTGGATAACTACTTCTGCCATTTCTTTTTAGACCTCCTTAAGAAGAGACTAACCAAGTCTGGGCTCAGAGTGTCTGCCCAAAGTGACATGTCTGAAAGGTGCCTTTCTCATTTGCATTATTAGACAATCATGAGAGCACACACTATTCCAAAATGTCACCCAAGAGAACAGACAAGATACCAATAAGAGGGGTATCTACAGAATGAAATGTGCCAACCACAATTTTATCTGCAGTGCCTTTTGGGAAATTAATTCTTTGCCTCCTTTCCAAGAGCTTCCACTCATGTATCCCTCTGCAAAACTAATTATTTTTAAATGACTGTGTGTTTTCCATCCAACTGTAGGCATCTTCAGTTTCTATAACTTATCCTACAATGTTTTAGCTTCTACCTGTAAATTAATTCTTAGAAAGGTTTTTTCTTCTAAGTTTTTTACTTACTTAGATTAAATCCATTATTTCAATACACTGAGACATGCAGTTTATAAAAATTAAAAGTAGTTTTGAATGTGTGTGTTTGTGCATGCATTTTACACAGAAAGATCATTTTGGAGATCAGAGATATGTTTCATCCAATTTAGCTTTACATCCCTCAAGTGGTTCAGCTTCCAATATTTCCCATGAGATGACTTTCAAAATCCAATAGCTTCTTATTCTATACCGGTTGCCAAATACTCAATAGCCTCTGCATTTATTAAAATCCTTTTTATTCAATGCTGATCTGGGTTATATATAATTCCAGTTCCACTTAGCATCTATATCTTTCAACATGTGTGTATAAATACCCTCCCTATAACTTGGGTTTATTTAATAACATTTCATCTATTAATGTCTTGGTCCCCCAAATCCAATTCTTTCATTATTTGCCTGGTTTTTTTTTTTTTTTTTCAGCTTTCTGCAACTTACACTTTTCAAGACTTATAGTGCCCATGATAAATGCAATGTGACAACTACAATTTATAAAGACAAGGCAACATAGCCCAAAGATCATGATCTTTGACTCAGATAAACCTGATTCTTAGTACAATACTTCTATTCATTTTCTAGATGTGTATGAGAAAATAACCTACTGTTCCCTATAAGCCTGTATTTATTAATTCATCTCTAAAATTTAAAGAACATAATTTTTACCTATAGGTTTTTTGTTGGGATTAAACAGGGTAGCATATGGGAAATGCTTAGCCTGCATGGAGTTAGCATTCAATAAATTACTACCATTTTGATCCCAAGACACCTTCCTATTGACACGTAGTCCTTCATTTGCTAACATGTCTTTTAACTAATGGTATAGTCTGCTTTGTTCTTTGTTATGCTCTCTCAGTTGTTATTTAAAGGGCCATCTAAAGGCATAATTTATTTTTTTTACATCTTTATTGGAGTATAATTGCTTTATAATGTTGTGTTAGTTTCTGCTGTGTAACAAAGTGAATCAGCTATATGTATAAATATATCCCCATATCCCTTTCCTCTTGCACCTCTCTCCCACCCTCCCTATCCCACCACTCTAGGTGGTCACAAAGCACTGAGCTGATCTCCCTGTGCTATGCAGTTGTTTCCCACTAGCTATCTATTTTACACTGGTAGTGTATATATGTCATTGCTACTCTCTCACTTCGTCCCAGCTTACCCTTCCCCCTCCACGTGTCCTGAAGTCCATTCTCTATGTCTGCGTCTTGATTCTTGTCCTGCCCCTAGGTTCATCAGAACCATTTTTATTTTTTTTTAGAGTCCATATATATGTGTTAGCATACGGTATTTGTTTTTCTCTTTCTGACTTACTTCAATCTGTATGACAGATTCTAGGTCCATCCACCTCACTACAAATAACTCAATGTTGTTTCTCTTTGTGGCTGAGTAATATTCCATTGTATATATGTGCCACATCTTCTTTATCCATTCATCTGTCGATGGACACTTAGGTTGCTTCCATGTCCTGGCTATTGTAAATAGTGCTGCAATGAACATTGTGGTACATGACTCTTTTTGAATTATGGTTTTCTCAGGGCATATGCCCAGTAGTGGGATTGCTGGGTCATATGGTAGTTTTAGTTTTAGTTTTTTAAGGCACCTCCATACTGTTCTCCATAGTGGCTGTATCAATTTACATTCCCACCAACAGTGCAAGAGGGTTCCCTTTTCTGCACACTCTCTCTAGCATTTATTATTTGTAGATTTTTTGATGATGGCCATTCTGACTGGTGTGAGGTGATACCTTATTGTGGTTTTGATTTGCATTTCTCTAATGATTAGTGATGTTGCGCATCCTTTCATGTGTTTGTTGGCCATCTGTATGTCTTCTTTGGAGAAATGTCTATTTAGGTCTTCTGCCCATTTTTGGATTGGGTTGTTTGTTTTTTTTGAAAATGAGCTGCATGAGCTGCTTGTATATTTTGGAGATTAGGTCCACCAGTACTGGAGTGACAGACAAAAATGGCATGAGACAAAAGCAAAGATCTCATACTCTTCCTTCAATCTTCCTCTCCTAGTTAATCTCTACTTCCTTACGTCTTAGCTCAAGCATTATATTTTGGGGAACTATTTCCACAAACAATTCCACCCCAAATGCAGTTAGGAGAATTTAATAGAACAGTTAGTTCTGTCATGATATCTGCTTTGTGTCCACCACACTAAAATACAGTTATCTCTCTAGGTCCTGTGCCCTAAAAGACTTGGAGCTACTTCATATAGAGAACATGTTTTAACCCATTTTGTCGCTCCATCAATTAGAAACAATGTGACACAAAATAGGCACTGAATTAATAAGTTATTCTGAATGGGAGTCATCAATATCACAATAAGACTCATGATATCCATTCATTTACTTTTACTGATTTTACCTCCATAGCTTTGGAAAATTGAAATATCCTCCAGAGGTTATTTTGTTTATCTCCCATCCTCTGCTGTCAGGCAGAAATCCACCCAGACAATGTCAGACAGATGGAGGCTGATCCTATCCTCTAAAAATAAAATGGAGTTACCACAGTAACCTATAAGAATCTGTTGTATAGACCATAATTTTTGGCAAGGATGTAAAGCACTTGTAAAATATAAAGAGACCAATAAAAGCTGTTGTGAAAATGAATCCCTATAAGCTGCCCATGTAAAAAAACATGAATTATACAGTTGAAGCTGAAATAATGACCTATATCTATTATTCTTATGAAAATAGACATGACCTATTTGAATATCCAAAACTTTTGTCACGAACTAGCCTAAACTCCATTGGGAAGGGGGAGAGGAAGACAGAGATGAATATAGTTTCCTGAAGACTTTAGGATTAAGTGATTAAGCTTACTCTGTTGCCAATATAAAATTAAAAACAAAAAGAAATGTCCATTGACAGATGAGTGGATGAAGATATAGCATACATACATATATATATATATATATATATATATATATATATATATATATATATATATATATATATATATAAAATGGAATATCACTCAGCCATAAAAAAGAATGAAATAATGCTTTTTGCAGCAACATGGATGGACCTAGAGATTATCATACTAAGTGAAGCAAACCAGACAAAGACCACTATCATATGATATCACTTATATGTGGAATCTAAAATTAAAAAATGATACAAGTGAACTTATATACAAAACAGAAATAAACCCACAGACAGAGAAAACAAACTTATGGTTACCAGAGGGGAAAGGGGAGGCAGGGATAAATTAGGAGTTAGGGATTAACATATACATGCTACTATATATAACATAGATAACCAACAAGGACCTACTGTATAGCACAGGGAACTACACTCAATATTTTGTAATAACCTATAAGGGAAAAGAATCTGAAAAAGAATATATATATATAATATATATATATAAAATCTACAAGGAAGGTGGAATTTTCCTATAAAAATGAAGATTCCAACACAGTAGGTTCTATTGTTCTTTGTCCCACCTTTCTCAAGAGCTTCTAGCCACCCATATGTGAGGTAATGGATGGTAACATCCAGAAGTGTGATATCTGAGTGAAGCTACACAATTAGCAGAGGATACATATGTTCTAATTAGGTGTAGGAACCCCTCCTCCATCTCTAGTTTCTGGAGACCTGCCTTCTCCATAACAAACCCTAGACATGCTCTGTAATTCTTACTGATTTAGATTCAAAATACTATACCTATGACATTGTTTACCACAGAAATGTTTTAAGTACTATGCAATTCAATTGTACCAGAATTACATAATTTCTCCCCAACGACATGATCTAGAAGTTAGTCATTCAGTTTTTAAAAAGAATGTCTTGAGGCTCAGAGAAATTCAGTGATTTGCCAGAAATCATATCGTTATTAAGGGAAATGTTCGGTATTTAAGTTCAAATCACCTGACTCAAGGTCCAGCGCTCATTCCATCATGACTCAGACTACCAGCCTATGCTATCAGCAAACAAAGTTAGGCTAGATCAGTATTAGGCCAATAAATTAACTCCTTCTTTTGTTCTGATATACACAACAAAACAGAACTCTATGTATTTCCTGTGAGCAATTTTCAGCAATGCCTCAAATCTACCACAATAGGTGTTAAACTCCACTCAACTGTGGACGATGGTTGCTGCCCTGACCAACGGCAAGGGTTGTTGCCAGTAATATTTCGCTAGTGCAGAGTCCGCTCCAAGCTTATATCTCCCCTATGCCCAATGGGATGGAAAGTCATTTACGAACTTTCCTGTAACAGTAAGAATCCTGTTTATGCTTGAAACTAGCTTACGGCCAGTCACAAACCATTTCTCCTTAGTTCTTGGTCAGATTCCACAGAGTCTACATAGAACATTTATAGTGAGTCAGTCTTGTAGTGTTATGTTGCACAGGGCAATGGGTCTAAGAAATCCGGGTTCTAGTTTGGTATCTGGTCCTAATAAGCTCTATGATTTTGGGAAAATTCATCTCTGAGCCTCAGTCTTTAAAGATGTAACAAAAAGGACAGGGCTAAATTCCCTTCCTCCTGGAATGTGGTTTATTTCACATATGTGTGCATACACACACACACACACACACACACACACAACACACGCTGCCCTTATTGCATTTGAATAGTTATTTAAATGCCTATTAGCTCAGCAGGCATTTATTTAGAACTAGAGAAATAGCAGTTCTCTGATTTTACAGTCTTTTATCTCAGGGTTCTGGAGGATCTTATATCATTTATTAACTGAGTCTCACATCCTCCATTCCTGAAAAGTGAGACCTCAAAGGCTGTTACTCTGCCATCGCCCATATGGTGCCGTGACTTGAAATTAACACTGGAACACAGTGCACTAAGAAGCAACTCAAATGAAGAGTGTCCTCTCTGAAAAAAAGGCTAGACAGAGGACACACAATACAAATGAACCGAATGGGGAAGCTGGGAGCGAGAGCTATGTAATTTTTGTGGTGGGGATCTCTGGCAGATGAAGTTGGTTTTAAAATTGAGGATAATTTAAATATATGGTAAATCAATGATCTCTCCTCTTCTCCCTCCTCCCAATGGATTATCAGACCCTGTAAAACTCACCTTATATTTATCTTTTAAACTACCTAAGCAGGTGATGCTCTTTGAAGATGATGATTATGATGATGACAGTTTTCAGCCTGCCTACATCTCTATTCTCTCTTTTCCAAAATACAGCTTCTCCACAAAGTTAGAATTAGGTCAATGAATTTATCACTGACACTACTCCCCTCAAAATATTTATGCACATATCTGGTTCAAAAAGTCATAGAGCTGAAGCATGCGTTTGTTTGTTTCCTGGAAGGAGAGGAAGGAGGAGAAAGGTATAAAGTCTTAGGTTGATAGAGGCTTTGCAACTTCTCATTTGAATGCAGGATCATTTCCCTGCATTCTCGAGTCAATTATTCCTTGTTGAGAGCAGAGGGTTACATAAACTGTAGAAACAAAGGGTGCCAAAAAGAGAAGGAAAGAGTATAAGAATACCAAGAGAAAAAAGTACCACAAAATGTCACAGATTTCTCAGAGACTTCAGCAGATGCTTATTTTGTTCAGAGTTATCCACCTCGAAAGGGGCAGAGGCAGGAGGCCAGGGAGCTGATAACATTTTTTAGGTCAGTTTGTTCATCTGTAAAAGGTAGTAATTGAACTTGAAGGTCCCACCCACGTCAACTATTACTGGAAGCAGTGACACCAGGAGCCACCCCACTGTCACCCACCAGGAGCCACCCCACTGTCACCCACTGAGAAAAATGAGATCCAAAAATCGAAGTGCCCTGACACAGAAAGCCAAGTGTATGTCTGGCCAGGACTGAGTTGGCTTTAAAAACATATGCATCCTCATATTGGCTCCCTTTTCTCTCTTAAGAAGAAAATAAGCTGGGCTTTGTGTATATGTACGAGTGTTAGTATCATATTTTTAACATAACATTAAAGAAAATATCAATAAGTAAATAACCTGCTAAGTATGTTTTCAAAATGCAGCTGTGGAAGAAATTTTACCTAAAAATCACTGATTTTCAACTGTGTATTGTTCTGAATAAAGAAAATTATTCATTTAAAAAATATCATAGATTTCTAAGCACGGTTATTTGAAAAATAAGAAATTTTTTTCTTATTCTTTATTCATGTTCTGAAATAGAACATGAATTTTTCATTTCAGAGAAAATTTAAAGATATGCTACAATAGGGAAAAAGAAATACCACTCAGGGTAGACCTGCCACCTGCAAGGTAAAGAGCGTGATGAGTCATATGGAACCCCACATAATCCGGATAGCAACCTGCGTGATAGGTTTATGAGTGCTGTTTTGCAAAAGAGAAAACTGAGGCAGAGAGTAGCAGTAGGTAAAAGAAGAGGAAGAAGGATTCGAAGTCAAGTCTTTTGGACTCCAGCATCCCCATGCTGCCACCAGAAGCTCTTTCTTTTTCTAGTAACTCATATCTCACAGATCATCCTTCTCTCCTCTCCTTCAATCATCTCTTCTAAATAAAGTCCTATTAAACCATCTCAACTAAGCAATACCGGAAAGGCTATGATATTTCCCGGGCAACCTCCAAGCGTGAAACATTTCATTCTTCCATTGGGGCAAATCTAATTGAAATTTGATCCCCATATTTGCCCATGTTTGTGTGGCTTCCAGACAAATTGGCAAAGCAGAATAGACTAGAGTTAGGACTTCTTTCCAAGGAAACTACAACATGCATTGTGACTTGCAGCCTTTTTATGAGTCTTACTTCAAAGTGAAACAAATCCCTCTCAGGGGAGGGGAAAAAACGGGTAATAAACTTTTCCTTTACTTCCATGCTGAAAGCGATGGTATACAAAGAAGCCTACATTTATCTGGTTTATAGAAAGCAGAATACATGCAACACAGTGACTAGCAGTAATATTTTCCTAAAGCGCTTCTTCATGAATTATAGTCAACGGCTAACAATGATCCTTTACTTGTGTGATGACGCTCACAAATCATCCTTTCAAATGTATGACTCTTGTCTACACTTGAGAGGTTTGTATTTGTGAATCACAAGCTCTTCCTTTGATCCAGGTTTTCATTCTCCCATATTATAAATCTGATAACATACTGATAAAGGATGAAGTAAGTACCATTGTCATGCTCCCCTTGGCATTCTGGGAAGTGATCTGGTTTAGGGTGGCTGCACAGACCAATAAATATGCATTTAGCAATGACATGACTGTTTGCTAACGATGCTGGGCCGTCATGCCAGCTCAGGACACACAGGTGAAAAAAAGATTTGAAATATTAAGGCACACCAAAGTTTCAATTCTTTCAAGAGAGAAGGAAAATGTAGTCACTTGGGAGCTAAGGAAATAATAATCCATTTACTTAAGAAATATTCAAAGCAAATTTAATCTTCTGTTTTTCTACCCCTTCGAGGAATAACTGTCTTCTTTATCTATTTCTTCCCCTCCAAGCAGCCTTTTCCTCTGTATCTATTGCACTATTCCATTAAAAACCCCACATTTTAAAGACATAGTTAAACTTTTCATTTTAACCTATAGTTTATATTATTAACTCCACTGCATATATTTGCCAGGATATAAAACTATTTTAAAATACATTTAAAAAATGAAAGAAGGAAAAAAGAAAACTGTTATAGTTCTTCTTCCAGTGATTTTTCTTAGGAACTTAGAAACATTTCCCCAGGTTCAGGGAGGTTTAGGATTCTATATGCTCACAGATTTTTTAAAAAATACACCCTACAAGGGAGAATAGGATTCACCACTTACTGTGGACCTACTATGTTCCAGATAGTTTTGCACTTATGCTTATGAATTAATAAATGACTCTTTAAAGAGTATGGACCAGAAAGAAATTTCAGGAACACTCAGGATATGATCAGGGCCAGCTCGTGATATCTTTCATTATTGTGATGTCAATTATCTCTTTTCAATGACTAATAACAACGAAAAACATACTTCTTCATAAATATGAACTGCAGTATGAATCTCCCATCCGTATCCTAAGCATTTGGACATTTGAAAAGGACTCTGGGATTCATAGCTGGAACTACCTTTAGAAGCATAAAATATCAGTGATGGGAGGGAAAGAGAAATTCAAGTATATCAATGTGGAAATGTGTATGAGGATGTTTTGAAGTTCATAGATCAATAGAATTTAAAATGAGTATTCCATGTTAAAGAGAAACATTCTCCACTCACAGAAAAAGGGACAACATACTGACAACACTTAATAACCAAGTCACTGACTTAATTATCTGAGCTTTCTCTTTAAGCACTGCTGCCTAGCAACTTGAAATTGTTTTCTTATCCTACTAATTTTCGGCATTAGGGTTCTGTGTGTATGTGTTTACCTAAAAGGGAAAGAAAAAAAATTGGCAGGGGATAAGGAGGATTTGATGACCTACAGGCTGTGGGCTGTGGGCAGGCACTGAACGTTGACTGAGACTTTGAGACTTCAGTTGGGGTGGTTTTGTGGGTGATCATACACTTAACAAGGATTAGACATATAGGAGGAGAAATAATTTTTGTTAGAGGAAGGAACATAATGAATTTATTTTAGGCAGAATGAATTTGAGAGGTCTATGGAAACTCTACCTACAGATTGCAAAAGTCAGATGAAAATAGGATTCTGGGGTAAGTGAAAGTGATAGCAATTACTGATAATCATTTGGTTGTCTTTAGCATGTAGGTGGTAGGTGAAGACAAGAGGGTGAATAAAAAATAGAGACTTAGAAAGAAATGCTCCTTTAAGTTTCCTCTATTTAATTTCTATCCTTCTCTAGTTTAATGATACACAAATATGTACATAATAATTAACCAGATGTTATCTAGGAGAATGGATGTGTTCTTACTTTAAAAGGCTGTACTGCACATTGTTCACATCATTTTTATTGCAGTTACTTGCTTTCTTGTTTGTTCTCCTACCAGACTGTAAGATTCTTAAGGACAGGTTATAGTTGTTGGCACAAAGTAGAGACCCAGTAAATATTTGTTTAAATAATGAATAAAGAAATAAGTGAGTAAATGAGAGAAATCAGGATATAGAAACTGTGCCAGAATCTCGACTCATGTGAAAGTCATATCTTCAGGGCTAACATATTTAACTTTTGAATATCACTATGCAAACATTTTTGTCATAATAATCAATAGCTAATATAGTGTATGTATGTGCATATGTGTACATTTGTATCTGTGTATATAATCTTATATCAAATTATCAACATATATAAATTTATAATAAACCATATAGTCAATGTGTGATAAAATTATATCTGGTTTTATATATATGCATATTTTAAATATATTAAATATTACATGTTAGGTGCTAAATCAAGCACTTTGTCTAAATGAACTCATTTAATTCTCCCAATCAGCCCATGAGAAAGCAAGCATTATACCTATTTGAGACACATATTTTAGAAATATACATATATAGACCATTGACTAGATTTTATAGATTAGATGTTCAAGATAGAATGTCCAATTTTCTAAATATGTCATTCAGGCCTCTACACAACTGGGTTGTGTGTATACATATTTAATATTTACACAATTCACATGGCATATATTTTGCATGCATAGATGTAGGTAAATATCTTATTTTTTAAAAGTTTTGTATTTTTTATCAGTAGTTAAAAACAAGAACTGGTAAGTCAACATTTTTATATATCCCCAATAATGCAAAGAGCAAAATGGAAGACCACTTCTACTAAATTTTAACTTTCTCTGTAAGATAAAACAAATAAGATTTTCTATTATGCATGATGGTTTATCGAGGTAGAAATTTTGTACTGCCAATAAATTAAGGTACATCAACTTAGACCAAAGTCCTGTAAAGACAGTGGCAGCGGGGGGATAGGGGTGGGAGGGGTAAAAATCACTTGTTATGAAAATTTGCTGATTAAATGTAATAACAGATAGTTTTTAAGCATTATACAAATAAAATTTCATTTTTATTATTGCTGTACATTTGTATTTTTGTTCATTTGGAAATAGACTATTCATCAATTGTAATCCTCTGGAATGTAGCCAAGAACAAGGTGGAAGGTAAACAAGCCAAAACAGCCAAAATAAATCTTTCCAAGTCCCAAAACTAAATAGCCACCTTCCTCTCACAGAGAATTTCTAGGTCTTAGTTCTCAGAGACTGTTTATTTATATTAGAGACATAATTTGAATGACTTTCATCACATCTTGACCAAACCACTGCAGTAGCATTTTAACTGGTGTGTCTGCCTCCATTCTTTCCTACTTTTTAGCCATTCTTCAGATGAAAATTTATCATACCAACAAGCTTAAGCTTTCTAGTGGCTCATCATTGTCTATTAAATAAAGTCAATCTTTTACATGCTTTAGAAGACCACGTATGATTGAGCCCTTGGCTATCTTTCTAGCCTAATCAATACTACTACAAACTGGGATGTTTTTTCCAGTCTCTAGCCATACTGGGCTTTAAAAAATGCCTTCATTTAGTGCTATGCCCTTTCCAAAACCAGGACCTTTACACATGCTGTTGCATCTGCTTGTAATGCTTATTCTCTTTGCCTTGCTAATGCCCACTCACTTTCCAGATTGCCACTTGATGATCAATTCCCCATGAAGGCCTGTCTTATATCCCATGCTAAAAGGGTTTGCCCTTAACTATAGCAACTGATACCCCTCAGTCTTGGCATGGATCATATTTGAACTAAATAATTATTTAACTGGTATTATCTCTTCAATGTTTTCCTCTGCTAAATCGTAAACTCCAAGAAAAGATTGTTTAGTTTGGGCCACTAATATATCTTAGAGAGTATAGCACACAGTGTGTTCAATTAATATTGAGCAACTAATCAAATGCAGATACTTAGAAAAGTCAAGAAAAGGTAGAGACTACAGGAGTCAGACAGCTGATATTCTGATAAGAAGGAAGCAAAAACAATATTTTTTAAAGAGCCGAGAAAAGAATGAAACAGTCTAGCAGCCTACAGTAAGAAAAATCCTCATACAGCAATAGTTTTAAAAGCTTCATGTATCATAATCCAGTACAAGAAACAATAGTACGATGACAAAGCTCCTGACTGAACAATGAAATGTTAAAGAGTATTTAGTACTCATTTCTTTAAAAAAGCAAGGGATTTAAAAATATAATTTTAGAGCAATTTTCATTACTCTAATTGTTAAAAAAAAAAAAACAATGGGCTGGCATTTCAAAAGGTAAGGTTCAAAATTAATATACATGTTGTGCCTTATCTAACAATGTTAAGTAAATGAATAATAAGAGCTAACAACTGTCTGCTTCTAAGTGATAGACACTGTTCTAAGTACTTTATATTTATACTCTCATTTAAACCTCATAGAAACTCTAGAAGATACACATTCCTTACACCCTCATCTGATAGATGCAGGAACTGAGACACAGAGAGTTCTAAGGCATTTGTTCAAGGTCACACAGTTAATAGGTAGACAATAAGACTTAAAACAAAGCTGTCTGATCTGGAGGCAGTTCTTTCTAACACCTGCTCAACAGCAGTCTTTGAGGGTCTCAAAAGAAAATACTAACTTGGATTAGTTAACCGAAGTTTATTATATTTTCATCTAAAATTATTGATCATCTATGAATGCCAGGGACGATGTTAATCACTTTGTATACATTCTCTCATTTCATCTTCAGAACAACCTGTAGGGTAAGTATTATTATTACTTTCAATTTAAAAGCAATTAAATTAAGGCTTAGAAAGCTTGAACTCCCAAGATCAAGCCATAAGCCAGAATTGAACCGCAGGTCTACTGACTCCAAAGATTGAGGTCTTTAGTACATAAGGTCACTTATCTAATAAGAGAGGACTCTTTTGTACAAGATCAATCTTGATGATATTAGTTTTTTGGTCTGGATAATATTGAGTTGGCCTAAAAGTGCCTTCGGTTTTTACATAAAAATAAAAGACACATTTTTCATTTTCACCTAGAACTTTATGGAACAAGGTATTTGCCCTTTTGTTTCACTACCTTCTGCCATTTTTCAGGCAACTTCATAATTCCATCTTCCCAAAACTATCTTTTTGAGCAAAGAACTGATCCAGGTGCCTTTTATAGTCTTCCAGGGAATTGAAATTTTTTCCATTAAGAGAATTTTGTAAAGACCGAAATAAATGGAAATCCAAAAGTTCAATGTCTAGTGATTAAAGCAGATGAATCAGAACTTCCCAGCCAAGCTGTAACAGTTTTTGCCTGGTCATCAAAGAAACATGTGGTCTTGTGTTATCCTGATGGAAGATTATGCATTTTCTGTTGACTAATTCTGGGAGCTTTTCTTCGAGTGTTGCTTTCAATTGGTCTAACTGGGAGCAGTACTTGTTGGAATTAATTGTTTGGTTTTCTGGAAGGAGCTCGTAATGGAGGACTCCCTTCTGATCCCACCATATACACAACATCACCTTCTTTGGATGAAGACCAGCCTTTGCTGTGGTTGGTGGTGGTTCATTTTGCTTGCCCCACAATCTCTTCCATTCCACATTATTGTACAGTATCCACTTTTCATTGCCCATCACAATTTGTTTTAAAAACGGAATGTTTTCATTACATTTAAGTAGAGAATCTCATGTGGAAATACAGTCAAGAAGGTTTTTTTCGCTTAACTTATGTGGAACCCAAACATCAAAGCGATTAACATAACCAAGCTGGTGGGAAAGATTTTCAACACTTGATTTGGATATTTTGAGTATGTCGGCTATCTCCTGCGTGGTATAACGTTGATTGTTCTCAATTAATGTCTCCATTTGATCGCTATCAACTTCCACCGGTCTACGCAACAGTAGAGCATCGTCATTGAGAAATCTCCAGCATGAAACTTCGCAAACCACATTTGACACGTTCGATCAGACACAGCACCTTCTCCATACACTGCACAAACATTTTTTTGTTTCAGTTGCATTTTTACCTTTCTTGAAATAATAAAGTATAATAGGCCAAAAATGTTGCTTTTTTCCTTCCATCTTCAATATTAAAATGACTACACAAAAATTCACTGATTTTGATAAGTCTTTTTTTAAATGCAGGCTGATATGACAGCTGTCACATACAATCTAACCAAATTGTTTCGAATGAAGTTAAAGACAACTAAGTGCTACTAGAGCCATCTTACAGAAAAAATCGAATGAAACTTTTGGCCAACCCAATACTTGGCGTTGCCCTATGCATTGTAGGATGTTTAGCACATCTCTGCCTCTATGCCTCCTCCCAGTCATGACAGCAAAATTTCTCCAGACTTCGCCAATTGTCTCCTAGGTGAGGAGGCAAAAGTGTTCCTGATTGAGAATCACTGCACTAGATAGTGAATTTTTGCTATGGATACTTCTGAATAAAAGCCAAAGGTATTCCTACTGCTTAATCTTTATCTCCAAACTTTATTCCAACAACAACAGTACTTTTGTTAAAGTATACATTTTTTATGCAAGTTAAAATACACAGTTTAGGCTAAAGTTTTCTTTGGTTATATTTTGGTTTAGTGGATGATCCACACACTTAGAAACCACCTGATACCTTGTAGGAGGACAAGAGTTGGCTAACTTTATATATATATAGGATGGATAAACAACAAGGTCCTACTGTATAGCACAGGGAACTATATTCAGTACCTTGTGATAAACCATAATGGAAAAGAATATGAAAAAGAATATATATATGTATAACTCAATCACTTTGCTGTCCAGCAGAAATTAATACAATATTGTATATCAACTATACATTAATAAAATTTAAAAATAATTTAAAAAATAGTAAAGAGTTGGCTAACTTTAAACAGGTCAGACAGATACTTTCTGGTCATGTGACACTGGGTATTTTATTTAATATCTCTCTAAGCCCCTGGTTAAAGTGGGGCTAATAATGGTCCCTGCCTCTCATAATTATGCAGATTAAATGAAAGATCCTTGTGAAATACTTAGCCTAATACTTAGATCATAATGAATGCCCAATTAATGTTCATGATTATATTATTATCATTACTAATATTTGTGTAATTTTCACAGTTTGCCTTTCTAGTTTATCTTCAAAATCTCAGAAGCCATCATTCTTCCTCTCCAGATTCATTGAAAATATTTACTTAGAGGCATAACATAAATCCGTTGTATGGATATAACTTAAAGTCAATGGAAGTTCAAAATCAAGGCACAGAAAGCAACTGTTGAGAGGAAATATTTGACAATGAAAACCCAAATACTTAATTCTATAGAAAAGGCACATTACAGTTATAAATCAGATACAAATAGTGAACAATGTTTTCAGCCATAAGAAAAACTTTCAGAAAGTGGTAGATTTTTATTCTCCCATTCCTTACACATCAACATGACACTAATATTTTGGCTCTTCAACTATTTTTATGTAAAAGAGTTTTAACAGAAACACATGTACTGAACACGAAAAGAAAATATCTAGACTCTCTGGCAACATGTTACCTTCAACCCAACACCATGTGTTCATGCTCTCAAGCCTAAACGTACCTGCATGGTCTTATTTGTATTTTTTATTTTTTCCACTCTTATTTTTCCACATGGTATAGATCTCTCCAATTGCTTAAGCTTTGCTGTTTGTATGGTTAATGCCAGAAAACTGTCTCCATATTTGATGATGCCAGTCATAAATGCTGAGATAGTTATAAAGAACAACTGCCCAACAAAGAAAAGAGCCCTTAGGATGCATGGCTTCATTCTGCCCTTTATGGCTTCCAGTGGGCAAGGAAACAACAGCTGCCACAAGGTCACTAGTTCAAGAAAGGAAGTTCGAAGACCCAGGCTTAGTTTTTAAACACATTTTGACCTCTATTGAAGAAAACAAAGCAAATAGCATGCACACGAGAGAACACAAGGAATTTTTAAATCTCAAGTCAGTTATTTCAGATGAAAAAGGAACTCTCCAAAGAGAACAGCAGCTGCTGGCTTAAGGAGCCATAGGCCCTGCCAAATTGTAATATAGCTCTAAATACTCTCCTGTAATTATTGTTTTCCTCATAGGACTGCACAGCTCTCATAGGAGATAACTTTAAAAATTTAATTTGTGTTCTCCCAGAACTTGTGATATATCAACTATGCTCACCAATATCTATTAATTCTTTCTTTCTCAGACATTGAGAAAACTAGACTTCCCAGCACCCTCCCTGTGACAGTCCTCACAGTTAGGTGGGGCCGGATGCCTTCTGACAAATGGAGTGTAAATAGAATATATGTCACTTTGGGGAGGGGAGGCAGAGAAAATCCTCCCTGAGGAATCTCCAGTTCTCTTATCCCCTGTGAAACAATATGAAAGCCACATGTTGAGAAGGGAAAGTCATAAGATAGAAAAGCAGACTGGTCCCCTGTCACATCACTAGAGAGGGAGCTGCACTGGAGAACAGCAAGGTCCATGGTAACCTCAGTAGGTACAAAAACCAAACTTTTGTTGTGTTCATCCACTGGGATTTTAGGGTTGAGCTATTATCACAGTAGAGTTCAGACAATCCTGACTAATACAACTCCCAACACAGTTTCTAGTATGTAGTGAGTACTTAATATGTAGCTCTTTAAAGAACAAATGGAAGTAAGTCAGACAGAAGACAAATATCGTATGATATCACTTATATGTGGAACCTAAAAAAATGATACAAATGAAATTATTTACAAAATAAAAATAGACTCACAGACTAGAAACAAACTTCGGGTTACCGAAGGGGATAGCAGGGGTGGGGTGGAGTAGGGGAAGAGATAAATTAGGTGGTTGGGACTAACATATACACACTACTATATATAAAATAGGTAAACAACAAGGACCTACTGTATAGCACAGGGAACTATACTCAGTATCTTGTAATAACCTATAATGGAAAAGAATCTGAAAAAGAATATGTATATATATATGTATATATATATGTATAACTGAATCATTTTGCTGTACACTTGAAACTTACACAACTTTATCTATTAACTGTACTTCAGTAAAAAACAAAAGAACAAATGGGCAGAGCTAAGAACACATTTTACTAGTAATACCTAAGTCTAGATAGGGATTATAAAGGAAAAAACAACAGTCATCTTGATTTATTTAAAATATCAATTTCTGCGTACTTAGCATGTACAGACCATATATCAATAGGCTAAACAGCTCAGGGATGACCCAGTGTGATCCCAAATTGCTGACTAAGGAGCAGACAGGTCATATTCATGTACAAAGAGTATTACCACCATAAAGCAGATCATATATGTTAGGTTCAAAGTTTGAAAATGGATAGAGGAACCTGATTTAAAATGGAGTCGGGAAGCCATAAAGGCAGAGCTCTCACATAGGTACTACTTGCTGCCAATAGAAAACCACCACAACCCTGAACTCTCCTTCTCCCCTAGCAAACTTCTGTTCAACCTCACCCATTTCTTCCCAGACCTAATAAAAGCTAGCTTCCCTTTGTTTCTTCAAACTCACTATGGTTCTCCATAGTTTGCTTGTGCTGAATCGCCAATTCCTCTGCTATTCCTAAATAAATTCATCTGTGCATAACAATAATTGCCATTCATTTCGTTTATGGTCAACAAAATGAATGAAGAGAATGATCTGGTTGGAAGCGAGTGGAACTGTAGCTTTGACTCAATTCTCATCCTTTCTGTCTTTTATCTAAACGGCTTACCTTGGCATAGTTAAGCTACTCTGTGAACAAAGAAGGATGGCACTTTCATTGCAGCCACCACTGTCCCCTGGTTTTAGCCTGGTGGTAGAGAGCAATTAGAGATCCAGGTTCTCATCTCAGCGCTGCTGGTGGGCACCTGTATGATTCTGATCTTTAAATAGAACCTCCCTTACTCTCTCTTTGCCTGATGATGTTGTCCCCAATGCAAGGTCATGGCAAGGATTGAGCAGCACCGTGTATATAAAGGAGCTAGCAAAGTGTTTGCTACATATTGGTACCCAATCAATGTTGGTTTCATTTCCTCATTCCCTTTCCCTTATTCTCACACCCCTCTCTTTTACCTTCCCCCATAATTCCTTTCAAGTCTTGTTAGTTTGTTTAAACTCAAAAACAAAGGGGGGACTTCCTGGTGGCGCTGTGGTTAAGAATCCGCTTGCCAATGCAGAGGACACGGGTTTCAAGCCCTAGTCTGGGAAGATCCACATGCCATGGAGCAACTAAGCCTGTGCACCACAACTGCTGAGCCGGTGCTCTACAGTCCAGGAGCCACACTACTAAGTCCGCATGCCACAACTACTGAAGCCCATGTGCCTAGAGCCCATGCTCTGCAACAAGAGAAGCCACCACGATGAGAAGGCTGTGCACCGCAACAAAGAATAGCTCCCATTCACTGCAACTAGAGAAAGCCCGTGCACAGCAACAAAGATCCAACACAGCCAAAAATAAATGAATGAATGAATTAATTATTTTTAAAAAGGGGATGAATGCTAGATGATCGTCAAAACAACCCTCAGTATGAAATATCTATGCCTTTGACATTTGGTTATTACCTGGGATTTGTAATTGACAGCAGCTACAAGAACCAAAATAATATTTCATAACACCAACATCAGAGCATGAGAAGGAGAAAAGGGAAGTTAAAGAATAAGCAATGACAGAACAAATGACAAAGTGTGCAAAACAACCTATAAACAGTCATAGCTGAATGGAGTTTTTAAAAAAATAGAGTCTCATAGAGTCACCCTTGTCTATAGTTTCCTGGACTTCAATTAATTCATATAAATTTAAAACACATTTTTAGCACAGGTTTGCTTTGCTCAGTGGAATGCAAAAGGATCTGAAATATACACAGTAGACCCTTGGTATCCGTGGGGAGATTGGTTCCAGGACACCCAGTGATACCAAAACCCTCAGGTGCTCAAGTCCCTTATATAAAATGGTGTAGTATTCACATATAACCTACACACATCCTCACGTATACTTTAAATCATCTCTAGATTACCTACAATACCTAATACAATGTAATGCTATGTAAATAGCTGCCAGAGTGGCAAATTCAAATTTTACTTTTTGAAACTTTCTGGAATGTTTTTTTCTGAATATTTTTGATCCATGGTTGGTCAAATCTTCCAGTGTGGAACCTGCAGACGCAGAGAGCCGATTGTATAACAGCGCAAGCTTCACGTTGTTCATCTGTGCTCTTAAGAGAGTATTTTCAGTAGGTGGGCAATAGAGGAGATGGAATGACATTTTTAGATACTTTCTTGTTTCTTTAAGCCAGTCTCAGCCAACACAGTCAATATCCAGTTAAAACAAACACCTCACACTGTAGTTCCTCAAGTGAGCACTGCTCTAGCCAACTGTTTCTTGACATGTTCCTGATTACCTTTGAATTTTGAATGTATGTCACCTCCTAAGATCCCAGACTTGCTCTTGGATTTGATAACGGCTATTATTCTTTGATTAGCCTCACTCCTCTCTGCATCTCATCCTCAGACCACATTGACTGTAGCAATTCCAGATAGTACCCCAGCCCCATCCTACCACCCAGGCAATGGCACCTGCCAGGGCAACTTGCAATCAGATAAGGGTTGTAGAATTATTTTTTTTAGTGGCTAAGTGTCAGCCTATCAAGGAGATACGAAAGGCTTCTTCTTTATGACCAACCAACACTGCAAAGTAACTATCATGGCAAAACTCATTTAAAAAGGAATTTAAATTCACACAAGTTAGAGAAATGAACATCCTTATCGCATCTGAGTGCTAGGAGCTGTAATGAAGGATGACTTAATGGGTAAATGACTTGATACAGAAACACATTTTTAAGGCAGTTTGAAATCCTTTCTCTCTTTCCCCTCCTGATTCATGGTACATTCTGAAGTGCTATGTGTCCGTATGCTAAAGGTGGAGGTGTTTATATAACAGATGATCCTTTCTTCTGCATATTCCACAAAGTAGGCCCAATGGGAAAAAAAAAATCAAAGTTTTGAGAGAAGCAAACAGCTAAAACGCCCACCCTGAGATGTCCTCCCTGGCCCTCCAAACAATCCCCACCTCAAGCTCTAAGCATTAGCCTAAATTCCAAAGAATGATATTGTAATCTCAGCACTCTGTTAGTCAAATTACACTAAAACTATGTCTCTTTGCTTTTGCTCCTCCATTTATAGACCTACAATATGACAAAGACTTTGCCTCGAGCTATCCTCTTGCCCTCTGTGCAAATGGCCATGTTCCAAATTCTTCCCCTTCCGAAGTCTTCCTAACTCACCTTCCCAGCAGAGCGGATTTCTATTTCTTTGAGATCTCTAACACGATAGATCTTTTTGAGCTCAGTCTGCCTTGTATTTGGTTACTATGTCTGTCTACACTGTCAGTGTGTCTAAAGGTAAACTGAAGGTCCCTGGAACCTAAGTTCATGATCCTTACGCTCCTCCCAGAGCCTACTCCACGGCTTTGTAACCTAGTACTTAGTAAATGCGTATTTAACTGAGTTGAAAATATCAAAAAGAGAGGAACTTCTCACATGGCTTCTTCCTGTTTCATATTTACGTTAAAGAAGTGAGTGACCCAAGCCAATGTAAATACACAACGTGCCAAGGGAAAGTAGAGAGTTCAGACAAGCAATCACATATCTGAGATTCTTAAGGCAGAATTCAATGACTCTATTAGACAAGGCCTGCTAAAGGAACAAAAAGAACTCAACTGCCTTCCTAATGTGTTGGCTCCCTAGATCTTGTTTATTCTTAATCGTGTTGTATATAAGCCTCTCTCTAGCTGCTATCTTTCAGCCAGAAACCTCAACTAATAGGAACAGAATCTTTTCTCAACACTTAATAAATGCAGAATACTCCTATATTGTATGGCAAGCGGGGACCTTAACCAGGCTAGTGGTATTCCCTGGATATGTGAATCCCAACAGACATGTGAAGACACTGATTTCTTTCCCAGTAAGATACTTAGTTCAGTTTTGGCTACGCCTGTTAATCTGATGGAGCAGGATCTTGCTATTCAAAGTGTTGCAGAGCAGCAGTTATCAGCATCAGAAGGAAGATTTTTGGAAATACAGACTTTCAGACCTCACGCCAGACCTAATGAATTGGAATTTGCATTTGAACGATATCCTCAAACAACTCAAATGTACATAACATTTTAAGAAGCATGAGCCTTGGATATTCCAGCAGCAATATTTCATTTGCATCCTGGTAGTCTCTTTGCTCTAAGCCGTGATTTTATTGGAAAAGTAAAGTATTTGCTTCTCACACCCTCTCCTTCTCAACCCTTCACTGTGTTCTATTTACCCATCCATTTGCTTTAATATGCAGTATAAACAGAAAAAAAAAGATTTCTGTGATGCTTTGTTGTACACATTTCTTTCATATACATTATCTCATTTGATCCTTATAATACCCCTGTAAACACTACTGTATATAACTTGTCAAATGTCATCTAGGTAATAAATGCCTGTAAATCTACATGCCCAATGGTGTAAAGATGCTTCTCCCTATAACTAACAAACTCTTCATATCTCAGAATTCTCCGCATTATAAGCAGTACTTTAAAAATAAAGTTCACATATTTCACAGAGGAGAAAGGATATTTAATGTACCTGACAGATGGAATTTGAAAACACTAGAAAGACGGATCATGACTTTAGGGGAAACAAACAGAAAAGGGATACTACATTTCATGCTCCTCCTACGTACTCACTCCCCTAACCCTAACCCTAACCCTAGCCCCCAAATTCCATGGAGACAATGACTTGAAACCCCAGGTCTATCTTACTCTTGAGTCTTTTGCCCTTGCTTCTTCCATAACCCAGCTTATTTCATACAGAGACACAAAACATGCACCCTCCTGATGAAAGCTTTTATAGCTGCCATTACATAATGGATTTGCTGTCAGTTTGTCTAAAATGTGTCCACTGAAAAAATGAGAGTAAAAAAGAAAAGCCAATCCTTGTTTATAAACAAAAGAGTTTTCAACTAACTAAAACCCAACTTGGGCGTTGTTATCCTGTATGGCATGACCTCTTCAGCATCCTTATTCATGTGACCTGAAGTTTTTAGCAATGAGTAAAAAACAATGTAAGGCAATAATAATAATAAAACATAGTACAGTTTTATGAAGTAGTCGTTTGTAGTGTTAGGATGCAACAGAGTAAATTATCAGTCATATTCAAAAGCAGGGTGCATTTTCAAACTGTTTAATCCAAATCTATGCCCTATACTGAGGGAAGTATCTGTACACAATGCAAAATATGACCTAGAACTTTAGCCTTCATCAGAATGTTTGAACACTGTCATTTAGACACCAAAAGGCATCATTTTTGCATCTTGATTATTGCAAAGTGGAAATCACACTGGTAGTTAAGAGTCTTGAAATAAAAATCACAGAAGTAAAATATTAGAATAAGAAGGAATTTTGGAGAGACCATGTAGACCTATCCCTTACTTCCATTTTATAGACTTGCAAAGAGAAGCCCAAAGAGGCCATGCAACTTACCGCAAGTTCCACTGTTGTCTGCCACTGACTAGCTGAGTAACTCTGGGTAAGTCCCCTCTCTCTCAGCCTCAGTTTGGTGATCTGCAAAATGAGGTGATTGGACTTGGTGATGTAAAATCCCATACAGCCTGAAAATGCCATTATCCCACAAGACAAGGAGCCATAGCCTAGAACATTCCCCCCTGCCAAAAGCAACACACAGGAAGATGAAAAGATATTGAAGTGGCACTTGGCCCTACTGGTGTTCCAGCTTATTGATACTGTATCTCAGCTGGAGACTTCAGAACCTCAGAGGTTGCCGTGCCTACCACAGGCAGTCAGATCAGGAGAGAATGGCTGTTGGCATATTCTTTGCCTGAGAAGTGCTGCAGCTGAAAATCAGTCCAGAGTGATGGTAAATCCTCCCCTCCCCCTTTCAAGGATCTGGTGACTCCCTCTGTCTGGGCTTTGCCTCAGGGATTTCTCCTCAAGGTTCCCTGGACCCCTGGGAATCCAGCCCTTGACCTAACCCCAAAGATGCATTTCCTCCTGGAAGGCTCCCCTCCTGGACAAGTCATTCAAAATCAACCTTAAAAGGGAATTTAGGCTCCAGAGAGCTGCACATTTTAGCATCTTTTAATCAGCTGTCTGGCCTTGTCTAGTCTGTAGTGAAACCTTTTTATTTTATTACAATTTTATTATGTTAATAAACAAAGAGTTGGTATACTTAGTGAAAAAGACAAATTCAGCCTTCAAATGGAGGACCTGTCATGATCACTGGTCAGACTTTAACTACATTCACTTATGTGTCTATTCCTCATTCTTATATAGCAAAGTATCATTGAAATAGCTTCTATTTATTTTCTACAATGAGTTTCCATCTTTCCTTTTTCTTTTTATTATTACTATTTTCTAATGCGCAATCAGAAAGTCAGACAATGGTTTAGGTTTTTTAAAGGACATTTAAATATAACAACTTAACAAGGCAGAAACCAGATATTATGTATGCAAAAGTGGGCACTGACAATGACCCTATCAATGAAGTCAATTACTAAACCAAAGTTTAATTGATTGGGCTCAATTTAATGATGTACACCAGTGAACCTGAAGCATTGTGTCCTATTAGCAGTAACACATTTCAGGAAGCTAGTATCGACGTCAAAATCATTGTAGACAAAATGTGGTCAACCAAGAGAAGAAGAATTCCATAAATGAAGTCTAATCCAATAAATATCTAGCACTATTATTATCATCTGTTACTTACAGAGTGCTTATTATGTGTTGGTTACTCTCCTAAACACTTTACATGATTGCACAGTTTTATAAATTTATTTATTTATTTATTTATTTTTACTTTTGGCTGTGTTGGGTCTCCGTTGCTTTGCGTGGGCTCTCGCTAGTTGCGGAGAGCAGGGGCTACTCTTCGTTGTGGTGTGCGGGCTTCTCATTGCGGTGGCTTCTCTTGTTACGGAGCGCGGGCTGTAGGCGCATGAGCTTCAGTAGTTGTGGTGCGTGGGCTCAGTAGTTGTGGCTAGCGGGCTCTAGAGCACAGGCTCAGTAGTTGTGGCGCATGGGCTTAGTTGCTCCACAGCATGTGGAATCTTCCCGGACCAGGGCTCAAAACCGTGTCCCCTGAATTGGCAGGCAGATTCTTAACCATTGTGCCACCAGGGAAGTCCCCGATTGCACAGTTTTAATCTCACAGAAACACTGGGATGTTAACCTTATCAGAAGACTTGGTGACAGGAAAGAGTCAAATAATGGCCTCGAAGAAGGGTTATCTTGTTGAAAACATGATCACAAAATTTTAATCGGCCTTATTAGGCAAAACCAAGAATGAAAGGTACAGGGAAACCTAGTTTGGCTCAAGTGCCATCTGTAGGAACTGAACAGCAGATATTCTGTGCGTACAGGGAGACTGTTTATTGGTAATGTACTCAGTATCGGGGTTCTGTGACCAGCTCTCAGAGGTGCTATAGTAAGGGATTCTGGCAATGCATGAAAGTATTGGAGGAGCTCTAAGGACCTGCCAGCCCTGGAATTCTGGATAAAAATAATATTGTGAACATTGAGGGCATAGCTATACAAATAAACAAATGAATCAATACATGGATGAACAATCTTAGAAATTTATACTTGTATGTGTCTCGGTTAAAGTAGTCATTCTACCTTGTCTGAATTCTCTGCACAGCCTTTCATCTTCATTTCTTTTAGATTAGAAGTTCATTGAATCTTGACTCACCACATACTAAATATTAACCTTGGGAAAAGTGCTCATTTTCCTCTTCTATAATAATGGAACCTCTCCTACAGGGTTGTCATAAGGAATATATTAGATTGCATATGTAAAGGATTTAGCCCAGTGCCTGGCACTAGTAAGCAACAAATAAAATTAAATAGAGCTTTTAATTAGTATTAATATCACCATTATTATTTACCACCTTTATTATTGTGATTATTACTAAACCACAGGTGAACATCTCAGGCTCAGCATCTTTGATTTTAGAGTTTAATAAACACCAACCAATAGCCATCCTTACATTCCAATAGATCAATCAAAACAGCAAAATTTTATCTTCCAACCTTCCAATCTAAATTGAGGAGAGAGAAACAAGCCCATACTACCCAAGAGCTTATCAAAGAAGCAATTCAATAAAATGTTTCAGCATGCTGCTCTCTTAAATAAAAAGAGAATATGGAGTAAGGAAAAGAGAAAAAATAAAATATTTTATTCCAGTCTCTTAAAAGTAATTATTCTTTGAAGCTTGTTTTATGGATAACAGATGAACATACATTTCTCTCTATCTATAGTGAAAGAACTGTTATACACCTTTACAATTAATTACTGTCTCCAACATTCCTATAATATTAATGTCAAATTCATTTGAATGTGGCTTCTGGAATAGAAGGACTGCCTGTTCACTTCCTTTGTTACTGTAATAACAACTGGATGGACTTTTAAACTGTATAGGTTCAAACTGATTTAAAAAGGAAAATTTCCACACTGTGATTTACACCAATATTTTTCAAACAATTTTAGCACGGAGCGCTTCTTTTTAAAGAATATCTTAGTTCCAGTATAATACCTATCATTGGCTAAGGAAATACTTCATTCTTCGTGGAAGTACTGCAGTACATTCCTAGAGTCTGAAAAGTAGGTAGAAAACCATCCTTCAATGCAAACACCTTATGTTACTGATGAGAAAAATGAATCCCCGAAAGGGAAAGTGATTTGACATTGTCTCACAGCTACTTGATGGCAAAAGTTAGAATTCAGGACTCACTCATTCATTCAGCTCATGTTTATTGAAAGCCTTCCCTGTACTCATTCTGTACTAGGCTTCCTATATATATCACACTTATTATTTCTTAAAGTCATTCAATTTCCATTTGACAACTATTCACTTCGTATATCTACTAAGTGCAGACACTGTGTTTGGTACAGTGTGCTGAAGTAAGTATAAGGAAGAGTTGCTATCTGACAGGAACATTTTAAATACTAGTTGGGAGTGTACATAAATACAATAGTTGGTAGAATGTAGCTAATATCATAAGAAAGAAAGAAAATTTGACAGGAGTTAATGTAATAATTTCCTAGCTATATATATATCCCTCTGTCTATTAACCAATCATCAAATCTGTATTCATCATGTAGCAAAGAACTGGTACTGGAAATGTGAGTAGAAAAATTCAAGAGCAGCTAGAAGTTTACAGTCTGTTAAGTAGCTGAGATGCACAAATAAAAATTCATTTAAAAAAGTCAGAACAATAACTAAGTGTTAAATATAATGCAGCTAATTCTATATTAGAGAGATTCTTGAAAGAGAAAAGCTCAGTGTGGATTGACTTTAGGAATCTGAGAGGGCTTCAAGGAAGAGGTAGAATTTGACCTTAAAGTACTTATTATTACCATTTATATTGCATTAGAGACATTTATGTATTCCATTGCACCTGGATTTCTTAATACATGCTCATTGGAATAACTACATAATCATACTTTTTCCAATTAATAGCTCATGAACAACTAGCACAAAATGGCATTATAATATCAACAGACCCCTAAAGAGATCTGTTGAGCAGTTCATTCCTCAGCTACTTCGCTTGTGACTTCTGTTGTGACAATTCAGATTTTTTTCAACTATTAACCCAGTAAGCACTTCAGAATTGACCAGATCTTCATCAACCTTGGCACATCTTGAGACCACCTAAAAAGTGTACTCAATTTTGTCTCTTCCACGGTTTCCTTACCAATTCTCACCCGAGTCAAATGTCCATCTCCCTCCTCTGAACAATGTAAAGGTCTGTACTTTTCACTTGAAAAATATTTTAGTTTTTTTAACCAATTATTTACATATGTTACTATATTGTTTACGAATAATTACCTATTTTTCTCATCTATATCAGAAGCCCAAGACAATAAGAAGCATAACATATACCTAAGTACAGAGTTTTACCAAAAAGGCACTTAATAAATAATCAATGTTGTAATTTGATTGCAGTGGAAAGGCCCACACGTGTGACAGACACACTAGTCAATGAGTAGTTGTTCACAACCTACAACTTGTTATTTCTGATGCTTTATTCATTTAATCCCTCACTCCTAGGATGAAAAAAAGAAGAAAAAAGGAAACAAAAATAAAGAAAATCACAACACCTAACACTAAGTAGTAAGAAACCCATATTCTACTCTCAAATATGCCACTAATTAGCTGTGCCATGTTAAATCAGGGTGTCAATCTACTCAGGAACATTAAAATATAAAAATTATATTTATTTTGTTTTGACTGTGAAATAGAAACATGGGGTGGAATGTATCAGCAGAGTATTCTTTACCATAGTTGCTCTAAAATTTTCAGTTTTTATACCATACCTCCCAGTAAGAAATCCATATACAGTGCAACACCTCTCTCTTTCTCATATCACTATCTCTATCTCTTTATCTTTCTCTCTACCACTCTCAAAACTGAAAGTAAAGTTTCACCAATCAAACCTTATAATGTGATGCACTCTAAGTTTTCCATTCTGTCCTATTCTATTTCTAGTCTACTCCATCCTATCCTATTCTATCCTACTTTATTCCATTCCATTTCAATCTATTTTACTTTAGAAATTGCAGATTTGTTGAACAATTAAATTTATTTCATCACCCTCTCTGGATGCATGAATTCAATCACATTCTTAATCTGTTCTAAGGATTATTTTCTTCATTTGTAGAATGTGAATAATAATGTTCTTTATCTCCATTACTATTTGTTTTATGTGTTTGGGTGCTCCTATGTTGGGTGCATATATGTTGATGGATAAACAACAAGGTCCTACTGTATAGCACAGGGAATTATATTCAATATCATGTGATAAACCATAATGGAAAAGAATATATATGTATAATTGAATCACTTTGCTGAACAGCAGAAATTAACACAACGTTGTAAATCAACTATACTTCAATAAAATTTTAAAAATTCTCCTTTTAGCACTAAATAAAATACTGCTGCTAGCACTGTGTTTGGGGCTTAGTATTCAATACTGATGTATTATACGTGACACAAATTATTAAGTTAGGAAATTCCAAACTTTTTAATCAATTGCTAGGGAAAAAGGAAAAAAAAATGAATAGGATTGTTCCATACTTTTTCCAGACATTGAATACTCAATATTACTTTGTTTTTGGTTAACTCTGCAGACTTTTGATTTAGTACTTAATCTCCATGGTGATTAAGGGATGTGGAAAATGATTACATTGGCATTTCATTTAGATGCTTCTGTGAGGTGACATATGTGACAGATTCATTCTTCTAACTTAACTGTGGTGAAAGTCATCTCATCTCCTATTAGTAGGAAAACTATGAACAGAAGCATGTGGTTTCCCTCACCACTAATATTTGTACCAGTGGGAAAGATATTAGCTAAAAGAAACTGAAATCTATCTTCTGATATTTTAATAATCCTAGTTTGAACCCTCAAAACACTGTTTACATAAGAGGTTATAGGTAGAAGTACCATATTTTGATTTCTACCTTTTTAGATTATAGAAGCAGCTCATTCTTTAATGATAAAACTCACTATTCAATGAATTTTTAACTAAAATATAAACATTAGAAGTAAAAGGTATGTATGTGACATATATATATCTTCCAGTATTTATGCTCACAAGAAGCAGAAAATAATTTGTTTACCATTCCTGCCATGACTTATCAGGAATCTAAGCAAAGAGGAATAATACCACCTGCTCAGCAGGAGATAAAGTGATACCATTTCCCCAGGAGGACTTTATGGTTGTCTTTTAATCACTCAAGAGACTTTTCTTTAATCTAAACTAAACTTGCTTGCTTTCAACCTCACACTCCCACCACCCAATCCTATAATCCCTTCTCTTTTTTTTTTTTACTAATTTAAATATGGACCTTTTAAAATCACCACGTATGCCATCAGCATCAACATTTCAAAAACATCTTCAGCGTAACAACTGCGTGCACCACACTCATTTCATTTTGTTAATTGAACAACCTCATTATCTGCCCACAGCACTCAGCATTTTCCTATTATAAAGCTATCCTTTGCAATGTCTTCTCTGCCAACCAGGAAGGCTAGAATCTTGCTTAAGATCCCCATGTTTTCACACCAAAATGGGGAAAGTGAAAATAACTAATATTGAGTGCCTACTACAAATCAGGCTGTAAATGGTATGGGATTTAATCTTCAAAACAATCTTATGATATAGATATCATTATATGCATTTGAAGAAGAAGACGGAAGCAAAAAGGGATTTTATTACTTATCAAATATCACACAAGGGGTAAGTTCTTGAGGGGAGACTCTCAGAGCCCACACTCTGGGCTACTGCATAGTACCATAAGTATTAAGGAAACCCTGAATTACTCTCTGGTCTTTTCTGTCAGAGAGCCTTTTGAAGGTCTTAATATTCTGGGTTTTCCAGACATGGGAATCACTTTATCTCTCAAATGGTTCTGAGCTTGTGTAAAGCTCTTGTCCCAAGTTCAAGTTCCAGAAAGCTTTGGAAGACAGGAAGAGTTAGCGGTCAGTCTGTAAACACACTGACTGCACTATGGGAAAACTGAAGGCAGAAAAGCTTTCTCCTGCTAGTGGAAAATGATTTTATATCTTCTCTTAAGAGGTTTTTCATATGCAGCTTAAAATCCACATTTGAAACAAACAAATGAAAAAACCCTCGCACATGGAGTTATGTCATTACCCTGATTTGTACATAACCATGAATCAAAGTCTGCCTCAGTGGTAACCGCATGCAGTCAAAGCCTTGCGGGTGATTAGTTTTCTGTTTTGCTCATCTTTGCCCCACTACCCAGAATGCTCTCTGCTTTCCATCCTCCGCTAGGGAAACCATTCTTCATTGTTCTGGGCCAAGCCCCAATGTCACTTCCTCCACAACGCTTTTTTTCAACACCTCCCCACCCCCAGTTCTCCTTCCTTTGAGTTCCCCGAGCACTTCATTCATGTCTCTAAAATAGCATTGATCACAGTGCCTTATTTATTTCTCTATCCTAAAGACAAGGTTTTGTACCCTCAGCACTACTGCCTTTGGGTGCTATATAATATTTTTTATGGTTGCCCTGGGAATTCTAGGATGTTTAGCAGCATCCTAGGACTGTACCCACTGAATGTCAATAGCATCTCCCTTTCAATTGTGGTAACCAAATTTTTCTCTAGATATTGTCAAATGTCCCCTGAGTGATAGCTAGTATCACCCCCAGTTAACAACCACTTATTTAGCTCATGAGGACCACATGAACAGTTACTGTGCTTTTTTTTAATCCTTATATACCCAGGAGTATCAGGCCTATAGCAAACAGTTAATTAAAATATGTTGGTTGGAATCAAATTAGTCTCATTTCCCAATAACTACATACTGTATTATAAAATGCACTGAATTCACACTTCATTCAAAAGTGAAACAAAAGTGACTGCTAAATTACACTCTGGATTCAAAGAAAGAGAGATCAAAAGTCATTAGATGTCAAGGTGAAAAAAAAATCTTTTCTCTATATATTTAAGAAATCAAAAAAGTATGCATATACATATATATAACAATTAAATATATTTAATATATTGTATATATGTACACACACACACACACACACACACACTTAATGACCTTTCCTGGAAAACTGCATTCAGAAAACTAGATAAGAGTAATCTGATATCTCTAAATACATCATGTCTAAAATGCTTTGCTCACTAAAATATGCAGTGAATCTCTAGCTTTTTTTTCCTCAAAGACCCATTCATGAAAAAATGATGATTATTTTGAAATTTCCAAATCAGAGGGACTTGATTAAATAAAACAGCACAGACAGTATGATATTACCTTTCTTCCTGATAAGATATTCATTTTTTCCCAATTTAGTGCAGAACAATTTAAAGTCATCTGACTTCGCTTATTTCTGTAGACTACTTAGCCATTTATTTGGACTGAAAAACAGAACCACTGTGATCTTAACACCAAGTTGTGATGATGAAAGACTTTTTCTCACCTTAGAAGTGAACTGGCTCTGCATATCTTCATTTATTTCTTGAGCTGAGGTTTTAATTATAAAGTTCTAAAAGTGACATAGATTTGTCTTTTCAGGTTTAGGTAGTTTCAAATCTACCAAAATCAGATACTCTCATTGGGATACTGCAAGCAGTAGTGGTGCATTTGGCAATTCGGGAATCTTTGTAGGAAAGAAATATAAACACAAGACAAGCCCCTCCTGAGTAGCTGGAAAGGAGGTCACTCAGAACCAATAAGCATGATCTCCTACAAACTGCAGAATACCATCATTGCAGTGGCCGCATTTTATTGGTTGTCTCTTTTTGGTTTTAGGTACATTCATTATACTTTTCATTATAATACTAGGAGACAGCGACTATTCTTGCTCCTATAAAGAGGAAGTAATTAAATACCAGGACAACTAAAAGATTGCATGATGTCATTTAACTACTCAGTGGGTGAAGCAAAATCCACCCCGTGATTCTTCTCTGATACAAACAGCAAGCACCTCAGACTACACAGAAGTCCCTTTTGCAACCAATCCTCCTCCAAACATCAGCCATAGTCATATTCAAACTTAACAACCAGAGGTATTTTCAAACCTTCTCACTCCCTCACCCCCTGCACTGCCCTCAGCCCCGTGTCCCCAAAGGCCTGCAGCAAGGAAGGTAAAAGTAACTGAATTGCAAGGGAATGTGCATGTGTATAAGAGTTCAGTTCAGAGCTTAAGGGGCCTGTATACATGAGATAAGAAACAAATGTACAGAACTTTCACCTCCTCATTTTATACCGACTGGTCTCCTTTTCTCTGATTTCGGTTTAAAGAAGTTCCTGGGATCCACTAAGTTACTTTAACTTAAAAGAGCTTACATAATGCCTTACACAGATTTCTGTTCTTAGCATGCTTTGACAAACAAGTCATTTTCTGATATTCTCACTGCAGTATCTGGCGCTGTGACACAGCAAAGATCACATGCTCATCTGGACCCCTATTTTATAGATGCATCTTGGAAGGCCCCCTGTGGTGTTCAGTGTTAGGAGGCTTATTTGGCATCTGGTTCTAACAAGCTTCTAACCAGTTACATGAACTTAGCTTCTCTGAGCGTCAGTGAATCATTTATACTTATGTTCAACCTATTATCTCTCTATATCTGTTTGTATCTCTGTATCTCTATGTCTGTCTATCATCTATATCTATTTCATGGAAGCAGAAGACTCAAATGAAATGCTATAGGTGAAAGCATCATGTAAACCACAAAACATTATTCACATGTAGCAACCAAGCAATTATGTACACACACACACACACACACACACACACAGTGCCCCAAGGAACAGACAGCTTGCAAGACAAATAGATCTTACCACACACTTTGAGGTTCCAAGTCAGCACAGGCAGACTCCATCGTATCCTGATAGGGGTGTAAAAAGGTCAAGCATTGATTTAAGTTACCAAGAGGAGACAAAAATTAAAAGGCTCTTTCTAAAAATTTTTACTCCATTTTGCTTTCATTCAGGATTTCTTTGTGAAGCAGAGATGCTTTGAAACCTACAGGATGGCAAAGATAAAATGGCCCAGCATCAAAACGTGTGCCTAGGATTGATTTTACTTGTCCTTATGACCCTTAATACACAAAATGGAAAGCTCCTATATTGTTGCAGTAGAGAACATATGACAAATGAAAGTAAAGCAATCAAAAGCTTTGTGTAATCCATATATGAAAATATATGGCATGTTTTATGCTTATTCACATAAACAATGTTTTATTGAAACACTTTTATATAGACATACCGCTGCGCAAAACATCAATAACTTTCTTTTTGAGAAACAGAGATTCTAGACTCATCTTCCCAGACCTTAACTGCCTCTCTGCTACTAAATGAAGTGTTTACATAAACAGGTTAATGATGTCTGGGTAAAATTTTAGAGATGACAGTGACCCTGGAGAGAAAAGAATTTTGGATCAGAAGAAATTTCACCTAATCCTCAAGTGTAAAAAATGCTACCTGGCATTTATACAAATAGAAACAAATCCTAAATATCTTTATTATGGTTGCAGAGGCATTCCATGCTGAATTCCAAAGTTATCATTCACATAGATTCTCAATCTATACTTTTATGTTCAAATGTTTAAGGTTACTTCTGGAATAAGAAATCCTGTGGATTGTTTGTTTACTTGGTGTTTTTGACTAAATACCAAGCAAAGAAGCAGGTTGGCATATAGAGCTGGTGTAGAATCAGATACATCTTGTTTTGAATCCCAGATATGATATTTTCTAGCTGAGAGACCTAAGACTTATTACCTAATCTCTATAAATTGCAGTTATCTATAAAATAACAATAACTATCTCAAAATATACTCATGATGTGCCGCGGAGCAACTAGACCCGTGAGCCACAACTACTGAGCCTGCACGTCTGGAGCCTGTGCTCCGCAACAAGAGAGGCCACGACAGTGAGAGGCCCGCGCACTGCGATGAAGAGTGGCCCCCACTTGCCGCAGCTAGAGAAAGCCCTCGCACAGAAACAAAGACCCAACACAGCCAAAAATAAAAATAAATAAATTAATTAATTAAAAAAATATATATATATATATACTCATGATGCATAAATAAGACTACCAAAGTAAATTACTTCGTCTGTTATCATGTTCTCACTTCTTCTCTTCAAAGGATCAGGGTGAACACGGTTTGTCCTAAGTAAGGAAGGTGATGGAAATAAACTGATTTATGGATCATTAAACTTAACCTTGAAGATGCACTATAGCCCAGCAGTTACCCATTACCTTGGGTTCAAATCCTGGTTTTGATATAAAACAGCTGAGGGACTGTATGTGAGTCATTTAACCCCTCTCTGCCTGAGATTTCCTGACTGTAAACTGAGAAATGTGCTCCTAGGTTCTCTGGCAGAAGGCAGGAAGTCATTTTCTCTAAACCATTGCTTTAGCTTCAGCCACAGTTGTTCATTCACTTTTAGAAGGAGGAATTCATTTATGTCCCCGGGAGACAGATATACCAAGCCATCATGTGTTTCTGCCAATCACCTCCTGCCAAAGCCCTGATGTTTTATTTCATTAGTGCAGGCACTTTCCATTAATTTGGATACTGTTTAAGAGTGTTAGTTCCAAAGGACATTGTTTCTTGGCTCTTCTATTTTGAAGGGCTATTTAATACATTACTGCAATGAATTGACCCCTTGCCAAGAAAGAAGCAGTGGCCACCCAATTCTAATCAGCTTCTGACAATGGGGTTCTAATGCTTGGCCCAAAGATATGTTTATTGTGCTCTACCTGGAACTGACAGAAACAAATCAGATTTCTATTGGCTGAGCAGTGAAGATTAAACAAAACACATTATGCAAGTGTTTCCCTTCCTTCCTTCTCTCCTTCTTTCCTTTCTTCCTTCCTTCCTTCCTTACCTCCTTTCTCTCTTTCATAAAAACAAAAACATAAGAGCATTCTACTATATGCCAAGTGTAATAGACACAGTTGACGCCTGAAATAATGTATCCTTATCCCCATTCTTTCTACTTCCTAAGTAAACCTCAGTTTTATTCAGATATTTACCCTCCTCCATGCAGCTCTCCACAAAGCCTCAAAGAGTGGATCCTGACTCATCTGAGACAATCCTGGTTGCCTCATTTCCTTTGCTAGTGGGGTATAGGATTCTAGCCAGTGAAACATTAAGGCAGGCTTAGTGGAGATTTCTGAGAAAGTTTTCCTCAGTCTTAAAAGACTCAAGAAAGAGCTAAACTCTTTGGTCCTGGCATATATCATGTCTGGATATGATGCCTAGCACTGTTGTACTCTCTTGTGACCACAGGGGGCATTTGACTAAAGACAAAGGTGACAAGCACGTAACAGTAGAGCAAAATGATGGAAAGGTGTTTGTCCTTGATGCTGCTGTTGAACCAGTAAGATAAACCAGAACCACTCTTCCCCTGAACTTTGTGTTCTATGTGAAAATACATTTCTTTGTTTTTTAAAAGCCAGTAGACACACCTATTGTTAAGTGCTACACCAGGCCATGGGTGAAACATCAACAGAGTATATGATTCTGTAATCGAATTAGCCCTTCAAGAGTCCTGGAATTACAAAGTGAGCTACTCTGTAGAGTTAAATATTACAGCAATGTGCCTGTCTCCTAAAAATAGCAAAATTGAGCATTATTATTCATGTATATCATGCTCATAGTCTCTACATAAATCTGTCATCCCCACAATTATAGTGAGGGGGGTATTTTACAGTGATGCATCCAACTTTCTGGACAGCAAGTTTGGATTTGGACCCAATCAGAATGCTCAGATACTTGTGTGAACTTGTTTCACAAATAGTTGGAAGTTTTAGAAATAAAAAATCCACCTCAAAAACAATTTCTGCCTAAACTCCTTAATTCTTTCAACTCGTTTTGGTTTCTCAATTTTCTCAATAGGCATTTCGAGAACGGTAATTATTGGAACTATTCAATTGCAATAATGTCTATAGGTATATTGCACTAATAAATATATATATAATTTAAGATTCCTAGGAGCAATGTCTATATTCTTATTGTATCATTTGTAGGCTCTAGCCAAAAGCTACTTACAGAGAAAATGATCAGTCATATTTTGTGACCAGTTAAGTTACTGAGAAGATATGGAAAACAACAACAATCTCAGCACCTTTTTCCTTCTACCATGAGTGTTTAAGCATATCTTTTATTAAGCCTACAATTACATTTGATTCTAACCTAAATCTGTTCTGAATAGGAAGAGTGAAAAATTCCAGATTCTTCAAAATATTCTTTACTTAAAACCCTCCTGTCTATCTGAATGGACTTAAACCAGGGAGGAATAGTTCACTTGCTGCAGTTGAACTTCTCAATGTCAACAAACCAATACACCTAGCAACCACTATACAAGCATAGGGATAACAGAATGATTATTAACCCAGCCCACACGAAGATGACAATGAAGAAAATGATGATAAATAGCTAAACTGTATAAGCTGCTTACCATGTGCCAGGCACTGTTGCATCCATTAACTTCTTTAATCCTCATACTAACTGTCCAAGTTTCATCCTATCGTTATCCCCAGTTTGCAAATGAGGTAACAAAAACACAGAAAGTACAGTGATCTGCCCAAGGTCTCACAGCTTACAAGTTGAGTGTCAAAAACAAATTTAGGGAATCAGGCTACATCTCAGTCAATACCCTAAAAATATAGTAGATGCAAACTATTACATATAGAATGGATAAACAACAAGGTCCTACTGTATAGCACAGGGAATTATATTCAATATCCTGGGATAAACCATAATGGAAAAGAATACATACATATATATATGTATAACTGAGTCACTTTGCTGTATAGCAGAAATTAACACATTATGAATCAACTATACCTCAATAAAAAATGTTTTTAAAAAGGAATAAAGCACTAATTCACTAACAAGCAACCACTGACACTCATCTCCTTTCTTCTCTCAACATATTGCTGTTTTAAAAATTAATTCTGCCTCTTGCCAAAAGAAAACCAGAAAAAAATATAAAATGCACGCATACACAAAATGATCACCAAAATATATAAAGGAAATAACTATTTTAAAAGCATTATATAGTAAATTTAGAAAGAAAAAAAAAGGAACACTGAATGTTACTGGTAGAAGAGAAGAGCAAATTCAAATTAACTGGGATTTTTCTCTCTCCCATAATAAAATTCCTCCAAAATATGTAGGTTAGGGTTATGTTTTATCAGAAGGGAAGACCATTTGTTGTGGTTGATATATTTTCCAGTGCTGAGGAGAAGACTTTCTTCAGTGGGGTAGCAAATATAGTCTTTACTGGAAGACGATAGTGACCACTTTCATCTTGTCTAACTGACAAGATTATAAATCTGGGTGATAAAAATGAGTTTTAAAAGTTATGAGATATGGGAAGGGTATGACACAAATAGCCAACTTCAATTAGAAAAGAACATATCTTGGGGCTTCCCTGGTGGCGCAGTGGTTGAGAATCTGCCTGCTAATGCAGGGGACACGGGTTCGAGCCCTGGGCTGGGAAGATCCCACATGCCACGGAGCGGCTGGGCCCGTGAGCCACAACTACTGAGCCTGAGCGTCTGGAGCCTGTGCCCCGCAACGGGAGGGGCCGCGATAGTGAAAGGCCCGCGCACCGCGATGAAGAGCGGTCCCCGCACCGCGACGAAGAGTGGCCCCCACTTGCCGCAACTAGAGAAAGCCCTCGCACGAACCGAAGACCCAGCACAGCCAAAAATAAATAAATAAAATTAAATAGCCTACTTTATAAAAAAAAAAAAAAAAAAAAAAGAAAGGAACATATCTTTAAAACAGAGACCATCACCGCTTAACACTAGAAACAAAAATTACATGCAGTGATGAAAGCTGAAGAAAGGGCATTTTTTGGCCAGAATTTGAAATCTCCAGCATACACTCAAGAAATCAGCCACCCCGTTCGCCCACTGGAAAACACACACACCTACACGCCCACACCCCCCACACATACACACACAAAACCTCTACAATATACTCCACAACTCCCCGAATATAGTAGGATCTTAATAATACTGATGTATTAACTGCACCTAATTACTAAGCTAGTAGCTACAATATTAGTTTCTCAGGCATAGGGGAAATACAGTAGTGATTAAGAGCACAATTTCTGTGTGAAATTGTCTGGATCTCACATTGCTGTGGCTATGGGACCAGTGATTTTAAACAAATTTTGTGACTGAGTTGCCTGTAAAGATGAAAATAAAACTGGTACGTCACTTTGAGGGTTAAAGAAGTTGATACATCATGACATAAAATGCTCATTGTCTTCCACAGCCATTGTCCCCTGCTTCCTTTTAGTATTTCCAAACAGGGCTGCCCTGTGACCCAACTTCAGGGTCACCATTCACGTTATAACCTATAGGGATGGCAATCCCAGGAATCATGCAAGATGGCGGACCCGTCCCCCAACATCTGCAGTCCCCAACCTTTTTGGCACCGGGGACCAGTTCGTGGAAGACAATTTTTCCACGGACGGGGGTGTGGGGGATGGTTCAGGCGGTAATGCAAGCGACGGGGAGCAATGGGGAGCGACGGGGAGCGATGGGGAGCGGCAGATGAGGTTTCGCTCGCTTGCCCGCCGCTCACCTCCTGCTGTGTGGCCCGGTTCCTAAAAGGCCACGGACCAGTCCACGGCCCAGGGGTTGGGGACCCCTGCCCTACACTTTAGCAAAATACATGGTTAACTAACTAGCTAGAATCTAGATTTCCCTTCCTCCATTGCAGGGAAGGCTGGTCATGTGACTAAGTCCTGGATGACAGAATGTGAGTACAAATGATGTGTGCGGCTTCAAGATCATGTTTGAAATGAAGCTGCTCATCCTACAGTCTGATATGGGGGCTTGGTTTTAGAGAGCCAGCACCACACAGAGGAGGATCAAACCAGATAGCATGGAGAAGGAACCTAGGTCCCGGGAGGATGTTGTGGAGAAGTGCCTCACCACTGCCGAGTCCATCCATCTCTGTGCTGTTAACGTGAGAGATACATGGAATCTAGATCTTGCTTGATCCATTGTACTTTAGATCTCTCTATTCTAACAGCTGGGTCTATTTCCTATTAAATACCTATGCATAGAAAACTTAGAACTGTGCTTGGCACGTAGTAAACTCTCATTAAATGTTAGCTACTATCTCAATACGTGAAAGAGTCAGTATTTGAAAACAGAGAACACTGTGTACCTCCAAAACCCATATTCTTTCCTTTCCGGGAGAAAACGCTGCCTACAGCGTGTAAAGACTGAAAAGGCAGAGTTATTTGCTACAAGCTCGTCAGTTAGCAACGCTTTAAAATCCCTTACAGCAGGAGAGGGTTTTTTTTCTACATTCCCCAATTTTTAATGCTGTTCTCAGTTCAAAATCACGTTTAAAAAAATTAAGCTGAGATGAAGTGGGAGAGTGGCATGGACTTATATATACTACCAAATATAAAATAGATAGCTAGTGGGAAGCAGCCGCATAGCACAGGGAGATCAGCTCCGTGCTTTGTGACCACCTAGAGGGGTGGGATAGGGAGGGTGGGAGGGAGACGCAAGAGGGAATGGATATATACAGCTATATGTAGACGTATAGCTGATTCACTTTGTTATACAGCAGAAACTAACACAACAATGTAAAGCAATTATACTCTAATAAAGGTGTTAAAAAATAAAATAAATAAAGTATTGTGTTTAAAGTAAGTTTGGTGAAGAACTTGAAATTCTTTGATACTTGTACTTTTGACTCACTCACCTTAGTCATCCCATAAAGCACAGAGCAGTGAGAAAAATAAGGGCCAAAAAAGAACTACCTGCATATTCTTCAAGCTAAATTTTCTAGCTGTTAGATAAAAGGACTTTCATTCTTTGGACCATGAAAGATTTTTTTTTTTCTGAGCTGATGAATACACCCAGGCTCTCCTTGAAAAGCCAAGATTGCAACCTGATTTGGACGGGAATTCCTATACCATCATTCTTCCTCTCCTCCCAAGCCCTTACCCTGGGCAGAACTGCCAAGAAGAGGAATTTCGTCTTCAGGATCAATTGTGCTTGCTATTTCAGAACCTGCTGGCATTCCCCATCCAGCCCAGGGGAACAGTTGGGGGGCATTTTCCACACCTTTTTCCAAACCTCCAGCTGCCCCTGTCTGACCACCTCTGAGGAAATTCACAGATTTGAAACAAACACAGACCATCCATTTCTACATACATGGCGTGACTAATAGGCTCCTTCAGGGAAACAGAGAAACACATTGTCCAGTATTGCTTAACAACACTGAATTAAATAGATGAAGGTCAGGGTCTCGTGCCACACATTTAAAAGGGCAGTCCAAGTATTTTTTGTTCTGGGAACAACTGAGAAATCTGTTGTTTTGAAGGCAAGAGAGACTTAAATAAAGCTTTCTCTTCTTTTCCTCATCCTCCTCCCATCTCTAGCACAATAAATGTTGCTTCCTTCCATTTTTTTCCCATAGCACTTTGTGCAAAATTCTATCAACATCTCTTCCATTGTGCTATAAATATCTGCTCCCATGTCTTTTTCCCTGAGTAGGTTCTGTAGGTCTGTCTTTCATTATCCTCTTGGCATGATTGATCTCATTACTTTGCCCTTTTACTTTGCCCTTTTACTTTGCCTCGTGTATTTCATGTTCATGCTTTCCAGTGTCATTTTATTATTGCAGCTGTTGAAGTAATTTCAATATGCTTTGAGAGTATACATAATGTTGGGAAAATTATTTTTCAAAGTGAACCTCACAGATTTAGACATTTAAAAAGGACTTCAATTTTGCCCTGCTTTCTAAATCCTCCACAGTCTAAATAGTCCATTATCTCCTTTTGCAACCCCAAAGTGTCTCAAATTAAAAATCACACTTCAACTAAAGTCACAACCAGTGAAGAAGATTGGATTGTTCTCTTTTCTGGAGAATAGACACAGCAGGTATTGAATATTTTGGCAAAACTCAACGCCTAAGGGCACTAATGGTGCCACTTGGCACTGATGCATTGTCAGGAATTAAAATCTGAACAATAGAGTTAGGAGCAAGACAAAAAAAAATCAATGAAATTCATCTCAGGCGGACAAGTATGTGGTCCGCATTCGATGGAGGGATTATATGCATACATAAATAAACCATTAAAATCCTCCTGTTAAGAGTCTGCTCAATTCATGGTGATTTGAGTTGCTGCAGGGGCAATGGCAAATCTAAACATAATTTGTTTGTTTGCAGGATGAGAAGGAAGAATTTGACAGATCTTAAACATATCCAGAGAGTCCATTTCTACATTTGTAGAGTAGTTAATATGATATTTCAGTAAAACTGTGGAGCACATTTTCCAAAGTGTATTTGTAAAATAAATAAATAAATACATACGTAAATAAACTGCTACAGTCAAGTCCTATTCCCACAGTTCCCAAGGCACCATCTAAATTCTTTGGTGAGTTTATCATGTGTTATAGTGAATACAGTATTGCTCAAGGTACTATGAATAGAAAAGGAAGGAACATACATTTATTGAATCTTATGCTTAAGTATCTTATGAAATCCTTACAACAACTCTCTAAGGCAAGTTTATTAGCTTCATCCAAAGATGAAAATAACCTGACTAAGAAAGTATTTGAATCTTGCCCAGTGGAATATAATTGGTAAATAATGGAGGCAGGATTCAAAGAGAGATTGCTTTGGTGCTAACATCCATGTTCTTCCCATTGCCTTACACTGGTTGATATAAAATTCATCTAAAAATGTTGGATTTCAGAGCATGAATCACTTCCTCTCTGTCCAATACATACACACACACACACACACACACACACACACACACACCACTCTTATTTTCCTCTCTGTCAAAGGCCAGTTTAAGTGTTGCCTTCATCCTAAAACCTTCCCATTTTTGACCTACAATGGCATGCACTGCTTCTATTATACAATTCCGATCTTGAGAACATACTGTACTGGGGGGGCAGGTGGGCAACTAATTATTTCTCAGAACTAGTTATGTATCCTCAGATAGACTATGATAATTCTTAACCTAAGAAATATGTCCAACTTCATTTCTATGCTCAATGACATACCTCATCTTGGTTCCTAATAAATGTGTAATCAAAACTTGTTAATTTACTGACTTATTAGAACCCAGTTATTATACAATATTACCGAGTGGTACTTCATACATTAGAGTTACTTCAATGTAGTTGAGTACAAATATTATTTTTATGAAGGTATTGTGCTTAAATGAGGTGCTTACTGGGACCTTGTGAGGGCCTTTTTATGTAAAACTAATAATTGTACCTTAAGGTATAATATGTGCACGTGTGAATTTTCAACTATTAGGCTTGCTAACAATGGGAGTAGAACTGCAAACTGAAAAGAAGGTAGGGAAAAAGAATGAACTTCAATAAAAATAATGGTAAATTTGTATACTAGAAAGTATAATAGACACCCTGCTATCTCCAGGAACATATTTAACTTTCTGTAATCATTGCTTTCATAAACTCCCTACTTCAAACCTTCATTGCTTTCCCTGTTCCTCTTTCATCTGGAGGTGAAATTATGTAGGGACAGCAAGCCAATGGAAGAGAAATACAATCTTTTAAGAGAATGGCATGAAGCTCCCTAGTCAGCAAAAGACCCTGCCCTTTATTGTATCACCAATTTTCCATATATACAAGAAAGGGTGAGAATACCTTTCTGGGAGAGGGTCTTTAATCGTAAGCTGCATCCTACCACATGGTGAGGTCCTTTAAACACAAACAGTGCTTTCTACTTGGTGAGTGACTTGTTAAAGCATCTAGTCCATGCCTTTCTACAATGAGAAAATAATACCATTAACTATTGCAGCCAAAGATACTTCCAAATGAGATACAAGAGGGTCACGGGTTCACATTGCATCGCAGACCTTCAACCCAGGAAGACTTGGAAAGAAATCACGACGCTTCCTAAATTGAGTACAAAACAAACCATTTTGTGATTCTGAGTTTATAGAAGGAAAGTGTTACATCTGATTTTATAATTTTATGATTTTATGCAGAGCTTTAAAATTCATCCTGAAATTAATCAATATTACATATTTTAAAAATGAAACCATAGAGAGACATTGAAAACATAAATAAGCGTTCTTTAGGAAAATGCCGTGATTTTCGAGACTGAATTAGAACTTACATAACTTATAACTGTGCCATTGACGAAGAGATCAGTTGAAAAAAAATGTTAAAAGATATGCCTTTTAACACATGACATTTTGGGACCCATCTGGAGATCTATTTAGAACCATGATTATCAACACAGGCTGTATGTACTTCAGAATCACTAATGGAGCTTTTGGAAACTTACTCATCCCTGGAGAGTCTGAATCAGCAGGTTACGCTCCCATATAGAGAACTTTAAATTTCTTCAGAAAATCCTGATGCGCAGTAGGGATTGAGAACCTCTGATTTAGAGAATCTAGGTAGAATCATTTAAGTATCTTACTTTACCAAGCCCTGTTGTTTTCAACCCCTTTGAAAGCTATTTTGAATTCTAAACTTTTCAGCGTTCACCTTCTAAAGGAGGAAGTTAATATTGGTACTTAAAGGCTCTGTGTTTTAGATAGAACCTCAGCTTTACAGGCCTCAAATAGGATTATTTTGAATTTATTTAAAATCTACAGCTGACGTTGCTATCTTAGAGAGTTTTCAGTCTCATCCCAGCGGTACCCCTCATGCTACAAACGTGATATTTCTCATAATAAGAGGTAATCACAATGGTGATCAGCAGTCACTCTAAAATGTTCATTTAACCTAAAAAAATGTTCCACTAAAAGAAGGCATTGAAAGTAAATATCATAAAGAATAATAGTAGTTAACATTTATTGATATCTTACTATGTGACAAATAGTATGCCAGGTGCATACTCTTTTTCCCTTAATGATAACAGAATGAAGTGGGTATTATTATCCCTCTTTACAGTGACTGTTATTATGCCTATTTGCTATTATCTCTATTTATGGTAAGGAAAGCAATACTTAGAAAACATAGTTCTAAAAGAGATCATAGTGATAGCATACAACCATGACAAAGTTCAAAGTCTACCTTACTTGCTCTTAAATACCTCACCACACCACTCCAAACTATTGCCACTACCTTACAACAATAACAAAATCAAACTAACGAAACTCCACCTTTTTTTCTCCTTTATTTAACCTGAGATCTGTTTCTCTAAATACTACACAGTAAAGAGTAAATTTGTACGAACATTGAATAGGCTATTGATACATAGCTTTGGTTTTGTGTATTCCAAGGGATGTAAATTTCTTATCCCCGCCCCACTCTGGTAGGAAAAGATCCTTGCAGAGCAAGTTTTAGGAACTCAAATGGGTCTCTGAGGGCAATCCTTATTTCTGAGGCAGGTCCTGTTACATCTGGCTAATAATTACTCTTTTAGAACTTGGAATTCCTTCTTAGAATCTTTATCTCCTGAGAGAAATACAAAATGGGAGGAGGTTATACTTCCCAAGACATGTAAAACTAACCCACATGTGGGACTTCTAGGGTTAATGCAAGGATTCTCCTAAAAGAGCAACTCGAGTATGCCCCTCCTCCCATTCTGGTGGTCCATGCTTGCTGGAGGTGATGATGAAGAAATCCATTCTTTTGACATAAGTCAAACCATTTCTCTATTATGATAGCCATGGCTTGCCAGTCCAATTAAGGGAAACACTACACAGTCAAGGTATCAGTTTGCTCGGGCTACCATAACAAAATATCACAGTCTGGGTGGCTTAAACCACAGAAATTTATTTTCTCACCGTTCTGGAGGCTAGAAGTACAAGATCAAGGTGTCTGCAGTTTTGACTTCTTTTGAAACTTCTTTAATTTGCAGATTGCTGGCTTCTCACTGTTTTCTCACAGTTTTTCCTCCGTGTGCATGAATGTCTGTATCAACCTCTCCTTTTTATAAGGACACTGGTTGTTTTGGATTAGAACCCACCCTAAAGACCTCATTTTAACTTAATTACCTCTTTAATGCTATTATCTCCAAATACAGTCACATTCTGGGACACTGGGGTGTCAGGACGTCAAAATATGAATTTTGGAGGATATTATTCAGCCCATAACACTCACTCTTTTTCTTTTAAAAAACAGAGAAGTATTCAGATTTAAGTTTCTCTTCCATTTTATTTATATAACCTCTACTTTTTCAACCAACCTAAGAACCCAAATCCTTCTTACGATGAGGTAGAGGTGAAGAAAGGAGAAGAGGAGGACTATTGACTTTCATTTTCACAGTTACTCCTTGCACAGTTGATTGGAAGCTGGAAATTCAATAAACAAAGATTTCCACTCCCACTGGGTCTACAGCTGCAACTAACAAGATCATTGACTGTTTATAGGCAGAACGAAGTTTAGCATTATCATGTGTATCTGGTGATTTTGATCACAGTAGTGTACACAAACAATCTATGTAAGCCACCTCTAATGCTTTTTTTCTATTTTTCCTTCTTCAATAAGGTGTCTACTGGGAAAAAGGCTGAGCATAATGACACTGGAGCACCTACTGTAAGCCAGGTGCTGCCATGGAGTTGTAAACCCTCAATTTGAGTAGCCTTTTAAAAATCATAAGAGACTTTCATACACTAAAGTGTTGGATGCATTTTATGTATCCACAAATAATTTTCACCAACATTTCCACTCCCAATTCAACCCAGATACATATCCTACCTAAGGAACAACAATGAGCCTGCCATTCAAAAACAGTTCCCAACAGACTCTTTCCTTTCCAATAGACCTGTAAACCCTAGTCCTTTTTTTTATATATAAATTCTGTCGTTTCCTCTGCTTTGTCATCTGCTTCCATCCTTTCAACAACGCTGAATGTGGGAAAGACAGCAGAGAAGCTTCATTTTACAGATCAGAAAAGAGAGCTTCAGAAGAGTTAAATGACTTTCCCGAAATTGCAGAACACAAAGGCTGGTAATGAAAGTTAAATTTTCTTCCCTTACTAACTTTAAAACTCTATTACATGAGAGCATTTCATAGCTAGCATATGTTGGTAGTGGCTAGCATATTACATAGCAGGCATTTGATAACTTGTGATGAACCAAACTATGTCAAATATGCTCAGGTCCTGGCTCTGGCTGAAACTGCCTCAATGAATGTACGTTGGGGATATTCCCTGGCCCCTGAAGCTATTAAAACAATATTTCTGCTCAACCCTAAACCTCTTACTGTGGTATGAGGCATTCATTCTTCACTCCCATCAACTCTGAATGTAGACCCCTTTTGGCAAAGTGGGTGAGGGCACATGAAGGACTCTTTCATGACTGGCACGTATGGACATTATGGTGGTCATCAATGGATTCATTCATAACTGCATCTCAGACCCAGAGAATCAGTGGCAGAATTTATTTTATCACTTCCTATGATTTGACAAACTAGGAACGAACCACAGTGTGCAGGCCACTTGCTTTATCTCCCAATTCATTCAGTTATTGATATAATTCCAGTCAGACAAGCATTCAGTCCTATTCTAAAAGATTCTATCCAAAGTTCAGTGCTATAAAATATCATTAAAAATCTTAGCATGACACATTAATCCCTATCTGCACATTACAATGGGCAGCCTCCAAATTGATCATAACCTGAACACAGACATACTCAGGAGTTCCAGAAAGCTGAGAGTTTTTCATTAAGTAGAATTCGCATGAAGAGATGGAACCAATAATGGAAAAATAGTTTGAGGTTTCCATAAGAAAAGAGCTATTTGGTGGCTATGTTACAGTTAACATTTTTCTCCAACAGCCTCCAAAATGAAAAACAAAAAGCAAACAAACAACAAAGCAAAACAAGCAGAAAACAGCAACAAAACTCATTCGCAAAGTATAGAATGCAATCGATCCAATATTGCATACTCAAGGAAAAAGATAAAACAAATATCTGGGAGCATAATGGATTCAAACCTTCCTTGATACATTCATGTCTAATTCAGAAATTGAAGCTAATGATAGATACATAAGGAGATTGCTATGAGTTCTGGATCTGTAGATGATCCAGGTAAATCTATTCCAAGAATCACATCCATGAACCAAGAACCACGATCCATGGAAAAGAATCTGTGAACTCCCTGATATAATTGAAAAATTGTACGTGTGTGCAGGGAGAGGGTAAAAGTCCCATAGAGAAAGAACAATGGCTCTCAGACCTGTTCAACTCAGTACATCAAAAATAAAATTAAAAAAAGAAAGAAAGAAAGAAAGAAAGAAAGAAAGAAAGAAAGAAAGAAAGAAAGAAAGAAAGAAAGAAAGAAAGAAAGAAAGAAAGAATAAAATGGTTGTTAGTGAAAAAATCATAATTTCAATAAAACATCTTCATTTGGTTCAAAGTCTCAACCAAAAATCATCTTGGAGGAAAGCAAGTCTTATTATAAAAGCATTAATTAAATTATTCAGACAGACTGTAAACCTATGATTCATTCGTTTTCTGTCACTGCAAAAACACCAAATGCATTAGTGTCTCAAAGGGAAAAGAAGAATCCTGCATGATAATTTATCTTTTAAAGGGGCGCAAATTCAAATTCTTCACTCAAAATCAATAATCTACATATGCTAGCTCTCCTACATTTAGTCACAGATCTTACTTTGTGGGATACACACACTCCCCTTGAGTCCACAATTATGTAATTGTACAAAACTGGCCAAAGTACGCAACATTACTTTGTGAAACTCTTTCATTTTAATCATTATAGTCCAACTGTAAAAAAGATGTCAGGAGCTGAAATTTAGCAGCAAGTTCTCAAATGGAAAGCAATGTGAACATTTCTATAACACATATCCTTGTCTTTCTTCTAACTCTGTAGTCGGACTGTAATCTTTGCTCAAAACAGTTAATAGTATCGGGCTTTCAAAGGAATGTGATTTTGAAATAATATTTTCTTGTATATATCATCGAATGAGCAACCTATTATATTACACTAAATTCCAACTATAAGTATCGATACATCCCTTTTATAATTAAAAAATGTCATTCCTGCACAAATGCAAAATAACCTTCCATTTCCCTTATCTACCACATTCTATTTATAATTTTAGTGACCGTATAATGATGTTAACATTATAATATCTTGTAGAGAAAAACACTGATACTAAGATCCTTACTTCTAAATTATGATCTACCAAGGAATATGTGTGCCTATTTGTATATTCATACATACGTATTTATATATATATATATATACATATATGTGTGTATATGTACATATGTGCCTATGTATATATACATATGACTGCATACACATATATAAATTTCAAATATTATCAAATGAGAACATTATTGAATTTGAATGCAAAGCATTAGGCAAAACTTGTATGTTTATGTTTGTGTTTATACTATAGAATTTTAAAAATGATTTAACAATTAACAATTTAATTTGGTCTAAGATAAGCCAATATCACTTTAGGTTTCTTCTCTCTGTCTCTGTCTGTGTCTTTCAGAATAAAGTTACAAATATAAAATAGTTACACTATAAAAAGTAGAGCTTACTGATTTTAGTGGGACATTTTTTTTCCTTAATAAACATTAATGGCTAACTTGGTTAAAACTAATTAGTTCCTTGTGTTATACTGTTTCATCATATTTTTAAAACCATGTGTATATATGTTTTAATACCCAAAGAAGTATCTTAAAACACAAATGCCTAGAGCTACTTTAATAGCACTATGAGATAGAAAAATTCAAAATATTGTGATATTGAATTTTACAAATGGAAATTTTACTTAAATTCAAATTGTGTTCCTAACAGAGGGATCAAATCTTGCTCTAAACAAACTCCAAGGTTTAAGTGTTCACTATTCCGTTTATTTTCTTTCAACATTGATTGAGTACCTACTATGTCTCAAAGAGGTAGGCAAAGAAGAATGTCTGGCTCCTACACAGGAAAAACTCAGAACGATGTGGGGAAGACAGATAATAAACATTTAATTACTAAATGATGTGATAAGCACCATGGTCAAGGTGTGTACAAAATGCTTGGGGAGAACAGAGGTTATGCTATAATGGAAAGTTAATGTCAATTTATGCTAACAATCAGTGCACACAATTTAATAAATGGAACAAATAAAATGAACTGTCTTAAGGCAATGGCACTTAGTTCAGGACTTTTAACAGACACACGAGGTACAGAAGGTATAGGAAATCAAGGAACATATATTTAGTGCATTATTCTTTTAATCCATTTGTTTTAGACAAGCAGCTGAACTGTTTGGATGGGCTCCAAGAAAAGCTTTCTTTTACAATGGATACTACTCTATTACAAACCACATTCCACTCTATTTTACCATAAAAACATATTTTTCCAGTTAGATCTGATTTGTAGGGATTTGAAAGAAGCCGTGAATCCCTACACAAATGGAAAAACAATGTCAAAAAAAAAAGTAAATACAATTCTGTGACAAATGACCACCATACCTGTCATTCGCTTGTGGTTATTATGTGCTAAGGCAAAAAAGAATGAAACAAGATATGATTGCTGAAAACAGAAACAAAAATAGATTTTAAGTGAATCCTTTTTCTGAAAACCAGTTGATGACTCTGATGCAGAGTATGGAACCCTAACGGCTTCTTACTTAAGTTCTTTTTGATGGCAATGAGGTGAAGATTTCAACCAGGTGTGTAGTCCTACTTTCTTCTTGGGGTTGGGGCAAGTGGGCAGTGGCTCTTTAGGCATCTGACATGAAATAGACATCCCTGAAATTAAGTAGGCATCGAAAGGGAATTCTCCAGGTATATCAAAAGCAGAACTGAAGCCATAGCTAGGAAGCTTGGGGAGGAGAAGAAAAAGAAGAAAGGATTGTTTCTTTAGTCACAAAGAATGGAATTCCTGTCTGAAGCGGCTTCGGTCTTTTGGCTGCTCCCCAGATGCATGAATACTTCTGAGAAACAGCAAGATCGCTATCTAGTGTGGGAAGTCAAAGGAGATTTTGGGGGGGAGGGAAAGATTCCTGTCAAGCCTCTGGCCACATCCAGGGCTTCCCTTTTAATGAGTTAATATAAACATCAAACCAAGTGCTGAATCAATGAATTCACCTACCTAATTTTGTAGTTAATTAGTGGAAGCAAGTCTAAAATGAAGTGCTTACCCTGCAGAATCACCACACACACAAAACAGGAGACTCTAATGTGAAGAAGGACTTGGCGAGATAGAGACAGGAGAGGAAAGAAAGAAATTTGAAAAGCATGGTTTAAAAAAAAAAAAAAAGGAGACAGAGGAGGGCAAGAAGATGTAAAGAAAGGAAAGAAGCCAGCCAGAATATCTGTGAAAAAGAGCAAGGAAAATGTATTTCCATTCTCTCTGGCAAATGCAGTTCTTGTTACCTGCAAATAGTTCTATGAAATGTCTTAGACTCTAGAAAGAGTGAGCTCAGAGGAACACTGCAGAGCATCTAAATCAAACTCCTCATTTTACAGACACAGAAGGCTGAGAGAGGAGAAACTTGCCTGGAGTCCTGAGGCCAGAAAGTAGCGGCATCAGTCCTGGAAAGTTACGTTTGACAACGGCGTTCAGCAGTGGGAAATGGCCATTACCAAGCTGCTGCTGGGGAAGCTAAAGAGATATGGGCTGAGCTCACTTTCCTATCTTACTCACAACTACCTGCTCCAGGTTTTCTCTAGGGCTCTAAAGTTTATATCTTATGGCAGTGTTCTAGACTATTGAACTATTGAGGTTAATTGAAGTTAATGATGGATACAATGGTCATTTGTCACAGACTTGTGAACACACACACACAAACTTATCTTGCCAAGTAATAACGTTAGGAAAAAAATTTTTTTAAATACCATATATTATCGTAATCATTCACCTTTAAAAAAGAAGGCATTTTGAACCTAATAAAATGACAAGAAAAAAAAATAAAAGTCAGGTTTTCAGATCATATAAATTTAATTTTGTGAGAAATTCACTACATTCTGCTTCTTTTCCATACTTGTTATTGCAAACTTCATCACCACACCTGCCCATTTTGTGGATTAGCTTCAGGAACGAATGCCATGTATTAGAATAATAGGCAAATATGGCCAGGAGATGTAAAATATTAAGAGTTAAGACTTCCTTATGCTCCTTGGAACTTTCACAGAACAGGAAGTTGGAAAAATCGATGTCACGAATGTGGCCCTTGGTCAATCCTGGGAAATCCATCATCATGTCAGCAGTACAGAAAAACGGAAGCAAGTAGCCCTCTGCCGAAGACACGCATGTCTTTGCCCACAAAAGCAGATTGCTTTCACTAGGGAGTTTCACATCCCTGCTAAGCAAACAGCCACAGGAAACCTGAAGCTCTGATCTACTGCTCTTCAAGCAGCAGCTCTCTAAACGTACCCTGCAGAAAACTCAGCAAAAGAGACTTCCTTTTATTTCAAAGATGACACACTGCTAGGTGGGGTCCTCTAATGGAAAAGGTTGCCTCACCCCAAGTAGAGTCTATGAGGGCCTCTATTAGGAAAATTAATGAAAATCTAATTAGAAACAAAGCACTGCTTTCTAAAATTTTGTTAGATCAGCAGTCGATAGCTTGTAAAAGCAATTTTATTTTTTCAGTGACAAAGCATATATTGAGCATCTCCTATAGGTAAGGCATGGAGGTAAAGACACAGAAATGAGAGCCAAGGGACTGACCTCAGAGAGCCTGCAGTCTAGGTGGGAAAACAAACAACAGGTACATAGAATGACTTACCCATACGGAGCAGGATATAGGAAATGGAAAATAATACATCATAGCCAAGAAATACATACTGAAATTGAGAAAAGAGGAAGAGCTGAGAAACAGAGGTCCCCTAGCAGAGTGGCAGGTTTCAGGGTCCAGCATTTATTTCATAAGTGCAGCTTTGCTAGTAGGAGAACTGCACAAAAGCAGTACCTTTGGAAGATAAATAACTGGTGATAAAGACAGACTGGACGGAGAAGCATAAATCAGGGCATGATTATAGTTATCTGGGCCTGTTAAGTGTTAAAAGCCTGAGTTAGGGTAGGAAAGGGGCATATTCTAGAGACAATATAAAGCAAGAACCTACTCTGTCTTGTCAGCCCCAAGGGATAGGAAGCAGTGGTTCAGATATTATAAAATAGTGATTAGCCCAAGCCTCTTCCATTTGTTTTTTAAAAGGCTTTAGAGTGGGGGATAAGAAGCCACAACTGATATTAAAGTCACTTTATATTCTTTGAACAGAAGATATTGGGTCAAATATATTGTAGGCAATCAGGAGAATAATTCTCAGCTATTAAACCATGCCCTGAATCCATATTCTATTACCATGTATGCAGTTCTTTCTCTTTGTATCTTGAATCCTAGAGAAAGATAAATGGCACATGTCTCTAGAAGGCCCTTTAGAAGTCAGGTGGGAATACAGGACATGAAGATAAGGCTATGGGGAGCACATGCATGCATGCGTATGTGTGTATATGGGAACATAAGTGAGCGTTTGTGTCCATAGCTCCTTCAATGGCAGTGTGTTGTGCTTCCCTGCCCTTGCAGTGTTTGTCTCATAAGCAAAAGAAAGGGTGATAATGCTGAAGGAGTAAGGGAACTGATTTGGGGCATTGTCTCCTATCTGGCCCGATGCCCAGATGAGCTGAGAATAGCAATTTTGTTTGGTAGCTTCTTGGGAACAGCAGCAAAAACAGCATCTCAGAGCTATGTCCCCTTCTGCCTCTCCCATGTACCATCCTGGTGGGGAAGAGTAAAGAGTCTTAGGAGCCACGGAGGAAAGGGCCAAGTGTTCCCCTTCTATATATGGAGGACGACGTCTTCTGATGGTTACAACTGAGATGAGAAATACAAGGTACAGCCTCATGCAGCCAAGCATGTGATTATTAGTATCATTACATCTTAAGGAAGAGGGCCTGCAACCACTAATATCTGTAAAGGTATTGAAAGTGCAGTTGCCAGGAGACCATTGAGATATGAAATGTTTCTTCACTTTTCCCAACATATGACAAACAACAAGGCCTCCTAAAACACCTTTGTGGTTTATTTGCAGTGATCTCAAATGGCTATATTTAAAATAAATGGGGAAGGTAAAGCTTTACTTTTATATCCAGAGTTGTGGCTGGGCAGCTGCCCTGGGTTAAACTAGAGGCTGAAAAATACTATAATAGATTGACAAAATGGAGAACCCCTGGGAAAAAAAGAAGGGTTGGGGGGAGGCAGGACAAATGAAAAGCAAATGAAGTTAAAGGAAAGAGTTATAGTTTACAGGTTTTTGGCATTTTGATTTCTTTAAACTTAAAAAAAATTAAGGTTTTTTGGTTTTGTTTTTAGTTAAGTAGTCTCCTGTGAAAGGCAGCACAGCAAAGTATAGAAACCGCAGGGTTGACCAGAAGTTCAAAGCAGAGCTCTGTCATTTATTAGCTCTGTGACTTGGGTAAGTCATTAAGCCTATCTAAACTTCCCTTTCTTCATACTAAAAAAAGTGCTTATTTGCTTGTGGATTTAATGTCATTACAAAGATAAAGCACTGGGAACAGTGCTTACACATAATAATCACTCAATGAATGTTACCTATTATTGATTTCTGGTATTACTATTATTATTATTATTATTGAAGTTTTGTAAGGGTACAATGAGGTAAAATATGTGACATAAACTACTACAGTTTCTACCATATAAAGACTGTCAAAAATGGCAGTCTTGTTTTAACTTTCCAGGCACAACCTCCTCCACCAGTAGTTTTCTCTACAACACCTTTTATGAGAAGCATATGAACTTGGTTTGATTCTCGGTTCAGAGCATGTCATTGCATAAGTGTGAATATAGTATCTATACTGTGCACAATATAGTTACACAGTGAGAAGACTACAAAAGAGATCATTCCCAGTCCTTGAACCTTCTGAGCAGTCTTGTGCTTTGAATAGGTCTTCTTAACAAATATTTGTATCCAAAGCCCAGGTAATTATTTCCTCTACCTTGCCTATTAAGAAGCAAAGGATATCATGCCATATTACCTAGGTCACCATCCTTGGGTAGGCAGAATGAAGAGTTCAGGAATGGACGATGTGACTGCTGAGATATTTGCAGTGACAAATATGAAATCAAAGCTGGATAGAAGCACACCCATGGCTGGTGCTATTGACAGGAGCCTGGGTGTTTGAAGCGGTTTAAAAAGCTCTACCAACGAACTGAAGAGGATTCTTTTGTTTTTGCTTTTGTTTCCTCACTTCCAGAAAAGACAGTAAATTCCCTTTCAAAAGCAATGACTTGTTCCTAAGAGATGAGAGGAGCAATGCAAAAATAGCATGAATGCAGATGAAGTTGTTCCTCTGAAAAACTGATAGCTACAGTCAGATGATTTGCAGGAAGAACAAAACTCCTTAGATGGTTATTAAAACCCCATACCTATAAACAATGTAGCATTACAGAGAAGTAGAAACAAAATTAACCCTTGAAGCAAGTTACAGTGTGAAACACAGTAACTCATTGTTCTTGCTCTCCACCGTTAGACCTATGGTTATTTGTGATTATCTCTCCAGCACCAAAGTCCTCTTGTCTCTCAACAGCCCCTGAATTCCATCTAGGGGTGCATCTGACCCTCAACTCCATTCCCTTGAAGGCAGTGATTGGTCCACGAGTGGGCATATGACCTAAGTTAATCCAGTCAGCTTAGATCTCAGGATGCCCTCTAGGAATGATGCGATAAAAGCGTGAATCTTTTTTTGGTGGATGGGTGAGGGAATACAAAACAATAGTCTGAGGATAAAAATGGTCCATGTAAGAGGACTCAGCCAAGAGAATTACAGAGAAAATACAGTAGGAATTCCCATGACATTGTTAACATGTGGATCTAACCATTCCTGAACTCCATGTACTGCAAGACTTTTCAGTTGCATATGTCAGTAAATTCTCTGTTTTTGCTTAATCTAGTTAGATCTTTTTATCTTATTTCCAATCTAAGGCATCACGACTGATACAAGACCCAAGAGATCAGTTTCATAAGAAAACTCTAATATGGTCGAATGGAAATCATTGATTCAGAATGAATGCAACAAAAGTTTATTTCAGTGATCCTATCTATTCTGCTTTTCAAACTGTACAGTTATACCAAACATACCAGGAATTCACCATTTCACATTCAGAAATTTACCTTCCAATGCTATTTTTCCTTTTTCATTAAGCAACCTGCCCTTAATTATTTTTAATTTTGTTCTGCCTGAGGCACATGCCTAGTGATTATTCCATAATATTGTGGTATGAAAACACCTCTTACATTTTTACAAATAATAGCTTGAGTGTTTTCTACATGCAAGCATTCTGCTAAAAGCTTTATATGAATTATTTCAATTATAACTCACCACAACTCTGTACTATGTTTATTCTCATGCTGCACATGAGAATGTGAGGTTCAAAAGGGTAAGTAAATTGGCCGAAGCCACATATCTAAGCAGGACAGGGCTCAGGTTGACTTGGCTCCTATGTCTATCCTCTTAAATCATCAATCTTGTAGAATCATTGGGCATTCTAAATAAGAGACATGCACAGTGCCTGACATACAGTACTCAGCATTTGGCAGCTACTACCAATGGGGCTATGCTTTGGAGATAAAATTTGATTCTAACATCTCTAGTATACGAATTTCCCCCAAATGCAAAGAGTTCCTCTGTATCTAATAATACAAAGGTCCCTGATGACTTATTTAGCCCTGAACTACCCATCATTTCTTTCAGGTGAGTATCTGGGCATATTTGCAGGGAAACCTAAAGACAACTTTGATGCCAGTCCTGTGGAAAAGAGAGGGGACCTCTGGGTGTCACAACCCACTGGCTCTCTCAAGCTATCTGTGATGCTCAAATGCCTTCATATTTCCTCTCTACAAACACCTAGGAGATGTATTGTGCCTCATCCTGGACCACACTGAAAGGCCCAGAGGCGCCTTACAATGAACAGTAGACAGAGAGCGATGAGACTGAAAGCTTTAATACAGACAGAGCCTCTGTCCCTTCTTGGCTGCAGCCAACAGCAGCAGCGTCGGACCTGAAGTGATGGCGCGGTGCCGGCAAGGCACTTTGGCACATGCCGGGATATGAAAGGCTCTAATGAGACCCATTTCACAATTCACAGGCCACATGCATTAAGCAGGCGAAGATTTCTTCCTAACATCCCCGCTATATATCCTATGGCCCAGGTCTGCGACGGGTCCCCCACCACGCACTAAACCAGATCTCTCACTGTCCCCTCACTCCTCTTTCTTTGGCAGTAAAAATAAGCTAAAGGAGGGGCGGCAGCTTCGTTTTGAAGAGACGGGAGGCATTTCCAACTGCAGAGCTCTCTCTCGGGGTCTACAGGAACCTTCCAGAGACCTGCAATGCATGCTAATCCTTCCCCCCCTGGTTAAGAGAGTGGGCTCCATCATAGTAAAGTCATTGTTCTTTCTAATTGTCAGAGACTGCTGCTCTGCACTTGCCTGCAGCGATCCAATTAACATATCACCACAACACCAACCATTATAGTATGTTTTGTGTCCTACCAACAAGGGAAAGCCCCAACCCTGCTTCCATCCACAGCTTCGTCTAATTAGGTCTTTAATAGGTAAACAGAAGGGGGAATACTGAAAATGGGAGAGAAGGCTATATGTCTGACTCACTTTCTGCCTAAAAGTGACTTCCTGGAGTTGGAATATTTTTGTTGTTAATGGGGAAAGAGTTGAGTTGAGAACAAAAGAAAGGACAAAGGGAGGGGTAAAAAGGAGGGAGAGATAAGAACTAAGCACTCAGGGAGATAAGGAGGGATGGTGGGAGGATGAGGAGAAGGGAAGGAGAAGGGAATTGAAAAACATGTAACTTCTGCTGGAAACTATTGCCATGGCAACATTCAAACAATACAGAGAAAGCCTTCATGGTTCCATTCTTGCCTTCCTGAGAACCACTGTGTAGATGTTAACTCTTTTAGGATGGCTTCTGACTTTCTGCCTTTTCAGTTGGAAGAAATCACAGTTCCCTGGATTGCTCTCCATAATGCATTTGAATTCATTCACCACACCCATGCTCTGGTCCCTGCCTAGGAGGTTGATTCTCCCTAGAGAACCTAAGCTATCAGCCTTCTCTCTGCCCAGGTTAGAACAGCCAGTAGACAGGCTCAGTGCAGAGCAATCCCTCTCTCTCTCTCCCTCCCCTAAGGTTGTAAACATCAGCAGATTCTGAGATCTGGCTCACATTCAACTGTAAACCATTCAAGAGAGGCACAATTTTTACATTTTCCAAAGTCATGCACCCTAAAAAAAAAAAAAAAAAAAGCATAGTTTAGTTACTGAACTTTCCAACATCATTATGAAGTCACTGGTTAAAGAAAACTGGGCTATTGTCCTGAAAATGAGTTCCTTAATACTATGTTTCTTAGGCTCAAAAAAAAAAAAAAAAAAAAGTCAACTATATGGACAATAGGATATCTATTAAAACATCACAAATAAATCAAACGACTTGTTCTAGGCAGGACCACATCTACAAAAACAGATGATTTTAATATTTAGGGGACAGTATTAGTCATTATAAGAAAAAAAGTGCTCTTTTTAAATCTGTGAAACCTACCCCCAAACCAGATACCTATCTTAGCAACAGATAAAAAAATATAATTGAATGCCTGAATTCTCCTATATTACCTATATTGACTTGGTGAAAATTGATGGGATGAAACACATAGACTCCTCCCAAGAAAACAGTGTCTCAGCAGTTCGCAGTTTGGCAGGAGCAAGTATGCACTTGCAATTATTTAGAAGAGCCAGTGCTGAGTTGGCTCTCTCATTTACTATTGCTATTATTAGAAATTACTATTACTATTATGAGAGATAATAATAGCAGTCTCTACACTGGAAAGAAATCATCTAAAACTAGAAGAAAAACATGAAAAATGGACTAAAAGAAAAACATATGTTCTAATTCAACATATTCAAGACATTTATATTCAAAGATTGAAGAATAAAATTAAACCGTAATTAAATGTGTCTTACCATTTAGCACTTTCATCTAATCCCAGTGTCTTCTGCTGTTTCTTATGAGAGAAAGGAGGAAGCATCCTTCCAAAGCATGAAGCCAGAGCATCTCCTGAGAATACATGCCTGGCTCCATAAAACCAGGTGTTTGCATGTTGCGAAAAGTGACTGCAGCTCACCAAAGTTTTAATCCAGGCACTTTTACTAAGGAGAAGATCTTTTTCTATTCTACCATTGCATAAGCCCATATTTGGGCATGACTCAAAATTAAAAGTCACAGTGTCTTTCCAACAGTCATTTACGACAAAGAAGGCCCCCTCCTACAATTGTGCAGTTTGTGCAGATCCAAGGGGCACCTTCATTGTTGTGAACAATATTCTTCGCGAACAGTGCCACTGAGGAGTATGCATTGCCAAACTTGCACTGAGCCTATTAGCACCTCTAAATTAGAGTATAATATTAGCACCAAAATATATTTGCAGAACTATTTAAAAAACTGGAAGCCTCAAAGACAGCTCTTATCAATATTTCAAAAAGCCAGTTAGAAATCGTGCATGTGCTCATACAATTGCATAAGATAGTGACAACATCTTCTGGCTCAATTTATATCAACTCAAGGTCACAGTGTTCAGTTAGCACATTTCAAGAACAATGATGGGCAAGAATATGTTTTCAATTAGGAAAAATGGAGGAGTGAGTTGCAATGTATTTACTGGGCAAAGTAGTTTTGAAACATGGGTCCCTAGAGTAAAAATAATAAAAGGTTGATCTTAGTGGGAAAAATATTGGGAAAATAACGGCCTACACCATAGGTTGAATTCACCCTAAAGATGTGTTAAATTAATCCACTCCTTTATTGGTTCTACCAAAATATATTGAAAACTCCTGTGCACTAAATTAGCTAGATGTGGGAGATGACCAGACAGGTAAGATGAGGTCCCTATCTTAAAAGAAGTCACATTAGCAGGTTTCAGCCAAGTAAATATGAGTGACAAGAGCTATCACAGATCCATGAATAAAATGTTGGTGTAACAGAGACAGGAGGATTCAGTGGGCCTAGGAGACCTGGAAAAGATTTTCCCAGAGGAAGTAACTTGCTCTGAGATTTGACTTGTGATGAGTATATCTGAAGCAAGTAGAGTAGCTTTCACAAAGTTTGAGCCAAAAACTAGACTGGGATATCTCCAGAGAAATAAAACATTCAGTATGGCAGACAGACAAGAGAGGCATGAATAGGCTGGCCAGACTGTATTTATCAAGAGAAGAATCCAAATTTTATTCTATATTTATAGAATATAGAGAAGGGAATGTTTTCAGCTTTATTTCTTAGTACGGTCCTTCTGAAGGAAAAATTAATGATGGACCATACTGAAGAAAAGTTGGCATCAGAAAGACTAGTTAGAAAGATATCTAGGAGAGAAACAATGGACTCTGGACTGAGGGACAGAAAAGCTGAGTTTGACATGATGAGTAGATGGATGAGTGTTTGATTAGTGGTTGGATATGAGGGAGGTTAAAGAGATATTGATATCATTTGAAACTGAAAATATATAGGCTCCTGGAGGGAAAATAATCAGTTACAGTTAGTGTACTAGGTTTGTAAGGCCTACAGGAGACCAGGTAAGAAAGTGGCATCTTGCTGGCCCTGGAGATTTAGGAATCATCAGCTTACACAAGGTGGCTGAGGCCAAGGATTTGAGCATCATGTCTCAAAACAAGCCCAGCAGACATCTCTCAGGGATGCAAAGAGATTGGGAATAGAACTGATTCAAAAGGGAAGCCCTCAACCTTTTAGGAGAGAGCAGGGGGACAAGACAAGGATGACATGAAATGAATAAAGGAAGTGATAGCAAACAGCACCTCAAACCCCTAGAAGAGTTTCAGGAAGCCAGTGGCATCAATGGTACGAAGTGCTACAGAGATCAAAAGTCGCAAGGACGGAGATCAGGTGTTGGGGGGGTGATGCAGACAATTAGGAGCCCACCGGATTTGCAGGATATTGTAACAAAACTCCAAATTTACTACTAGCACTGACCTTATTTCTCAGACAATCATGAATTTCCAGATGATCTCATAGCATTTCGCAAAGCTTTTCTGTCCAGTAGTTGTGTTGACTGAGTTAGGACAATTTTTCCCAAGTCTTTCTTATAAGTTGTCTCTTCCTCATGTAGGGGAACACTTGGATATTAGAAAAGACTGACCAAAAGATGCAAGGCAATTGTGATCTGATATGTGACTACAACCTCTGTTTCAGGAAACGGGAAAGGGAAACTACAGACATCTCAATCCCAATTGGAATATTCAGATTGAGTACCAGGTTAGAGGACAGTGAGTTGCCATGTTTACTTGTTACGAGGCAACACGTTTGCATTTACTGATTCTGACCTTGTTTCTAAAGTCCTAAGAGATGTAGCTTCTACTTCCAGCTCTATCCCTTAGTTGTTGGATAACCTTAGACCAATTACTTAGCCTCTTTGTGTTTCAGTTTCCTAAGTGAGAATTTAGGAGAAAAATATGTTATATTTTCACCATAGTACCTGGTGCATATCAAACGCTCAATAACTGGTAGTTACTATTGTTATTATGAAATTATACCCATAATCCCCATTAGTGTTGAAAGCATACATAAGCATAAAAAGCTGCCATCAGCTTATGCCAAAGATGAAATAAAAGTTTGTTAGTCTTACATAAGCTGTTCATCATTTTTAAACTTCATTATAAATCTGACTGACATTGGAAAACATTATCAAAAATAATATTACCCACTTTGATAGTAAAGTTGGCAAAAGATCTTCATTCACATATTCAGTAAATGTAAAGCAAAACATTCACAGACTTTCAGTTAAATGTTCCCATTTCTGTGGGAAATAACCAGATTTCAATGAGAAGAAAGAAAGTGAGCTAGCATTTATTGTGTACTAATCATGTGCCAAACACTTAGACATCTTAATTAATGCTCCTAAAAATAACTGCAAGAAAAAAATGATGTCCATTTTTATAGTTGAGGAAAATTGAGACATAGCAAGGTCAATTTGCCTCCTTAGGATCCCCCAGCTAACAAGTAGTGAAAAAACTTTGAGATCCAATGTTTGCCTATTCCATATTGTATTATATTTCCCCTACACACCCTCTAGATACTTTCCTCACATTTTTACCCTACATATCTGCCATTGTGACACGGATTCTGCCTTTCTCACCCAATTCTATGCTTTTCTTCTCCATATTTTGACAACTATCGCTAGTAACCTGGGATCAGAGATTTTATATTTTCAATTCCTAGGAATCTTAAATTCCTAGGTAGTGGATTATGAGTTGAAAATCCTGAAATCTTAGTGCTTGAAAGAATCTTAGTTTTTAACCTTTATTTAACAGGAAAGAATATAAGACCAACCTGAGAGAGATGAGGTGACTTGTATCAATTGTTACAGTTCATTACTGACAGCACCAAGATTAAGAAAAATACACGGCATCACCTCGCTTTCAGACCTCAGCTTTCCCAGCAGAAGGAAACCACTCAGAGATGCTTAAAATCTCTGTGTGTGTGTGTACAGATATGACATCACACACACACACACACACACACACACACACACACACACACACACACACAGAGTCAGTATACTCATTGGTATTTCTCATTAAACTTCCATAGGTTCCTAAAAGCCAGGCTTCTTGTGTGTATGTATACACATGCATTTGAGTTCTTTGGAAGTGATGCCTCTTAAGTTCAATCAGTCCTTCAAGGAATATTTATTGCAGGCATACCATTTGTCAGACACTCTTCTGAGGTGCTACGGACATGCCAAAGAACAAATAAAATCCTTGCCCTCAGAGAGTGTCAACAAGCACACTGTCCCAGCCACAAGATCCGCCCAATAAAGTTTCAACTGTCAAATTTACATTTCTCCAGAGAAATCATTTTGAAGAAACATGCAACAGACTCTTGATCCTTTTGGAGAAACTTTTAACATGCTGTTTATAAATCATTATTTTTATGCCTATATTATAAAATACTTGATGAAAGTTTACATAGACACAGAGTACATTTTCCACAATTCATAAAGTATATTGTAATCTTTCTACAGGAATGGCATTCACTAAAGCACTTCCAAATATGTTTAAAATTGTAGGACTTAACCAAAAATGGTCATACTATTTGTGTTACCTCCAACCTTGTCTTTAATTTTCATTTTTTAACCTATACCAACATGATTTATATGAAGAGCTTCTCTCCAACAAGACCAGTATCTGTTTTTTTGCAAACTGTGCATTACCTAAACTAAAATCAAAGATGCTCAATTTAAATGTGCATTTATTGAACACCTGCTGTGCATGACATATGCAATCTGATTTCATCCTCACAGCGGTCAGCTCCATGTGGCTGTTGTTATCTCTATTTTACAGACAAGCAACAGGCTCAGAGAGGTTAACGGCTTATGTAACACACATGTCACAGTGGAAAGCTGAGTATTCAAATTCACTTAGGATGTCAGAGTTCAAGGTTTATTGAAATTCTTAGTCACCTTTTAGAAACACACCAAAAAGTAAAATTAATAAAATGGTAAGAACCTTCATAGATGATTTCCATTTCTTCTTAAGATCAGTGAAAATGGGTAACTTAAGGATGCTTTTCCAAAGTTAACACAGATTCAAACCGTTTTCCTAAATTGAAAAGAAGCAGTATAAACATCCAATGGGCAACTCCTCAGCCTGACTGTCCTGTTATCCACAGCTGTGACATCAGAATAGCAATAATTAAAACAGTAGGATTCTTTTTCCTCAAAGGGAGAACAGGGGTTTCCAGAAGCATATTGAGGAAACAGATAGAACCCAGGGCTGCTGATGTAGAAAATGAAATTATGAGAAATGACCACGACTGTGCTTCCTCTGAAAAACCACTGGCAAGTTTGGTGTTGGAAGATTTTGCACATGCAAACAATAAGACACATATGTCTACATGAAACTTGATTCCATACACTATACTGGGCCTTTATCCTTTCACAAAATGAAGATGTATAACTAACATAGGATTCATGATAACTAGGAAGACTGTGAATCCAAATCATGGACTTGGGGACCTTAATATTAGTAATGGAATTTTACACCATCTAATTTAATTATATAATTGCCTAGAAATCTGCCTTTATTTTGTGCATTCCACATCCAATGTAATATGTAGCCAAAAGTATACAGTTAATATACAACTGCTATCTTCTGTAACTTTCAGAAAAAAAGAACACACAACACAAGAATAGCTTTATTTTCCCCTAAAGTCTCATTTAAATATGACTTTTGCTGAGATTTATTTTTCTATACTTTAAGGAGAAAATCTTGATTTTCAATTTCCAGCCGGAGGCAGAATTTCATATCTAAAATGATATATTGCAATGAATCTCTCCTGATAAGACCTCAAAAGAAGAATCTGGCAACTACTGTAAGGTCAGTTGCACATTCCCCGGTTCTTAAGTGTAGCCACTAGAATTTGTAAAGTATGTGGCCAGCCTGTATTCATTCCCAGGAGGTTAATTCAAATTAATCCAAGAATGACCATAACAAACAGCTCTCCTTAGAGGGTCTATTATGCTGGGGCTTTGCATATCATTACTTTTAATTCACAAGACAATTCTAATTGGTTGAATTCCAATTTGTTGATATTATTCCCATCCCACAGATAAGAATATTGAAGGCCAGGGAAATTAAAGGTATTGCCCAAAGTGCATAGCTTTTAAATTAGAGGAGGAAAATATTCGAAAAGGTAACTTCAAAACTTGCAAAATTCAGCAGCTTTCTGGGCCTGTGGTCCTCAACAAATTCCAGTATACAGCTACTTGCTCACAAATGTCAATCAGTGGGTACCAACTTCTGTCCTGAAAGAAGCTCATGGGTTAAGTTTCTAGATCTACCATGGCCATAATTCTTTCATCAGTCCACCAGCAAGTTGCCTAAAATGCTGAGCCAACTCTGACTGACAAACCAAAGGAGCTAAACCCTGGTCTGGGCAACGTGTCCTGAAATGCAGTACTGGTGAAGTGATTCACCAGCGTGAAAAAGGATGACATCCTTAGATGCTCCATCATCTCCAGATTTGAAGAACAGGTTTAAGTGGAGGTGGGTGGGAGGACATATTTCAGCCCACAATTTTAAACACATTCATATTTTCTCTTCTCTCCCTACCCCCCATCCCCTTATCTCTCTTTCTCAGTAAAGTTTGCATGTGGGTGTAAATGTGGAGAATACTGAGAGGGGGTGACAATGTGAAGGAGAGGAATGCACATTGAGGTTCAATCAGAGTAGCAATGAAGAAATTGTTGATGTCAAAAAAAAAAAAAAAAAAAAGAAAGAGGAAGAAAGAAAGAAAGAAAGGGAGGAAAAACCCCTCTCCTGATTGGCAGAGCCAAGCTGATTGCAAAGCTGGGTTTCCCACGTGAAGCCCAGAGCTGAACTACGCAGTAAAAACCCTCAAAGTACATTTTTTTTTCTTTATTCTCTTTTGTCAGTTGTGCTAAACTGCAACTGAGCAGGAACTTAACATAACTTGAGTCAATCTTTGACCACAACTGATGACTTAACTGTGGTCATGTAAAAACAAAACAAACATGCAAAATATCTGCAAGGAATTATAAGGTATGCAGAAACCTATAGGGAGCTTGGGGCAGGGGTGGGAAACACAACCCTGCATGACCTTATTTTCATAGGTCAGTAAATTTATTGCCTGATCTGTGTCCCAACAGGAAACATGTGCCCAGAAAAATAAATTAGAGAAGTGCTCAGCTGTAGGCTAGTTTAGTTAAGGGGTAATGAAAAGGATAAGAATAGATGATGTGAGTGAAAGAACAGGCTCAGATGCTTTTAGCAGGGAGTTTCTGGTTTCTATTATCATTCTCTCATATAAATCTAACTCCATGGTTCTTTAATGACTCTCCAGGGACCACCATTCACTGGATTAAATGAGCCCAATACCAAGAAGGGACCCAGGAGACTGTTGCCTTTCATCTCCTTTGGGATATGCCAGCGTTGTGGATCATTTTTTTTTTTTTCCAAATAGTATTGAAGTTAGGGTTATCTGAGCTCTTCTATTAACTAAAAAAAAAAGACTAAGAAGAGATATGAATGCTGGAGATGGGCTACCCATGAGGTCCAGAATGTCAGGAGTTTATTGCAAGCTCTCAGAATAAGTACCTTCCTTGACCCTTCTAGATAAAAATGGCAGCTGTGGGGAAAGAAGTAATCCTTCCACGTACGGCTGTTTCCCGTCCAGTTTGGATCCCAAACTGACTTTTGTCAGCTCTTCAGTGGCTTGTGTGAGTCACCTGTCTCATATGCTTTGGCCATTAACCAAAGAGTTATGACTTCTCCAGGCCTCAGTTTCCTTTTTTATTGGCATGAGATCTCTGGGGAATCTTCTGGCTCTAAAGTTATATGAGTCTATGATTCTGATAGAAGGCCCTGGAGAGAAAACAGAAGACTGAGAGGCAGAGCTCTGTTCAAACACAAAACTAAAGAAAAGCCAGCTCCATGATCCTGGCAGCAATGGGGGAAGAGATTCAAAGAGGGGCGATGATCTTATAGGCCCTCAGGCTCTCTAAGCATTTTCAACTTTTTAAAAAATTTTTCTTTAGCGGCTTCTTTCCCCCAAGACAAAGCTGGCATAGGAGAAGCAGTGAGGCTCAACCCACAGACCTTTATCTAAGTTACCACAGGACACTAGATTTCTGCCTTTTTTTTAAAGAGCTCTGAACTGTTATTGCGGGGAAAACTGAAGGCAACTGGCAAAACTGAAGGCGACTAACTGCCCAGGGCACCTACATGGACAGCCTCTCTGTTACCCAGGGAAGTGGTTAGAAGGGGGTGGGGTTGAAAAGCCGTGGGTCCTCCTCTCATTCTTAGCACTGGTGAGAATCTAGGTAACCTAATCTCAAGACCACCACTTTCCAGACTCTGTGTGCAAGAGAGATTGGGGATAGTGCATCCACAGCTCTCCACCACTTCCTCCCCCGTCCCACTCTCCCTCCCTCCACCCACTCGCCGGCCAGAAGCCATCCTTCATCTGGTTGGTTTATTATCATGTTTTCGTGTTAATGCATTTCTGTTGATCTGCGATGTCAGGTTGGATAATGAAATTTAAATTGGGTCCCTTCGATTTCCAATGGCTAAACATTTGTGAATCTAACTCCGGGGCTGCCATGCAACTTAAACACATTCTAGAGTGTTGATCACACAGCACGAGGCACCCCACACTGCAGCGGCTTTCTTGGGGAAATTTTTTTCTCCAGATGGACATTTGCAAAGGCATTTGCCCGGGATGCAGACAACCTGCATCATTATAGCAAACCGGCTTATCAGTGAGCACGGCCTGATGGAGCAAATGCGTGGGCCACCTTCTCCCTGTTTTCTGGTCCCCACAGCCAGGTCTTTAAAAACCAACTCCGGGGGTAAAGGGATAAAGGGACCAGGAATGCTAAATTAATGGACATTTTCTTCACCAATAAATAGGAAAAAAAAGGATCACTCACTGTATTTCAGACTGATCACAGCAACATCCAGATGGAAATCCAGGTGGTTAAGAACAAGCGGAAAAATGCATGATCTTGACCCCAGAAAGAAAAAAAAAGGGGGGGGGGAGGAGGTTGATGAAGAAAAATCCAACTGCAATTATCCATCAATTTTACTCAACATAGGCACAAATCCAACTGTGCTCTGCTGGCTTCTCTTCCCCAATCAATGCCTCATTCTGCCGCGGTCAACTTTTCTTCTCCGAAATTTCTTTGCAGATGTATTATTAATTCCCTCTCCTCTTGTGGGAAATTCAAAAAGAAAAGAAAACACCACCATATCAAGTCTTTACTTTCCTAAAAAAAGCCCCAAACTTTTCATTCCAAAAATATCTCCTTGGCTTACTTTCTCCTTTACAGAAAAAAATGAACATACTTTTCCTTTGAGGATCCTCGTTTCTCCATTTCCAATCATCCTTTTGGGGAGGGGGAGGGCAGCTGTTTTATGATTATTTATTTGTCAGAACACACCAACCCCCGCGGGTCTGACACTGGTTTATTTCATTTTCCAATGCTCCCTGTGTGCACATATACACATTTGTGTTAAGATCCAGGTGTCACAAGAAAAAGCTTCGTTCTTCCTTCTCTCTTGCACAATCAGTTTATCCACTGCGTTCGGTTCCAGGAGAGAGCTGCGTCCCGCATCGTTCATTTTCGCAACGCACCCAACAGCCACCGCCACCAAAAAAAAAAAAAAAAAAAGAAAAAAAGAAAAAGTCTCCTTTTACATCGCCGATTCCTCTCCCCAGCCCCGACCTCGAAGAATTTGGGGATCAACTCCCCCCAATCGCCGCCCTTCCGGCCGGCCCCTTCTCCAAAGATCTGATTAGATTTCTCATCACAACCCAGTGCGCAATTGGATTTTTGATTTCAGCCACCCGGCCAGCCACCTTCCCCTCTCCCTCCAAACTCTCTGTTATATCCTGTCTCCTTCCCTCCACCGCCTCTGCAATTTCATAATCTCACGTTAAATGGAGTGCGGGGGGGCGGGGACGGGGGCGGGGGCGGAGGTAGTGAAGGAAAATTTCAAGGCTCCGTCAGCTGTCAAGAAGAAATCCATTCCTCCCCCCGCTACTTCTTTTTTTTCTTTAAGGCTCGGGGTGGCTTGCGCTTCCTCTGTCCCCGCCCCCACCCCTAGCACCCGGTCCAGATCCTCCAGGTGTAGGAGAACTCCAGGATCAGGGCCGGGATCACGGGGGAGACGCGTGACGCGGTCCCTCGCCGGCGGCCCCTGCCAGCCACCGGGTCCCCTTCTCCTCCATCAGCGGGCAGCGGATCCTGGGGGCGCCGCGATGAAAGAAGTTCAAATTGGGCTTTTATTTCAAATGGGAGGGTAAGTGAGGGGCTCGACGGGGTGTTTTGTTAGGCAAATAAAAAAATAATAATAAGGAAAGAAGATACAAAATAGAACATGGAAAGAAGGAGGTAAAAGAAAAAAAAAATCCTAGTCCGCTGGCTCCTCTCATCCTTCTCGTGAATGAAACTGCAGCTTTGATCTCATTTCCAGCTGCGTCGGGTACATTCTGGAGCCACAAGTTGTCGCTACTCTTCGCGCAGACCTTCCAGACGCCGGCTAGTCCCTCTCGCGAGGAGACCGTTCCCGGGAGCGCAGCTGCTCCGCGCCGTCTTTAGCGCCATCGCCCCGGCTCGCGCTCCCAGCGCGGCAGAAAGCCCGTTCCCCTTCCATCCACTTCGCTGGAACTCTCTCTTCCTCCCCAGCCCGCTCCTCTCTCCCTTCCTTTCCTCACCCAAAGAATAAATGCGCTCCCAGTGGCCGGCGGCAGTTCCTTTCTCTCGGCCAATGCCACGTCCTGACGGTTTGGGTCCTAGCTCCCCAAATCTCCTCTCGGACTGCGGTCCCCTTCCTCTTCTGCCCCTCTTTCTTTCCCTTTTTCTGCTTGTGATCAGTAAATACAATTACCCAATTACCTCCCATCATCTTAGCACTGATTGGTCAATGCATTAACACTTGAAGTCGGGGTGGAGGGGATTGGAGCCCCTGCGGTGTGGCACTGCTGCCACCTGGAGGGCAGAGCTAGAAACAGCTGTGTTTCAAAGCCACCCCATACTCAGAGGTTAGTAACGCGCAAAGAAACTCTGCGGTCGTGTGGAAGAAGTCATTTTTTGTTTTGTTTTGTTTCTCAAAGCCTGGCTGTGTTCATCCTGAAAGCCGGGAGTTGGAGCTACAAAGGGGAAGACATAGAAATCGAATCACCACTAGGATTCAAAAATATCAAACACACAAAGCTGTTGCTTTCAGATAGCTGGACAAGAGCCTCTTCCCTGCCTAGGCAAGCAGGCTGGTCACAAGGTAAGGATTAACACAGTACCGCTACCTAGGATAGACTAATCAGAAGAAATCTAGGAGGAGCTGAAATACTGCCAGGGAGGGAGCCTTGGTCCAGCAGGATAATCTCACCAGGAGGAAACACTGTAAAGGTGAAATAGGAGCCTTCAGCCTATGCAGTGTTGCAGTAAATTGGCCTGTTCAGTTTGTACAAGACATCCAGGACAGTTTGACAACTCAATTCCAACATCCCTTGCTCCTAGTTGTGGACTTTTCCACCAACTCATGTGGGGGGCGGGGGCAGGGGCGGGTGGCATATTTCAACTTCACTGGGTCTTAGAAAGATGGAAGGGCCTGCATAATAATATTATTAATAACATATTTATGTTGGTTTCTTTCTCCACTATACAATTGTCAGAGGCCCTTTCTCTAAGCTGTACTTACTCATTTTATACCATTCAGGTATGTGACCTTGAGACATGAAATGGATAAAATGAGGAATGATAATTCAAACAATAAAACATTATATATTTGGGGGAGGAAGGCAAATAAATATTTATCTGTTTCAAGTTGCATAATCGATCTCTATGCTGATTTACTACACTTTTGAGAGATCAGAATATGTACTTGGTTTGAAAATAGTTTTAAATAGGCTGTATGCTACTCTATTAAAGCACATTATATACTTGAGATTTGAGTCTTTATGTTACAAATCATAATGAGAAGTGACATTCAACAAAAGGGAGAAAATTTTTACTGAGGGAACATTAGAGGCATATCCAAGTTCACACCAAATGTTCTTTTAGTTTTTTCCTGTTCTCTTTATAGTACATGGGTATTTCCTCATTTAAAGTTAAAAAATGAAAGGAACTACATCTATATATTTCTTTGGGTACTAAGCACATACTCTAATATGTATTTCAGATGTCAGCACCTGCAAGAGAAAAGGCCTTTCTTTACACATGGATTGTGATTTATTTAATTTCTCTGTCTTTTGGAGAACTTTGATGTAGTTATTGATTGCATCAAAATGTGAATTTGTTGAGGGGTAATGGCATTGCTTCTGTTTTTAAAAGAATGCTGTATTGATTAATTCAAAGCACTAGTGGGCAGTTGACTATAAGTTTAATTTGTCTTTTGAAGCTCTTACCCTTATATGCCAATTGCAGTTTATCAACTAACAAACCATTAAAAAGGGCTTTCACTAGCTGCTCTAGATAACGCCAAAGGAATCTACCTTCTGGTTCTGAAGTAAGCTAGAAGCCATTTGAAATGAAAATTTTCTTTTTAGGGACTTTGATAGCAAGGGCAAGGCCAGTGATTGTTTTTCAAAGCTGATTATTAGCTACCTACCAAACATCTTTAAAGCCTTTCAGAATGAATTAATCTATCAAACAAAGCAGCAGTGAAGTATCAGTGCTATTTAAACAAAAAGAAAAAGGAAAGTCTTCCCTTTCCTGTTTACCTACCCATTCAGCAGCTGGGATTTCTTTTCCCACACCAGTTGCCCAATCACACTGTATGACCTTGAATTAGCCATTTGGCTTTCATTGTTTGATTCAGACTCAACCTGTGTTTTGGGGGCATCCCTATGGCATGGTTGTCTTTTGCTGACTTCTCATATACATCACCTTATTTAAAACTCAAAACAACCCCCTGAGAGATTTTTAAAGATGGGGAAAGTGATGCTAAAGCCACATATTTGGTAAATATGTCTTGTTAAGACATAGACAAGTCTTGAACCTAGATCTACTCAATTCCAATTCTTCCAGTTTTGCTACAGTTTCTGGGTTTGGGAAGCATGGGGAATACATCTAAGACAGTCATAGACGTGCAGACTGTCATAGCATAGTCATGATCAGCCCTGAATCCCAGAGATGAATTTGTAACCCTACGGGTGAAATGAAATTGACACATTTGTCACTGAATGATCTTACTCAAAGAGAATTGAAATAAGTAGTCAACAAGCTAACTGTCATACAAATGTACACGCAAACTAAATTGTTAAATAATGACATAAATATAGATACTTATTCAGTAGGAGTGTCAGGTACTGTCAACAATGACAGCATATGTGTTTAAGTAAAATTCTTTGCAAAAGTTCTTTTAGAGGAAATAATTGCCCAAAGACTAACGGATTGTTCATGTTGTCACACTTCCAATTAGCCCATTTGGTTACCCAAAGCATGGGCAGGACGGATGCCATTAAAATGAGATGACTTGGGAGAAGAAGGGCACAGTGCTAATGTCACAGGTTTGTTCTATGGACATTGAGAATTCTATGTTTGTGATCCTCTCCTGATTTGTAGGCATTTGGGTGGGGAAACAAAATTATGTTATTTCACTGTGTGCTGATGACTCTACCTGGTATAATCTTTAGCAAACAGCAGAGGACAGAATCTTGTAATCAGAAGTACAAAATAACAAACAGAACGAGCTCCGTAACTTTGCTTTGCAAATAGAGAAAATTTGGATGCAGCTATTGCGTTTATTAATTTGATTTAACAGGCTGTAGGCTAGTCTAGTCAAGCACAACACATACTTAAGATTTGAGTGTTTACATTACCAATTCTGGGAATAGACATTCCCTTTTCACTTCCAGCACTATTAAAAGGGACCAGGATGTCCTGTGGGATAATCGTATCAAGCTTGCCTCTAAAGTCAAGCATAATGAATGATGGCATGTGAATTAACTTCATTAGACCAACTTCTTTTGAAGACTACTTTAATGATCAAATGCCATATTTAGTAGGAACTTACTACATCTGTTATGTTAGACAATATTCCAAGAATGTTGTATTTCAGAATTAGAAGATATCCTAATAGTCATCTATTCTTTGTTCCTTGAAATATAGATGAAGACACCAAAAGAGAAGATTTGCAAATTTATGGTTTTTTAAAGTATCTCCTCTACTACCCCTCCACCCAGTTCCCACCCTATATAGTCTTACTTTACTGTGCCCTCATGCTTTCAAAATTTTTAAATAATAACTAGCACTTAATGATAGCTTATGAGTGCCAAGTACAGCTCTAAGTATGTGGTAGATGTCAGTGCAGACAATCCTCCCAACAATTTAATGAAGTAGGTACAATTACCATCCCATTTTATAGATAATGCAAATGGAATTGTGGTTAAGTAAGGGCACCCAGCTAGGAAGTGACAGAAGCAAGATTTTCAACGCAGGTTATTTTGCTTCAGAGATCATGGTTTTAATGAATATTTCCTATTATTACTTATTGCATTGAATGCAAATCATTTGTTCATGTCTACATTCCCACCAAACCATGGTCGATTTCATGAGAGCATTTTTTTTGTATTTCTAATACTGTGCACATAGTTGAATGAATGAATGTCTAAAATTAAGATATTAGGAAATGTCTACATTTTTGTTTCTTAGTGACTATTCTTTTTACTGTGGTACATAAAATGTTAGAAATAGGAGATACTTAGTGCAATTATTAAATAGAAAAACTAAGAAAGCATGCCACCGAATAAAATAATTTAATTGGAGATTTATAACTTCTATATCACTTAGCTATTGCTGCATGATAAACCATTCCAAAATTGGTAGCTGAAAACACTAATTATTAATTGTTTCTCATGAATCTACAGGTCAGTCAGGGATTGGTTAAGTGGCTCTTCTGATCTTGGCTGTGTTCACTGATAGCTGATCTAGAATGGTCTCAGCTACAGTCACTGGGACAACTCAACTTCAGTCTATGTGTATCTTCCTTCGTCAACTTAACCCAAGCAAATTTCTTGGCAAAAGCAGAAGTACAAGGGAGCAAGCAGAATGCACTTTTTCAAGTTTCTGTATGAATCAAATCTGCTGACTTCCCACTGGCTACAGTAAATCACTTGGTACCCATCATCAAGGAATGGAGCAGATCATGCCACCTACAGTGGGAGGCAGCTGTAAAGTTACATGACAAAAGAGTGAAGAATCAGAGTCATCATCACAATCAACCACAAACTTCTGTCCTTTACAAATAGCAAATTTCCTTACTGATTACTGGGGTTTGCAGGAAAGAAATTCTCTGCATTCAGTCAGTCACTTGTTTATTTTGAGAGATGAGTACTAACCTCCCATTATGTGCCAGGTATTATGGAAGTTATCACTGCCTCCTCTGACGGCCTTCACTTTCCTGATCACATCTGTTGATGCTAATTCAGGAATGGCTCATACATCTGCCTTGTTCTCTCACTGTATTACTTTACTAAGACCATTCTCAAGTTCCTCTGCGGTCTCTTTGCACTAGCCTTTCTTCTTATCCATTCCATCCCCTCCCTAGTACCCACTAGCTTCTGAAAAAGAAAACAAAACAAAACAAAAACTAATGAGAAAGTTTAAAGGAAGAAACAATAAAGGAAAAATATGTATAATAACAAAAAACACAATACTGGGAAAACTTTTCGCAATGCATAGAACAAAGGATTCATATTCTAAATCATAAATAGTTCTTAGGAATAGCTTTTAGGAATAAATGAGAAAACCACAGATGTCCTTCCAGATAAGTGGTAAAAAATGCATTACTAATCAATTTACAGAAGTACTGGAATTGAACACTGATTGGTACCCATATTACTTAGCACAGTGCCTGGTCCTTTGGCATCCAAATACATTTTGATTAAATGGATGAATAAACAGTTTACTTGGTGGTGGCAGGAAAGTGGGTAGGTAATAAGTATGCTAATTACAAGCAATGGTGATATAAGATCTGGTCAGAATTTTACCAGAAATAAGTGTAAAGAGCTGAGGCAGCAGAGGAGGCAGTACCCACCTCTCCATAAGGGCAGTCCCAGAGGACTTCACATAAGAAAACTACATGTGTTCAAAGCTTCATGAATGTTAGTCTACAGCTGATGAGTGCAGAACTGCCTGTTTTGTAGCCAGAGGACAGAGAATGAGGTTCATTCTAAGAAAAATGGCCCAAAGATTGGCAGGGCTCAAGCTTAGCTAAATGATATACTCAGTTATGGAGGGGTGATCAGACTATTAGATGCCATGTAGAGATCAAGAGAGTTGAGATTTTAAAGGTAGTCTTAGAATGTTCTTTCTAGGAGTGTATCAAGATGTCTGAGAAGGAAGGGCATGAGTGAAGGGGGAATATCTTGAGGGAGAATACTTCCTTTCTCATACCACCCTAGGCAACATGACACATTCTAGGACTAACTTAAAGTAAAAAGAAGAAAGCTTAAATAAACAACTGTATGACAATTTGGCAACCAATTCTAAATCAATTTAGACCAAATTACATTTTAGAAATCTTGTTTTTTAAATTTTATATTGGGGTGTATTTGATTTACATTGTTGTGTTAGTTTCAGGTGTACAGGAAAGATTCAGTTATACATGTACATATATCTATTTTTTTCAGACTCTTTTCCCATATATAGGTTATTACAGAATACTGAGTAGAGTTTCCTGTGCTATACAGTAGGTCCTTGTTGATTATCTATCTATTTTATATATAGTAGTGTGTATATGTTAATCCCAAACGTCTAATTTATCCCTCCCCCTGCCACATTTCCCCTCTAGTAACTGTAAGTTTATTTTCTAAGTCTGTGAGTCTGTTTCTGTTATGTAAATAAGTTCATTTGTATCATATTTTTAGATTTTACATATAGGTGATATATGATATTTGTCTTTGTCTGACTTACATCACTTAGTATGATAATTTCTAGGTCCATCCCTGTTGCTGCAAATGGCATTATCTTTTTAAATGGTGACCCAAGCTCTTGTAGAACACAATCTCCTATATCAAATGTTTCTAAGAAAGGTGGTATTTGTGCAGAGAAACTGCATTCTGGCATCTTTGTACTGTCTAAATTAGGAGTCTTTGCACTGAGGAGAAAATTGTCCATAAAGGTATCTTTAAAACTCCACCAGGAGAGGGGACCTTCAACACGGTGGAGGAGTAAGATGTGGAGATCACCTTCCTCCCCACAAATACATCAGAAATACATCTACATGTGGAACAGCTCATACAGAACACCTACTGAATGCTGGCAGAAGACCTCAGACTTCCCAGAAGGCAAGAAACCCCCCATGTACCTGGGTAGGGCAAAAGAAAAAAGAAAAAACAGAGACAAAAGAATAGGGACAGGAGGTGCACCAGCGGGAGGAGCTGTGAAGGAGGAAAAGTCTCCACACACTAGGAATCCCCTTCACAGGTGGAGACTGCGGGTAGCGGAGGGGGTAAGCTTCAGAGCCAAGGAGGAGAGCGCAGCCACAGGGGTGCAGAGGGCAAAGCGGAGAGGTTCCTGCACAGAGGATCAGTGCTGACCAGCACTCACCAGCCCGAGAGGCTTGTCTGCTCACCCACCAGGGCAGGTGGGGGCTGGGAACTGAGGCTTGGGCTTCAGAGGTCGGATCCCAGGGAGAGGACTGGGGCTGGCTCCGTGAACACAGCCTGAAGGGGGCTAGTGCATCACAGCTAGCCAGGAGGGAGTCCAGAATTGCCTAAGAGGCAAGAGACCATTGTTTCAGGGTGTGCGAGGAGAGGGGATTCAGAGCACCACCTAAAGGAGCTCCAAAGATGGGCACGAGCTGCAGCTATCAGCGCGGACACCAGAGACAGGCATGAGATCCTAAGGCTGCTGCTGCAGCCACCAAGAAGCCTGTGTGCGAGCACAGGTCACTATCCCCACCTCCCCTCCCGGGAGCCTGTGCAGCCCGCCACTGCCAGGGTCCTGTGGTCCAGGGACAACTTCCCCGGGAGAACACACGGTGTGCCTCAGGCTGTTGCAACATCATGCCAGCCTCTGCCACTGCAGGCTCGCCCCGCATTTTGTACCCCTCCCTCCCCCCGGCCTGAGGGACCCAGAGCCCCCTAATCAGCGCTCCTTTAACCCCCTCTGGTCTGGGTGAAGAACAGATGCCAAAGGGTGACCTACATGCAGAGGCAAGGCCAAATCCAAAGCTCAACCCCAGGAGCTGTACGAACAAAGAAGAGAAAGGGGAATTTCTCCCAGCAGCCTCAGAAGCAGTGGATTAAATCTCCATAATCAACTTGATGTACCCTGCATCTGTGGAATACCTGAATAGACAATGAATCGTCCCAAAATTGAGGTGGTGGACTTTGGGAGCAACTGTAGAGTTGGGGTTTGCTTTCTGCATCTAATTTGTTTCTGGTTTTATGTTTATCTTAGTTTAGTATTTAGAGCTTATTATCACTGGTAGATTTGTTTACTAATTTGGTTGCTCTCTTCCTTTATATATATATATATTTTTTCCTTTTTCTCTTTTTGTGAGTATGTATGTGTATGCTTCTTCACGTGATTTTGTCTGTGAGGTTTGCTTTTACAATTTGTCCTAGGGCTCAGTCTGTCTGTTTTGGGTTTTTTTTTTTTTTAGTATAGTTTTTAGCACTTGTTATCATTGGTGGATTTCTTTATTGGTTTGGTTGCTCTCTTCTTTCTTTTTTTTAATTACTTTTTAATTTTTTTATTTTAATAATTTTTTTATTTTAATAACTTTATTTTATTTTATATATATTTTTTCTTTCTTTCTTTTTTTCTTTTTTTTTTCTTTTCTCCCTTTTCTTCTGAACCGTGTGGCTGACAGGCTCTTGGTGCTCCAGCTGGGTGTCAGGCCCAAGCCTCTGAGGTGGGAGAGCTGAGTTCAGGACATTGATCTACCAGAGACCTCCCAGCCCCACATAATATCACACATCAAAAGCTCTCCCAGAGATCTCCATCTCAATGCTAAGACCGAGCTCCACTCAACGACCAGCAAGCTACAGTGCGGAACACCCTATGCCTAACAACTAGCAAGACAAGAACACAACCCCATCCATTAGCAGAGAGGCTGCCTAAAATCATAATAAGTTTACAGAAACCCCAAAACATACCACTGGACGAGGTGCTGCCCATGAGAAAGGCAAGATCCAGCCTCATCCACCAGAACACAGGCACCAGTTGCCTCCACCAGGAAGCTTACACAACCAACTGAACCAACCTTACCAACTGGGGGAAGACACCAAAAATAACGGGAACTACAAACCTGCAGCCTGTGAAAAGGAGACCCCAAACACAGTAAGCTGAACAAAATGAGAAGACAGAGAAATACATAGCAGATGAAGGAGCAAGGTAAAAACCCACCAGACCAAACAAGTGAAGAGGAAATAGGCAGTCTACCTGAAAAAGAATTCAGAGTAATGATAGTAAAGATGATCTAAAATCTTGGAAATAGAATAGAGAAAATATAAGAAACATTTAACAAGGACCTAGAAGAACTAAAGAGCAAATAAACAATGATGAACAACACAATAAATGAAATTTAAAATTCTCTAGAAAGAATCAATAGCAGAATAACTGAGGGAGAAGAACGGATAAGTGACCTGGAAGATAAAATAGTGGAAATGACTACCACAGAGCAGAATAAAGAAAAAAGAATGAAAAGAATTGAGAACAGTCACAGAAACCTCTGGGACAATATTAAATGCACCATTTGAATTATAGGGGTCCCAGAAGAAGAAGAGAAAAAGAAAGGGACTGAGAAATATTTGAAGAGATTATAGTTGAAAACTTCCCTAATATGGGAAAGGAAATAGTCAATCAAGTCCAGGAAGCACAGACAGTCCCATACAGGATAAATCCAAGGAGAAACACTCCAAGACACATATTAATCAAACTAACAAAAATTAAATACAATGAAAAAATATTAAAAGCGGCAAGGGAAAAGCAACAAATAACATACAAGGGAATCCCCATAAGGTTAACAGCTGATCTTTCAGCAGAAACTCTGCAAGCCAGAAGCGTGTGCCAGGACATTTTTAAAGTGATGAAGGGGAAAAACCTACAACCAAGATTACCCAGCAAGGATCTCATTCAGATTCAAAGGAGAAATTAAAACCTTTACAGACAAGCAAAAGCTAAGAGAATTCAGCACCACCAAACCAGCTTTACAACAAATGCTAAAGGAACTTCTCTAAGCAGGAAACACAGAGAAGGAAAAGACATAGAGTAACAAACCCAAAACAATTAAGAAAATGGTAAAAGGAACATACACATCGATAATTACCATAAATGTAAATGCATTAGATGCTCTAACCAAAAGACATAGACTGGCTGAATGGATGCAAAAACAAGATCCGTATATATGCTGTCTACAAGAGACCCACTTCAGGCCTAGGGACACATACAGACAAAGTGAGGGGATGGAAAAAATATTCCATGCAAATGGAAATCAAAAGAAAGCTGGAGTAACAATTCTCATATCAGACAAAATAGATTTTAAAATAAAGACTTTTACAATGGACAAAGAAGGACACTACATAATGATCAAGGGATCAATCAAAGAAGAAGACATAACAATTGTAAATATTTATGCACCCAACATAGGAGCACCTCAATACATACAGCAAATGCTAACAGCCATAAAAGGGGAAATCGACAGTAACACAATAATAGCAGGGGACTTTAATGCCCCGCTTTCTCCAATGGACAGATCATGTAAAATGAAAATAAGTAAGGAAACACAAGCTTTAAATGATACATTAAACAAGAGGGCCTTACTTGATATTTATAGGACATTTCATCCAAAAACAACAGAACACACGTTCTTCTCAAGTGTTCATGCAACATTTTCCAGAATAGATCATATCTTGGGTCACATATCAAGCCTTGGTAAGTTTAAGAAAAATGAAATCGTATCAAGTATCTTTTCCAACCAAAACACTATGAGACTAGATATCAATTACAGGAAAAAATCTGTAAAAAATACAAACACATGGATGCTAAACAATAAACTACTAAATAACCAAGAGATCACTAAAGAAATCAAAGGGGAAATCAAAATATACCTAAAAACAAATGACAATGAAAACACAATGACCCAAAACCTATGGGATGCAGCAAAAGCAGTCCTAAGAGGGAAGTTTATACCAATATAATCTTACCTCAGGAAACAAGAAAAACCTCAAATAAACAACCTAAACTTACACCTAAAGCAATTAGAGAAAGAAGAACAACAACAAAAACAAAGTTAGCAGAAGGAAAGATCATAAAGATCAAATCAGAAATAAATGAAAAAGAAATGCAAGAAACAACAGCAAAGATCAATAAAAGTAAAAGCTGTTTCTCTGAGAAGACAAAGAAAATTGATAAATCATTAGCCAGACTCATCAAGAAAAAAAGGGAGAAGACTCAAATCAACAGAATTAGAAATGAAAAAGGAGAAGTAACGACTGACACTGCAGAAACATGAAGGATCATGAGACACTACCACAAGCAACTCTGTGCCAATAAAATGGAGAACCTGGAAGAAATGGACAAATTATTAGAAAAGCACAACCTTCTGAGACTGAACAAGGAAGAAATAGAAAATATAGCCAGAACAATCACAAGCACTGAAATTGAAACTGTGATTAAAAATCTTCCAACAAATAAAACCCCAGGACCAGACGGCTTCACAGGCAGATTCTATCAAACATTTAGAGAAGAGCTAACACCTATCCTTCTCAAATGCTTCCAAAATACAGCAGAGGGAGGACCACTTCCAAACTCATTCTACGAGGCCACCATCACCCTGATACCAAAACCAGACAAAGGTGTCACAAAGAAAGAAAACTACAGGCCAATATCACTGATGAACATAGATGTGACAATCCTCAACAAAATACTAGCAAACAGAACCCAGCAGCACATTAAAAGGATCATACACCATGATCAAGTGGGGTTTATCCCAGGGATGCAAGGATTCTTCAATATACGCAAATCAATCAATGTGATAAACCATATTAACAAATTGAAGGAGAAAAACCATATGATCATCTCAATAGATGCAGAAAAAGCTTTCAACAAAATTCAACACCCGGGCTTCCCTGGTGGCGCAGTGGTTGAGAATCTGCCTGCTAATGCAGGGGACACGGGTTCGAGCCCTGGTCTGGGAAGATCCCACATGCCTCGGAGCGGCTGGGCCCGTGAGCCACAACTACTGAGCCTGCGCGTCTGGAGCCTGTGCCCCGCAACGGGAGGGGCCGTGATAGTGAAAGGCCCGCGCACCGCGATGAAGAGCGGTCCCCGCACCGCGATGAAGAGTGGCCCCCACTTGCCGCAACTAGAGAAAGCCCTCGCACGAACCGAAGACCCAACACAGCCAAAAATAAATAAATAAATAAATAAAGTAGCTATAAAAAAAAATTAAAAAAAAAAAAAAAAAAAAAAAATTCAACACCCATTTATGATAAAAGCCCTCCAGAAAGTAGGCATAGAGGGAAATTACCTCAACATGCTAAAGGCCATATATGACAAACCAACAGTCAACATCATTCTCAATGGTGAAAAACTGAAACCATTTCCACTAAGATCAGGAAAAAGACGAGGTTGCCCACTCTCATCACTATTATTCAACATAGTTTTGGAAGTTTTAGCCACAGCAATGAGAGAAGAAAAAGAAATAAAAGGAATCAGAATAGGAAAAGAAGAAGTAAAACTGTCACTGTTTACAGATGACATGATACTATACATAGAGAATCCTAAATATGCTACCAGAATACTACTAGAGCTAATCAATGAATGTGGTAAAGTAGCAGGATACAAAATTAATTCACAGAAATCTCTTCCATTCCTATACACTAATGATGAAAAATCTGAAAGAGAAATTAAGGAAACACTCCCATTTACCATTGCAACAAAATGAATAAAATACCTAGGTATAAACCTACTTAAGGAGACAAAACACCTGTATGCAGAAAACTATAAGACACTGAAGAAAGAAATTAAAGATGATACAAACAGATGGAGTGATATACCATGTTCTTGGATTGGAAGAATCAACACTGTGAAAATGATTATATTACCCAAAGCAATCTACAGATTCAGTGCAATCCCTATGAAACTACCAATGGCATTTTTCACAGAACTAGAACCAAAAATTTCACAATTTGTATGGAAACACGAAAGACCCAGAATAGCTAAAGCAATCTTGAGAAAGAAAAACGGAGCTGGAGGAATCAGGCTCTGGACTTCAGACTATACTACAAAGCTACAGTGATCAAGACAGGATGGTACTGGCAAAAGAACAGAAATATAGATCAACGGAACAGGATAGAAAGCCCACAGATAAATCCACGCACCTATGGTCACCTTATTTTTGATAAAGGAGGCAAGAATATACAATGGAGAAAAGACAGCCTCTTCAATAAGTGGTGCTGGGAAAACTGGACAACTACATGTAAAAGAATGAAATGAGAACACTCCCTAACACCATACACAAAAATAAACTCCAAATGGATTAGAGATCTAAATGTAAGGCCAGAGAGTATAAAACTGTTAGTGGAATACACAGGCAGAACACTTTTTGACATAAATCACAGCAAGGTCCTTTTCGACCCACCTCCTAGAGAAATGGAAATAAAAACAAAAATAAACAAATGGGACCTAATGAAACTTAAAAGCTTTTGCACAGCAAAGGAAAACATAAACAAGACGAAAAGACAACCCTCAGAGTGGGAGAAAATATTTGCAAACAAAGCAATTGATAAAGGATTAATCTCAAAAATATACAAGCAGCTCATGCTGCTCAGTATCAAAAAAACAACGCAATCCAAAATGGGCAGAAGACCTAAACAGACATTTTTCCAAAGAAGATATACAGATTGCCAAGAAACACATGAAATGATGCTCAGCAACACTAATCATTAGAGAAATGCAAATCAAAACTACAATGAGGTATCATCTCACACCAGTCAGAATGGACATTATCAAAAAATCTACTAATGATAAATGCTAAAGAGGTGTGGAGAAAAGGGAACCCTCTTGTACTGTTGGTGGGAATGTAAATTGATACAGCCACTATGGAGAACAGTATGGAGGTTCCTTAAAATACTAAAAATAGAACTACCATATGACCCAGCAATCCCACTACTGGGCATATACCCCCCCAAGAAAACCATAATTCAAAAAGAGTCATGTACCACAATGTTCATTGCAGCTCTATTTACAATAGCCAGGACATGGAAGCAACCTAAGGGTCCATCGACAGATGAATGCATAAAGAAGGTGTGGCCCATATATACAATGGAATATTACTCAGCCATGAAAAGAAACGAAATTGCGTTATTTGTAGTGAGGTGGATGGACCTAGAGTCTGTCATACAGAGTGAAGTAAGTCAGAAAGAGAAAAACAAATACCGCATGCTAACACATACATATGGAATCTAAAAAAAAAAAAAAAGTGGTTATGAAGAACCTAGGGGTAGGACAAGAATAACGATGCAGACGGAGAAAATGGACTTGAGGACATGGGGAGGGGGAAGGGTAAGTTGGGACGAAGTGAGAGAGTGGCATGGACATATATATACTACCAAATGTAAAATAGATAGCTAGTGGGAAGCAGCCGCATAGCACAGGGAGATCAGCTCAGTGCTTTCTGTCCACCTAGAGGGGTGGGATAGGGAGGGTGGGAGGGAGACGCAAGACGGAAGGGATATGGGGATATATGTATACGTATAGCTGATTCCCTTTTGATACAGCAGAAACTAACATACCATTGTATAGCAATTATACTCCAATAAAGATGTTAAAAAAAAAAAAACTCCACCAGGAATTAGTAGATGGTGTGAATCTGGTTGTGTAATTTGCGAAGACAGCTGCATTTGATTTCGCTAAATCAGCACTTGATACTAAACAACTCCTAAAGCATGTCACTTTATTTCAGCATTAACCATGCAGTGCAGATTCAAAAAGTGATAGCCTTGTTTTCCCTACCATGCTACTAGTGTGTTTTCAGGAAATGAAGTTCCTAGATTTCAAAATTCATTTCTCTTCCCTTTGAAGATGCATGAGTACATCTGTGGTTCTAGGCCTCCAGCTGATTTAGTGGCGCATGATTCTAATAATGTTCGACAATCTGCATTTTTAAATATCCAGGTTTCTAACATGCACAGCACTTTTTAGGGAAGTAAATGTCTGTCTAGGAGAGGTTGCAGATTTAAAAAATAATAATTTATTGTATTTACACAGACAATGGAAACACCTTTATTGCTTGAATGAGATAATTCTCCAAACACCAGGAATAAATATATAAGAGATACATATCTCTTTTATAATATATAGAAGATATATGGCTCAGAGTTGACTTTCCAAATAGGAGGGGATCTTTAAACTCATCAACAATTATGGGAGTTTATAGAGAAATGAGATATAAAACAAATATTCCTGTGGCAGGTGAACATCGTGAAGTGTGTATGGACTTGTGGTCTTTTTGAACAGAGTAAACACTGGGGGACTCTTGATGGATTGAGTGTTTAACATTTTACTGAAACCTTTAGTTGACAATCTTCCTGAAAATAATTTTTATTAAAATTTTATGAATTTTTATGGAAGTTCATATTTTCACTAGGATAACAATTGTGTCATACTGCAGAGGACCTAAACAGATATTTTTCTAAAGAAGACATACATATGGCCAACAGGTGTGTGAAAAGATGTTCAACATCACTAATCATCAGGGAAATGCAAATTACACCTGTTAGAATGGCCATTATCAAAAAGACAAGAGTAACAAGTGTTAGCCAGTGTAGGGAGAAAAGGGAACCCTTGTACATTGTTGGTGGGAATGTAAATTGGTACAGTTACTATGGAAAACAGTATAAAGGTTCCTCAAAAAGTTAAAAATAGAACTATCATGTGATCCATCAATTCCACTTCTGGGTATATATATGGAAGAAAGAAATCAGGATCTTGAAGAGATACCTGCACCTTCATGTTCATTGTAGCATTACTTACCATGGCCAAGATGTGGAAACAATCTAAGTGTCCATTGACAGATGAATGCATAAAGAAAAAAAAAATATATATATATATATATATATATATATATATAATGGAATGTTATTTGGTCATGAGAAAAGAGAATCTGAGACAACATGGATGGACCTCGAAGGCATTATGCAAAATGAAATAAGTCAGAGAGAGAAAGACAAACACTGTATGATCTCACTTATAAGTAGAATCTAAAAACGCCAGACTCATAGAAACAGAGTAGAATGATGTTGCCAAGATCTGAGGGTAGGAGAAATGAGGAGATGTTGGTCAAAGGGTAAAACTTCCAGTTATAAGATGACTGTTTCAGGGATCTAATGTATGGTGACTATAGTTAACAGTAATGTATCATTTACTTGAAAGTTGCTAAGAGGGTAGATTTTAAATGTTCTCACAATACACACACAAATAAAATGGAATTATGTGGAGTGATGGAGGTGTTACTTTATTGTGGTAGTCATTTCACAATATATACATCTTTGAAATCATCATATTGTACACCTTAAACTTACACAATGTAATGTGTCAATTATATCTTAATAAAGCTGGAAAAAATGAGTCAAGAATACTGAAAAATAGTATGCTATGTTAGCATTTAATTTCTTACTTTAATTTTTATTAATGATGCCTCCATTTTTTTTTACTGTTCTTATTGATTTTAGTGGCTACATTTAAAAGGCCACTGAATTTTCTTCTATTCTCAATTCTGTTTCTTTTACCTCTAGGGTTAGAGAATGACAAAAGTATGTTATCATCTTGTGTGTTTTTCTTCTGCAGTAAGCAAGATCCTTAATAAAAAATTTGCATATAGGTGCTAATTAACAATTTAGTTCAACCTAATCCATTCCATTCATTTATTTAACAAAATTTTATCGAGTACCAAATTTGGTAGGTTCTGCATATACAGAAAAAGTATTAGGAACTTTTCATTATTTCCCAGAGACGGTTACATTTTTAGAAAGGATTCGTGTATATTCAGAAAAAGGATATGCTTGATCCAAGGAAAGAACATGGAATACTGCCCAGAGCAGTAAGTTTGGAATCACATAGACCTGAGTTTGAATTTGACAAACTTTCATTGTTTGTACTTTAGGAGAACGGCAAATACTTTAGGGGCTGGAGCTTAAGGAGAAAGTGTGTCAGGGAAGGAGATGAAGTGTCAAGAAATGAATTTGCATAGAGCAGCCCAATCAAGGATTCTTTTTTTTGAAGAAGAAGATGGTCCAAATATCATCATCATTTTTCAGTGAGGGGTATTAAGTTAAGGGGTAACATGATAAGTCTGGAAATTTCAAAAGACATTCCAAAGGACATTATGCAAGTAAATTGCAGAAGAGGAACAACTTGGACACAGGAGAGCAATTAGGAAACTAAGGGAGGTTGTGAGGATCCAAACAAGGCAGCAGCTTTGGGGCGGGAGAGAAGGAGATGGGTATAAAAAATGCCAAGTGTTAAAATCTGGAAAACTTTACCAATTTGCATGCTTACTATTTGTGCATATGTGCATGTGGATGTGTGTGTACATGTGTGACATTAGACTTGGAGGTTATACATAACTCCCATTCAATATAATAAAGCACTTCCTGAAAATAAACCTTTCTGAACTGGGAAAGGGCTGCCTCATAAGATTGTCATTGAAGTTGTTCAAGCCTAGGCTCTAAGTTGTGTCTGGGTCCTTAAGGCAGGGATAGATTAGATAAGTAATTTCCAAACATTGTCCCGGATTAAATTTCCACTAGTTCACTATAGCAAAATGAGAAGGGTAAGGGCAATAGACTGGGTTTATCCTATGAATTAGTTGAATTTCAAGCAAAAATCTTCAGTTGGTGATGAATTCTGTCCTATATTTTTACAACTATAATTTCCTTTCTTATTTTTATTTAGTAACATTTAAAAATGTAAATATCTGGCAAAATCCAAAGTTGGAAACATTTGTTGAGCCACTGTATATTTATTCATTTTAATGACGTGAAAGGTGTTAAAGTCTGGGACTTGCTAGACTGATGACCTTTAAGGGCACTTTGGTCTCTTAAATTTTATGCTTTTATCAGAATCAGAATACGTCTGCCTGGAGAAGCGCTTTCATGTAGATCCACAGAACAGTGTGATCGACGATAGTCAACCTTTCATAAAACAAATCAGTTGTCTCAGACTAGTACTGCAGAAAATGCTCCCTAAGTTTCCAGCCCTTTTAGAAAGCCAAATTCTAAAGTGAAATTGATGACATCTTACAAATCCTTGCTTGAACGTTCCTTTCACAGCAAAATACGGCATGGGAAAAATGTTAAGAACCAAATTGCTAGTATCACTAACCACAGTCGACTATTTTGGCGCCCACCACATGCAAACCTACAGACCTGTGTCAAACCATCTTCTGTATGTAACTTCAGCGGCCCGGGGGGCCTGGCAGTCCAGACTCCTTTTTCCTTGATGTGCTGCTGACAAGCAATGCCATTAATCTAAGCTTCAAGTCATAGAAGCGTGCCTCTAAGTGCTTGTGCAGTCAAATGCCACAGGATTTCAAATGGAAATGACATGAATTAATTTCCTGAGAACAAAAGGAAAGGAAAAATCGAGAAGAAAGGCAGTTTCTTGTAACACAATACGCAGATTGATGGCACCCACTGATTGACTGAAGTGTCAAAAACACACCTTTCAGGTATAAATTAAGGTGCTGAAAGAGTTTGGGGTTCTCTCGCTCTCTCATTCATATGAAATATTAACTGATAAGTCAAGGTGAAATTAGTTTTTCTTGGTATCTTTAACTTCTTCTCGACCCCAAAAGCTAAACTTTTGGACGGTTGTCCCTGGTAAAAGATGATGAGATCTGTTCAAAAGGTATCTCATCGTATGAGGAATAAAATTAAAATTCCTTATATTGGCTAAGAAAATATTACTTTTCCTAGCTTCAACCCCGTCTCAGCCTTTCTTCAACCTTATCTTCCTTCACTGCTCCCACACCTTAGCTTCTTTCTGTGTGGACAATAGGGTCTTGGCACTAGTTGTTCCCTCCGCCTAGAACATTTTCTCTCTGTTCTTTGCAGGCACTGATCTTTTTGATCTTCTGAGAGAGACCATCTCTCCCAGGCAGCTGAGGTAGCCACCCAACGTCTATCACATCCCCATGTTTTAATTTTGGGCAGAACACTTATCTGATGGTCTCCATTTGTGGAGTTGTCTTCGTCTGCTGAAATGGGTTGTCCATGGGAGTAGGGGCACTGCCTTTCTTGTTCATGGCTGTATCCTCTCTTCATGGAATTCACAGGGAAGATACGGGATCCAAATTTTTTAAAGAAGAGCTAAGATGGTGAAAAGTGAGATTTGGAAGCCAACTGCAGAACATTGATAAGGAGTAAAGGTGGGGATTTGAGAGGGAGGCCGGTTGTCCCTTGAACAACTATTCTTTTGGTTGCCCTTAGGTAGGGCTTAAATGAATGACAACTATGCACAGTCTTATATATATTCTGTCAAATACAAAAAAAGGGAAGAATGTATGTTCCTAACTTCTAGCCATATATATAATAGTGGGTAAAACCTTGGGCACTTGAGTCCAACAGCTGAGGTTTGAATATTGGCTCCACTACTTCCTAGCTGTGTGATCCTGGGTAAGTCACTAACCTCTTGAAGTCCAGGAGACCTCACCTATCACTGGTCCCACCTATTTCATACATTTATGAGGATTAAAGTGAAATAATGTATGAGGAATAGTTAACGCAGTACTGGCATCTCATGAGCACTCATTAAGTATTAGTGATATTTGCTATTGTTAATATGTATATTTTACCAAGCTCTCAGTTACTGTGAGTCCTCTCCTCTCTCCCACATGTTGTTACCTAGCCAGCCAAGTGTGTCTTTTTTTTTGGCTCTTGCATAATAATGCAGCACATGTGACAAAAAAATACAGAACCTCACTCCATGCTCTCTGGGGAACTCTTCCTTGGTATCTCTACATATTTCATTCAGCCAGAATGTCTGGCTAGAGGCTAAAGTTACTTTCATCTATACAAATACATAGCAAAATGAATGTTAAAACTGTTTTTGGAAGCATATTAAAGAAAATGTCATTTTGTCCTTATCGCTCCTATGAAGATTTAGTTATTGTATCTTTAAAAAGGTCAAGCTTTTCTTCTCCTTATATTTCTAAAGAAAGTTTCAAATGTGGTTGACCTTGAGCTAATTGCTTTACCTTTCTGTGTCTCAGTTTGTCTGATTTAAGTGAGTATAATCATTCCTAGCATGGTAGCTCTTCCCTTCATGGTGGTGAGGTGAAAATTAGTTTCTCATGTTCAAAACCAGAGTCACTTTCAAAACTGCCCCTGACACGCACCCACACATTCGTTCATTTGTCAGGCTCTCCAGTTCCCCCATGGGTAACATTTTTTTGCATGTGTCTCTTCCTGCACATACCACATGCTTTCACTCCAGTTCAGACTCTGAACACTCTGCCCTGGTCCCAGACTATCTTTTAGTCCCCAGTCTCTCTGTCCTCCAATGGAGCCCCCTCACAGCTGATGCATCACTGAAAGCCCCAGCTATCATTTAAAGGAGCAGGGAACATTTATTGAGTGCTTACTATGTGTCAGGCATGGGCTAAGCACTGGACATGCATTGTCATTGAACTACAGCTCCAATGATTGACATGTCCATGTTCAGAGACTCTCATTAGCTTCTTGATTATGTCCACATTCCTCACTATACTGTGACCCTAATCTTGGTCTGCCATTTACTATTTAATGATCTCAGGCAAGATGTGTAATCTCAAAATACTTCAGTTTGTCAGATAAGGAAATAATAATACAGCCTCATAAGGTAACTGCAGCGTTTATTATCTGTGGCGCAGTTTGGCATTTGGGGCCAGATAATTCTTTGTTTTTGGGGGGGACGCTCTATGCCTTGTAGGATGTTTAGTGGCCTCTATCCACTAGATGGCAGTATCACCCTGCCTTCTCCCTTCCCCCCATACCCCCCCCACCCCCATTTTGGAAATGGAAGTGTCTCTAGACATTGCCTAAACATCTTCTCAATACAAACATATTGAAAACTACTAGGGTGCTGGGATGAATAAATGAGATACTTTTAGATGCTGGACATAAACGGTCCCTTTCAGTCTCTTAGTTCTTGGGAACTCCTTGTACGTTCCCCATGTCCCAGCTTAACCAGAGGACCTGTGGTCCCCAAGATTAGTCCTAGGTTTTCCTGCCTCCTTGTTTTGTGGTTCTTTCCACTGACGACACTCTCTTATGCTACTTCTGCCTTGCAAACTCTTAACCATGCTCCAGAATACTTCTACCAGAAATTTCACCTAATTTTTCCCAACTGAATTATAGTCCTCCCTCTAAACATTTTTACCATTATTTTTCTACCTCAATCATCCTGCCAAATTTTATAGTCATTGGTATAATTGTATCATTCTCCTGTTGGAACTGAAAATTCCATGAGAACGAGATTCTTTGTTTTTTGCCTTTTTAGCCACAACAGAAGTGAGCACGATTTCTGTCATATATTAGTTGCTCATTAAATGTTTGTTAAATTGAATTTATTATAAGGCAACGCCTCCAAATGTTCAAGTAAACTAAAAAATGTTAGAGAAGAAAAACTTAAAATTGTATCCAGATGCTTGTTGAAATAATAAGATAATTGAGACAATAGAGTTTTATTGTTTAAATTATTCATGCAACCGCCTTGGTTCTCTGCTTCTCTTCGCACATGTAGGGACAGTTGAGAAAGAATTATAGTTGTCATTTGAAAACTATTAAGTGATTTGCCTATTGATGGAATCTGTATTCTTTTGCTAGAAACAGAATTTATCAAATAAAGGAGGTACAAACAAACCTACACTATTGCTTTATTAATCAAGAGGGAGGGCCAAGGAGGCAACTGCCACTGTGGAATGATGCAAGGTGGAAAGTGAAATGGAAACTTTTTTTCTGCTTCTACCTGTTGTCTTAGAAAAAAGCACCCCCTCCCCCTGTCCACCACAGGCATGCGTGTGCGTGCACACACACACACACAGAGTTTGTTATGGTAGGTGAAATTCCTTGCTCTCTAGGAATTTGAAACCTAGACAAGCTTATACACAGCCACTGTTATGTGATACATCTGTGATAAAGTAGAAAAGACACTGATCTTCAATTTGGAAAACATGAATTCAACATTACCACTCAACATTACCACTTAACAACACTGTGACTATATTAGGTTGAATAATGCCCCCCCCCCCACCCCGCCAAGGATTTCTACATCCTAATCCCCAGAACCTGTGGATATGTTGCCTTATGTAGCAAATGGGACCTCACTGGTATAACTGAGTCAAGGATTTTGAGATGAGGAGATTATCCTGGATTATCCAGGAGGGCTCCAATAAGAGTAAGTAAGGAGGGTCAGAGTTAGAGAGAAATGGATTTGAAGATGTCACGCTGCTGTCTTTGAATAAAGAACAAGGGGCCACAAGTCAAGGCCATTGGAGGCTGGAGAAGGGCAGGAAACAAGCTCACCTGGAGACTCTAAAAGGAAAGCAACCCTGCTCACACCTTAATTTTATCCCCTTGGGGCTGGGTTTTGATTTCTGAGCTCCAGAAACATAATACAATTGTGTTGTTTTAAGCCACTAAGTTTGTGGTACTTTGGTATAGTGGCCATAGGAAACTATGACAGTGAACTTGATTAAGTCTACTATCTCTTTATGCCTCAGTTTCCAAATTTCTAAAATTTGGGCAGTATCTATGTAACCAAATTGTTTGGGTGATATAAAAAGGTAAAGTAGTAGGCATTGGTTATTTTAGCCATTTTACCATGTTTTAGTTATTCTTTTGATATAGCTTCTCAGTTTTCTTTCCAGCACTTAATGTTCAGACACTCAGATAGGGTTGACCACCTAACATAGTCATGTGGCAACAAATAACTTGGCCAACATATCAGCAGAACTGGTTGTGAGAAGGCAGGTGACGCAAGGCATGCCAACCACAAAATGTTTTACAAGGACAATAAGGAAGGAACTTGATCCATTGAGGCTGCCAAAGTAATATAAACCTATAGTTGTTTGGGGAATTCTTTGCCACCACATAGGAGAGGCTGTCTGAGACAAATGCCAGCAGTGATGAGAACAGAGCTATGAGATTAGCAGTGATAGATTGCACATACTAGTTATTGAGTATCTAGATCTATCCATGCCTAAAGCTACTCTGTTCTGAGAATTTTTTGGTTACACGAGCAAATAGAATGTATGTGTGTATGTGTATATATATGTATGTATATATATCCGGTAGATTGGATTTTATTTGCTCAAAATGGAAAAAAAAACTACTTAGAAGTGTGTCACAAGGAATATACTATAAATATATAAAATCAAGTTATTTTTCTCTATGAAGTATAAATGCTCATGGTAGAAAATTCAGATAGTACTGACAAAGTGCTTAGCCAAAATAACAAATCATCCTAAACCCCACAACTGGAGATAATCACTATTAATATATGAATTTTTTTTAACTCGACTGTGAATGAATGCAAAGTGTAGTAAGTAGGAGACTTTGGGGTGGTTTTCTAGAGAGTGAGGCATTGAAACTTGACCTTGAAGGATAAGTTTGATTTTGATAGGCAAAAGAAGGAGGAATGTTTTGATGAATGTACAAAGATAGTTCAATGGAGAAAGGATAGTCATTAAGCAGGAAGTACTGCAACAATTAGATATCCATATGCAAAACTGTGAACTTTGGTCCATACCTCATGCCACATGTGAATATTAACTCAAAATGGTTCATAGCCCTAACTGTGAAGTGTGAAATTATAAAGCTTGCAGAAGAAAACATAGGAGTAAAATCTTCATGATCTTGATTTTGGCAAAAATATTTTAATATAATACACATGATCCATAAAAGAAAAAAATAATAAATAGGACTTCACCAAAGTCAAAAGCTTCAGCTCTTGAAAAGACATTTTTAAGAGAAAGGAAAGATAAGCTACAGACTGGAAGAAAATATTTCCAAACCATATATCTCACAAAAGACATAACCAGAATACATAAAGAACTCACAGAACCTAATAAGAAAACAGACAACTGTAACAAGAATGATGCAAAGAAGCATATTAAAAGATGCTCAACATCATTAGTGGCTAGGGAAATGCAAGTTAAAACCACCATGAAATACGATAACACTATATACCTATTAGAATGACTAAGATCAAAAAGTGTTGGCAGGGAAGTGGAGGGTCTAGAACTGTCAGTCATTGCTGGTAGGAATGTAAAATATTAGAAGAGTTTGGTTTACTATATGATACAGCCATTCTACTGAGTATTTATGCAAAGGAAATGAAAGCATATGTCCATACAAAGATCTGTGTACCAAAGTTCATAGCATCTTTAATTGCAATAGCTAAAAGCTGGAAACAATCCAAATGTACATCAAAACCTGAATGAATAAGCCAACTGCAGTATACATATATAATGGAATATTACTCAGCAATAAGGACCACTACACTTTTGAGAAATGAAATGGCATGAATAAATAGGAGAATAATTATGAAAAGAATCTGGATGAAAAGAATTATATACTATATGATTCCTTGTACATAAAACTCCAGCAAACAAAAGTGAATCTGTAATGACAGAAAAAGATCAAGAGTGGCTTGGGAATGAGTTGGGGGAGGAGGTTCAGAATAGAAGGAGGACATGGGATCATGAGAAAACTTTTGGGGGTGATAGATAAGTTTATTATCTTGATTATCTTGATTGTGGAGACCAAGATCAAGAGTCTGTGGAGACTGTTTGGCAGTGTTTATATATATCCAAACTTATGATATTGTACACTTCAAATACGTCCAATTTATTATATACCTTTGAGTTATACCTCAAAGTTGTGGAGAAAAAAATGAATGGGAAGGGACAAAGCATATGAATAATTGCAAGGAAGGGCACGGGGGAGATCTGGGCATAGTAAGTCCTCCCATGTGGCCGGATCATAGAGAATATAAAGATAGAGGAAGACTGTCAATTGCATGTGAAGGTATTTCAAGGTAGTTAAGAGCAGAGTTCTGAAGCCAGACTTCCCAAGTTCAAATCTTAACTTTGCCATTTACTAGCTGTATGACCTTGGATGATTAATTTTTCTCAGTTTGTTCATATTAGAAAATGGAAATAAAAATAGTACCAGCTTCAGAGGGTTGTTCTGAGGGTTAAATAGATACACAAACTTAATATATGCAAAATATTGATCCCATGCAAACATGACATGGTTACAATAATTTTGGCCATTCCTGTTATTATTATTTTTTAACAGTTGTATTGAGGTATAATCCATATACCATGCAATTCACTCATTTAAACGGACAATTCATGATTTTTAGTATATTTACAGTGGTGCAACCATACTACAGTCTCATTTTAGAATATTTGGTCATCTCAAAAAGAACCTCCCTACCCATTAGTGGTCATTCCCCATCCTTCTCACCTGCCTTTGGCAACCACTAATTGGCTTTCTATTTCTACAGATTTGCTTAATCTGTATTCAAATTGATATTGAACTATATCTATATCATATTCATATTCAACATTTCATATAAATGGAATCATACCATATGTCATCTTTTGTGTCTGGTTTCTTTCATTCAACATAGTGTTTTCAAGTTTCATCCATGTCATAGGATATACCAGAATTTCATTCCTTTTGATTGCCAAAGAATTTTCCATTGTGTGGATATAACACATTTTATTCCAGTTATTATTATTGCAGAATAAAGTGTTTTTGACCAAAGGGGAAGGAAAAGGAAGGAGCAGAGGTGTGATCTTAGTAGCTGTCCAGAAGCCCAGGAGCAGCAGGGAATTATATTTGACTAGAGAAAAGAAAGAGTGGTTAAAGAAGAAAACTGAACATTTCACAAACACATGCCAGAGACTCACTCACTTCCTCAGGGCTGGCACAGCCTGGAGTCCAAGGAATAACAGGTGACTCATTCATTCTATGCAGAGGCAACATAAAGAAGAAATTCCTGCTTTCTTACTCCCTGGTTCTGTCAAGTCATTTCAATCCTTGAAATGTCAGTTTCCTCCAGTCATCTTCCCACCCCTCCATTCATCCCCTCCAGCCCTGGGCTTACCTCCCAGGCCCCTTGTGAGCATCATATCTTATAAAGGTAAAAGTATTTTCTTAACCAGAACATATTTTTTAAAGTACAAAAATGCTTCAACAGTACAGCATTCTAGAGCCATTTTGAAATTGTTTTCTGATAACCAAAAATGCTTTAGAGAGCCCTGAATTTCTTAGGAATTGATAGATAAGTAAAGAACAAATCAGAACAAATCACCACCCCCACCTAGTCATTGCAGTTAGTTAAAAATGTTCCGATAGACACCAGTGTCCTTGTAGTAGGACTCTATTCTATTCATATTGTACCACATTACTTGCCACAATTTGCAGGATATCGTGATATCTCAATAAACCTATTTTTAAAGCAAAAACCAAATCGCATATTATTGTGCATCAATCAGTGTGTGCTATATTTTAATGAAACAGTAAAGAGGTACTATTGATAATAACCTAGCTTAAGCTTAATGAGCATGTATTATGTGTCTGACAGTATGCTAATTTCTTTACATTCATTGACTCCCAATAACCCTTCTGTATAGAGGATCTGAAGGCAAGAGAAGCAAGTAACTTTTTTAAGTTTAAAAAGTAATTTGCAAAGCTGGGGCTTCATCCCAGTTTGATTTAAAGCCAAAGCCTTTGAAAAGGATTTCGGTTTACTTTTTTTTTTTTTTTTTTTCTTTGCTAGAATTAAGGGTAATAATTACGTATCATCTCACATGCAAAGGCTTTAGATTCTAAAGAAAGGATATGGAGAGGGTGTCTTGTTTTGCTTTTTCTTTAGACTCCACTTAAAAATATTCCAAAAAACATACACGTCAATTCTGCTATTTCAACCTCCACTAACCAGTTCACCTGAGCTATCTCCTAATTCAAATTACACTTCTTGAAGACATTGAGGATTCTTCAGATCCTCTGTGTCACTATCTCTGCCAAAACAGAATATGTCTCCATATTCTGTGCCACCATACTTTATGCTGTCATTTATTCCAAAACTTTTCAAAACTCAGCTCATCCATGAAATCTTCCGCAACTGAGGCGGAAGCCACCCAGACATTCTGTTAATATCTTCAGTGTGATTGATATTTCTCTCCTGCAGTGTGGCAAGAAAGCATATGCATATATGTGGGCAAGCGCATATATCTTTATGTTAATGTGCATCTGTTCTTCTCATCTCTACCATATACTATTAAGATATTAAGCTCCTCGGTTCTGTCCCTGCTTCACTCCACAAAAGAGAATATAAAATCACCTGGGTCACCCCAGTGCCTAGCTCCACAGCATGATATACACGTTCAATAAACATTTACTGAATGAGTGAGTGAATGCTCCATCATGACAGTGACAGCCTTGAAGGCTGTCTCACACACAGAGAAAATAAGATCACGTACAAATGTAATTGCAAATAGTTTGCCTTCTCAGGTATTTTATTTTTAAGCATTTTTAGCTGAAATGTGCTGTGGAACAGCTGAGACTTAGCAGGTAATTTTCATTTCACTTCTGTTTTCCAAATGGTTACCACTTAACCAAATACTCTATCCTTAGAGTGTGCTTTTCCCCCTTCAAGTATGATACTACCATATGATGCTATATGCTTTGGACAACTTTCCTTTAAAGCTATGGAAGTCTTTCATATCTTGTTATTTATCATAGATGTATTCCTTAGGTTAGGGCAGACGAAGAAAACTAAAGATGAGTCATGTGGTTCTAAGCCACAAATTCCCCTCTTTTGTTATTTAAAAAAAAATAAATATCTGAAAAATCCAAAGTCAGAGTCCTGTGGGTCTCTTGCTTTGTTATATCTGATGTCAGACTTTGTTAATGATTACTGTTACTTCAAACAACTGTCATCAGAAATAAACATTATAATGTGTTCTGTTCTAAAGAGTCAGAAGAGCTACCAGAGTTTAAGAAGATTTGAATCATACTGCCTAGATTTTAATCCCACATCCACCTCCTTTCTATTTGAATGACCTTGAAGTTACTTCTCTTCCCCTCAGTGTCTTTATCTTTGACATGAAGGTTGAAAGGGTGCTTGAGGATTCATTGAGATAATTCCTGTGAAGAGGCTTAGTTCCAGTAATATGCATAGGAAGTCCTTCCTCCATTACTGCTACCAGCCATTATTTTTATGACAATAGTAACGATAAGATAAGAGGTTACCATTCAAAATCTCTTAACAGAGAAATTCCTAACCTTTCATGGCACCAACACAGATCCATCCAAGAATGCTAAGTGGAAAGCGATTTCCAGGGAACTTGGATCTACTGGGCTGCTCCCGTCTTAGCCATAAGTGCAAAGGACACTTTCTTTACCTCAGGGTTACTAACTACTCCATGAATGCAGTATGGTGGTGGTTCTCATTGACAAAAAATGTTGCCTGCCACTTCAGTAAACAATGAATGTTGCCCTCCATCAAGCCATCAGCCACTGCAACTTCCCCCAGTGGTGAACCCTGAGGGGAATTCAGGATGGAGAAAAACAGAATACTGGCCCTAGGTAGTTAAAATGCATATGAAAGGAATAATTTTGATGAGCCCAGACTCTTGGATCTTCCTATACATAGAAAAACACTAAGATTATTAACTTGAGATGTCTGTTTTTTGTGATTAGCAGTAATCTCTGGATGACCAACTACATGTTTTCTGGTTTTGTTTTTTCAGCAACATCTCCTATATATCCTGGCTTCTCCCTTACCTCTTTGGAAGAGTTCCTCAGAGCTATCGGAGAGGCTGATTCCTGGGCTATAGTCCTCAGTAAGTTCCTGGAATAAAAACATAATTCTCAACTTTTAGATTGTTCATTTTTTTAGTGGACATTCCAATATTCTAGAAGGGGCAGTGTCAGCAATTTGGATGAAAGAAAAGGGGGCTTAGCTTGAAGGGCATTTACTTGAGAATTTAGTTGTTTCCAAAGATTTGATAGTGGTTATACAAGAGCTCAAGTTCTCCCAAGCAACACGTTGGCATCTTCCTGAGCAGGCACCCTTTCTTTTGCACTTTACAGGCTTTCAGGGTCGTGAATCTGTCATTTTTGTCACTGCCACTCCAGTACTCTTTTCACTGAGAACCGAATATGTACCACACCAGAAGTAATCTTGGCTTTACCCTGTTACTGAGCAGCGCATATTATTGCCTTCCCCTTTCAATCATCCTCAATGTCTCTTTTCAATCCCTAGCCCTGGGAATGATATCTCACATTCTTGTTCTTTAGTCCTATTTGTAAATGACCAACTGGTTTTGTTTGAAGTTCCCCTCCCCCATGCTTTTTACCCTATTGCTAGTGGCCATAGCCCCTCAATTCCATGACTTACAGCAACAGGCAAGAGATATCATCACTTATAAACTAGGACAATTGGAGTTACAGCTCAGCCCCATTCCCAGGAAAACATGATAGGTCCACAGATTCATCTCCTTTCAAGGCCTCCTTCTGGAGTGAAAACAATATGGATTATAAAGAGGTAGTATGTGTGTATATCTTTTCATGGAGGTAGAGGGTCTTCTCTTACCCTTTGAAGAACTTTTCCCTTAGTTTGCAATTTATTTTTTTCTCTCAATTTGTATACTCACATGCCTATTTATTTCTATTAAAAAAAGAATATACAAAAAGAATAAGCTATAACCCTATTATTCAGATATTTTTCTATACATATAAAATATATAATATATATGTAACATATAATTATTGATATATTTGCATAAATTACTGTAATCAGATTTTTAAAATTAATAATGTATTGTGAACATATTCTCATGTCTATATATTCAGAGCAGCAGCTTCACTACTAATGACTGTATAGTGGTTTATTATATCAACAGGCCATATTATAAGAAATCTTTTGTTTTCAGGTATTTAGGTTGTTTCTAATATATTGCAACTGTTTACAATGCTCCAATGCTTATGCATGTACATATATCTATATTCATTTGTTTACTGATTTCTTTAAGATAAATCTTAGAAAAGAAAACGTTAGGTCAGAGGCAGGCACATTTTAAAGACTTTTGATAACATGCCATGTTAGTCTCCAGAAAGTTTTATCAAGTTACACTCTCAACATCCATTTATAAAAACACTATTTCTCTATACTCTTGTCATTACTGAGTGTTTTAATTCAGTTTTTAATTTAAAGATCTAGGAGGAGGCATCCCAAAGGGCTTGCGATCTCCCTGAATAGGGCTACATCAGATTTATGGTGTAAAGATTTGTTAACGAGGGCGTGAGTCATGGGAATGTGGGCATGCTTTTTCTATTACCATGAACTCTATGAATCAGCTCTAATAACTATTTCAGCCACTACCAATACTGCCACATTTCAGAGACAACTTAAACTGGAAAAAGCTATGTATTTTTTATCAAAAAATTCCCATGGATGTGATAATAGCAAATATCCTTTTAGTTCTCTTTAGACTGGGGCAATAATATTTGTTTCACTTGAAATTACATATCTCATTTTAGACATTGGGGGATCTAATTTATAGATAGGTTTCCAGGAATAAGTGGAACTCTATTTGTTCCTAAATAAAAATGTCAGTCATCAAGGAACAGCCACTGAAATTTACCCATGTAGATGTCTACTCTTTGTATATGAATCACAAACCTGACAAGGCTATTTGGAACTTTACTTGTTCCAATCTGTTGCACTGTTCATTTAACCACCTTCCAGAAGACAATAATTCTCAGTTTTTCTATTAGCAAGGAGAAGTCAGAAATAAGTGCTGGTAGGCCAATTCCTATTAGGATAACATTTCCAAATGGGACAAAAATCTGCATGCCAGAGTTTATACACAATAGATAGGGAAGAGCTGTGATAGTTAATAAGGGAATGGTTGTATGCTCTGACTTCCCCTAAGATTTTAATATGTTTTTGCAGAAGGTTCTTGGAAAATTTCCCTGAATATCCAAGCATTCCTACAGAACCTACTATCCATTCATTTTACTAACTGATTCAAAATATGATTAGATACTTCATAAATCTCAAGACAAAATTAAAATTAGAATGCTCCCACTATGATTTGATTTTATTATGCTGTGATTTATTGGTGCACAGGAACCAGATAGCCTTGAACTTCTGAGATAAATTCTTTAGGATAGATCTATCAGGGATGGATAATAGCTTTCTCTTAAGTTACCTGTGTTTTTTTGTTTTATGTTTTTTCATTTTGGTTTCCTAATGCTATGCTAAAAGAATAATGTTATAAAGGCTTTGAGGATATGGAAAAAGGGGAGATAACTGATATGGACTCATTTAAAAACAGATGGTTAAACATGTATATTTTGGAAAATTGTCTAATATATTTAAAATTAATCTAATTATTCATTCAATCATTTTTTTCAACATATTTATTTATTTTTACTAAATATCAGCAGTGAGCACATCTTTGGTTGAACTTAATCTGGAGGAATCCTGAGGTCTTAAATTAGGGTTCTAAATTAGGATTTGCATTTGTCTCTTTCTGGAGCAGGAAGCCCTACTAACCTAGAACCACTTTATCCCTCCCCTCTTTAAGGTTTTTGCTTTATGAAAGATTTTTAGGTTTGGCTCCCCCAGTGAGTTTCCAGTCTTTTTATATCCTTACTGGTCCTCTTCTCTCTTTCAGCAAAAGATTTTTCATTTTGAGGGACTAGTTGATTTCATACTTTCAAGCTTACATAAACCTTGCAGAAATACAACTTTTGAGTGTCAAAATTAAAAGGTTGATCAATCTAGTAGTCCCTTGACATTCTTTAAGGATATACCCAAGAGACATTTGCCAATAATTAACTTTCTAAATGTCACTGTAGTACATACATTTTTGTAGATCACCCATGTTAATAGGTGATACACCCTTTATGCTACAAGGTGCTGTGGATTAAATAATATTAAATATAGACTCCTTCATCCTGATGCTAGCCCTATCTCATTTTTGATGATTAATTATTCTCCATGATATGTATTTGTGGTGGAGTGGCAAATCCAGATGACTGCTGTTCCATCATAGAAGATAAAACTTTCCAATCCATTGTATGTTTTCTTTTGCTACTCCAGTATAACCAAGGGGAGGGCAAATCACCAAAATCTGACCAAATTGCATGGCCGAAATAAAACTTTTTCTTGCATGATCTTGAATCTCAGATGAAGAAATATCAATATGACAGGAACATGGTTCATTCATTCTAGAGGCACCAACCAGTTGAAAATATTAAGTGGGTGCTGCTACCAAGACCTTCTACAGATGCTTGGCTTGGTTCATAGTCCTATACCAAGTCTATTATTTTACTTTTCTTCAAGCTTATGATTGTTTCTCTATACTTTCAATAAGTTCCCTTTCCTTGGTTTTATGTTTACCAACAAATAAATCCAGGAGACACAGATGATATAAATTACAATTACAATTCCCATTGAGACAAGTCCACTGAAAAGTCAGCTAAGCTCACTTACCTGGATAAACTGTTCCCTCCACACCCTCTTTACAGAATAATTTAATAGTATGCCTGAAAAATTAAAAATTACTATATGTAATGGGCTTTTTAAAAACAGTAAAAACCACATATGCCAGCAGTCTATCATATAGCCATATGCTCTGTGACAATACAGACAACATGCCCATTGTGATTCTAATAATACATGATGTCTAACAGGCAGTTGGCAAAAATTCTGCTTAGAATCTGGCTTGCTTCTTTAAGCAGGAGAAATCACAGTGCTGTGGCTGCCTCCATCACTCAGGAGGGGTTCTCTTAGTGTGCTACCAGGTTAACAAAATCCTCACGCAAACTGTAAAGAGCCCTTCCTCTTCTTGGCAGGACTCTCCTATTCTTCAATGGTATTTGGGAAGAATACTTATTCCTTATTTCTATTTTATTTCTCCATTTGAAAAAAATTCCATTATGTTAGCTATTCTGGCTTCTCTGTACTTGCCTTACTCTCTCCTTTCCTTGGTCATTAGAGTTGCTTATGTGATTGGTGAACTGGGGAGCAAGACTTTGTCGGTTATAGTTTAACCCATTCTCTTCACTTTCAGCTTTAGGGCTGGGTATTTACAGGAAGAAGAATTCACACCTGCTATCCACACTGGAAATTTTATGGGGCAGCCTGCCATGTCGAGAGAGCCTGCAGTTGCCTAGCACTTCCTGGGACTGGATGGGTAAATCTATCTAGTGCTGGAGTTAAATGTTAGGAAGCTTACATGTTGAAACAACATTTTCAGATATTAACTGCATCATTTATAAAAAGGGGAATCTGGCTTTCCATTTTCTACTCTTTTGACTTATAGAACATCACTTTTGTTCTGAACTTTGTAAGCTAGAATGGAAGCCACAAGAAAACAGGTTAGTGGTACTTGGAACTTACTTACCTTATCAAAATTTCTCAACAGGTCCTGATCTTCCCAAGAAAATCCAAAGAGGTTAGAGAAGTGTTCTGGATTTCTGTAGATGACGTTTCTTTTATACCTGGAGGAAGACAACACAAATATCATATCTTTAAATCATACTATACAATTGAGAACAAATTTAGTGTTAGATATTCCAGCCTGTCACACTCCCCCAACAGAATTTAGTCATTCATTTTTCTAATACAGATAGACAGACAGACATAGATATAAACATTGGCATAGATGTAAAGATAGAGGTACAGATATTTACTTTAGTTTACCCATTTCTAAATTTGCTAATCTTTCTTTCCTTTGTCAACGGTCAGTGCACTGTATTACTGAAGTGTGTCATGTGTCATACACACTTCATTGGAGAAGCTTGGGAGACTTCTTACTTTTACCTCATCCCTCTGTCATAAGTTGAAAACAATAGAGATAATTATCAGTTTATTCTAACCCTATTAGCCAAATGGACATTAAAAAAACTAGAAAACATACACTGTAATTAACAGATTTCTCAGTTTGATATAGCAATAAAGAAAATAAGTAAATACGGGCATTGGACTAAGAATCAGAACTAGATTCAATTCATAACCCTACCATAATTAGGTAGGCAATTTTGGACAAGTATCTAAACTTCTCCGAGTCTTAATCTCTCCACATATAAAATTAAGAGCTTTGTGCAGAATTTCCTCCAAGTCCCCTTCCATCTTTCAAATTCTGTGATAATTTTCCTTCTGAGGATGTGGTATGATATAGGTAGAATTGTCAGGAGGAATTTATGGTAGCAAAATCCTCATGTTTAGATAAATCTTGAATTTTTGTAAATTTGTTCTAGGTACTCAGTTACTGGCTTCTATCTCTGCTGGGCAATTAGTTACTTGTAGGTAAATGATACTAGATTCACTGTAATCAATTTCAGGTTTTTCTATTGAATAAATCAACTATGTATCTCATGGACTTCAGTAAAATGGGAATTTTAATTCACAGGATTCATAACCATTTGGGGCCAGTGGCTCAGCTGTCTATCTTCCTGCTATGCTAATGTTGAGAGGAAGATGTTGGAATTCTATAGAAACTGGAGAACTAGAGGCTATTTGTAAGATAGCTTACAGAATTTGACATTATATCATGACTTTTTCTCCCCGTCAGATATCTTCCAAGGGAAAAATATTTCTGGTTGAAGTATTCATATCTAATTGTTATTTCATATATCATTGACCTGCAAAAACAATAATAATTCCTAAAATTGAGAATTGAGTGATAACTACAATTACTGTTTACAAAGATAATTTTAAAACTAACCCATGAACATTTTTTGTTGTTGTTTGTAAGTAATGGAGATTAATTTAAGCCTGTATTACATATCCGGTGCTGGAATAAACTCTCTACATTATTTTACAGATTAAGCCTTATAACTACCCTATTAAAATTTTGAATTATGATTCTCGTTTTACAGGTGAAGAAACTGAGGCATGAGTCAACTCCCCAAAGAGAGATAATAAGTGGTGAAGTTAGCAGGTTTGTGTGATCCCAGAGCCTATAGTCCTTACTACGCTATATACCCTGGCCCTACAGAGCTTGTTGGCTACACCTAGGCCAGTAAATATTCAATTTCTATAGGTTCTCTCAGTCCTTTATTATCTGAGCCTCTGAATGCATTGGTTGATATTTTTCTTTTGATATATGAAGGTCTTGTCTGATTTCTCTCCAGGACTATGGTTTTTGTATTTCATTTCTGTGTTTAGGGGAACAAAATGCTGCTTTTTCCATCTTCTAGCCTGAGTTTTCTGCCTGGTATTTAGCATGTTTCAAAGAAATGTGTGCATATCAGGATGCTTACTTTGTATGCACGTGAGTACAGAGAAGTGAGCTAGATGGGTTTGCCTGCAGGTGCAGAGGCATCGGATGTGAAGAAGCACTGTAGTGGGTGGTTGTGAAGATAAGAACCAAGCAGAGAGTTTGTTGATCAGAACAAAGTGAATCATATCATTACACAGACTCACAGAATGTGGGGCTGGAAGAGGCCTCACTAATCAATTAGTTCAAATTTCATAGTGTATAGGTGAAGGAAATAAGATACAAGGTGTTCAGGAACTAAGAACCAGGTTTCTGGATTTCATCCATCCACCCAACGTCTCAATAGTAACACCAAATCCTTAATTACATGTTTATATGCATCTCTTCAAAAAGAAATTTACTACTCTAGGTCTGCATGTATCAATCACACTGTGTGATGTAAGACCCAGAGAGCATAATGCTTACGAAAAAGACCTTGAGGTCAGACCAACCTGAGTCCTAGGGCCAGCAACATCCCTTTCTGCTTGTGGAACTTTAGGAAAGTGACTTAATCTCTTTATGGGACAGTTTCCTTATCTGTAAAATAGGGTAATGAGAGAAGACTCCTCTCTGTGCTGTTTTGGGGATTAAGTGAGAAATTGTTTTAAAAGACTTTGCATTAGGATCTGGCACAGAGTAAGGAAGCATATACAAAAATTACCAGATATCATCTCCATCATCATTATCATCAGCAGCATTAGCATTATTTCTCTTATGTGATGTCTTAAGACATCCTTTGAAAAATGTGTTTTCCTGTTAAATAAGGAAATATAAATCCCAATGAAAGAGATTCTAGATGAAGAACTAACGAAACAGACTGAAATCACCAGCATGGTCCCAGAGACTTTAGGTTTCTCATCAGTGAAATGGAAAAGACACTGATCTCCATATATATTTGAAATTACATATGCAATACTCTGAAAGAATACATTCAGAATTTGATCTTTTGCTGAGGACTGTCCAAATCAGTGGCACTCAAAGCCAGAAGTTCTCATAGCTTCTCATAGCTAGGCCTCATAACTAAAACAAATGATTTTACACAACAAAACAAGAGAGAGAAAAAGAGAAAGCCTCATTTTTTTTTCTTAATCATAAGTTGGTGTGAAGAGATGTCCATTTGGATTCTGCTTCTAGAGAGCTCAGTTATGCGGTATTCATAAAAAGTAGTTCCAAATCAATACAACATGTTTTAAATTTACATTAACATTTAAATTAATGAGAAGCTTAATGTGAGTTATGGCGCTTTAGCTGTTTAGGACTATGTTCCTTCTTGCCAACTTGGAACAGGGTCTATTGACTCACCTTCTCAGTCTCATAAACAGCCTCCAGACTTTATGTGTTTTCAGTGCCAGAGGACTTTCAGGCTGGTGAAAGCTGCCATATTGACATCACCAGGGATTGAAGTTGGCCCTCTCCAATTAAAGATGTAAAATGCTTCCAGCAACTACACACACTTTCCCTTAAGGTCAGATTTCCATACACGGTTGTCAACCCTGGGAATTCTCTAAGATCAGAGCTTACTCCACATCCTCTGGTCACCATTCATTTATCTAACAAATTTTTCTAGAGCACCAACTATGGACATAGAACTGTGCTAAAACAACACAGATTCTACTTCAAGGAATTCATCATCTATTGAATGATACAGCACATATATACATATATAAACAATTCTAGAATAATATGACATCTTCTATGATAAAAGAAGGTACATACTGGGTGGAATTAGAGGCACTTGAATTAGATTGGAGGAGAATTAAGAACAGCTTTCTGAAGAAATAAGGCTTGAAAGACAAGGAAGAATTAGACAATCAAAGAAGAGCAGAAATTCTCACCACTGAAGAGTGGACAGCTCTGAGTGACTTTGCTTCAATGAACAATAAGTTCTGAATGATTAGAGTGAGAGGTGGGGAAAATATGTTTGTGTGTGTTTGTGTATGTGTATATACACATACACACAAAGTGTGGGTGTAAGAAATTAACATGCATTGTTAGGCAGGGACAAGTTCATGAGAGATCTCACATGCCACACTTAGAAGTTTCGACACAATCCTTAAAATGATACAAATGCCGATGGTCTGTTGTATTTTTGTCTATTTTAATAAACTTATAGAGAAGTTTCAAGTTCATAGCAAAATTGAACAAAAAGTACAGAGTTCCCATATATCTCCTATCCCCACACATGCAAAACCTCCCACACTATGGACATCCCACACCACAGTGATACATTTTTTACAATTAATGACCCTACATTGACTCACCATTATCACCCAAAATTTATGGTTTGCATGAGTTCAGTCTTGTTATTGTATATTTTATGGGTTTGGACAAAAGTATAATGACATGTATCCACCATTATAGTACCATACAGAGTAGTTTAACTGCCCTAAAAATCTTCTGTGCTTCACGTATTCATCTCTCCCCTCTCTCCCCACAACCCAGGGCAACGAATGATTTTTTTAATTGTCTCCATAGTTTTGACTTTTCCAGAATGTCATATAGTTAGAATTGTATAGTATGTAGCCTTTTCAGATTGGCTTCTTTCACTTAATAATATGCACTAAGATTCCTCCATGTTGTTTTTTTGATGGCTTGATAGCTCATTTCTTTTTAGTACTGAATAATATTCCATTGTCTGGATATACAACAGTTTATTTATCCATTTACCTACTGAAGGACATATTGCTTGCTTCCAAGTTTTGGCAATTATGAATAAATCTGCTATAAACATCTGTGTGCAGGTGTTTGTGTGGACATAAGTTTTCAACTCTTTTGGGTAAATACCAAGAAGCACAATTGCTGGATAGTATGATAAGAGTATAGTTAGTTTTGTAAGAAATCATCAAACTGTCTTCCAAGGTGGCTGTACCATTTTGCATTCCCACCAGCAGTGAATGAGAGTTCCTGTTGCTCCACATCTTCACCAGCATTTGGTTTTGTCAATGTTTTCAATTTTGGCCATTCTGATAGGTGTGTAGTGGCATGTTGTCATTGTTTTAATTTACATTGCCCTAATGACATAGGATAAGGAGCATCATTTCACATGTGTATTTGTTATCTGTATATCTTCTTTGGTGAGGTGTCTGTTCAGGTCTTTGTCCTGTTTTTTTAATGGGGTTGTTTTCTTATTGTTGAGTTTTACAAGTTCTTTGTGTATTTCGGATGACAGTCGATTATCAGATGTATCTTTTGCAAACATTTTCTCCCATTCCTCTCATTCTCTTGACAGTGTCTTTCACAGAGCAGAAAATTTTAATTTGAATAAAGTTCAACTTATCAATTATTTCTTTCATGGATCATACCTTTGGTGGCTTGACAAAAAAGTCATTGCTGTATCCAATGTCATCTGGGATTTCTTGTATGTTATCTTCTAGGAGTTTTATAATTTTCCATTTTACATTTGTGAAGGGTGTAAGGGTGTAAGGTCTGTGTCTAGATTCTTTTTTTTTTTTTTTTTTTTTTGTATGTGGATGTCTAGTTGTTCCAACACCATTCCAGAGATAGCTACCAAAACTTTTTTGGTTTTCAAGCTCTTGGTCAACACCACATGGTCAGCTAATAATCATAATTATTAGAAACTAGTAAACTGGTATTGTATTTATTGGCAAATAAATGTCTTGATACTTGGCATTAAAATAATGGAAATGGGCCTCTACTGGTGAAATTAAAGGTATTCATGATATGTGGGTTGACTTACATATTTTGGGGACACTCCTCATTTTTATATTAACACAGTTTAAGAATCAAGTGAGGCATGAAGCTTATATCCTTATGTTATGAAAGATACCTGAGGCTTGATGCATAAATTTTTCTCTGCCGAGCCATGAGTTAGAAGAATATTTCATTGGCTGATCCAACTAAAACAATATACAAAATCTGCCTTTGGAATGCTGTCTGCTGAAAGGTGGCATTCAGAGCATCTAAAAGAACAAACTTTGAAAAGATTGGAACTTTCAAAAGAACGGAACTTTGTTGCATTTTCAGAACTATTTTTTGATTACTCACCAATGCAAGCATGTATGTCCAAAAAACATATGTGTTCTTGGCAAAATCAGGTCAGCAACTTTGCTTTGCTATGACCTAGTAATGAGAGTATAGCTAATTCTTATTCAGCTCAGGCTTCTTTGCCTGTTACTATCTACCAGAAAGAGTCTAGTGCCTACATGTTGTGCAGGACCAAAGCATGTTAGATCAACTTGCAACACTTAACATGTCCAAGGAGCAAACAGGAAACTGCTGCATCCTGAGTGTGGTAAGAAAGGTACTGTTAGAAATAGACATTGGAAGTGAGAGTAGCATGACATATATACACTACCGAATGTAAATTAGTTAGCTAGTGGGAAGCAGCAGCATAGCACAGGAAGATCAGCTCAGTGCTTTACAATGACCTAGAGGGGTGGGATGAGGAGGATGGGAGGAATATTCAGGAGGGAGGGGATATGGGGACATATGTATGCATATGGCTGATTCACTTTGTTGTACAACAGAAACTAACACAGTATTGTGAAGCATTTATACTCTAATAAAGATCTATTTAAAAAAAAGAAAAAGAAATAGACATTGAAGAGGTAGACAAGAAGAAAAAATGGCAGGACTTTTAGCTCCTGATAATATTTTTGGATTGAATTCTCAGTGTAATAGGAATCATGTAAGATATAAGAAGAGAGTGCCTCTGATCTGCTTTATATTTTTTAAAGATGATATTAACCAATGTGTAGAAAATAGATTGCAATGGTAATATTGGGTTCAGGGAGGAAAGTTGAGGAATACTTCAGAAGTGCAGACAAGAGTAATAAAGGCTCAGACACAGTGATAGAAATGGATGTGAGAAATGTGGATGGACTTTGAGACATTTTTTGGGAAAAAATCTCAGTGGGATTTGCTTGTTGATTGGAAGTGAAAAATAGGACAAGGAAAGACTCCTAGGTTTGGGGCAGCTGGTGGGAAATCTTCAGTGCTGAATGTGGCTACCGGAGAAGGTATGTGCTGGAGGGTTGAGGTTCATGCTTACTGCTAAGGGGTGTCTCTAGCAATGGCAGAGGAAGACATATCATAAGCCTTCTGTTGACTTCCCCATGGATCCATGCAGAAAGTCACTGATTCCCACCACAGGGCTTTCAACACAGACTACCTGTGGAGGGCACTTGCCAGTGGGGTCATGTGAGATGTCTTGTTCACACTGGAAGCCCTCTTTTTTCAAGTCTAAGTAGAAAGATCCAAATGGGAAGTGTCAGTGTTTCAGATTTATTTCAAATTCATTGAGCCTTAGTGTTTCGTTGTAGAAAATGAATGACCAAGAAGAAGGTGTCTATCTTTATCTACCATCATTAAGAAGATAATATTCATCAAAAGCTATAGAGCTTCAACATTATTCTTGGCTCTTAGTTCAGTGCATGAATATGTTTTCATAGTCATTGATTTAGTCAGTTAGTCATTCCATCTGTCAGTCTATTGATCAGAGGTCTGCTTAATAAACATTTCCCATAAATTAGCCATGCACTGGCTAAGTACTGGAGATGAGTCTTATATAACTCTTCTTTGGTCTCTATATCTCCTAGATATTTAGCCTGTTAAGCACCAACAAAAGATCTCAAATTTATTTATATATTTATTTTTAAATTTTTATTTTAAAATTTTTATTGGAGTATAGTTGATTTAGATTTTTTAAAAAAATTTTTATTGGAGTACAGTTGATTTACAATGTTGTATTAGTTTTAGGTATACAGCAAAGTGAATCTGTTATACATGTACATATATCCACTCTTTCTTAGATTCTTTTCCCATATAGGCCATTACAGAGTATTGAGTAGAGTTCCCTGTGCTATACAGTAGGTCGTTATTAGTTATCTGTTTTATACATAGTAGTGTGTATATGTCAACCTCAATCTCCAAATTTATCCCCCCTTAACCCTTGGTAACCATATGTTTGTTTTCTACATCTGTAACTTTATTTCTGTTTTGTAGATAAGTTCATTTGTACCCCCATTTTTTTTTTTAGATTCCACATATAAGTGATATCATATGATATTTGTCTTTCTCATTACTCAGCCAAAAAAAAAAAAAAAGAACGAAATAATGCCATTTGCAGCAACATGGATGGACCTAGAGGTTGCCAAACTGACTGTAGTAAGTCAGACAGAGAAAGTCAAATGCAATTTAGAAAACTGACTTCACTGCACTCTATAGTGACTCTGGTACTATTGTAAAAATTAAGGATCAAACAAACAATAAAATTGATTGCTTTTATATTTGATTTATGAAATCTCTACATCCTTTAGAAAATCAGATTTTATTTTTATTTTAGACTTCCAATTTCTAATTGTGGATGTATTTGAGATTCTTTTTTTTAAGGAATGGGATCAATATATACATATATATAATTTCATGATCTTTACAAATGTTAATAGGTATGTAATGTAGATACTAACTAGATTTATACACAAGCCTACTCAAACTGAAATATTTTCATGTATATTTTAAAATAATTTTGCTTGCATAGGGAGAACTAAAATGAAAACATTTACACCCAAACTTGATATTATACTGTGCTTTTCCATGGCCTGTATAGCTTTGAATAGAGACCTTTCAACATTTTGTGTCACAGTATTTCATCTAAAGTGAAGTTAATACTATGAAGCCACTTTAAACTATTCTTATTTAACATGAGAATCAGGAGGCTGGTGTCCAGGAAGTTTTCTAGGCTCTTTGGTTTTTAATCTCAAAATAACAGAGCATATCATTACTATTATCTGTAGTAAAAAGGTTAAGAAAGCAAGAGGTGAATTGCCAAAGGAATACATTCACATCATTATCAGTTCAGCGATACAAGAAGTCAACATGTTGTAATTTTTTTTCATAGTTTTCTTTAGTTATTGGAGACAACTAAAGTGGTTGACAAGTTACATGTATTTATGAAATCATGTAATCACATTTTCTCTTGTACTTCTCTAAGGCAGGCAATAAGAGTCAACTACTGAGATAACTCTTATTGGATCAACATTTAACAACTGAGGTACAGGACATTTCCTGAGGGTTTATGACCAGGTTGAAAAAAAATTGGTAACCTCAGGAATTCCCGGGTGGTATCACTTTTTAGTTTATTTTTGCCTCAGAGATTAATAATCATGATGATTATTTCTGCCATAATTTAAAAATAGGAGAGAACTTATATCTATTCAAATATGGACTATTTTATGGTTTCAGGGCTGTCAACTGAAGCCATGTCACATGAGCCATGCTCAAAGGCTATAAGGGTATGGAGTCTGAAGAAAGCAAATAGACTTGGAGGACACTGGCCAGGAATCTGGGTCCCTGCATTGTTCTGGGAAAATGCAATGAAAACTGTTTGGTGTGCCTCAAGGTATAGAATAAGAACTCAATGTGGTAATGACAGGAAATGCAATTTCAGCTCAGTGTAAAATTAAGTGTCTAAGCCATCAAAGCTATCCAAGGGTAGAACAGACTGCCTTTGAAGGTAGTGAGTTTATTGTCATTTGAGTATTCAAGTGTAGGCTGCACAGCCACTTGGTAATTACTTTCTTACTTAATATAGTGTCATTCTCTGAATCCAATGAGTTATGCCAGTTTGGTATTAACTTAATGAAGAAGAGGCAGTTGAATTATGAACATATATGAATTGCAGTTGCTTGTGTGGTAGAGTTTGAGATGGAATTAGTAGCATCGGCCTAAGTGCCATAACATATAAATGAACACGGGAGAAGCAGTTTTTCTGATGGAGCTTTCTCTACCTACGTGGCCTTTAAAAATCAAATACACTTGAGCAGTGTATTAGTTTCCTAGGACTGCAATAACGAAGTACCATAAATGGAGTGGCTTTAAACAACAGAAATTTATTCTCTTACAGTTCTGGAAGCCAGAAGTTCAAAATCAGATGTGGGGGTGATATGACATCAGCAAAATGGCAATGAGATGTCCCTTGGACATATTCTCCCCTTAGCAACAATGATTTGGTATCCATTCACAGACAAAAGTGCCTTCATGGGAGCTCTGGGATTCAGGAGGAGATTGGGAAATCCTAGTGAAGTCCAAGACCAAAGAGAGCCAGTCAGGCTTGCAAGAAGGCAGCTGACTCACTGACCGTGGTCTTGGCTACAGAAACATAAATATCTCTGGACCCCTGAGAACTTGGCTATAGCCCCTTTTGGCTTTGGATCTGTCACCAACACCATATACCAAGAGACCTGGGAAAAGTCACATCCACCCATGCAGCAGGAAATAGACATATGGACATTGGTTCAAGCCATGGACCCTGAAGTGTCCTGTGAACCAGCTTCAGACCTTCTTGCCCACAGTCTGTGAGTCTCTGGAGGAGGGCCCACCAAATTCAGTCAGACTGTAGACTGAAAGTGCCCTGTAACTGGGCTCCAGCATGTCCCAGTCTGTGAGCATTCTTGCTGGCATAGGGACCCTGCAGGAAACACTCCTGTCTGCAACTACAGAGATCCTGAATGGGCCTTATACTAGGCATCAGCCCCTGCTGAGCTGCAGCCTCATGAACTGGAGAGTGGACACAGGAATCAGGCAAGAGAACCTCCTATCTGCACCCACAGAAATTCTGAAAGGTCCCTATATGCTGATCCAGCTTCCTCATGGCCACAGTCAGCCAGTCTGGCAGCAGGAGTCATTCCCATCTGTGCTCCTGGAGAGCCCTGGTCCTATACTCAGCTTCAACTCCTCCCGCCGTTGTCAGAGACCAGTCCAGTTTGCCTAGAGACCTGGCTCAAGACATTACAACTGCCACTACATAAATATAAAGGATTCTAAGAGGACACTATGAACAATTATAAGCCAAAAAATTGGATAACCTAGAATCAATGGATAAATTCCTAGAAACGTACAACCTACCAAGACTGAATCACAAAGAAATAGAAAATTTGAACAGATCAGTAAGGATTAAGGACATTGAAGCAGTCATCAAAAAACCTCTCAACAAAGAGAAGCCCAGGACGAAATGGCTCTACTGGTGAATTCCACCAAACATTTAAAGGAGAATTAATGCCAATCCTTCTCAGACATGTCTAAACAATTGAAGGGGAGGGAACACTTCCAAAATCATTTTGTATAGCCAGTATTACCCTGATATCAAAGCCAGATAAAGACACTGCAAGAAAATAAAACTACAGGCTAATATCCTTGATGAATATAGATATAAAAATTCTCAAAATAATTCTAGCAAACTGAATTCAATATGATCAGATGGAATTTATTTCTGAAATGCAAGGATGGTTCAACATACACAAATCAATTCACATGATACACCACATTAATATAATGAGGATAAAAATCATATAGCCCTCTCAATACATGCAGAAAAAAGTGTTTGATAAGATTCAATTCCCTTTCATGATAAAAGTTCTCAACAAATTGGGTATAGAAAAAACATACCTCAATATAATAAAGGTCATATATGGGAAACCCACAACCAGCATCATACTCAATGATGAAAAGCTTAAAGATTTTCTTCTAAGATCAGGAACAAGACAAGGGTGCCCACTATCACCACTCTTATTCAACATTGTATTAGAAGTCCTAGCCAGAGAAATTATGCAAGTAACAGACACACAAGTCATCCAAATTGGAAAGAAAGAAGTAAAATTGTCTCTGCTTGCAGATGATGTGATTTATGTACAGAAAATGCTAAGAGTTCCACCAAAAAGCTGTTGGAACTAATAAATGAACTTAGTAAAGTTGCAGGATACAAAATCAGCATACAAAAATCAGTTTTGTTTCTATACACTAACAATAAAATATCTAAAAAAGAAATAAAACAATCCCATTTAGAAAGAAAACAGCATCGAAAACAATAAAATACTTAGGAATAAATTCAACCAAACAGCTGAAAGATCTAACTGAAAACTATAAGATATTGATGAAAGAAATTGAAGAAGACACAAATAAATGGAAAGATATCATGCATCCATTGATCAGAATTAGTACTGTTAAAATGTTTCTGCTAGATATATACTAGTATACTAGACATATACCAGTATACTAGATGTATATAAACTTAAAGCTCTTTATAGATTCAATGTAATCCCTTATCAAAATTTTAATGGCATTTTTCACAGAAATGTTAAAACAAATTAAATTAGTATGGGACCACAAGGACCTCCAATTGCTTTCTCTTTCTTGAGAAAAACGTGGAGTTCCTGATTTCAAAATATACTTCAAAGCTATAGTAATAGAAACAGTATGGTACTGGCATAAAAAGAAATACATAGACTGATGGAAAAGAATAGAAAACCCAAAAATAAACTTAGGCAGATACAGTCAACTAATGTTTGACAAAGGAGCTGTGAATACTCGGGTCAAAGATAGTCTTATTAATAAATATTGTTAATGCTGAATATTTACATGTAAAAAATTGAAATTGGACTCCCATATTACACCAATCACAAATATAACTTGAAGTGGATTAAACACTTAAATGTAAGAACTTAAACCGTAAAACTCCTAGAAGAACACATAGGGGAAAAGTTATTTAACATTGGTCTTGGCAACAATTTTTTGGATATGATACCAAAAGCAAAAGCAATAAAAAAAAAAATTAACAAGTGGGACTACATCAAACTAAAAAAGTTTCTGCACAGCAAAAGAAACAATCAACAGAATGAAGAGGCATCCTACCGAATGGGAGAAAATATTTGCAAACCATATATCAGATAAAGGGTTAATATCTAAAATATATAAAGAACTCATATAACTCAGCAAAAAAACCCCCAAACAATCCAATTTAAAAAATGAACCAATGGGCTTCCCTGGTGGCGCAGTGGTTGAGAATCTGCCTGCTAATGCAGGGGACACGGGTTCGAGCCCTGGTCTGGGAAGATCCCACATTCCGCAGAGCGACTAGGCCCGTGAGCCACAACTACTGAGCCTGCGTGTCTGGAGCCTGTGCTCCGCAACAAGAGAGGCCACGATAGTGAGAGGCCACGATAGTGAGAGGCCCGCGCACCGCGATGAAGAGTGGCCCCCACTTGCCGCAACTAGAGGAAGCCCTCGCGCAGAAACGAAGACCCAACACAGCCATAAATAAATAAATAAATAAATAAATAAAGTTAAAAAAAAATGCGTTGATACAACCATGTCTCACTTTAAAAAAAAAAAAAAAAAATGGACCAAGGTATTAAATAGACATTTTTTCAAAGAAGACATACAAATGGCCAAAATGTACATGAAAAGATATTAAATATCTACTAGTCACTAGGGAAATACAAATTAAAACCACAATGAAATATTATTTCATACCTGTTAGAATGGTTATTTTAAAAAAGACAAGGGATAACAAGTGCTGGTGAGGATGTGGAGTAAAGGGAACACTTGTGCACTGTTTGTGGAACATAAATTAGTGCAGCCAGTATGGAAAACTGTGGAGGTTCTTCAAAAACTTAAAAATAGAACTACCATATGATTTAGCAATCACATTTCTGGGTATATATCTGAAGAAAATGAAATCAAGATCTCAAAGAGATATCTGCAACACCCTGTTTGTTATATTCATTGTAGCATTATTTGCAATAGCCAAGATGTGGAAACAACTTGTGTCCACCAATGGATGAATGAATAAAGAAAATGTTGTGTATACATACACAATGGAATAGTATTCAGCAATGAGAAAGAAGGAAATCCTACCATTTGCAACAACATGGCTGGATCCTGAGGACTTTAAACTAAATGACATGTCAGGCAGAGAAAGACAGATACTGTATGATCTGACTTATAAGGGGAATCTAAAAAAAGCTCCAAACTCATAGAAACAGGGAGTAGATTGGTGGTTGCCAGGGGCAGGGTGGTGGGGAAAATGGGGAGATATTGGTCAAAGGGTACAAACTTCTAGTTGTAAGATGAATAAGTCTTGAGGATCTAATGTATAGCATGTTGACTATAGTTAACATGTTGTATTACATACCTGAAAGTTTCTAAGAGAGTAGATCTTAAATGTTCTCAGCACACACACAGAAAAATTGTAATCATATGAGGTGATAGATGTGTTAACCAACCTTATTTTGGTAATCATTTTGCAATATATACATCTATTAAATCATTACTTTGTACAAAAACTTACACAATGTTGTAAGTCAATTATATCTCAATAATGTTAGAAAAACCAAAATTGAATTTTAGATTAACAATGAATAATTGTTTAGTATAAGTATGTGTCAAATATATGAACTGTCAGTCTGAAAATCAAATTTAACTGGGGGAAAAAATGATGTGGGCAGGCCCTGCTGCCTTTCAAATTCTACTTGAGAATCTTTCCTGTCTCTTTTAGCTTTTGGTGATTCTAGCTATTCCTTGGTTGGTAGCAGCATAACTCAAATTTCTGCCTCCATCTTTACATGGTCTTCTTCCTTCTACTGCGTGTCTCTTCCTTATTTCCAAATTTCCCTCTCTTTATAAAGTCATTGGATTTAGGGCCCGCCCTAACTCAGTGTGACTTCATCTTGACGTGATTACATCTGCAAAGTTACTATTTCCAAATAAGGTCACATTCATAGCTATCAGGGGTTAAGAACTCAACATATGTTTTGGGAAAATACAATTCAGCCCACAACAAGCAGTTTTACATCTTTTCATCATCAGCACTTACATGTGAATTAAGGTATCTGACTTTTCCTTTTAATGTTCTCCCTTTCTTGGGTTTCAATTTCCAAAATCCTATCACTTTTACTTTACAGTCTAACAAAACTGAAGCACGCGTATCCTTAAATACATCATTTTCTCTCATATGATTGTTCATGACTAGAGCGTCCTGCTCTGTCCACCTGACAACTCTCTAGTTGTTCTTCAAATTTTAGCACCATCATAAATTTTTTCTATCTACTGGGAAAAATTGAGTGTCCTTCTCCCTTTGTTTTCATCATACCATATACAGATATTTCCATTAAGCCAATTATCAGACCATATCACTAACATTTCCTTATTATATATATATATATATATATATATAATTATAATGTATATTTAATTATAAAATAACCAAGGAAAAAAATTGCTTATCTGATGTAATTACTGCAGGCTTGGTGCTCTAGGTGGAAAAACCTAACAATATTTGGGCTCACTCTGTTTTAGTATGTACAGAGAGAATGCCACAGGGGATCCTGTTTCATTTTCTATTGACGGACACCTATCATGCTTTTAAAAGTTTTTTCATTAAGACTCTTACATGATTTCTAAATATTAAGTTTATACCTACTGGGAACATTTACTTATTACCCAAGACACAGTGCAACATTTCAGTGAAAATTTTAATAATGGTTTCAGAAGATACTGTCAAGAAAAGCATGCCATTGGGTACCATTATCCATAAGGACAGTAGGATAGAGTTTAGGAAAGCATGTTGAGGACATAATAAAACATTTTAAGAGCAGTTTATATCAGTGCTTCACAGTAATACACCACAAAATATGGGTAGTGGGGGAAGGTAATTACATTTCATTTTGCCCTCTGCATGCTATCTCACTGGTGGTATTCACTCATAATTGGTTACTTGAAAGAATCCAGCAATTACAAGCATATTAATTAATGAGCAAAGCATTAAGCAGAATAATGAATTCACCAGACACATACATATACACATACGTTACATACATATGTGTAAACATACATAAATAAGCTAGCCAGCCAGTCAGCAGAGAGTGAGGTATGATAAGCATCAACATAGTCAGCCACTATGGAGAACATTATGGAATTTCCTTAAAAAACTAAAAATAGAGCTACCATATGATCCTGCAATCCCACTCCTGGGCATATATCTGGGGAAAACCATAATTTGAAAAATACATGCACCCCAATGTTCATTGAAGCACTATTTACAATAGCCAAGACATTGAAGCAACCTAAATGTCCATTGACAGATGAATGGATAAAGAAGATGTGGTATATTTATACAATGAAATATAACTCAGCCATAAAAGAGAATGAAATAATGCCATTTGCAGCAACATGGCTGGACCTACAGATTATCATACTAAGTGAAGTAAGCCAGGCAGAAAAAGACAAATATCATATGATATCACTTATATGTGGAATCTAAAAAAAAATGATGCAAATTAACTTATACACAAATCAGAAATAGACCCACAGACATAGAAAACAAACTTATGATTACCAAAGGGGATGGGGGGATGGGATAAATCAGGAGTTTGTGATTAACATATATACACTACTATATATAAAATAGATAACACACATGGACCTACTATATAGCACAGGGAACCCTACTCAATATTTTGTAATAACTTATAAGGGAAAAGAATCTGGAAAATATATATGTGTGTATGTATAACTGAATCACTTTGTTATAAACCTGAAAGTAACAGAACATTGCAAATCAACTATACCACAATAAGAAAAAAACAAAACAAAACAAAACATAGTTGGGGATATCTATCTCAAATTTTCACTTTATTTATTTTTCTCATTCTCTATCTCTTCCACCCTCCTTTCATTTCTTCCTTTCCTTTTATTTTCTTTTTCCTTTTTATCATTTCATTATCTTCTGTGTAACAGATCACCATCTACAACTCAGGAAAATATAACATGAACGCACTGTCTAAAACATTTAGTCTGAGCTCACTCTTCAATATTACGGCTCCTTTCCTAAATAGTAATTATATCTTGGGTATGACAACCGTTTGAAATTACTAGTGAAAGCACTTTTCTTCTCTCCCCCGCCATTTTGAAAGAATTAGATCTTTTTTCAGGTGCAAAACTTTCAAAAGGCTCAATATTAATGACATATTATTCAATAATCTCAAGTCATTCTACATTTCATATCCCAAACAAAATTATGATCCAACTATGAACTAATATGATAAAAATCATAAGTGAAATGAAGTAAGCACTAGAACTCAGCTTGTACACCTAACACTAATCTTATTCCTCAGAAGACTTGATAATATTGTTATGATGAAACTCTTTGGGAAGTGATTTTTAAAATGAAAACGACTCTAGGGAAATAAATATCACCTAAACTTTCTCCAGAGGTCTATATAGAATATACATAAATCTCATCTATTCAGAGTTATCTTCATTACAAATAAAATTTTGGGGAGCCTGATAGAAAAAAGCTTGATACTATTTCTAGCCAGCTGATTATAAAGAGGAAAAGAGGCTCCTGATGTTACAGGTTTGCCACAGAACTGAGGGGGCTGCAGAAAGCCAGAGATGGATGCTGTTTGCTGGAAGTTTATGTTCACACTTCTCATATTCCTGTTTCAAGAGGAGTAACCAGTTACAAAGGACCAGAGGGTGTTTTTGCACCTTTTCCTCCTCTTGATTAAGGTAGACTTCACAGCCCAAGTGCAACAGGCAGTGTTTCCGCAGACTGGAGTCCTCCCAGGAGCGTATTATCTATCTCTGTAGGAGCTGGAGGCTTTAGATTGGTTCAGGGTTGATAGACACCACTTTGCCATCAGCAATTTCTTTGTATCCAGAAAAGAAAGTGGTGTCAGGTATGGTATATTTTCTTTGGATAGTTTACAGGAGTCGTCCCATACAACAGGAAGCCATACATTTCCACAATATAATGAAAATAGCCTGGGTTTTAGAATCAAAAACACCTCCAGTTCCACATCTGTTAGTTGGAAAAAGTGGTTAACGTATGTGGGCCTGGTTTTTAATCTTTAAAATGGTAAAACAAAACAAAACAACCTATTTCAGGGGGCTGTCATGTGAATTAATGTGTTTTAAAATTTTTAATATTCTAGAATATAAATCCAGCAGAGTAGGTACCTTGATCATATTTTTCTCTCTCTTACCCCAAGTTCCTAGGGCAGCATCTTGCATAAAATAGGCACTTAATATATCTTTTAGATTGTACTGATTGAACATATTCAGCATACTGAAAAACTTTTTTAACCCAGGTCCTAACATAAACAAGATCAACAGTGATACAATATGGTTTTTGGCAAAAACTTTTTGTTCATAATAAAATATTACTTTTAATATTGGAAGTGTTTAAGGTGACCAGCTGGACAGTTGAAGAGAACTTATCAACGTGTAATTCTATTCATTTATTCTCCTCCATTTTTTGTGAACTTTCTCTAAAGAGCAATAGCAAAGGTTAAGTCCATGGTTTTGGATGATTATAAAATTTAAAGGTAATTTTAATACTTCAAGTAAAAAGAAAACCGGTATTTACTTGGAAATTTGGCATATGTGTTTCCAGGAGAGTAAAAATCTAATGACTTCATGGATGTATGACTTTTGCCACTTCTTCTTGCTGTGTTTTAAAATGAATAACTGAAAATTTTGTTTGGGAAACAATTTCATTCAAATTGCTTATATTCTCTATTGCTTTAGCATATTCTAATTTTTCTAAGTATTCTCCACTTCATCCTCCTTCCCATCCTGCCCAGGCATATGGTTATTTCTACTTCATATACTATTTTCCAACGTACAAAACTAATAGGCAAAAGAAATTATGCATATGGCATTCTGATTTTTCTTTTGCTCCCATGGGCAGAAACATGAGAAGTTCACCATTGAGCCCAGTTTACAGTTCAAGTGTTGGTTAGTATTAAAACAGTGCTGGATAAGGATGTAATCACACACCTACTTTCACCCACCTACATTGTTTAAAAACTGCTCTCCTCTTAATACACTCTGATTAAGAAATGTGTGTATGGTGGGTGGGCTAATTTGGGATGGGGGTAGGGAGAGATAATTGAAAAATTAAATTTTTTTATTATTTTTCTCCATTATAATATACTATGTACATAAATATTAAATATGTACATAAATATATATTAAATATAATAAATATTAAATAAATCTATTAAATATAAATAGTGTACAACATGTACAACATGTTGTTCATGTGTACAACAGATTTGTGAATGTTGAACCATCCTTGCAGCCCTGGAGTAAATTACACTTGACAGGGTGTATGATCCTTTAAATGGGTTGCTGAATTCGGCTTGCTAATATTTTGTTGAGGATTTTTGCATTTATGTTCATCAGGGGTATTGGCCTGTAATTTTCTTTTTGATGGTGTCTTTGGTTTTGATAACAGGGTAACACTGGCCCTGTAAAATGAGTTTGGAACAATTCCTCTTTGATTGTTAGGAAGAGTTTGAGAAGGATAGAAATTAAATCTTTGAATGTTTGCTAGAATTCACCAGTGAAGACATCTGGTCCTAGACTTTTGCTTGTTGGAAGTTTTTGATTACTGCTTTAATCTCCTTGCTAGTTAATTGGTGTATGCAGACTTTCTATTTCTTCATGATTCAGTCTTAGAAGATTGTATGTTTCTAGGAATTTATCCATTTCTTCTAAGTTTTTCAATTTCTCAGCATATAATTGTTCTTAGTAGTTTCTTAGGATCCTTTGTATTTCTGTGGTATCAGTGGTAACTTCTCTTTTATTACTGATTTTATTTATTTGAGCCCTCTCTCTTTCTTTTTGATGAGTATAACTAAAGATCTGTCAATTTTGTTTATCTTTTCAATGAACCATCTCTTAGTTCCTTGATCTTTCTTATTGTCTTTTTATTCTCATTTTCATTTATTTCTCCTTTGATCTTTACTATTTCCTTCCTTATACTAATTTGGGCTTCATTTTCTCTTCTTTGTCTAGTTCCTTTAGGTGTAAACTTAGATTGTTTATTTGAGATTTTTCTTGTTTCTTGAGGTAGGCCTGTATTGCTATGAGCGTATCTCTTAGAAGTGTTTTTGTTGTTTCTCATAAATTTTGGTATGTTTCTGTTTTTATTTGTCTTTAAGTATTTTAAAATTTCTCCTTTGATTTTTTTTAATGACTCTTTGATTATACAGTAGCATGCTGTTTAATCTCCACATTTTTGTGATTTTTCCAGTTTTCTTTCTTGTAATTGATTTTTAGTTTCATATCATTGTTTGGAAAATATGGTTGATATAATTTAAATCTTCTTGAATTTATTGAGACTTGTTTTGTGGTCTAACATGTGATCTATCCTGGAGAATGTTTCATGTGCACTTGAGAACAATGTTTTCTGCTGTTTTTTGCATGGAATATTCTGTATATATCTTTTAAGTGCATATGATATAATATATAGTTTAAGGCACCTACTTGCTCATTGATTTTCTGTCTGGATGATATACCCATTGATGTAAATGGGGTATTAAAGTCCCCTAATATTATTGTATTGCTGTCAATTATTCCCTTTAGTTCTGTTAATTATTGCTTTGTATATTAGGTGCTCCTATATTAGGTGCATATATGTTTACAAATGTTATATCCTCTTCTTGGATTAAACCCTTTATCATCACATAACACCCTACTTTGTCTTTTATTAGTCTTTGTTTTAAAGTGTATTTTTCTGACACCAGCTTTCCTTTTGTTTCCAATTGCATGAAATATATTTCTCCATTCTTTAACTTTCAGTCTGTGTGTATCCTTATTTCTTCAGTGAGTCTCTTGTAGGTAGCATATAAATGAGTCTTTTCTTTTTTTAGTTCATTCAGCCACTCAGTCCTTTGATTGGAGGATTTAGTCCCTTTACATTTAAAGTAATTATTGATAGGTAAGTATTTATTGCCATTTAAAATATTTTTTTCTGTTTTTTTAGTTTTTTTCTGTTCCTTTCTGAGAGAAGCCATAATAACTTTTATTGACTGTTTACTTTGTGCAAGCACTCTGATAAGTGCACTGCAACACTCTCTCATTTAATTCTCCCAGTGTCACAATATAAGAATTCTAACTTTATTTTACAAAAAAGTAAATTGTAAATCAGAGAAGTTAACCTAATTGTTTAGTACCATGATGCTAAAGCATAGCAGAGGTGAGGTTAAGTCTCAGGTCTGTTTATTCTGGCTCCCCTTCACTAAGGAGAAATGAGAGTTGTTTTTCATAAATACAAAGAAAAGAAAAAAATTAAATTGCAAAAGCCTAAAATTAAGGCTGTATAATGACTTATCTATGGTGAGAGAAGATTTAAAGATGAAGATTCTACCAGCAGAGATAAATTCAAAATGTTGTGTATTCTTGTTAGGTATGTAACATTCTGGTGGTGAATGCAGCACAAAACAAATTAACAAAACCTTGAACTTGCCATGGCTCCATGGCAAGTTGTCTGTTCGTGTCATGGAATCAAAGGTTGTAGGGGGGAAAATCAACTGTTGAAAACCTTAAAACCAGGTGATACCTGATATTTCTTATTTCTTTCTTCAATTAAAATATGTGAACTTAAAAAACTTTTAAATTTATACTAATTTGGTTGCCTTATCTTCTTACAGAGTTCAAAAGACAGAAGCAAAGACAGGCATCACAGTTGATACATCACTTTTCATATCTCATCTTTTCTTTGCCTGAGTGGCAAGGTTAGGTTCAATTGTAAAAAGAAATATAAATTGATGTTCCTGTGCTTGGAAAATATTAGGATGCCATTGAATATCTGAACCTTAATATGGAGTCTTTTCTGAGGTTTTCTTCATAAATAATAGCTCAGTATTAAGCTTTGGATTCTGATGATACAGAATATGTTACTGGTATTTTTCAAAGCAAGACGATTAAATCGTTCTAAAGAAAATACAGCAAAACTTGTCTGTATCTAAGCTCTATATTTGGAAAATCCAAATATAACCATACCCAAAATTAACCATACTTAGCTTTATCCATAGTATATTAATGCATACATTTGGAGCAAATTTAATTTTTGAAAATTCAATTTAAGCACTTTAAAAAGTAAAGGCTCGTACTTTATAAATCAGTGAAGGAAATACTTACAATTCAACAAAAAAAATGGGTGAATAAAATGGAGAACCATTTGATAGAAAAATAAAGACAAAGTTTCCAAAAACCTATGAAAAACTGTGTAGCATCACTATTTCAAAGAAGTAAATAACAATGAAATACTGGCTTCATCTATCAGTTTTGTAATTTTCTTTTAAATGTGATCATTAAAGCCTCAGTTAAAAGCACCTCTTCTGAGAGACTAGTTGTATTTAAAGTGGCTCTCTTTCCAAGTTACTTTGTTACCTTATCTATATACTAAGTATTGCTTATCATACTATGTAATTTCCCTTTTACACTTGTCTACCTATCTATCGATCTATCTATCACCTATCTATCTATCTCTATCCATTCATCCATCATCTGCCCATACATCTACCTTTTTATCTATCCACATCTCCATTTATCCCTCTATTTTTTTTTTACTACCTATCTTTTGCCAAGTAGAACGTGGGCTCCATAAGTTCAGCAATAATGTTTCTCTTACTTACCACCTCATCCCTTGCCTAGGATAGTGTCTGAAACTTAAGTGGCGCTCATAAAGTGGTCCTTGAAGGAATGAGTACATGCTACAGAGTAAAGAATGTATAGATAAACTGGCTCACTACTGTTAGAAATGTATTAATAAAACCTAGCTTATATATACTTTGACACAGTTGCAAAAAAATGAACTTTTGTGTATAGAGAAATACATAATGCAGTAATATTTGTGATAGCAAAAATCTGGAGTTACCCTAAATTTGTCAGTAGGAGGGTGGTTAAACAAATTTCTTGGTATCCATATGATGAGGATACTATTAACCATTAAAACCATTTGGTTATTTATATTTATATGGGATGATACCTAAAGATCTCAAAGTTCTATTTTTCATTTTTTAAAGGCTAGATGCAGTACAGTTCTTATATAATACTTTTTTGTTTAAAACTTTTATAAATGTGTGTAACATTTTATATATACACACATATAGATAGAGAAAAATATACATAATAGTTACATTTGGAAAGTGTGAAGCTGGGGAAGGGATGAAGAAGATACTCTTCATTTTAGGCTTTTTTAGTACTGTTTGAATGTATTAATATGTTTATGTGGTGTTTTTCTAATGATGATGCTGATGATAATAAAACAACTTCTGAAAAAACATAATATAGACCTACACCTGCTATTTAATAAGATATTGCAACATAAAATTTTAAGTTAAAAAAAGCAAGTTGGGACTTCCCTGGTGGTGCAGTGGTTGGGAATCCGCCTGCCAATGCAGGGGACACGGGTTCGATACCTGGTCCAGGAAGATCCCACATGCCGTGGAGCATCTAAGCCCATGAGCCACAACTACTGAGCCCGAGCGCCTAGAGCCCGAGTGCCTAGAGCCTGTGCTCCGCAACGGGAGAAGCCACCGCAGTGAGAGGCCCGCGCACTGCAACAAAGAGTAGCCTCCACTTGCCGCAACTAGAGAAAAGCCCGCACGCAGCAACGAAGACCCAACACAGCCAAAACTAATTAATTAATTAATTAATTATTTTAAAAAAAGCAAGTTGTAGAAAAAAATGAAGTTAAGTAAAAAGAATGCAAGAAATTAAAAGTAAGACAGAACTCACATGTATAGGTCCTAAGTGTTTATTTAGAGATATATGCTAAAATCTAAACAGTCCTGGAAGAATGTCCACCAAGAGTTAACCACAATATATTTTGGAAAATAAATTGTAAGTGAGTCTGATGGGGAGATTTTCATGTTTTCTTTATGTTATACATGCTAGAATTTTTTAATAATGTGGATGTATACATGCATTACTTTGTAACCAAAAAAAATAATAAAGGGAGGAATTAAAGCCTCAATTATATATAAAAACCAGGTATTACCAGATCTTGAAAGTGTCCACCTCTTGATACATTGGAAATAAAAAGAAATTCCTTAATAAGGCAAGGTAAACTTGAGATATAAACATTAAATGAGATGTTGGGTCAGAAATTCAAAGTTAGTACTTTTATGGCTTCAGACAGAAGTGTACAGTCTACTCACACCAGATTACTTTCCTAAATAACCTGGGCTCTTTTAATGCTCGGGATTTAGGCTTAGCTAGTCTACCTAGAATTCCTATATGACCCTTTATATTAGGCACTCTGATGTCTCTTCCTATCTATTAACCCCTGAAAGTTCAGGGAAGAATTACTCATTCCACATTCTGGGTTGCTCCAGCATTTATTACACTTATGTATATATGACTTTTTAGCTTTATGGTCTCCGAGTACCTTGAAGTCAAGGACTTTGTGAGGAACCTCTTGAAATCTCCAGATCACTGCAAAGTCTTGTATATAAGTGTTCGATATTTATGTGGTGATGTTGTGTCTGATTCTTGACTTCAGAAACAAAGTGAAGACTGCCACATGAGTGTAGCATCCATGGTCTCTGCTCACAGTATTAACTTGCTATTTGTATATCACTTCCTACTTTATAGTTCTTACATGACTTTATCATTTTCATGTATCATCTCAAGCCAGAAAAATAGGTATTACCACTCTTCACATTTTACTGTTGAAGAAACAAACATTTATTTTCCCACAGGCCCCAAGTGGCACAGCTGAACCCAGCTCTCGGGCCATTTAAATCCAAAACCACAACCAATTAGTGTAAAGTGGGGGATGAAATGACACCATTCTGGAGACAATGTACTTCTGGAAGCTTAGACACAGCAACCTTCTGCAGACATAAATAAAGGTTGGTAGAGGCCCTCTACCACAGTCACTCTTCCTCTTATAGACTTCTTTTCATTTGCAGCAGGGATGGGGACATTCTTACAAATGGTATGTCTATCCCAGCTACCAACAGCTCAGACAACAGCCAACGCTCAACAATACTGCTTCCTCCCTCCACTGAAACCCATGCACACTAAAGAGACTTGATGATCCAGACCTGTAGCTCCTTCTAATTATTTTAATGTATTATGTAAATAATAATAATAATAATAATAATAACAATAAATGTAACCCCTCCTGCACACCCAAGGTCAAGACCTGAGATTATGTGAGAAACGGGAGAAGAGAGAAAGAGGAAGAAAGAAAAGCAGTGAGGGAAATGCCTTTCTCAATGTTAATAATAGCTAACATTTTTTGAGCACTTACTATGCCGTGTTTAAAAGACATAGTATCATAACATAGAGGTTAAGTGAATAAACTTAGAAGTCAGACGGTATGGATTTGAATGTCAACTCTGGCACTTACTATGACTCTTGGACAAGTTGCTTACTTTTTCAGTGTCTTAGCTGTAAACTGGAGCTGATGATAATAGCACCTGCCTCACACAGTTGTTCAGTGATGTGGTGTCTGCCAATTTCCATAGTGTAAATTCTGGTACAAGTGCCCATTAGAAGCTACCAATGGCTTAACAAACAGCTCACAACATTTCTGAATATTTAACAATTGTCTCTCAAGAGCTGGAATGAGACAGCTCCAGCATACCCCTGTTGTTATGATGATTAAATAAATTAGTGGCATAAGCATTTAGAGGAGTTCCTGGGATATAGTGTGCATTACATTAGGTATTTTTAAAAGAGACACTAAGATTAACTCTTCTATTTTGGTATGAGATTCTGTTATCCTATTTCTTCTGTTATTCTATGAGATTAGTGTTATTTTAATTTCAAAGGAGGTTAACAAGGTAGAAAAGAGCTTCAGTATCTGGCTGCTAAGGAGAGTTGGGACTTAGGCAGCCTGCCACACCATATTGCCATCTTGCTTGGATTATCAGGAGATCATATCCTGTTGGGGATCATTGTGCCTACACAAGAATCTGACTGTGAATGCTCACACGGTGAAAGAAATTAGAGAATCCTGGTACTATTACACAAGGTGAAATGCCAATATCAGCTCTAGAGGTTCCTTGGTCCCAGGGATTTTTCTATTGCCTTTGAGGTAAATTATTTATCATATCAAACAACGAGAAAACCATACTAATATGTATTCTCAAGAATGGGGCAGACAATAATGACAACTTCTGTTCCCTAGGCATTTATTGTGTGCTTGACATTTTATTAACCACTTGAAATGAATTATCTTATGCAATAATAACAGCAACTGGCTAAGGTAGGATTATTATTGCACCATTCTGCAGATGAAGAAACTGAAGCTCAGCAGTGTTAAGTAACTTCTTCAAGGGCACAAAGCTGTCATAAACATTAGCTCTGTCTGAATCAAAAGTCTATGGAGACACTGAAAACCATACACTCAACTGCTATCTCTTAAATTCATGAAAAATTGTCAAGAAATTTAGAAATACATTGATGATCTTTAGAGATGAAAGTATTATCAAGAAATCTAAGGTTCATACTGAAGCTTTTTAGGGTTGAGAATATTAAAGACCAATGTCAGGCCAAAGAGAGGGTGAAATTCATGTATTTCATGTGATTACTCCTTCCTAAAAAATAAAATTATATTTTAATAGAACTACCATATGATCCAGCAATTCCACTTCTGGGTATAAATCTGAAGGAAATGAAAACCCTAATTCAAAAAGATATATGCACCCCAGTGGTCATAGCAGAGTCATTTACAATAGCCAAGATATGGAAGCAACCTAAGTGTCCATCACAGATGAATGAATAAAGGAGATGTAGTTTATATATACAATGGAATATTACTCAACCATAAAAAAGAATAAAATTCTGCCATTCACAGCAGCATAGATAGACCTAGAGGGTATTATGCTTAGTGAAATAAGTCAGACAGAGAAAGATGAAAACTACATATTATTATTTATATGTGAAAACTAAACACACACACACACACACACAAATGAATGTAACAAAACAGAAAGACTCATAGATATAGAGGACAAACTAGTGGTTACCAGTGGGGAAAGGGAAGAGCAGAGGGGCAAGATAGGTGTATGCTATTGAGAGATACAAACTACTATGTATAAAACATAAGCAACAAGGATATATTGTACAGCACAGAGAAATAGAGTCATTATTTTACTTTAAACAGTATAATCTATAAAAATATTGAATCAATATGTTGTATACCTGAAACTAATATAATATTGTAAATCAGCTATACTTCAATTAAAAAAATACATGTATTTTACTGTCAACATCCCTTTACTTTACTTTGAGTATGTATATAGCTCTGTTACTGGAGGAGGGCAGGAAAAGAATTCTGTGCCTGTCAAAGAAACTCGTATTAGGAGATACGTAAGGGCCAACTTCGGGCTACTCTACATTCTGTTAGGCACTTTCATTGTATCGGAGGAAAAAAAAAATTAGTTGGTTCATTTAGCTTTTCACTTAATTCAGCCTTTTATTGTGCACTTCAGTTCTCACCCAAATGAACAGAGACAGTGCAAGAAACAGAACACAATTAATGGGGCTCTCAAGACATGCGGTTGTTGCTCTTGCTTCTTTAAGAGACACAAATTATTTATTCCCTTCTGTAAAACTCCATTACCCAGCAAAAAAAGAGTTTCTTAACAAATGTATATCTTACCAAAAATGGAGAACCCATCTCTGTCTCATATGTGTAGAATCATGGGCACACATTCACAGTGTACCTACACACAGCAAGCCTGCCCACAAAGCATTCCCCTCCTTTTGCATGTTAAAGATATAATGTCTGGGCATGAAGCAAAGAATCACTATAAATTAGAAGTAGTATGGCCTTAGCTCAAATTATGTCGAGTCTTCCCATTTTCAGGATAAGGGAAGTGAGGCTTGGAGAGGTGAGATGATTCGCCCAGGGTCAAGCAGGTGGTCATTGGGGAACGTAAATCAAGTTCCCCTCTCTCAACTCTATATATAGCCTTTTCTTTTCTAGTCTAGGCTTCCTGCTTAATATTGATCATTGCCATGGTCCCACAGACTGATCTCCTTGGAAGCTTATCACCCAATCCTCTCAAAAAATGCATGTGCACTGGTGGAGAATCACTGGCCATCTTTCTGTTTCCACATACAAATATTTCCTTTTCCCTTTTAGAAAATACTCTGTGCTCCTCTTTTGGATGGTGATTATCTTTTGAGACCTGGCCTTGGGAAAGTACCAAGAAAGCAATTTCATTTTTATTTTTCAAACAAAAGCTCCCAAGTATGAGCTGGTGGCTGGTTTGAGTCTCTACTGATTCTCCCGCACATGCTTCTCCCCACACAAACAAATACATTACTTGTCCCATGCTAATGATTTTCATCAGCTTAAAGAGCCAGTTTAATTAATCTTCTGTTTAACAAAAAACAATTCAATCTGATAAAATGTTTAGGAGAAAAACTAAAGCTGGTGTTTTTCCTACAAGTAATATGTCAGGTAGGGTTAAGAAAAGGTGTTGGCAAGTGATACAGAAGAAGTAATTTATTATTGAAAAATGATCTCGATATGTGTGATCATCTCAAAAGCTCGGTATTCACTAAGTGGGCTTCGTTTAATCACAAGTTGGCACATTGTATAAGCCAAACATCTCATCTTCTGTGACAAAGACAAAGCAGCCTCTGCTCTAGGGAACAGATCCAGGTGGTAGAAGTTCATGGCACATCCTGGTTGCTTGGGAAATAAGCTGCCATTTCATTCTGAACTTCTCAGTACTGTGAGTTCAGCTTCCTCAGTAGAGATAACATTTTTTTCCCCCCAAAGCCACCATTATTTGCAATGGAGACTCAGTGTTAATTTCACTGCTTGTCAATTAAGCTCATCCCTTAATTTAATTGGGATGTGTATACAAAACATGACAGTGCTAATTCTAGTCCTTAATTCATGCCTAGAATAAGCTATACTCTCCAAGCATCCTTGCCTCCAATCTTCCCATCTCACTTTATTTTATGGTCAGATTAATCCTCTTATGCGTAGGTTTAATGAGAACATCATCCTGCTTCAAAATCTCTTGGAGTCCCACTCACTACAGGGTAGAATCCAAGTTCTCTAACAAAGCAGCAAAGGCAGCAAACAATCTGAATCAACCCACCTGACTAGCCTTATCTCTCCTACTTCATTTCCAGGAATGCTGAATGCTTTATGCCATCTAAGACTTGTCTCATTGAAAATCAAAGTCAGGATTAAAAGAATGTCTGACTAGTAGCTCTGCAATAGCCTCTTCCAATCTGATACAATAGGGCCTATGAGACTTAGGGGAAAAGTGACATGAAATTCACTCATACTTAGTAGGGCACTTTTGAGAGCCTACTGAATGAGAGTTTAAAAAAAATTAAAGCAATACTTGCTGAAAATTAAGTTGGCTACTCTCTGGATTTAAACCAAAAAAAATATTTAAAAAAACACAATTCAAGCTTAAACACTATGCATCCACAACAATTAAGAGAATTCAACAAATAAAAATGAAGAAAGTATATAAAACACTGTGCTGTGGACTGAATGTTCATGTTCCAACCCTCACTCCAAATTCTTATGTTGAAGCCTGATCCACAGTGTGATGGTATTTGGAAATGGAGCCTTTGGGAGGTAATTAGGTTTGGATGAAGTCATAGGGGTTGAGTCCTCATCATGGATTGGTGTTCTTATAAGGGGATTAAGAACCCAGAGCTCTCTGTTTACAGTATATGAGAGTACAATGAGAAGCTGACTTTCTGCAACCCAGAAGAGGGCTCTCGCCAGAGCTGTGCTGCCACCCTGGTCTCAGATTTTCAGCCTCCAGAAATGTGAGAAATAAATTTCAGTTGTGCGTAAACCACCCAGACTATGATACTTTGTTATGGCAGCATGTATTGACTAAGACAGAATGGTTTTCAGACGTTGGTCCACAGAGAGTATAGGACAGTGATCTCTGAAAGAAGGTTAAAAAAGTGAGATGATGCTTATGGCTGTCCTACCTGACCACTTGGAGAGAGATTCTAGGCCCCAGTGCAAGGAGAAGGAATCCAACCAGGCTCTCTATCCTCTCTGGAGTTGAGGAGACAGTGTTTAAAGTTTGGGGATGCAAAAATGTCTAGAATTTGAGAAGCAGAATACTAGAGAGAGTAGCACATAGGAATCCAGAAATCTGATAAGGTTTCCATGCAAATCCTTAGATGATCAGTGCACAACTGTGAGGAAACTACTAAGTCTTGAAAAATAATCAGTAGAAAGAAGGAAGTGCACAAATCCCTGTTGCTCACACAGGAAGAGGAAAATTTCATGTTTTCACCAGACTTAAGGGAAAGACTTTCTAACAAATGAGCCATTGAATAGGGACCTCAGAGGGTATAGCTTTAGAAGGGAGGTCAATAAGATATAGACTAATGGCTGCTATGATCACTAAACAAAACTTCAAAGAAGGTTTCAAAAGAAATTAAATAGTACTATGTAACTTCATTGTATACAAAACCCAAGGTCAAAAATATTGGAAGAAACAATAACAGAAAATATCCAGCAACCACTAATAAAAATTTTACAATGTCTGGCATTTAATAAAAAATTACAAAAAAAAAAAAAAATTACCAGGCATGCAAAAAAGCAGGAACATATGGCCTATAATGAAAAGCATGTCAGTTAATAGAAATAGACTTTAAGCTGACATAGATGAAAGAGTTAATAGACAGAGATGTTAAACTATTATTATAAATAAACTCCATACATTCAAGAAGGTAGATGAAAAGCATGAACAAGTTTAGAGATATAGAAGATACAAAAATGACCCAAACTGAACTTCTAAAGATAGAAAATGGATCGTCTCAGAAGAAAAATATACTGGATAGGATTAAAAACAGATTAGACACTGCAAATGCAAATATAACTTGAAGACATAGAAATAAAAACTATCCAGAGTGAAACCCAGGTTTAAAAAGACTAAAAAAAAAAAAAAGTAACAGAGCATCAATTAGCTATAAGGCTACTTAAAGAGCCTAATATATATGTAATGATGTCTAAGAGTTAGGGAGCATGGACAGAAAAAACATTTTAGAAAAGACTAAAAAATTTCCAAATTTCATGAGAATTATTAACCCACTGGTTAATGAATCTCAATAAACTCAGAGAAATATGAAGAAAACACAAAGATACATCAAAATCATATCCCCCAAAACTGGTAACAAGTCTTATCAGCAACCAAGGGCAGGGAGTGGGGAAACATTATCTACAGAGGAACAAAAGATAACATACAGGGACTTACTGGGGAAAATGCAAGTCAGAAGAAAGTGGAGCAACATATGTAAAGTACTGATAAAGGGAAATGAACAAACAAACAAACAAACCTGTTAACCTAGAGTTCTATAGCCAACAAAAATATCTTTCCAAAATGAAGGTAAAATAACATCATTTTCAAAAATACAGAACCTGAGAGTATTCATCACCCATCAGACAGGCACCACAAGCAATGTGAACCGAGGTACGTTAGGCAGACCAAAAACAGTACCAGGTGGAAATCTGGATTTACACAAAGGAATGCAGTGTACATTAAATGGTAAACATGTGGGAAAATTTAAAATTTTATTGACTGTTCAAAGCACTTTAATATGTCTAATATATATACCAAAATAAAGTATGATATTAAAATATATAGGATAAGATTTCCACCATAATCTAATCATCTTTTATTTTTTGCTGATTTTACCTCTATGAGGAAATGTGTATTAAAAACTTGAAGTCAGGAGCCTGAATTCTTTTCCCAGTTCTACTTCCAATTATGTAAGCTTAGAGAAGTTGCTTCCTCATTCTGTGCCCCTTTTCTCATGTGTGAAAGAAAGGCATGGGCCTTTATTACATTCTGTGGTTCTTTTACCCTATGGTATATATCTTCCTTAATGTCTCTTGACAAACTCCTGTCACATGGGTTCTAGTGGACAACTGAAGGCAAGCTTGGGGAGTGTCAGAGGGGATTTTTAAGCAGGGTGATGTATTCATCAAAAAGAGGGTGAGGGCTAAACTTGTTTCTTTTTACAATAGTATGTTAAGAGAAGAAGCAAATGTCATGGGTGGTGACTCAAGCTGATGACTGTCAGATATTCACGATGCAGAACAAAAATGCCAATCTTGACATAGTGAGAACAATTAATTTCATTGTCACCATGATTTTTTCAAATATTTATTCTATTTAAAGTACCTGAGTGGGTTGTGTGAGGTATAGACATAGCTCCATTTTACTTTTTATATCTGACTTTGCAAGCCAATACATACTATCAATAATATTTTAAATTAGTCTCAGTAGGAATATACCTTATTTATACTTTCATGCACACACTACAAAGTTCAGTTCAGTTCAACAAAATTTACTGAATATCAATTGAGGAATTCAATATAGTGTATCAGAACAGTGTATGAAAATAGTGTATGAGACCAGAATTCTAATCTCAAAACAACCAACTAGCTTTAATACCTAGAAAAAAAAGCTTATTTAATTTTGTTTAAAATGTCTTCTATAATATGAGGAGACTGAATTAGATTATTCTTAAGATCTTTTCTGGTTATAAACTTTATGCACTCTATGTGTCTATGTATTCACAAATGTACTAGAAACTGTGAAGAAATTAAATGAGTGTAAAATATGCTTCTTACCCTTGAGGAAATTATGGTTTAATTGGGTAATAAACTATATACATATTTAACTCAGAATTAATTACTGAATGTTTGTTATGTTCAGAGTGCTAGGTTTGGTGCTGTTTGAAACGATTAGAATAGGCTTAAATTCTTAGATATTGTCAGCCAGGATTTCATAAATAGCTTTGTAAAGAATTTGAGGGCTTCCCTGGTGGTGCAGTGGTTGAGAGTCTGCCTGCTAATGCAGGGGACACGGGTTCGAGCCCCGGTCTGGGAAGATCCCACATGCCGTGGAGCAACTAGGCCCGTGAGCCACAACTACTGAGCTTGCGCGTCTGGAGCCTGTGCTCCGCAACAGGAGAGGCCACGATAGTGAGAGGCCCGCGCACCGCGATGAAGAGTGGCCCCCGCTTGCCGCAACTAGAGAAAGCCCTCGCACAGAAACGGGGACCCAACACAGCCATAAATAAATAAATAAATAAATAAATAAATAAATAAATAAATAAATAAATAAATAAATAAATTTATAAAGAACTCTCAAATCTCAGTAAGAAACAACTCTATAAAAAAAAAAAAAAGATAACATAAGTTGTTCATGCTGAATTTGATTATATTAACAAAACATTAAGATACTTTAAAAAAAAAAAGAATTTGAGATTTAAGGTGAAATTTGTAGAATGAATGATATTAAACTGAGGGTTTTGTAAAAATATGCATCAGGGAGGTGGTAAGTTTTCAAAGAAAAATTTTAAAAGAATAATTTTACACATATTTTATATATATATATATATATATATATATACATGTAAGGTTTACAATAGATAAGTGTTACTTAAATTTATTATGTGTGGGTGGATATATACATATAATTTAAGTACATCCACACACATTTCTCAACTAAGCCATCTAATGATGAGAAAGAAAAGGAAGACAGATGAAATGGGATGATATGGTAGAAATAGCACCCAGGTGTTCTCATTTCAAGTCCATACACTGCAACTAATGATGTAATGCTCTGATCTCATGCAAGTGTCTTTACATTTCTCAGTGTTATTAGCTCTACACTATAATGGTGGGCAGTAGGTAGACTAGATGAGTTTTGACATTAGTGCTAGCTCTATCCTTACATACTGACAATTTAAATCGAGTTACTGCCCACTCTGATCACTGCACTATATCTGTTTCTGAGATACAGAGATACACAACTCCTTCCACGAGATTCTTGTCTGGTTTGGTAACCAAGGCATCGATATGGGATTGATACTACAAATGTTTATTTAATACCTGCATCCTCACTATATACTTTATCTCCATTTAGGCAGCAACCACATCTGCTTTGTTTTCCAGCATATCTCTAGTGCTTCGCATAGGACCAAGTACATTGTAGACATTAATTTAACTTGTTACTTAAATCATGAATGAATAAATTTAGGAAAGAACACAAGTTAACTAGTCCTGTATTTAGAGCTTTATCAGCTATTCACTTCTACTGATATAGAATAACACAGACCCATAGCAGTTCACACATACTCATTTTTCCATCTTGTCTGATTCATTTGATGGAAACAACTTCAACTGTTAATCCACATTCCATTCATAATAGAAGGGTCTATCACTAAATTACATCATGTGCAACACTTTGATGTAATATTTTTTGAAAAATTGTCATTGTTTCTGTCTTGTTACATTGAAATGCACTGGGCTATGCTGGCAATCTGGATAATAACTAAGAGAAGAAAAGCAAAGTGACATTAGCTGGGAGGGGACACATGAGAAGAAAGGAGGGTAGAAGTCACAGTATTATATGTAAAGTTTTTTTGGTATCTTTCTAGTCATGAAGTCCTATTTTTTTTTTTTTTGATAACATAGATATACACATATCTTGTGTCCCCACTAGCTTTAACCCTTTGGTAACATGTCATATTTTCAGGGAGGCTTTCCTTCCCATTCCTATTTAAAATTGTAGTTTCTTTCCCCCCTTTCTCTGTTTTCCTTTTCTCCATAGCTCTTATCTTCTAGAACATTATGTAAGTTACAAAAGTATTTGGTTATTATCTGGCTTCTCCTACTTGATTGTGAGCTTTATAAGGGTGGAGTTTTGTCTGTGTTGACATCTGTATCCCCAGTCTTTAGCATAATGTCTTCTACACAGTAGAATCTCAACCAACGATCAAAATATGAAATATTCATTGAACTTCACCTCTCACCCCTGCATACCACTCACTGATCATGTTTTTATTCATTACCCTTGACTGTTATGTTTTTATTCATGACTCGACTGTGGTCACAGCTGATTGGCTTATGAAAGCTGGTACCTACTCAAAGGTGGCCTGTATGTATATATTAATTATAAAGTAGCATGGGAAAAAACAGATATTTTAAAAATCAACACACATAAGTAAATAATTGTAAGTTGCACTAAAGTTGTATGAAATAAAGTACAGGTTATGAGCAAATAATAGCGGAGATGCAATTACATCAGGAAGATCAGAGAAGATATTTCAGAAGTAATAACTTCTGAGTGCAGTCTTGAAAGGTAAGAGGACTTTGACTTGGAATGCTCGCTCGTCTTACTTGTTTTAATTCTAGTCACTAACTCGTCAATGTTCAGATCAGGGAACATGAGACCTTCTGTGCAAGTCTGAATCATTTTTTTCAGACTTTTCCCTCAGTGTACTTCACACAGGGACATTTTTACATTTATTTGTGTGGTTAGTCAATTAATGCTTGTATTGTCACTACATTGAAAGCTTTATGAGAGAATGATCTCAGTTCCTGGGATCTCCCAGTTCATGATTTCAGCCTCACTTGAGGCATGGTTACCTATATGCACTTGCTTTTCAGAATATAATTCTGCATTCTCATAACAAGATTTCTATTATTATTATTTCATAGGTAAACCCAAGTGAGTTTACGTTCTGTGCAAATAAGAGCTTTCCAAGATATGGTAGTTTGCTCTACAAAGATAAGTGTGCCTTTAGGAGTGCTAAGGTGAATGATATAGCTGTCCCATGGGCTTTGCATACAGACAAACCAGGTTTCAAATCGTGTTCCACCATTTAATGGTTATATCACCTTGGGCCAGTCTTTAAATCCCTCTGAGCTACAGTTTCCTAATCTGCAATAGTGTGATAATAATGCCTACCTCAAGGGATGCTGTAAGATTCATTAGATGTTGTAAATAAAGTATCTACACTGTCTTAGCAAATAGATGAAGCTCATAAAATGGTTAATGAGATAACAAGACAGTGGTTACTGCATAATAAAAGAAATACACAGGGCTGTTATTTACTACATTCATCCAATAGAAACCTATTGATAATTATTATGTATCAAGTTTGTGCTTAGATATACAGTGGGACAGTCACAACCAGGACATAAGCCTGTCACCAAGCTGAAAACCAGTTGACTCCACATGAGAATTATATGAAGACAAGCGTTGAAATCAGCTCTGTCTCCTGCTATGGAATTGCTGGACCTTCTCTTCAACTGCCAGGGAGCAATGAATTTTAAGGACCTAAGCTACTCTTTTCCCATTATTTCCTTTCTTTTATGATGTCATTTTATTCTGTAATTTCTAAATAGCTATCAGAATGATTGAACAGAGGAAGCAAACACCTAAATATTATTTCCAAAATTTTAATTTAAAGCAAGATGTACATTTCAAATAGAAAAAGTGGCAGACTTGCCAAATGTTTTTTAGGCACTCCATATTGATCAAGTTATTTCCACTGTTTCTTGGAGAGAGAATCAGAAGAAATTATTTTAAAGCAAAATGACCCTTCATAGGTACCCAAAAGACTTACATTTGCAAGAAGAAGTTATAAAAGAGAGTACCTTTAGAACTCATATATATGGAATGGATAAAGAAGATGTGGTACATATATATATACAATGGGATACTACTCAGCCATAAAAAAGAATGAAATAATGCTATTTGCAGCAACATGGATGGAACTAGGGATTATCATACTAAGTGAAGTAAGCCATACAGAGATAGATAAATATCATATGATATCACTTATATGTGGAATCTTAAAAAATGATACAAATGAACTTATTTACAAAACAGAAATAGACTCACAGACATAGAAAACAAACATGGTTACCAAAGGGGAAAGGAGGGGGAGGGATACATTTGGAATTTGGGATTAACAGATGCTGACTACTATCTATAAAATAGATAAGTTTAGCAAAGGGGGCAAAAGAAAGTAGAAAACAACAGTAATAGCAACAAGAATGCCTTTACTTAATACATAGTATAAACAACCTATAATGGAAAAGAATCTGAATAACTTTGCTGTACACCTGAAACACTGTAGATCAACTATACTTCAATTTTAAAAAATTTTTGTTTAAAAACAAACAACAAAAAAAGAATTCTTATATCTGAATAAGGATGCAGGAATTTTATTGGCCTGCTGAGATAACTCTAGGCCAAATGGACCCACAATTCAGTTCACCTGTAGAGACAGAGCTGAGAGCTGGCCAGGAGGTTTCACTAATGTTGGTCAGATGGGAACTGACAGACAGCATGCAAAATGCCAACCTAATGCCTAGGGCAGAGACCTAAATACCACCTGAAACATTTAAAATATTCACAGAAACCACCACTATAGATAGTATAGGTAGTTCTTTACATCACCATTAGGATTGATGATCAGGAAAGGTGCTATTTTGAGAAAGTTTTAGAGATAAACCAATCTTCAGAAGTTAGTTTATTTAGCAAAGGGGACAAAAGAAAGCAGGAAACAACAATAACAGCAACAAAAATGCCTTTACTTAATACATATTATAAACAACCTTAACAAAAATGCACTAAAAATATCAAGGTTGAAGAAAGGCCTCAAAACAAACCTGTTAAGACTCAGGGTCATCAAGCTGTGATTCAAAAACCCAAGAACACAAAATCAAGCAACATATTGAGAGGGCTTCTGCCAGCCCACACTCTGGATCAAGAGGTAAAACAAAGCTGGCAAATGTTTTAGTAAAATCTTCCTAGCATGGGGTTTAAAAGGGAGAAAGAAGTAAATACTACTCATTGAGAGTTTATTTTCCAAGAGATGGGAAATTGTTTCCAAAATAAAATAAAATCTCCAAAAAATCTGAAAATGAAAACTTTAACATAAAAATTTGTTTCAATTCATTGCAGAATTTCTAGATTTTTATTGGCCCACTTTTTAAAATGAATCCCTTGTAAGCTGATTTTAGCAAATCCTTTGCAAAGTTTTAACGTGGGATGAGTCATATTTAATTGCCACTGTACATTGACTTTTTGAAAAATTCTGTCTAAATACAACCCTCAGACATAGAGACACTCATTTTTGCATAAGAAGTGCTGCTTGCTAGATCACAAAGACATCAATGAAAAAAATGTAAAAATACTCACATTATAGGCACTCTTCCTACAAAAACTGAGGCATAGGATTATTAGTTTTCATACTTTTCACTTTTTAGTTTAAAAATTCCATAGACAGTTGCATCTGAACTTGTCAATTTGGTTTTTTTTTTTTATTTTTTTAACTGCAGGCAATTCTCCAATATTATAAACTGCAGTTTACTTTATTCAAGCTTGTCCAGCTGAGATAATACATGCTTTGGCCACACATGCTCTGCAAAGCTGAGGAGATGGTTCTTTGCAATCAGGGAAGGTCTTACCACTACATTTCATACACCTCTGACAATGCCGTTGGCTGGACAATGTTTCCTTCAGATTCAGAGGTACGGACTTTGCTGTTTTATTATTATTAATTATTTTATTTTAATGATCAATTATTATTTTAATGATCAATTTAATGATCAATTCATTTATTACAAACTCCCAAATGCCTAAATCCCTAAATAAAGTGTAAAAGATGATGGAGCATGTGGACTCTTGTTTTTGCGACTAGGCTTCTCTGAGTTAAATAAACACTTGGACACATTAACCCTTTCAGTCATGGGTTTCATACACTTTGGGTGAGCCAACAACTATTTGCTTCTAGCTATGTGCTAGAAGATGAATATACAAGATGAATCAGATGAAGCCTCTGCCCTTGATGGCCTCAGGGAAATTTCCAGAGAAATGTAGAAATAGAGTCAGTTCTAAGATAGATGCATATGCCAAAGCACTATGAGAATATTGAGACACAAATGGATCAAAGACACAATGAAGGTTGAGGCTCCCAACTGGAGGACATGGTTCAAAAAAAGATTGCTCTTTCATTGAAGCCTGATCAGCTCATAGAACTCACGATTAGATTGGTGGGGAGGCAGTGAGGAGAGAAAGAGAGAGAGAGAGAGAGAGAGAAAGAGAGAGGATGGATTAAGAAACGTAGAAATACAGGTCTTAGAAGCATGTCTAGAAATCTGACACATACATTGAAAGGACATGGGTGTGGCTTTTGGCTCATGGGATCAAATAGGTTCCTAAAGCAGTTGTACTGTCAAAGAAACTACCAGTCCAGACTAAAAATGTCTGTGACTAAGACATAAAACAACCCTTAAGATTCAACCAGCAGGAAACAGGCTGAAGGACTGTTCATTTCCAAAGGAGGTCAAATTCTTCAATGCCCATTTCTGATACAGTCATGGAAGATAACAGAGGAGAAAGAACACTCTGGAATGTGGAGGCAAGGACTCCAACCAGACAGCAACATTAGAGCCTAATCACAGGATATTTGGGATCTTCTCCATCCATGTCTGTCCAAGGGGATTTCAGGAATCCCTGCCAGATAATGGGCACTACGCAGAACAACACACAAATGTGCTCTGGATCATCACCCTATTGCTTCTGGATGGATCATCACCAACTTTTCTTTCATGGGCTTCTGAGATTACATTGTGCCCATTCAGATAATCCAGGATCTTTATTTTAAGGTTTGCAATCTTAATTACATTTGCAAAGTTTCTTTCACCATGTAACATAACATGTTTACACGTTCCAGAGATTAGAGCAGGGACATAGTTGGGGAGCAGGTGGAGAGTGAAGTGGGGAGGTGAAGTATCCAGCCTACCATACAAGTAATATTGAACTTTGTGCTTGATGCCATATGCCTGTATATGATTTTTGGATTGTCTTCCTTGGGGAGAGAGAGTAATATGTTGCTAGCAGGAGGGATAAAAAGCTGAATGTTTGGTGACCAGAAAAGCAGACAAATTTTCATTAGACCTCTTCACCAAGTATTTCTGACCTTATGATTGCATGATGGGATAGAATTTTTGGCTCCTGCGTGATTGAGTAGGGGCATTTGACCAATTCTAGCAGAGATACCCTGCTGACCCAAAATGGACTGGCTTTAAGCCAGAGGATTTGGAAATGTTTTTTATTACAGTAGATTGAATAATTTAGCCAGTTATGGCTGGTACAAGATGTGCAACTATTATTTATGAATAAATGACTACTATGTCTGGCAATGGTGTGCTAGTTTCCCCAATACACATACTTGACCTTTCCAATAAAAGAGCAAATTCTTTATAAAAAATGGGTATCCATATGTACAAAATTAAATATTAGTTTCTACCTCACACCATACACTAGAAGCAATTTCATGTAAACAGAGACCTACATTTGAAAGTTAAAATATAAAAGTATATGTAAGATAATGTAGGAAAACATTTTCATGACCTTGGGGGTAGGTACAAGAAGCCTTAATCATAAAAGCAAATTTGATAAATTTGATTATTAAAGTGAAGAAGTTTTGTTCATGGAAAGATATCATAAAAAGAGTGAAAATCAAGTGGTGAAATGGGAAAAGACATTTGCAACACAGAAAATCAACAAAAATTAATATGCAGATTATAATAAAAACCTTTTTAAAATCAATAGATGAAAAGACAGAGATGGGGGGTGGGATCATGATGGTGGAATGGGGAGACCCTGAGCTTACCTCCCCCCATGAACACATGAAAGCTACAACTACATATAGAGCAACTCTCGCTGAGAGTGACCTAAAGACTAGCAGAAGGGCTCTTCTACAACCAAGGATGTAAAAAAGGAACCACATGGAGTCTAGTAGGAGGCGAGGAGTAGTGATCTAGTTGGGACCCACACCCCTAGTTGGTGACCCAGAAGAGGAGGGGGTCCTCCCTAAGGGGTGAGGGGTTTGAGCCCCATATTAGGCATCCCAGGCCTGGGGTCTGAGACTGGAAAGATAAGCCCACTTAGCTGGTTTGAAAACCAGTGGAGCTTACCAGAGAGCTGTGAGAAGCAGGACTCTGTTCTTGAGGAGCACACACAGACCTGCTTGCTCCTGGTCTCAGCACAGAGGTAGCAGACTAAAAACTGACTGGTGCTCTGGCCAGCCTGCCAGGACCACACCAGTGTGCAGCCCAGCCCATGCTAGTCTCATGCTTCAGCCCCTCCTGCTCTGGTGCTGCTCTCTGCTAAGGCAGAGACTGCCATTGCTGTCATGTGGACAACCTAGAAGAAATAGATAAATTCCAAGAAACATACAATCTTCCAAAACTGAATCAGAAAGAAATAGATAATCTGAACAGATGAATTATTAGTATTGAATTGAATCAGTAATCAAAAATCTTTCAACAAACAAAAGTCTTGGACTGGATGGCTTCACAGGAGAATTTTACCAATATTTAAAGAAGAGTTAATTTCTATTCTTCTCAAACTATTCCAACAAACTGAAGAGAAAGGAACCCTCCCAAATTCATTCTATGAGGCCAGATTACCCTAATACCAAAACCAGACCAAAACAATAAAGAAAATGCAGGACAATATCCCTGATAAACATAGATGCAAAAATCTTCAACAAAATATTAGCAAATCAAATTCAACAATACATAAAATGATCATACATCATGATCAAGTGGGATTTATTCCAGGGAAGCAAAGATGGTTCAGTGTTCGCAAATGAATCAATGTGATACACCACATGTGCAGAGAAAGTATTTGACAAAATTCAACCTTCATTCATGATAAAAACTCTCAACAAAGTTGGTATTAACATAATAAAGGCCATTTATGATAAACACACAGCTAACATGATACTCAACAGGGAAAGCTAAAAGCTATTCCTCTAAAATCAGGAACAAGACAAGGGTGCCCACTCTCACCATTTCCATTTAACATAATATTGGAATTCCTAGCCACAGCAATTAGACAAGAAAAAGAAATAAAAAGCATACAAATTGTAAAGGAAAAAGTAAAACTATCACTATTTACAGATGAAATGATACTATATATAGAAAACCCTAAAGAGTCCACCACAAAACTTTAGAACTAATAAATGAATTCAGTAAAGTTGCAGAATAGAAGATTAATATATGGAAATCTGTTGCATTTCTATACATTCATAATGAACTATCAGAAAAAGAAACCAAGAAAATAATCCCATTTACAATTGCATCAAAAAGATTAAAGTACCTAGAAATAAATTTAACCAAGGGGTCGAAAACCTATACTTCAAAAAATGTAAGGCACTAATGAAGGAAATTGAAGATGATACAAGTAAATGGAAATATATCCCATGTTTATGGATCAGAAGAATTAATATTTTTAAAACGTCCATACTACCCAAAGTAATCTACAGATTTAATGCAATTCCTATCAAAATACACATGATATTTTTCATAGAAAACAGTAGAACAAATAATCCTAGAATTTATATGGAACCACAAAACATCCCAAATAGCCAACACAATCTTGAGAAAAAAGAACGAAGCTGAGGTATCATGCTCCCTGACATCACACTATACTACAAAACTACAGTAATTAAAACAGTATGGTACTGGCACAAAAACAAACAAATAGATTAATGAAATAGAACCCAGAAATAAACCTGTGCATATATGGTCAATTAACCTATGACAAAGGAGGGAAGACTATACAATGGGGAAAAGACAGTGTCTTCAATAAGTGTTTTTTGGAAAAACTGGACAGCTACATGTAAAAGAATGAAATTAGAACATTTTCTCACACCATATACAAAAATAAACTCAAAATGGATTTTAAAGACCTAAATGTAAAACCTAAAACCATAAAATTCCTAGAAGAAAACTTAGGCAATACACTCTTTGACATAGGTCTTAGCAATATTTTTTGGATCTGTCTCCTCAGGCAAGGGAAATAAGAGCAAAAATAAACAAACAGGACTTAAACTTAAAACTGTTTGTACAGTGGAGGAAACCATCAACAAAACAAAAGGTAACTTAATGAATGGGGGAAGATATTTGTAAATGATAGTCTGATGAAAGGTTAATATTCAAAATATTGGGTTGGGCAAAAAGTTCATTCAGGTTTTTGCGGAAGATGTTGCGGAAAAACCCAAACAAACTTTTTGGCTAACCCAATGTATAAAGAACTCATAATGCTCAATATCAAAAAACAAACAAACAAATAAACGACCTGATTAAAAAATGGGCAGAGGGGGGCTTCCCTGGTGGTGCAGTGGTTGAGAATCTGCCTGCCAATGCAGGGGACACGGGTTCGAGCCCTGGTCTGGGAAGATCCCACATGCCGCGGAGCCTAATCGCTCCGCGAGCCACAATTGCTGAGCCTGCGCGTCTGGAGCCTCTGCTCCGTAACAAGACAGGCTGCGATAGTGAGAGGCCCGCGCACCACAATGAAGAGTGGCCTCCACTTGCCACAACTAGAGAAAGCCCTCGCACAGAAACAAAGACCCAACAGAGCCATAAATAAATAAATAATTTAAAAAAAAAAATGGGCAGAGGACCTGAATAGGCATTTTCCCAAGAAGACATACTGATGGCCAGCAAGCACATGAAAAGATGTTCAGCATCACTACTCATCAGAGAAATGTAAAGAAAAACCACAATGAGATGACACCTCACACCTGTCAGAATAGCTATTGTCCAAAATACAAGAAATAACAAGTGTCAGTGAGGATGTGGAGAAAAGGGAACCCTAGTATAATACTGGTGGAAATGTAAACTGGTATAGCCACTATACACAGAGTTTCCTCAACAAATTAAAAATAAAACTACCATATGATCCAGAAATTCCACTCCTGGGAATACATCCAAAGAAAATGAAAACATTAATTTGAAAATATATATGCACCTCATTGTTCATAGTGGCATTATTTACAATAGCCAAGATATGGAAGCTACATTAGTGTTCATCAACAGAAGAATGGATAAAGAAGATGTGATATATATATATATATATATATATGATGGACTATTACTCAGCTGTTGAAAAGAATGTCATTTTGCCATATGCAACAACATGGATGGACCTGGAGGGTATTATGTTTAGCAAAATGTCAGACAGAGAAAGCTAAATAGTGTATGTTTTCACTTATATGTAGAATCTAAAAAATAAAACAATTGAATGAATTTAACAAAATAGAAACAGACTTATAGATACAGAGAACAAACCACTGATTACTGGTGGGAGTGAGGCCTACCCCAAGATTGGTAAAGGGATTAAGAGATACAAACAACTAGGTAAAAAAATAAATAAAATACTAGTACTTAATGTACAGCACAGGGAATATAGCCAATATTTTACAATAACTTTAAATGAAGTATAATCTGTAAAATTTTTGAATCACTTTGTTGTATACCTGAAACTACTATAATATTGAAAGTCAACTATACTTCAATAAAAAATAGATGAAAAGGAATAAGATATAGACAGTGAATTTAATAAGAACTTTCCAAAGGAGAAATATCCAAAGAACTAGTAAACTTATGAATGACACACTAATAATTAGCATTCAGCATAATACAAATTAGACCAGAAGGATATGTCATTATCTCTTCACAAGGTTGCCTAAAATTAAAAAAAATTAACAACAAGCATTGACAAGCTGAACCAATAGTAATTCTCATTCATTGGTCGTGGGAATGAGAATCATACAACCATTTTGTGATGATGAATGGAAGGTGCTAAATATTCAGGAAAGTTACTAAATAAATGTTTGTTTTTGGTGGTTGTGGTTCTGATGATGGTGGTTGTTATTCTTAGGCTTTTCCTGACTCTCATGGATAGCATTTATCTTATTCTTTCACTCAATATCCAGTCATTATTTCCTATTTTGTGCCACATACTGTGTTAGATTCTAAAAATACAGAGATGGATGAAAAATAATTACAGTTCCCGAGTTCAAATTGCATATTGTTTAATGGAGTTAATCGGTTTTGTTCATTTTTTTAATTTCTGACTACAAGTTTCTCCATACAGATTCATATCATAAATTTGTTAATATCTATAATTTTTTGAATACTTAATATGTGCCAGGAAGACAGAGAGGATGTCAGCAAAAACAAAACAAAAACAAAAACAAAAATTCTGGGGAAGCATAAAGGTTCAAGGATTATTATCAAGTTCTTCTATATTCCTATCATGTCTTACTCTGAAATTTCAGACATTCTTTTTTAGGAACAGTTCATTTCATACCCAGCAAGCATAGCAGAAAGGACAATCAGAAAGGAGGAAATTTGCTAAATCTCTCCAAGATTCCTCTCCATCCTGTACAAAATGCTACTATGTTATTAATCAAGGTACTATATTTACCTCTTTAAGTGCCCCATTTATCATCAGGCAGTGAATTTCAGCATCCTTTGAATTTTAATGATGGGAAGAAAATAAAACCCCAAATACTTTGAGATGGCTTCTTCAATCTCATCTTACAAGTGAAAACACCTGAAGCACACGGAGGCTTAGTGGAAGGTCTAAAGTCACAAAGCTGACAAGCAACTACGTTTACACTCTAAACTTTGTTAATTTTTGAAAAATTGTAAGAAGTATCCCTATGGATACCCTGAGATTGCTAAGATATTTTCTGGTTGAGCAGAAATTTCTGGTAATAGAATCAGGTGACAGATTGGTTTCTAAGCCATGTAACTGAGTTATTAAATATTAACTTTAAGGCTCTGTAGTCATACATGGTAACACACTTTCCATTTTATTAGCAACATATCATCTTAGAAGTGGAAAAATAACACTGGAAAACAGATTCCAATACTCCTTCCTCAACAGCAATGATTACACTGAAGTACTGTCTGCAAATGAGATAGAGGTAGCATACTCCATCCAAATAGATAAGGTGTCGGGTATTTGGGGAATATAACCAAGGAGGATAGTGAAACTTCTAAAGGAATAGTGACAAAGTACAAATCAACAAACCCTCCCTGACACTGCACAGTATTTGGATGAAATAAGTGTAGCTCACAAAGTTACCTTAGTAACCTACTTAGCCTTTTTCCTTATAAGAAGCACAAGATCTACCTTAGTAAAATGCAATCGTTTTGGCCAAGGTATGACATTCTGTGGCATACAACTAGGCTACAGCCGGGTAGATATAAAAAGTCAAGCCTTCAAATATGCAACAGCTTCTAATGAAGTTTAAATATTTTCAGACAAAATGTTGTATTGTGACCACACCATAATTATGTAAATTTTCTGGAATAATTTAGATCTCTCATTTGATCATGAATAACCACACACAGAAACAGACCCACATGGATGCTTACAGACAGAAAGACAGTTCCTGTCCTCACCAAACTCCCAACAGCTGGGAGTATAGAGGGAGAAAAGCATGGGAGTTAAGTGCCTAATCTCTACAACTAGGAAGGCTGGCTCCAAATCCCAGTCTTTATTTCTCAGCTATGAACATTAGTCAAATCACTTAATCTCTAGGTGCCTCAGTTACCTTTAAAATGAGGACAATAAAAGTAATTATCTGGGGCTTCTCTGGTGGCGCAGTGGTTGAGAATCTGCCTGCTAATGCAGGGGACACGGGTTCGAGCCCTGGTCTGGGAGGATCCCACATGCCGTGGAGCAACTAGGCCTGTGAGCCACAATTACTGAGCCTGCGCATCTGGAGCCTGTGCTCCGCAACAAGAGAGGCCACGATAGTGAGAGGCCCGCGCACCGCGATGAAGAGTGGCCCCCGCTTGCCACAGCTAGAGGAAGCCCTCGCACAGAAACGAAGACCCAATACAGCCAAAAATAAATAAATAAATAATTAAAAAGAAAAAAAAGTAATTATCTGAGTGCTGTTTAATCTTAAATGATTAAATTCATTTAAAGTTTTTAGGACAGTCCTGGAAGGTTGTTGAGTATCTCTGTTACTATTATCAACTAACACTCTTATGTAAGAAAGAGAGATATGAACCAGGTAACTATTAGTGATATGATAAAGATAATTAAGGGTATGTTTTGTCATTTTACTTCTCATATCTATTTTCACAAATATACTTCATCTGCAGAGTCATGGTTTAAAAAATGATTCATAAAATCAAGATTAAATTAATACAATATCCACTCATGATAACCCCATTCGTCAGTATTTCCAAGGCTGAAATGGAGCTGTAGTCAACAGCCTCAAGCATAGTAAATTCTTAGAAGTTTTCCAGGTCAAGATCTTATAGATCCAATTCCTTGGTGCATTTATATGGAAACACAGAAAGGAACAGAGCAGAGCAGAGAAGAAATCTGTTTGAATTTCTCTGGAGTGTGAGAAATTTTGAGAAACTGCAGAGGAATGTACTCCAGATTCAAAAAAACTATAGGAGTTTAAAGACATCTGGTTTTGCCATATTTTTTATATGATTGTTAGTCATGGATTTAAACCAATAAACTCCCAGAGAAATTAAACAGCTTTGCAGCCAGATGCTGCAGCTTAGTGCTTGGCATGTAATGACTTGATGAAGTTACCAACTTGGAAGTGAGCAGGGGAATTTGCTAGTGTTCCTTCGCACCCAGAGACAAAAACAGGGACAGTGTGAGCACTTCAGTGCCTCTGTGTGTGTGTCCGTGTGTCTTGGTGTGTCTGTGTGTGTATCTGGGGAGAGAGAGTTAAATATCTTTTAGCCACACAGTGGTCTGCATCTTTAGACTAGTTGGCAATATAAATGTGTAGCAAATAAAAGAGCCACAGGAGAAAATTAGGAGATTCCTTGAAGGACAGGACAAATACATGCTAGAAATACATGGTTCTCAACTCATATATCATGTTGGTTTACTCATGATTTTTTTTCCTCTGAAATACAAGTGCCCATAACCACTGGACAGGCTTTATATTATATTCATTAGCAGATCTTCTTTTCCAAAATCACATTTACAAACCCTCAACATGTGTCTAATGTTTCATAAATAGCATAGCATGTGAGAAGCCAATAAGAATGTAAGCCAATGAGAAGACTCAAGAACAAAAAATAGAAGAGGTTATTCAAATCATGGCTTTGAGCTAGAGTTGATGGCCTTTGAGGCCACTAATGCAGCCTTGATTTGAAAATTCTTAGCAGAATCTAATGACAAACAATGCTTGTCATCAATGCTTGCTACCTTACCCTTGCTTGGGTCTCTCCATGTCCACAACTACACAGTAGGAAAAAGATACAGCTCATTATTTAATAATGATGATGACAGTAGTATGTGTTATATAATGTATACCACTACGAAAAGACCTATTATTGGCACCTTCTCTCTGTGGGTAATTTATGCCATCACAATATTTCTCCCACCCATGTCTGGGTTACTTTCTTATTTCTTAATGTTGGTGTATATTTCTCTGTGGGCCATATATGTAACATTTCTCTTAAACTGTATTATATGATTTAATTTTGTTATGTTTTGGGGAGGGTGGGAAATAAGGAGGTTCACTAAATTTGATTATTTTCAAATTTATAGTTCTTATTTCAGTGATTTGAATCTAACTTTCTGACATTTTCTGTATTGGAATAGTCTACAGACTAGAATATAATTATTATTTTTTTCTTCTGGGAGAAATTCTGATATTACACATCCTAAAGATTCCCAGAGAAAAATGAACATATTGTAAAAAGTATCTGGAGGCTTTTTGAGAGGAAAGAAAACAAGAGGACACACCATTCTTTAATAATGTTCCCACTAAGGGCAAAATTATCAATGTTTGGAAACATTTTCAGTTATTGGAATTGGGAAAGTGCTGTTGGCATCTAGTCGGTAGAGGCCAGTGATGTTACCAAACACCCTACAATGCACAGAACAGATCTCAAAACAGAATTATCCACCATAAAAAGTCAGTCCTACTGTGGATGAGAAACTCTGCGGCCATTTAAAGTTACGAAAACCTGATGAAGTAGTTCAGAGTTGCCATGACATATAAGAAACTCAGTACACAGCAATAAACGATGTTTTTGCTAATCCAAGCCTGTTAGGCTTTTGAGCATTATATTCTGGATTCATTTGGTAAGGCACCAAGTTTTAAATCTAGACATTCCATTATAAAGTGTATCAATTCACATCATATTCCAAGAAATGGGTCGATGTAAGACGACTAGAAACATTGATCTTTGGATGTCCTTTTGAAAGTGTTTCATGAATGACTTATTTCTCTTAATTAACTTTAGGGGACATCACAGAAAATTATTACAAATATAATTTAAGTACCTGATCAAAAATTCTCATTTCCATGAACAATTAAATTAGGACTTTTTCTCTTGTAGGCATAATAAGGCCATATGAGGTCATTTCAAAGATGATTTATTAATATTAACTCATCTTTTAAAAGATAGTCTTTGGGGTGTAGATGTTAAATGTATTTCCGTGAGGTAGAACTAGAATTAAATGAGGGAGCAAACTTTATAATATTAAAAGAAATATATTTCTAGAATTAATTATTAACCATAGATTGGATAGCCTTGCAGAGGAGTGAGTGTCTCATCTTATGCACTGTTCAGTGACTGCATTCTCATCCGTCCTCCTAGGTAGTAGATCTGGCTTAGGCAGCCAAAAATGTCCCTTCCAGTTTGGAGTTAATAATTCTGATTATATCTCTTAGTTGTGAAAGGACACAGAAGTAAATATCAAACATACAAACCATGTTTGTGCTACAATAACTGATTATAAATCCCCTGTCACAATTGCTTTTGCAGAATTCAAGGAAGGTCTGATATGGAATTGGGATTCATAATTATATGGAGTCAGAAATAAAATATGTTTGAGTGTAGGTGCATTTGTGTGTTTCCCATTTCTTTACCAACAGGTATTTGACAGGTACAAAAGCCTTGATTTATTTAACTATTATAAATGAGGAATTAAACTTCGAACAAATACCAAGGGAGACAGTAGGACTTCAAGTCATAGTAAAGTGAAAATGACTAACATTAGAAGCTTCCCTAAAAAGCAATTTGAACAGGAGAGGAGAGGTCTAAATAATAGGTATCCCACCAGTCATTTTGGTCATTGAAATAAAACATATCAATCCAATTTTAATATCCAATTTTAATACAAAATGTGGAACTATTTTATTGCAGGACACCAATTAATTAATTTGATTTCATGTAGGCCCACACAACTATTTTATATCTAACAGTTTCCATAAAATGCTTAAAATCCAAGTCTAATTCCTATTGTGTGATATTTACCCCACCAAAATAAGGCAAACAAATGAGTTTTTGTATTTTGGATAAATGCATCAAAGTACCTAAAGACTCAAAGCAGAAGCCACAGAAATCTGAAGTTCCTTTTTTTCATTCAAAGCTAAAAGTCTGCCTTTCTACTTCCTACTCTCAGTTTGAAGTAACTGGTTAGGAAGATTGGAGAGAAAGACAAAACCTGGAGTATATTTCTGTAATCTCTTCTGATGCTCCATTCTCTCTGTGTGGGAATCAGTTTCATACCTGATGATTACAAGCTCATCACTCTTCACACTAAAAACTTAGCAGCAAATTGTTCTGAGGAATGAAAGCCATAGAGTAAGATGCTCCTTTAAAATGTTTTAGTGTGTCAGCTGATGCGTAAGTGGTTCTCATATTGTGATCTACACCAGCAGTATCAATATTAACTGTGAACTTGTTAGAAATGCAAATTCATGGGCTCCACCTCTGACCTACTGGATTAGAATCTCTGGGTGGCAGGGCTCAGCAATCTGTGTTTTAAAGAGTACTGGATGCTTCTGGTACGTTCTGAAGTTCGAGAACCACTGTGCTGTGCCAATTAAAAAATGGCCTCTCACACCCCACAGAATTTACAGACTCTAAGGAAAATCATTGTCAATGCATTTATACTTCAGTGAAGCTATGTGCAAGATGCAAGGGGAAAAGAACACATCCTTCTCAGATCAGGAAAGGCTTCACAGAGGAGGCTACACTTCAATTGAAACTTGAGAGAGTAGGAGTTTTTCAGAATAAGTAGAACAGGCATTCCAGATAGAGGTAACTCAAATCAGAAGATTAAAATCTACAGCAATTAGGCAAGGATTTTGTGGTGGTTGAGTTTCTATAGAATCTTCTATAGAATCCTTTGCTCTTGATCTGGTTTTCAGAACTTCATGGTTAAATTCTTATCTGTTTGAAGTATGTACTAGGAATAGCTAGAAAACAAGGCAGGGAAGCCAGATGCTGTAGGAGAGCAGTATAATACAGTGGTTTAAAGTTTGATTCAGAGGAAGAACGGAGCACAAATATTAATTTTTGTGTACTTGGTTCTTAATACTTGGGCATAGTTAATACTTGTGTGTCCACAGACAAGTTGCTTCATTTCTATGGTTTAGTTTTCTTACACGTAAGTGGAGATAATAATACCTCCACTATAAGGCTATAGCTTGTTGGGATGATTAATTGATAAAATACATGTAAAGTATCTGTCTTTTAATCTATAAATTTCTCTGCTGGTTTTACATCAGAATAAATATCTTCAATAATAGTATCTGCTACACACTTCATGGAAAACGTATCTAACTCAATGGGCTCTATGGTGAAAAATACCATTAAAATATAAAATAGTATCACTATGAACAGAAAGCATGATGAGAATTTAATGCAAATGAAATCTGTGTTCACATACACATACACATGCATACACTCACACCCACACACACATAATTAGTAATGCCCTTGAAGAGAAAAAAGATCTTCTCTCTACCTGACACACATTTTACAAACTTATTGACAGCTATTGCATGTATGTGTGTGTGTGAGCATGTGTGTGTGTGTGTGTGTGCACTTAGCTCAATATTTCAATAGATTGGATATTCACATTGTTTCCCTGACAACTGCTCAATCATTGTCTCAGTATCCCATGGCTCTGGATGATTGTACAATACACATTTCATCCCATGGTTAAAAGAATGAACATCCACAAGCCTGAACCAATGGATTAATTTGATTTGAGAGAAGAATTAGTCTTTGCTGAGGAAAGCATTAACCACTTAGTAATGTGCTAGGATAGTTAAAGCTGATTTTAAAATGAAAAAATAAATTAAAACATCTTGGTGATAAAGAAGTAGAAAAATACGTGTCCAATCTGAGGGACACAATTGATTTGGGCAATACAAATATATGACATAAATTTGTCACAAACCAGTTGGGTCTGCCTTTAAGTTCTATTCCATAACCTTGTTGTAGAATAACTGTCATCTAGGAGAAATTTAATACAACAGTATATTTAATGTAAAGGTCGGAGATTTTAGTGTGTTGAAATCTGCTATTAACTTTCAGCACTTCTTATCCCTGTCAAATAAATATTGTCTCTAGGCTTAAAAATTGGCTGGATAATTTCATGTCATAATAAGTATTTCATGAGAGCAGATAAAGAAGATAAGTAAATCTCAGTCTTTGGGGCATAAACTGATCATCTGGAGCACACAGAAATATGCAGTGTGGGGCGTAGGCTGCTGTCTCTGAGCTTGGAAACTTGAGCCTGTCCTCATGTGCTGATGACTAAGCCGTATCTATGCCATCAATGGTTCTCTCTCCGTGATGCTACTACTATTATACCATTGGCCAGGCATCATACTGAATCTAGTTGTTCTGCGGAAATTCAGCCTTTGGGCATTGAGATACTGGATTGAGGTCCCACAGTCTTCGATAATATATGATTAGAAATTATTCATTGTGTCGATGATCAGCTCCTGATTCTTATGTTACAACTTCAGAAAACAAATTACTGAAGCCCCCAAATAAACTACCATAACATTTGGACAAAATGGTTCTCAGCTATTGTGTGTTCTTAGAATTAAGTTACGTTACATGACAGGAATCCCCTAGGAAAATCTTTGCTTTATAGTGTTATGGGGATGTAGAGTGGATGGTTGTGGAAGTAGAAATTCTTAGAATCAAAATTAGGGGAAGGGAAGGAGTGGGAAAAAAAACTGTACAAAATCTTCTTGCTTATAAAATATTGCATATTACTATAGCTAAAACTTACTGGTAAACACTAGCAATTATACCTATTGCTATCTAATTGATCTTATTTGATCTTGTCTTATGAAGTAGGTACTATTATTATCCCTTCGATACAGATTTAAAAAATGAATTTAGACAAATTAAGTAATTTTTGCAAGGTTATGCACCAAACGTATAGCAGGACCAGGATTCAACCTCGTGGCTGGTGGGTCCAACACTCAAATTGTTCTCACTGTACTATCCTGTTGGGAAACCATCTGGCAGGAATACTAAGACTCTCCTAAAATTAGATACTTCAGACGTGATGAAAAAATAGACTTCCTATGCTTGATCTTTTCTTTCAGCTCCTACATTTTGATCTCTCTAGAGTCAGACCATCTCAGTTGATATATTCTCAATATTTTTTTTCTTTTCTCTCTTTTTTTTTTGGTCACAAGGGATTGTTTTAATCAAATTAGAAACCCATTCCTGACAGGTTTATTATATTTTTCTACAAACAATTCATTATCTACTAGATTTCCACTGGGTACCTTTTAATAAATTCTGGAAATTCCCAAGCAAATGTAAACCACTAGTGACACATCCCTCAAAATTAATAGAATCTTTAAAAACCCCAACTATTTATTACCACATTCTTTTGTGTATTTGTGTATTACTTTATGTATTAATTAGGTGTATTTCCAAAAATTGGCAGCATAATATAAATAGACGTATTTAATTATATCATCTGTCCAACAATACTTCAGTATAAATGCTTACAGCGCTGCACTCAAAGTTATTCTCAGAGGCAGGGGTGGGTTTCCACAGACACGAGTTTCTAATATATGCTCACGTGGGCAACAGATGCGTGTTCCTGCCATTTCGTGGTGACGTCTGAAAAGTCTTCCTTCTGACTCTGAGAAGGAAATCTAAGAGAACGATGATTCATTCTTTTTGCTGGGGGAAAAACACATTGTCATCTCAAGGAAAGCTGTATCAGTAATCAAACACTGATTAAAACAGAGAAAAGTTTTTCCTCTGTTTAGGGAGTTCCCATTGGAGTTGTCAAGCCCTATCTATCTAACTCAAGTTATTCTGAACATACATCAGAGGGATTAAGATTCAGGGACATTTAGAAAATTGAAAAACTACCGGAGCAAATTATGTCATGTGGCAGTAAATAAGGATATCCAAATGGTCCCTAAGATGTTCTCAGCATTTCAATCTAGCATTTGACAATATCTTGAAAAATCCAGCTGTGTTGGGAACAAGGAGAAGGTAATAGGAACTTCTTGAGCTTGAGAATCAGACTGACCTGGGTCAAATTCCGATGCTTCCACTGAGCAGTCATTGGACTTTGGCTGATTTCATTAATCCTCCCAGAGATGGCTCTTTATCTGTAATGTGGAGGCAAGAATTCCTACCTTATCGGAGTGCTGCAAAGATTAAATGATATAGCTATAAAATAACTTAGTGAGTTTGTTCAATTACATTCGGTCATCCTCTATTCCCACTAGTATTTCTGGTAGGCTGCAAGGTACTATAGGCACTCCAAAGGAAATTCAAATTAGCAATTATTCGCAACTATTATCCTTTCCATCATTTATTCCTTTTTCTTTCATTCTTATTCTCTCGTCTAGTTTTCCTCCCTTTTATTTTTATGATATCAGAAGTGCCAAAGTCTCAGTATAACACTTTAAGCTCTTTGAAGTAAAAATATTATACAAATGTAATAAACAAATATGTGGTAATAATAGCAAAATGTCTCTTACCAGATGGGCCTTATCAGCCACTCTTAAATTGGAAAGCCCACATACATAATTCTAAAGTGGGTTGCTTCCTTGGGTTAATCATTCTAGAAAGGTCTCAAGTTCCACTGGAGTTAAACTCTTCCATATTATGATGTCATATATATCTGTGTCTGTTGACTCACTGATTTGATTCAATGTGCAATTAGTAATGATGCACTTTATTACCCAGCAATATCTGAGGTATCTTGGATATTGTTATTTGCATATTTTTGTTTCAAAATAAAATTCTACATTTCTCCAAAAGACAAAAGGGAGAGCTGGAGAAACAAAAGCACATAAAATTGACCTTTCTTTTATTCTTATTCTCTCTCCCAGCTTTCCTCACTTTATTTTTATCAGTTTATATATACTGATGTACAATGCATATACAATAAAACCATTTAATAATACTAAAAAGACAGAGATTTCTGATCTGGGTTTGAAATGAGTCACTCTCTCCTAATAAAATATCCCCATTTCCTGATAGAGATACTCGTTAAAAAGAGGTGAAAAATTGATTCAGATGCCCACAGATTTCCTGGGACATTTGTCACTTTCTTCTGACACTTCCTTGGCAGGAGGAATTACAAGATAAGTGACCTAAGGATAGATGCATTATGTGTTCCTTTCGGTTTGTATTTTTTTGGTAAAGCGTTCATTAATTTTCCCCTTAGGTGGTTTTAATTTCTAACTTCTTTATTACTCCTTTAATTGGGAGGGCCCTCTCATAGCGATTGCTGTAGATATAAGAGCAAACCTAAGATTGTTTATTTCCATGAAGGTGACAGTTTCCCCAAGGCTGTGATCATATTTGGATCAAAAGGGATAGTGCATGTGCCAGAAAAAGGCATGGGGGAGCAAATTAACCATGATTTTACTGGCAGCAATGGTAGTAGTTCAAGTTAAATGAATTCATTCTCTCTTTTGGCCAAAGTAACTTTGTAAATGGTTGGTATAATATTTGCATTTATTGTCCTTTTTGAATGCTGTCCTTCAAATCTGCAATTGGACTGGCTTGCTTTTGGCATTTTGTTTTTAAAGGCTCTTTTGAGGCCAAGTTAATTTCCACCAAGATTTCCTTTTGCCTCAAACATTCCATCTCATTTTACCTCCTGCGCTCGGTGCTCATTACAGCATGATTGACTCAAGGATGAAATATGGCCGCTCATAAAGGTATTTTTTATCCCCTAATAGACCTCCTCAACCCTTCATCTGATTTTATACATATAGTAAAATATGCATGGAAAAAAGTAGCCTACAAATGGTCTGCTTCTCCCTGAGAGTTGCTGACTTATTAACCTTCATTTGAAAGGACAGATTTTTCCCCAATTAGACGCATTCCCATGTATAAAAGTGGGTGAAAGAGGAGGCCCAGGTAAGATGTATTATCAGGCTACCTGTCTCTTGATCCATTGGAAATTCCTTGGGGCCTTTCAAAATGTGATACCTCTTTTAAAGAAGAAATTATATCAAGTTCAATTGCCCTGGTTTTATTGAGCTCATGGCACCCATAAGTACACTGTAAAAGGGTTATGGGCTGATGTGGCCAACTACAAAAGCTATTACCTGGGCTAAGAAGCTGGACATTCAGGATGAAAACTTTGAAGACACTCTTCCTGATTGCCCTTTCCCAAGCTCACAAGCTCTCATTCAGAGTCACAGGAGAGGCTAAACATCTTGTGGAGGAAAGAATTCACTGGGAGCCTCCTGCCATTGCTGGCAATTTTATAGTTGAGTGAGACAGTATCGCAGTGTGTGTTAGGGACCAGTCAGGGAACACCCAGGTACCAAGTTCCAATGCTGGCAGTCTGCATTTCATTAACATACTAATAGCAATCTGCTAACTGGGCCAGATGGGAGGTGGGAGGCAACCTGAACTGATCCTGGGGAATTGTGCAAATTGCCACATAAATTTAGTGTGCACATGGACTCAGCTTGAGACTCTTACTTATGCCACCAAGTCTCATTTGTATGTTTCTGGCTTTGTGTCAACTCAGGTATTTCCTGAAATTCAAAGGACAAGATACTGTACAGTCCAGATTTCAGCCTTTCCCCATTTCTTGAGTGACCAAGAGATGCTCAATATGTTTATTTTATATTTTTCACTCATATGTTCACCTGCTTTACATTCATCCTAGTACTGTCCTCCAATTTCTTAGGGAAAGAGAGAGGAGGAGAGCTGAAGCTTGTTTTTCTCTTTTCCTTGAGATGTACTTTGGGTACTAACTACTGGATGTGAATGAAAGGAGAAAGAGAGAATGGGTCATTAATTATTTAGTAAACTGAAGGTATGCAGGGGAGAATTCAGAGCTGCAGGAGGATTTTGGAAAAATGACCTAAATCAGAGATCCTAGTAGGCACATTAAACATGGGAGAACTTACTGGGGCCAACAGAAAGCAAAGTGATGGAGTCACTTTAGGGCACAGAGGAAAAGTACACTGCCACTGAGAACAGAGCAGGGAATCATTAATTCCACACCACACCCCATCTCTGCATTATACTAATCTTCTTAGAATACTGGGGGTGGGTTGGTCATCAGGAACTCATGGTTGTGGGCAGCATATGTGGTTCTTTTCCCATGTACTAAATATGTATAAATTATCTCATGTATGCCTCAAATAATAATTCTGGAGTACCGTTACCCACTTTTAAAATAAGAAGAAACTAATTTACTTGTCCAAGATTTTACCTTGTAAGCAACAGAGATGGGATTTTAATCCAGGTAGAGTAATATCGTATCTTAGGTCCAAGGAGTTGGTTATAATCACCATGCTATACCTTCCTTGATAACACCCTAAATATAGACTTCTAAAGACTAGAGGGTAAGATCATCTGATAAAACTTATCAGCCTGGACTGTACTGCTAGGTTCTGTGTTTTACTAATGCCTACCTGCTAGGGCTTCAGCAGGACCTTGTTCTAGGTGGCTGGAACACGTGCACAGTTAGGAGAAGGACAAGCATCCAAACATGCAGATAAGGAGGAAGGTTTCTTACAATAAGATGAGAGGAAAATAATAGCATCTCTGTGCCAAGAATCGCTGGCTTACAGAGTGTTAGAGACAGGAGTCACCCTTAGTGCCATGTTCTAACTCAGCGTCATTATATTTTTGCCAGGATCAAAGGATCCCAAATGACACTTTACAACTGCATCAATGAGCATTTATAATTTCTGCCTCTATTTATAGGGAGTTATCACAAGGCTAAAATATCCACTCTGATCTTAGAGCTGACATGTTGAAAAATCAAAACACATCAGCTCATGCCATGAATAATACCTGTTTAAACAGTAAAGCAAATAACCTTTGATTAGTATGGCTGGCATTAATTTAGACATCACACTTCTGTCAGTGTTTAGCTGTACAAGACAGTTACAGAAGCATCAAGCATGTCTCTTTAAATAAAACAAGGAATTCAGCTAAATCTTGAGTGTTAAACTAAATTAACTGAATCCAAAATAGATTTCTGATCTGTTGATCCCCTGCTCACAAGTTGTTCAGAATATCCCAAACTTGTAATTATCTCTCTAAGGCTAGGAACCCTGTGAACAGGAAACTTTAAAAATCAGTTGTTTCTTACAACCTAAAATTTATCTAAACTATCAGATGAAAACCCACAGATTAATAGTGATAGCTAATATTTTTAAAGCACTAATTGTGTGTTAGGTGATCTATTAATTATGTCATCTAATCATCACATCCATCTTAGGAAGTAACTTAAATGTCTAATACATGCTTAAAAATTGAATTGACGTTTGGAAATGATAAGGAAATTACAGAAGTATCCACAGCCAGGTGGTGGTTGAGCAGGGCCTGGGACCCAACTCTGTCTGACTCAGGAGTCTATGAATTAGCCTTTGTGCAAAATGGAGTTTTGTGTGCCAAAGGTCAGGAAAATGTCACTTTTCCTTATGAAACCCCAGATCTCCTTCACACTACATGGAAATGGCCTCCTTGCTTCTTTGGAGATGTTTGTTCCTTGAAAACAGGGATTCTGTCTTTCCTCTCAATATCTCAAATATCAGCATAATTCCTGGCTCATAGTAACACTCAATAAATAGGTGATGGGAATGCATGAACAAATGACAAGCTTTGTTTATTTGTTTCTGAAGATCACCAGATTGATACTTTTAAAATTTTATTCCATTCACATAACTGATCTGTGTAAGAAGATCTACACCTACATAATAACCCCTCTTAGAGCAGCTCACTTTTGTCAAGCACTGCTCTTAGCACTTACACATATTATCTCTTTTAAGCATCAAACAAAGGTGTGATATGCCACTATCACCCCATTCTGAGATGTGGTGAGGGAACTGAAGCAAAGTTAAGCAACTTCTCTAGGACCATGGAGTGAGAAGTTAAAAACACGGTATTTGAACACAATCTTATTTTCGAGCCTACCGACCCAACTACTGAACAATATTTCCCCTGAAAGCCCAAACTACAGTTTATAGACTTCCCGGTATTGTAACTCCCCTATTTTCACTAGGCAAATGTTGAAAACTGTTGTATGTGAAGTCACAAAACTTATCACCATTTACTATATATTAGCAGGAGCAGAAATAAAATGGGAGATAAATGAAAAAAACATTTACTCAAATGAGTTGAAAATTTACATCCACACAAAAACCCGACCAGAGAGGCAGCAGCTTCATTCACAATTGCTAAAGATTAGAAGCAACCACGATGCTCTTCAGTAGGTGAAGAGACAAACAAGCTATGGTACATCTATACAATAGAATAGTATTCGCTGATAAAAAGAAAGGAAATATCAAGTTATAAAATGACATGAAGGAACATTAACTGCATATTGCTAAGTGGAAGAGATAATATGAAAAGATGATGTAGTTGATGATTCCCAAATATATGACATTTTGGAAAAGACAAAACTGTAGAAACAGTTAAAAGATCAACGATTGCCAGGAGTTAGGGAAGTGAGGGGGTGATGGATGAATAGTTGGAGCACAGAAGAACAGGGGATTTTTAGGGCAGTGAAAATATTCTGTGTGATGGTGGATATATGACATTATGCACTTAGTAAAAGCTATAGAACTTATAACACAAAGAGTGAACCCCAACATAAACTATGAACTTTAGTTAATAATAATGTATCAATATTGGTTCCCCAATTATCATCAATCATAAAAAATGTACCATACTAATGCAAGATATTAATAATAGGGGAAATCGTGTGTGTGTGTGTGTATGTGTGTGTGTGTGTGTGTCTCTATGTGACAAAGAAGAGGGCATATGGGAACTCTGTACAATCTACATAATTTTTCTGTAACCTAAAACTGCTCTAAAAAATAAAATCTACCAAAATTAAAAAAAAAAATGAATTACTTAATTAAAAAATTTAAGACACAAACCATTCAGGTGATCTAGAGTGTTCTTGAAGACATGGACCTTTCTTCTTGATAAGGTTAAAGAGTTTCTAGCAGCTCTCAGCTTAAATACTTGGTTATAATTTTTCATTTAAAGTTAAGCTTTAAATAGTAAAAAGAAAAAAAAATGCAGCATATAGATTTATTGTTCTGAAAAATTATACACAGAAGAAGCAAACCAAAGTAATGAAAAACATTGTTGAATACCTATTATGTGCCATGCTCTACTGGGAGATAAAAATAATTATTGGTCTTAAATATAATTCCAGGACAAGAACAATTTGCTGAGTGCTCACAAAATGTCATGCCCCATGCCAGAATAGAGGACCAAGGCCTAGCTGTTGTCCTGGAAAATCCAGCCATGGAAGTAGAAAGGAGATATCAATAATCAATCTACTACAGCCACTAGGAACTTGATTAAAATAAAGGCAGGTATAATGAGTTGTAACAGAAGAGAAGATAGCTCTCAGAGAGCACGTAGCCTTACTAGGATGATGAGACAAAATCATGGAAAAGAAAATTACACAAAGACAGGATGTAATCCAGAGACAGATTACATAGCCTTCCATAGTTGTTCTGCATAATCAATTCAACTGGGGTTGGAATATTCCACAGATAAATGGAAACTTACACTTTATAATTAATATGGATGTTTTATCACTTTCTGCATAATATCCTACGTATGGTGCTTGTCTTGAACTAAATAATTTCATTACAAGTCATTTTAGATTTAGGTAGTTAATTCAAAAACATTTTGCTTTAATATAGAGGTCAGAAAAATAGATGTTCTTAAGAGACGTTGAAGATTTATGGGGAAACTGAAATGAATATTGATAGATTAAGAATGCATTTTGCTTTGATTCCATCACAAATCCTTCAGCTCTAGTCCTTTTTTGAATAAAAAATTTAACAGACAGAATCCAAGCCAGGAAAAAAAAAAACCTATGCAATAATTCTTTGGAGATAAAGGAAACAACAGTGGTAGAGGATAGCAGGGTATTTAATTTCAAAATAGGTGAACATTGACTTTGAACCTCCAGCGATAATAAACAAGGTCTAAACAGCAACGCTACAACCCAAATGAAAAAAGAATTGCAATGTTGATTCATATGACAGGATGGAATGGCCCTTTAATGAATTCTACACTGTACCTGTCACAAAGAATTGGTACTACATGAGCTCAGAGCTATGCCTTCTGTCCCCCAGACCAAGTCTTCCAGAATGAGGAACTTTATGGGATTTGATTAGGGATTCTCCAGGCAAATCATAGGGAAACTAAAATGAAATGTTATTTTTGTACAGACACATGACAGCAGGATCTAGATTCACAAACAACACTGAGGAAAGAGGAAAGACTGCATCAGAGAGTTAACATGGATTTATATTTTAAATTGTTCTGCAACAGGCAAGACAAGGAAGAGAAGGAAGGGGTTAAGGTAGAGCATCCTAGAGGGACAGAGGAGATAAAAATGGAAGCGAGAAAGTTTTGGTCATCTTATATGGGAAGGGTTGGGAATATGTCTGGAAAAAAATGGAATAACAGCAGCAAGATGGTTCAGGGCCCCATTGCTCCAGGCTTCTGGAAGTTTTGAAGACATGACAACCATGGAAGATAAAAATGTCAGAAAACCAAGTCACCCTGTGTCCAGTTGGCTAGAAGAAGAATACAGCTCTCATTTATATACAGACAATGAATCTTCCTGGCAGAATAACCTTTCCCTCCTAAGGGAACAGGGCAGGCCATTGACCTTCAGTTAAGAATTATCTTGAAGGGCAGGACAAATGAGTAACCTGGAGATGGCTAGGAGCGGAAGAGCTGGTGAAGGAAGAGATAAATCCTCCTTCTGAGAGTTACTTGTTCATTTTTCTTCATCATAGATGCTTTCCTAAATAGTCTTTCAATAGCTGACCTCAGATTCCTGCTGATTCCTTCTCTGAGACTCTCAGATAAGATAGTCAACTGGACCAACTCACAAGATGAGCCCCTTGTCCATCCTGAATCTAGTCTCATGTACCACCTCAAGCAACCCCAAAGATACTCCTGGCTCATGACCACGTGACCAGGTGATACACAGCAGGTAGAGAATAGAAGAGACAAAGAGAAGAAAGAGAAGACGAGGGGAGAGTGGGAGAGGCAGAGGGAAGCAGTGGTTTATTACCCTTTGGCAGTCTTTCATGCCCTCAGTGGGCTTCACTATTACCTCAAGTCAGAGGAGTAAGCACATTGCATGAAACTATGATCTGGGGAAAGGTAATTTTGTACTGTATCTATTTCTTTTTTTGTAATGCATCTCCCATCAATCATGATGGTCTCAATGGTAACTCTGAGCCTTTACCAATGATCCAACTGTCGGTCTAGAGATACTTAGTTTTATTATTTTTTACTTATCCTTTTATTGGAGGTCTATAACGATATGATATAAATAGGTAACGTTCACAATTATCTTTAAAGAAAGCAACCTCATACTTTTCATCAGTGATATGTTCTAAAATGTGCATAGTTAAGGAATGCTTTTATTTAATTCAAATACCTTATACTCCAAGACAGCCTTCTTCTACATAGATATTTGGTGATTGACCTTTGCACTGCTTATTTGAAATTACCAATGCGAGCTGTGACAGTAATCCTCGGGCCCCTACTTTGTGAAGCCCTGTGCTACAAACCACTGATCAGTCACTCAGTTTCTTCATAATGTCTTATGGGTACAAGGTCCTGTACCAGATGCTTTTTTTCTCATATCTCACCTTTTCTAACTAGATGGCATAAAGGAGAAGAATTGGAGATCAATATCAAAACCAAGAAAATCTGAAAATATATCCAGTCTAGCATTGTAGAAAGAGCAGTGGATGGGTAATCAAAGACCTATATTGGGGTTCCAATAGGTCATGTAGGTGTACAACCTCGAAGATATTCTTAACTTTTCTACATTTTCTAAAAATTGGATTCCAACATATTTGCTTGTAGTTTTCAACTACTTAGAAAGTCTTTGATGTGCTTATTAAAGTACAGATTTCTGGGACCTAAACCCAGATATTCTGTCCACTTGATCTTTGATAGGACCCAGAAATATGGGTCCTATCCCATATTTTGTGGAAGCAGCTCTTTGTTCACACATTATCTAGAGGGTTATCATGAAGCACATCAAAGACCATGTAGGAGTTTCTCATATTATAACATAAAAATTGTTCCTGGTTCTATTCTGAACATTTTTCTTGTTGATTTATACACTTCAGACCTCGGTTTTGAAATCTCTGAATGATTTAATTGATCATATTCATGTTTATAATTTCCTTCCCTGTTCTCTTTATCATATACTTTACTACTAAGGAAATGTAACACTTCTATTCCTCTGGTGCAAAATGACCCTTCTATTTTTATATTTAAAATAAAATTTGGGGCTTCCCTGGTGGCACAGTGGCTAAGAATCCGCCTGCCAATGCAGAGGACACGGGTTCAAGCCCTGGGCCAGGAAGATCCCACATGCTGTGGAGCTAAGCCCGTGCACCACAACTACTGAGCCTGAGCTCTAGAGCCCATGAGCCACAACTACTGAGCCTGCGTGCCACAACTACTGAAGCCCGGGCACCTACAGCCCATGCTCTGCAACAAGAGAAGCCACTGAAATGAGAAGACCATGCACCACAATGAAGAGTAGCCCCCACTAGCCGCAACTAGAGAAAAGCCCGCGCGCAGCAACGAAGACCCAACGCAGCCAAAAATAAATAAATAAATAAATAAACAAACAAATAAATAAATAAATAGAATTTTTTAGAAATGAAAATGCAACCTATAAAAAAAAATAAAGATTTGTTTACATCTCTGCAACTACCCTTACTTTGCCTTCAGAGGCATTCTTTTAATTACTTAAACTAAAAGAATTGGGATGTATAAGGGGTGATGTGGGAGAGGAATTAGAGGAAGTTTTAAATATAAGAGTACAGATTTATGCCAAAATATTAGAGAAGGTATAGAATATTTAATGGAGAAACACACGAGTAAAAATGGGCATCTATTTTGCACATTACAGCTTGGTGATATGTATTAGATGCTTATCCTATTCTTTTTTCTTTTTTAACATCTTTATTGGACTATAATTGCTTTACAATAGCAAAGTGAATCCGCTATACATATACATATACATATATCCCCATATCTCCTCCCTCTTGCATCCTATTCTTTTAAGTGATAAAAAGAAGTAAGATAAATTAAGGGAACAAATCTGTGACATGATTTTGTTAGCAAACCTTTCACTTGCCTTTTGACATATAATTTTAACACATTCCAGTGACCTCAATATCATTTATGATTTGTTGAAGATGTAAAAATAAAAAAGAAATATAAGGTTCCCTAGAGGGTATTCTATTTAAGTTATAATGCATCTTAATGTTCTGTATTATACAACTATTAATAAGATGCAGATATTTTTCTTATATTGAAACATGAACCATTCATAGAATCAACACAAATATATTGGCAGAAAAGTAACCTGAGCTTTAACATACTGTAAATTGAAAACATACTTCAAATCTGAAAGACATCTAAAACTTACTAGGATTTTATAGGGCTTGTCATTTAGATGAACTCAATGACATGTACCATAAGATTCAGATATCCTGTGATTTATAACATGGATTTAAATGATCAGGATGATTTATCATCCCCTACCCAAACTCTGGAAACATTTCAAATAGATATAATTTAAAAAGCGGTTTTTATCTTCTAATCTCAGTGTGACAGAGAGTGTTCATAATGTTTTGATGATGAGGTGGAGAAAAATTTTTACTTCAAAAAATGAATTCAGGAAATAGTGTAATTAAGCAAAACATATGGGGTGATATAATATTACTGGCAGTCATCCTAGGCATCAATTTTGAAGTTAACTGAAAGTGAAGGAGTTCTGCTGTAACAAGAAAAAAAGAAACTTTTTAAGAACTTAGACACATGAAATTTACAGCTCTGAGTAAAAGAACTCGCTGTACCTACATCATCATCTCTCCGTGGATACTAAACAAAGATTAAAATTAAAATCTCCTTTGTCCCTTTTTTTGTCCAAGGATAACTGTTGACAAGTTGGAAGATCAGGAATTAGTGGGTGGGTAAAAGACATGTTTCAGAAACGGAAACTTCATTTCTCAGGACAGGGAGCTGGAAGCAAGTCCTGAACCTATTTTGAAGGAAGCACAATTTTGTCTCCTTGGACCAGTGTCCAAATGACATCTGAAAGCAGTAGGCTGAGAATGAGAAGCATGTAACTAGGATAGTGGAAAGGCGTAGCATCCTGAAATGTCAGACAAGCCAGAAAGAATTTTTAAGAATTAAAACTAAAAATAAAATTTAAATACTAGTGTGGGCAAGGCTGTAGGAAAATAAGCACTTCTACATAGTTCTGGTGGGAAAATTATTTAATTTTTCTAGAAGACAATTTTGCAATTTATCAAGAGATAACTTATGACACTGTAATGTTCCCTTTGGAAAATATAATGATGCAGTAATTAAGATGTATGTATATTTTAATTGTAAGGATGATTATAAAAAATGCTTATAATATAGAAAAGAGAGAAACAGCCTGTTTCCAAAAAGATGGTATTTTGGAATAATTTTACTTTTATGACATTATAGATTGTGAAGTGACTATAACGATGTTGTAGAAGCTTATTTTTTATTTAGAAAGAAATTTATTATATCTTGGTTAGTGGAGATAGAAAAAGGGCTTAGCAACAGGAAGAGTGTGGTATAATTTTGAATAAGAGAAAAAAAAACGAATACCATGCATGATAAAGTATTCAGAAGAATATAAGCCAATCTGTGAATTGCTATTTTTATTACATTTATAGTACACATCAGAAACTGAAAAATATTTACTTGTTTCGTATCTATTTCACCAATTAGAATATAAGCTCCATGAGTTCAGAGACTGTGCTTGCCTGGGTCACCAATGTACTCCAGTGCCTGACATGGTACAAACTCAGACTTCAATAAAACTTTATTGTTGTTGTTTTATGTAAAATTTAAATAAGTGTTCACTAGACCTATGTTGATCAAGTGAATAAACCTAACAATGTTATATCTAATGATGGAAACTTGTAACTAGAATTTTGGTTATTTCTGTTTTCTTATTTCTGGTTGCTACTATCCTCTGACTTGTTTCCTATAATGATATATTACATGCCATGGAGAGAAAAGCATCACAGTCAAGCCAAGAACCAACTACAGATGGTTAAACCAAGCATAAACATACAGGTCAAGACTCAGATGAAGGGAGATGAGAAGCACCTGAGGACCTGGTTCTAGATACCACACTATTTTTCTTTTTTAACAGTTGGGAAACCAATATTCTTTTTTTTTTTTTTTTTTTTACATCTTTATTGGAGTATAATTGCTTTACATGTTGTGTTAGTTTCTGCTGTACAACAAAGTGAATCAACTATAAGTATACATATATCCCCATATCCCCTCCCTCTTGAGCCTCCCTCCCACCCTCCCTATCCCACCCCTCTAGGTGGTCACAAAGCATTGAGCTGATCTCCCTGTGTTATGCAGCAGCTTCCCATTAGCCATCCATTTTACATTTGGTAGTGGAGATACCACACTATTAAAATCAAAGTTAACACACGAGTCGCGTTATAAAAATACGAGGGATTTTTAAAAGGGTTCACTAATCAGTCATCTCAACAAATCAGCAACAAAGTCATCATCATCATTGCTGTCAATGGCTGTGAATATTTTATTGATGGGTAAAAAATCAATTTCTAAACCAATTCCCTGCACACATCAGAGCTGCTTCTCAACATCGACTCTTACAGGTAACCCTCCAAGTAATATAGTGGTGGAAAACGCTATTTTCCTTATGGAAATAATATCCTAATGGACATCCTAAGGAACATGATTTCTGAATTGGAACTAAACACTAAGATCAGAGTGTAATTAGAGAACAAGAGCCAGGATGGGAGGGGGACTAACAGAAACAACCAACAGATTACGTTAGAAGCTACAATGGTGATATCATGTGCTAATGGCTTTCTCTGTCAATCAATTTTTCACTAGTAGTGAAAGTGAAATGGAACCATCCCAAACTTTCATGTCACAGGAATAGCAGCTAGAGGAATTGGAGCAGTTTAGTCTATAAGACTATAAGAAAACACCCAGAAGGGGCATTTCCTCACTTCAAATACACAGCACACCAACACATGGAAGACATTTTAGACTTTCAAAAAATATGTCTAGAAAGGACAAAATTAAGACCAATGGTTGGAATCCCAAGAATACTGCCTAAAGTTCATTCCAACGTATAATTTCTAAAGTTGGAGATGATCTACAGATGCATTATATCCAATTTTCCTGCGTTTTATAGAGAACTGGGAAATACTGATATATCTTCCTCAACAGGTTGAGAAGAAGAACCTCAAGCAGAAAAGTATGATTTCCTGATGGTCTTGTGATTTCCTCAGCCATAACAGAGTACCTGGCACACTGTAAACCCACACCAACTATCCCAGGCATAAGCAGAATTTTCCCCATCACTGGGAAACTTCTTTCCCACTTTCCCTGGCTAACTCCTAGGTCTTGGTTTGGATAGTACCTCCTTCTAAAATATTCACTGATTTCAAAATCTGGATTAGAACCTCCAATAGCATCCTCTACTTCCTGTGTCCTACACTAGAGTGACTCAGGTTTCCTAATTTTCTTTCTCCCTTACCAAACTATAAATTCCAGGAGGATAATTATCATGTCTATCTTTTTTATTGAATAAATTTGGTATGTAACATTGTGTAAGTGCTACAGGGTAAGTTGCAACACTATCCAGTGACAAGACTTCCAATTATCTTTGAATATTTCACCAAATTCTCTAAATAGTTGTTTTTGTACACATTCATGGTCCCATAATAATTTTTAAATTGTATTTAAAGTGTGTGTGTATGTATGCACACACACACACACACAGCTACATAGAGCAGTTATAGGATCCATTATAGTTTAGAGGACCATGGCTTCCTAATTTTCTTTCTCCCTTACCAAACTATAAATTCCAGGAGGATAAGTGTCATGTCTATCTTTGTTTTTATTGAATAAATTTGGTAGTAACATTGTGTAAGTTTAAGGTGCCCAACGTGTTACTTTGATACATTTATATATTGTGATGTAATGTGATTGCCATTGTAGTGGTATTTATCATACTGCATAATGATATTGTACAATATCACTGTCTATATTCACTGTACTATGCATTAGATCTATATGGCTTATTTACTACTGATTACAAGTTTGGAACTGTAAACACCATCAATCTTATTCCTCTTCCACATCTCCTGGTAAGCACCATTTTACTCTCTGTTTTTTAAAGGTTTAACTTTTTTAGATTCCACATATAAGTGATATCATACAGTACTTGTCTTTCTCTGACTTATCTCGCATAGCATAATGTGCTCAAGGTCCACCCATGTTGTTCCAAGTGGGAGGATTAATTTTTAAAATTTTATATCTCCATTGCTTAGTATAGAGTGCCTGCACATAGCAAGTGCTCAATAAATATTTGTTAAATGAAAGACTAATTGTTAGCTATTTGCAAGGCATGAATCAATAAGCTCTCAGAAATCTGAGTCTGTGTTTTCTCTTTCAAACTCATGCTCTGGCACAGAAAGCAATCTACATGGTGAGAAGGATTAGATTTAATTATTTTTTTAAAAATTGTTTTCCCTAATACATTTCTTATACCTTGGCATCAGTATGCAGTCACTCTCTCTCTCACTCAAACACACACACAGAATAAGCTCTTATCTTACCACAGACATCTGCGTTTTCTTGAAGAGCACAGTACAAACAGGGTGTTCACCCGAAATGTTATATGGAGCAGCCTGTCATCCTGTGTCTGCTTGGCATTCACTAATAGTTATGCAGGATGTGGTCCACAGAACCATGTGGCTTCTTTTGGCTATCACTTACACTTTGAGTACCTTTGGTAATTGGCTGGGTTGACAGAAGCCACCAACATCTCATATTAGATGTTCCAATGGGTGCATCATGTGTTGATCGCTTTCTCTGTCAATTCATTCTTGTTGCCCAGTAATGAAATCGATGTGAAACTATTACAAATCGGTAGTTCATCAAATCTAAAGCAAGATGGACAGACTATTTCTTCTGAGTGGGGAATATTCCACATGGATGTTCTTTACCCCCTGTAGACCCAGACACATGCACATTTTCTGGCAGGAAGGGGAAACATAATGAAATGAAAAGGTGTAAAATATTTTCCAGTATATGAACACTGTGTGTATAAATTCATAATCTGATAATTCATAAGGAACTACAGCCAAAGCTGTTGTGTGTTTCTTGTTGTATCTGATACCTGCATCACTCTGCCTATAATATATATGAAATATTACATTTGTTCTGAAATAAGTAGCTATACTTCTTGTGGCTTTCAGACAAAGAGGAGATGGACTGAAGAAAACATGGAAAAATGGGTAGGGAGGTTGAAAGTGAAGGAAAGTCAGTTAACTAAACAGTGGATGCTAGAGTTTCAGACAACCATCTGAGAAGAGAACACTGAATAGAAATAGGGTTCAGTGGTCTCCTCCCATATCCAGTACTGAGAGAGTCTTAATTTTCAGGATCCCAATGGCAAACTGGATTTCACTATGTGTTTACACTCTGCTCTTTTTTGTCTCTACTTGCCAATGTAATAAAATTTGGTATCACATAATGCCCTGATTGTTTGAAAAATACTTATTCTAGATGTTTCAATAACAAGTTCATATTTTTGAAGGGTATTTGGCATTTTTTATTTTCAGAACGATTTGTCTGACCCTTCTAACTACCCTGTAAAGTTGGCCAGGCAGATATATTTTATTCCCATTTTAGCAGAGAAAACTGAGACTTATGACTACAGAGTTTACTGATGACAAAATGGAACTAGAATCCATATCTCCTGACCCAGTTCAATATTCTAGCTGTTAATTTTCCAGAAGATATAACATCTAGAAATATGATAAGAATTCACTTAGACAATTGTCAAATTAGGAACATAAAATCTTCACTTTATCAAAATAGATAACAAAATTTGTTCATTTTTATCTCTCTTCCCCCAAACAATAATCAATCCAAGACCATCCCAAATGGGTCAGAGAGCCGATGTACATACAAGGGGCAAAGGAAAGAACTAACACTTTTGGAAAATCTCTTATGGACTGAGTTCAATACCAGGCATGTTAAAGGCAGTAAGTAACTTGTCTTAATGGCTGGTAGAAGGTAGATCTGTAATAATAAGGCCAATCCCATCACACATTACCTCCAGTCTACTTACAATGGCCTTAGCAGAAAGCATTTTTGCAACTTGTTGCCTATTATACATAATTAATCTATTATTCAGTTGGAAACAATCTGACCCTAGTCAGGCTGAGTTTTGTGATGAAGTTGAACTTAGGTGTGAGTTACAATGTGGATGATCTTCTCACCATATGACTTGACCCAATATGCTTACATTTTCTGGGTGTTATTTTCATCCTATAAAATGAGTGATTTGAATAAAATTATTTACGTTGTTTATTCTAGCTCTAAAATCACATCATATAGTTTTAGATAGTTCCTTGACATGTGATATACAGTATAAGCTAAGTGGTTATGGCGGCATGTGTTTCCACAACAGCTGATATCATAATTAGGCAGGAATTAAAATGCCAACTTTAGACAAACCAAGTTTGTAACCAAACAGGACCCTATGAGGCCTTCCCAGAGGAGACTCCCACCTATGTCCTCTGCCTGCCTTTTGTCTGTAGAAGAACTTTAGTCAAAGAATAAATTTAATCAGAGAAGTGAGAAAATGTAGAAAGAAGGAAAACAGTCAAACAATACAAAATAATAATAATTTAACCATTAAACAAAGTCAAGGACCTTTAGTTCTTCCTCAAGGACTATAGATAATATTCTGAGCCATGTCCTTTGAGATGTTTTGCAGACACTGAAACCCCACCAGGTGGAAGAAGTTAACTGTATGCTGCCCACAAGCTCATAGACCCCAAACCAGTTGGAACCAGAAGGTTGATGATGCTGACTCCTGATTACCTCACCACTGACCAATCAGAAGAAGGTCCACAAGCTGACCACGCCCTGCTCCTTGAACATTGTAAGACTCTTCACTATCCTCTCCAGGGCGGGACACACAGTTTTGAGGGCATTCGCCCACTGTAGCCCCTTTTGCCTGGCAAAGCAATAAAGCTAGTCCTTCCTACTTCACCCAAAACTATTTCTGCATTTCTATTCGGCACCGGTGAACAGAGGCCGAGTTTTAGCAACAAGTTGGCTAGTCACAGATTTACAGTTAATGTTACTAAACAAGTCACAAATATAACCTAGGAAACAATATAGGTTCCACAAGCTGTGATGAATATTAAAGAACACATTTCAAAATCATCATTTATCTATATTTTTAAATAAAAGTTATACAGAATAAGATCATTTATTTGCTGACTAATGCTGATACACTGGTTTCTATAAACAGAAAAACATTAGCATAAGGTCAATGTGGCAAATGACAATTGGACAGTCAGTGTCAAATTGTGGAATCACAGGTCAATAGAACAGAAAAACCCAATAGAACAAAGACTTTAGTTACTCCAATTTTTTTTTTCCTCTATGTGAAAGAAACCAGATCTGACAGTCAAAGTTTCAAGATGGCCTTTTGCTTATACTATCAGAAACAAAATACTAATCAGTGTCATAAATCTTAGACATTGGGGTAAATCAAGCTCAGTCTCTAGGGATGCAGAAAATGAAGTCCAAAGAGGTGAAGTGATGTTCAAAATTATACAGATTTGGTTCGATTTGGTTCCCAGAAAGAACCTCCACTCTCCCTATTTCCAAAATTCAAGGCCAGTGAAATTTTTTCCACTACACCCTGTGCATTGTTTTCTATATCAGGTTTACAGATTCTTGCAACAATAGCCCTCAAGGTTTTCATGGCTCCTTTCCACAGTGACTGGGTGTAACCGTGTGCCTTGCATTGTTCAATGAGACCAAAGCATACAGGATACGAGCAGAGACTTTAAAAGTGCTCGTGCATAGGGTCACTTCCATTCTTTGTGCTCTTAGAATCTGCTGGCACCACGTGAATAAGCCCAGTAAGTCTAATCTGCTGACTGATGGAAAACTTGAATCCGAGATGTCCTTGTCATACCACTTCACCTCCAGAATCCTAGTTGACCCACAGGTGGCCTAAGATGCATGAGTCCAGCTGAGATTAGCAGAATATGGCTTAATTGAGCCCTGCCCAATTGACCCACACAATCAAAGCTAAATAAAGAGTTGTTATTTTAAGCTACTAGATTTTGTGGTGATCTCTGAAATAGTGCAACCCCACGGATATAATCAGGGAATGGCACCTTCCCACCAGTTACCAAGCCAGACGTTTTGACTTCTCGCTCTCCCTCACGATTACCCTCCACATAAAATGATGCATCCAGCTCTGCAATTCTGCCTCATAAATGACTCAATCTGACTCATAAATGAATGCTGCTTTCCTCGTAATTCCTCTGCCTCTGTCCCAGCCCAAGATGCCATTATCCCTTGCCTGAATTTGTTTCATCACACAGTCTGTCAGCTAGTAGTCCTGTCTCCATTCCTGTTAGCCTCCAATTCATCTTCCACTCTACGGTCAAGTTCTACAATTCATATCTGACAATAATATCCCCTTGTTCAAAATTTTCAATGGCCTTCCGTTATTCTTAAAATACAATCCAGACTTCAAATCATGGTGAGGAAAATATTCTCCTGTTCTTTTTAGTACAGAATTTTTCTTTCAAAGTTTAAGTGAGCAGGTATTCTGCCCTCTGAACTGGACGTACCATTTCCCAAGGTGCTCATGTTACCAATTTCTCAACAATGGAATATAGACAATTGTCAGTTTCTTAAAAGGAAATTGTGTATTGTCTATTTCCTCACTTCCTCCTGCAGGGTGGAAACTAGATGTGGTGCAAGGGAGCTAACAGACTGTATGACCATGTAGACAGCACCCTAGGGAATGAAGGAGCCCCAAGAAAGAAGGAACTTAAGTCTCTAGATGATCAGGTTGAGTAGAGCTGGCTACCCACAACAGATCACTCACCTTTCTTCGTATGGATGCATGAGAGAAAAATAAGCTTCCATTTTGTTTGAGATACTGTATATGAGGTCTCTTTTTAGAGTTTCTTAGCTTATAGCCTAGTGAATATACATTATTTCCAAGGATTGCCACATATGGCTTCTGTCACTGTGTGGGTCCCACTTTTTTCCAATCTCCTCTTCACCCTCTGAAGCTATAATCATCAGCTATTTACTTTCTAGAACACCCACCAAACATTTTACCTGAGTCTTTCCTCTTAGTCAATGCTTTTCCACCTCTATCCTTCCTCTTTGTCTGACTAAATGCTACCCAATCTTAGGCCTATAGTCAATATTTTTCCTATAAACCTTCCCTATTGTCTCCCAAGTCTGGACAATTTTTTCCTTTCATGTGTGACTATCATATTCTGACTCATTCTATTAAGGCACAGAGCACATTATTTTGCATCAGTTCGCTTGTCGCTGACTAAATGCTAAATTTTGTAAATGCAAAACAATGTCTCTTTCTTTCACCATCATGTGTCCAAATGATAGTGTGATGCTTGGTATGTATTGGGCATTATACATATTAATTGAATAAATTAATGAAAAAGTATGAAAAAAAGACTGAAAAGAAATGTATTTGAAAATAAATAGTAGTTATTTCTAGGTAGTAGAGATATAAGGGATTTTTTAAATTTTTGTTTATTTCAGTATTTTCCAAAGTCTCTCAAAGGTGCATATGTTACTTTCATAATCACAAACCACAATATAACAAAATATTTTTTCTAAAGTATATATTAGAAACAAAAGCTGACTTCTAATTTTGATTTACACACAACCATGAATATAAACATTAACTGGATAAAATATACTTCTGCCTACTAGTTAGGACAAATATTGTATGCCCAGGCTAGCAGCAAGGAAATCTGAAATACTGTAATTGACCAGTTTTGAAGTTCTATCCCCGGAGAGATGAAGAAAATCAATAGGGGCTGCGTCTCCCTTTCTCTAAGACGAATTTGTGTGTAATAGGAGATACACTGCGGATGATGGATGTGGGCTACATATATTCCCTTGGAGCTTGTTTGCAAAGGCTTATTTGTCCTGTCTTCCACCTAAGTGTTCATAAACGCTTTAAGGATTAGAGTTGTTTTGCAACTGAAATTTTGCTCTCTGGAGAGACTGTGAGAGAATCTTATGGTCTAGTCTCAGGACATTTGCATAGGATTGCATTTTATAATTGAAAATGTAAAAACTACCCCATTTATTCTAGCCTTTAGAACAAATTAGTAAATGTCCAGCTCATGTGAATTTGAGAAAGCAGAGCATCTATTGGAAGTATTTGCTCCTCACACGTGGGACCAAACATCAGACATGTTGATTTCTTTGTCAGCAGCTGGAAGATACTCTATTGTTTTCCTTTTTGCCCTTGAAATAGTTAGGATGATTTGATTGATTTTGGTTGGTGTACATTCACTTTTGGATTTCCCCTTGCTAAGCTCATTCTTCAGGAAGGTAATGTTTCATTGCATTGAATCAAAGGAAATCTCCCCCCAAATCATCAGTTTAATGAGGACTGGTCATTCATTCTGATGAGTTTTCCTCATTTTCTCTCGGAATGAGGACAAATGTCACAGATACATTATACACAGAGAAAGGCTGGGCTAAGGTGAAGGCAGAAATTAATTTAATCTCCTGCTCTAGCTTCAACCACCTACATCATTCAAACCAACAACAGCAACACAAAATTAATAGCTCGACATACTTTTGTATTCAACCTTGAAATATGGTCAGGCAATTTCAACCAATTCAACATGCAAATTCAATCAGTATAAAGAATCCATTAGCGATTGAGACCAATTTATTAACCCAAGAAATATAAACTGTTTGTAACTGTATCACACATTCTATACTTATAACTCAGCTGAAGAGCATGAAGGAATTGGCAAAGAGGATCAAAACATTGGGAGGGTATTTATTAAAAGTACACTTAAAATATTAATTATCAACTTATTTTCAGTCATTGGTTATACGTTCAAATAAATTGCAGATAATTCACTAATGTTACTTTGATAGATAAAAGGAAGAATTATACCAGTCTACTTTCCATAGTCTTATTTCCTTGTGTTAAAACCTTACCATATTCTACTACCAAAATGGAAAGAAATGCAATCCATCAGATTTGAGATTCCTACTAAATCTTCGATGAATTGATGATTTTCAATATAATAAATTATTTCTATGATAGGAGTCAGAACCTGAACTCTGAGATCTTTTGCTGAATTTTTCCCACAACATTTCAACTAAAATTGAGTTAATGTATAATAACAACAAAACAAAACAAAACAAAACGTGTTTGGGGTTTGTAAGGGAGTTATTACACATTGAATTAAATCATACACTTAGTATTTAATTTTCATCTACAAAATCCTTTTCTAGAAACTTCCCTCTGTTTAAACATTTCTAATATAGGAACTTTACTACTTTTAGAAACAGTTTATTCTATTCTTGGCCTATTTTATCTTTGTATCAAGTTGTAAAGTTATTTACTTGTCATGTCACTTGAAACTCAACAATTTGGTGGGGGAGGGGGGACTCTATAATTAAGCTGTAAACATTACAATTTTTAAATAAGGATATAGACTAAGTCATTTTAGTAAGGGCCAAAGTTAGTAAGTGCAGAGTAAGGTCTAGAACAGGGGTTGGCAAACTATGGCCCATGAGCAGCCTGTTTCTATAGGCCAATGAATAGCTTTTGCATTTTAAAATTGTTTGAAAGAAAGAAAAAGTAATATTTCATAGTACATGAAAATGTATGGCATTTACAATTTAATATCCATAAATAGAGCTTTATTGGGACACAGCCACATTCATTTGGTGACATACTGCCTATCGCTGCTAGCGCACCATATAGAGTTGAGTAATTGTGACAGACACAAGTGTAAAATAGTTTTAACATCTAGCTCTTTACAGAAAAAGAAAATTTGATCCAGTCTAGAAAAACGTTGTCCAATAGAAACATAGCGTAAAACATAAATGTATTTTAAATTTTTTAGTAGCCACATTAAAAACTATAAACAGAAATGGGTAAAATTAAATTTAATAATATATTTTATTTAAGTCAAAATACCCCAAACATGATATCGACTTTTAATCAATATAAAAATTATAAGTGCAATATTTTGCATTTTTTTCACATAAAACTTTAAAATTTAGTGTGTATTTCACATGCACAGTGCCTATCTATTCAGACTATCCATTTTAAGAACTCATGAACACCTATAGCTGGCAGCTACCGTATTGAGCACTGTAGGTACAGATGATAGGTCTTCTCATGTTCAGTAGCATCTCTGGCTACTAAATAATATGTTTACATTTTATTGAGTTCATGTTTCCTGCCCTATTCTCCTGATTCTCTCCTTTCCTGCTGGAGGCCTGGGTCAAGGGTGGTTTGCTGGGGTTGGGGGAGTCTCGGTTAACAGGATGTAGAAATGAGGCACTTATTGGTGCGCTTGTAGTTCATGGCTCTGGTGGCAAAATCCTGAAAGTACACTTGTTTATTTCTACCCAAGTTAAAATTCTACATTCTGAACGGAATGTAATAATCTGGATGTTGCCTCTCGATTACAGAACAGGAAGAAATGCCATTTCTTTTGCTCTAGCGATGATTTTGCTGTTACTGTAGTCTGTCCAATTAGTTTTCTTGGCAGCTACATCTCACCATTGATTCTTATTATACCCACAGGAAAATATCACCTCTATATCTTTTTTTAAAGTGTTGCAATTAAAGCCACATAAGCCCGACTTACCCTTAAGTAGGGCTTCTTTCCGTTCTCACTTGTAGGTTGTGATTCAGAACTATGCTCACATGGAACACTGGTGGTTGACAAGCAGGACTGTGTCCTCCAGCTACAAAAACAAACAAACAAACAATGTCAGTATTCCCATTCTGAATGGGAAGAAAAGAGAAATTGATTGATCATATTGACTTCAGTTCATCTTATTTTATTAATAGTATACATTTTTCTGAATTTTATTTTTGTTAAACATCTTGATCATTAAAAGATAATAAAATGAGTGGCAAAATCTGTTACTGGAAGAACTCAAAAAATCACGCATGATTACTTAGTTCAAGCACTTTATTTTTTGCATACTTCTGTTCACAGAGCTGTGATTTGATAGTGTTTTTAATTTGCACAGTAATGTTTTAATGTAGTAAAATTATTCCCAGATTTTAAGATGGAATTAAACACATCAAAAGTGTACATCATTAAAAAATTCCATTTGGTTGTTTCAGATGATAACAGTATAGTTCCATGTGTTTCAGCATCTGAGCATGGCGAAGACCCGCTGTTTTAGAATATATTTCACTCTTCTTTGCCAGTGTTACCTTATTCTCTCTTTCCTTACTGTCTTTACATCAAACCCAGAGTGCTGAATGGATAGTGTGAAGTATGAATTCTGACTATGAAAGTGTACAAATCAGTTCCTATTTCTCTCCCTTTCAAACAATAAATTAAAGCAAATGTTAACAGTTACAGGTCTAAGAAAGAATAGTTTAAGAGTTATAAATATGGTTCTAAAACAACACTTATATGTTACTTCTCAACAAATATTAGGTACGCTCATCTTTTTCCAGTGAGGCATAGACTGTGAGGAAATTCAGTGAATATAAGAACTGACAGTAATAATATAACAATGGTAGCTAAAATTTTTATGGGGTCTTACTAGATGATAATGCTGTGCAAAGATTTCACATATGATATCTCACTGAATACTCACAACATCTCTATGAGATTACTCTGAATATTGTTCCCATTTTACAGGTGAGGAAACAGATTTATCGAAGTTGAATAACTTTTTCAAGGTTAAAAATATATGAGGAGAGAGAGGAGAAGATGGCGGAAGAGTGAGACGCGGAGATCACCTTCCTCCCCACAAATACATCAGAAACACATCTACATGTGGAACAACTCCTACAGAACATCTACTGAATGGTGGCAGAAGACCTCAGACTTCCCAAAAGGCAAGAAACTCCCCACGTACCTGGGTAGGGCAAAAGAAAAAAGAAACAACAGAGACAAAAGAATAGGGACGGGACCTGCACCAGTGGGAGGGAGCCGTGAAGGAGGAAAGGTTTCCACACACTAGGAAGCCTCTTCGCAGGCTCAGGCGGAGATGGCAGGGGCCGGAGGGGGGAAGCTTCGGAGCCACGGAGGAGAGCGCAGCCACAGGGGTGTGGAGGGCAAAGCGGAGAGATTCCCGCACGGAGGCTCGGCGCCGACCAGCACTCACCAGCCCGAGAGGCTTGTCTGCTCACCCGCCGGGGCGGGCGGGGCTGGGAGCTGAGGCTCGGGCTTCGGAGGTCGGATCGCAGGGAGAGGACTGGGGTTGGCAGCGTGAACACGGCCTGAAGGGGTTAGTGCGCCACAGCTAGCTGGGAGGGAGTCCGGGAAAAAGTCTGGGGCTGCCGAAGAGGCAAGAGACTTTTTCTTACCTCTTTGTTTCCTGGTGCACGAGGAGAGGGGATTCAGAGCGCCGCCTAAACGAACTTCAGAGACGGGCGCGAGCCGCGGCTACGAGCGCGGACCCCAGAGACGGGCGTGAGATGCTGGGGCTGCTGCTGCCGCCACCAAGAAGCCTGTGTGCGAGCACAGGTCACTCTCCACACCTCCCCTCCCGAGAGCCTGTGCAGCCCGTCACCGCGAGCGTCCCGTGAACCAGGGACACCTTACCCGGGAGAACGCACGGCGCGCCTCAGGCTGCTGCAACGTCACGCCGGCCTCTGACGCCGCAGGCTCGCCCCGCCTCCTCCGTACCCTCCCTCCCCCCGGCCTGAGTGAGCCAGAGCCCCCGAAGCAGCTGCTCCTTTAACCCCGTCCTGTCTGAGCGAAGAACAGATGCCCTCAGGTGACCTACATGCAGAGGCGGGTCCAAACCCAAAGCTGAATCCCGGGAGCTGTGCGAACAAAGAAGAGAAAGGGAAATTTCTCCCAGCAGCCTCAGGAGCAGCGGATTAAATCTCCACAATCAACTTGATGTACCTGCATCTGTGGAATACCTGAATAGACAACGAATCATCCCAAATTGAGGAGGTGGATCTTGGGAGCAAGATATATTATTTTTTCCCCTTTTCCTCTTTTTGTGAGTGTGTATGTGTATGCTTCTGTGTGAGATTTTGTCTGTATAGCTTTGCTTTCACCATTTGTCCTAGGGTTCTGTCAGTCCGTTTTTTTTTTTTTTTTTACTTAAAAAATTTTTTTTCTTAATAATTATTTTTTATTTTAATTATTTTATTTTATTTTATCTTATTTTATCCTCTTTCTTTCTTTCTATTTTTTCTCCCTTTTATTCTGAGCCCTGTGGATGAAAGGCTCTTGGTGCTCCAGCCAGGCGTCGGGGCTGTGCCTCTGAGGTGGGAGAGCCAAGTTCAGGACACTGGTCCACAAGAGACCTCCCAGCTTGACAGAATACCAAACGGCAAAAATCTCCCAGAGATCTCCATCTCAACACCAAGACCAAGCTTCACTCAACGACCAGCAAGCTACAGTGCTGGACACCCTATGCCAAACAACTAGCAAGACAGGAACACAGCCCCATCCATTAGCAGAGAGGCTGCCTAAAATCATAATAAGGCCACAGACACCCCAAAATACAACACCAGATGTGGACCTGCCCACCAGAAAGACAAGATTCAGCCTCATCCACCAGAACACAGGCACTAATCCCCTCCACCAGGAAGCCTACACAACCCACTGAACCAACCTTAGCCACTGGGGACAGACACAAAAAACAACGGGAGCTACGAACCTGCAGCCTGTGAAAAGGAGACCCCAAACACAGTAAGATAAGCAAAATGAGAACACAGAAAAACACACAGCAGATAAAGGAGCAACGTAAAAACACACCAGACCTAACAAATGAAGAGGAAATAGGTAGTCTACCTGAAAAAGAATTCAGAATAATGATAGTAAAGATGATCCAAAATCTTGGAAATAGAATAGACAAAATGCAAGAAACATTTAACAAGGATGTAGAAGAGCTAAAGAGGAAACAAACAATGATGAACAACACGATAAATGAAATTAAAAATTCTCTAGAAGGGATCAATAGCAGAATAACTGAGGCAGAAGAATGGATAAGTGACCTGGAAGATAAAATGGTGGAAACAACTACTGCAGAGCAGAATAAAGAAAAAAGAATGAAAAGAACTGAGGACAGTCTCAGACACCTCTGGGACAACATTAAACGCACCAACATTTGAATTATAGGGGTCCCAGAAGAAGAAGAGAAAAAGAAAGGGACTGAGAAAATATTTGAACAGATTATAGTTGAAAACTTCCTTAATATAGGAAAGGAAATAGTTAATCAAGTCCTGGAAGCACAGAGAGTCCCATACAGGATAAATCCAAGGAGAAACATGCCAAGACACATATTAATCAAACTATCAAAAATTAAATATAAAGAAAACATATTAAAAGCAGCAAGGGAAAAACAACAAATAACACACAAGGGAATCCCCATAAGGTTAACAGCTGATCTTTTAGCAGAAACTCTCCAAGCCAGAAGGGAGTGGCAGGACATATTTAAAGTGATGAAGGAGAAAAACCTAAAACCAAGATTATTCTACCCAGCAAGGATCTCTTCAGATTTGATGGAGAAATTAAAACCTTTACAGACAAGCAAAAGCTGAGAGAGTTCAGCACCACCAAACCAGCTTTACAACAAATGCTAAAGGAACTTCTCTAGGCAAGAAACACAAGAGAAGGAAAACACCTACAATAACAAACACAAAACATTTAAGAAAATGAGAATATGAACATACATATCGATAATTACCTTACATGTAAATAGATTAAATGCTCCCATCAAAAGACACAGACTGGCTGAATGGATACAAAAACAAGACCTGTATATATGCTGTCTACAAGAGACCCACTTCAGACCTAGGGACACATACACACTGAAAGTGAGGGGATGGAAAAAGATATTCCATGCAAATGGAAATCAAAAGAAAGCTGGAGTAGCAATTCTCATATCAGAAAAAATAGACTTTAAAATAAAGACTATTACAAGAGACAAAGAAGGACACTACATAATGATCAAGGGATCGATCCAAGAAGAAGATATAACAATTGTAAATATTTATGCACCCAACATAGAAGCACCTCAATACATAAGGCAAATACTAACAACCATAAAAGGGGAAATCGACAGTAACACAATCATAGTAGGGGACTTTAACACCCCACTTTCACCAATGGACAGATCATCCAAAATGAAAATAAATAAGGAAACACAAGCTTTAAATGACACCTTAAACAAGATGGAGTTAATTGATATTTATAGGACACTCCACCCAAAAACAACAGAATACACATTTTTCTCAAGTGCTCATGGAACATTCTCCAGGATAGATCATATCTTGGGTCACAAATCAAGCCTTAGTAAATTTAAGAAAATTGAAATCGTATCAAGTATCTTTTCCGACCACAACGCTATGAGACTAGATATCAATTACAGGAAAAGATCTGTAAAAAATACAAACACATGGAGGCTACACAATACACTACTTAATAACGAAGTGATCACTGAAGAAATCAAAGGGGAAATCAAAAACTACCTAGAAACAAATGACAGTGGAGACACGATGACCCAAAACCTATGGGATGCAGCAAAAGCAGTTCTAAGAGGGAAGTTTATAGCAATACAATCCTACCTTAAGAACAGGAAACATCTCAAATAAACAACCTAACCTTGCACCTAAAGCAATTAGAGAAAGAAGAACAAAAAACCCCCACAGTTAGCAGAAGGAAAGAAAGCATAAAGATCTGATCAGAAATAAATGAAAAAGAAAGGAAGGAAATGACAGCAAAGATCAATAAAACTAAAAGTTGGTTCTTTGAGAAGATAAACAAAATTGATAAACCATTAGCCAGACTCATCAAGAAAAAAAGGGAGAAGACTCAAATCAATAGAATTAGAAATGAAAAAGGAGAAGTAACCACTGACACTGCAGAAATACAAAAGATCATGAGAGATTACTACAAGCAACTCTATGCCAATAAAATGGACAACCTGGAAGAAATGGACAGATTCTTAGAAATGCACAAACTGCCGAGACTGAACCAGGAAGAAATAGAAAATATGAACAGACCAATCACAAGCACTGAAATTGAAACTGTGATTATAAATCTTCCAACAAACAAAAGCCCAGGACCAGATGGCTTCACAGGCGAATTCTATCAAACATTTAGAGAAGAGCTAACACCTATCCTTCTCAAACTCTTCCAAAATATTGCAGAGGGAGGAACACTCCCAAACTCATTCTACAAGGCCACCATCACCCTGATACCAAAACCAGACAAAGATATCACAAAGAAAGAAAACTACAGGCCAATATCACTGATGAACATAGATGCAAAAATCCTCAACAAGATACTAGCAAACAGAATCCAACAGCACATTAAAAGGATCATACACCATGATCAAGTGGGGTTTATTCCAGGAATGCAAGGATTCTTCAATATACGCAAATCAATCAACGTGATACACCATAATAACAAATTGAAGGAGAAAAACCATATGATCATCTCAATAGATGCAGAGAAAGCTTTCGACAAAATTCAACACCCATTTATGATAAAAGCCCTGCAGAAAGTAGGCATAGAGGGAACTTTCCTCAACATAATAAAGGCCATATATGACAAACCCACAGCCAACATCATCCTCAATGGTGAAAAACTGAAACCATTTCCACTAAGATCAGAAACAAGACAAGGTTGCCCACTCTCACCACTATTATTCAACATAGTTTTGGAATTTTTAGCCACAGCAATCAGAGAAGAAAAAGAAATAAAAGGAATCCAAATCGGAAAAGAAGAAGTAAACCTGTCACTGTTTGCAGATGACATGATACTATACATAGAGAATCCTAAAGATGCTACCAGAAAATTACTAGAGCTAATCAATGAATGTGGTAAAGTAGCAGGATACAAAATTAATGCACAGAAATCTGTTGCATTCCTATACACTAATGATGAAAAATCTGAAAGTGAAATTAAGAAAACACTCCCATTTACCACTGCAACAAAAAGAATAATATATCTAGGAGTATACCTACCTAAGGAGACAAAAGACCTGTATGCAGAAAATTATAAGACACTGATGAAAGAAATTAAGGATGATACAAATAGATGGAGAGATATACCATGTTCTTGGATTAGAAGAATCAACATTGTGAAAATGACTCTACTACCCAAAACAATCTACAGATTCAATGCAATCCCTATCAAACTACCACTGGCATTTTTCACAGAACTAGAACAAAAAATTTCACAATTTGTATGGAAACACAAAAGACCCCGAATAGCCAAAGCAATCCTGAGAACGAAAAATGGAGCTGGAGGAATCAGGCTGCCTGACTTCAGACTATCCTACAAAGCTACAGTAATCAAGACAGTATGGTACTGGCACAAAAACAGAAATGTAGATCAATGGAACAGGATAGAAAGCCCAGAGATAAACCCATGCACATATGGTCACCTTATCTTTGATAAAGGAGGCAAGCATACACAGTGGAGAAAAGACAGCCTCTTCAATAAGTGGTGCTGGGAAAACTGGACAGGGACATGTAAAAGTATGAAATTAGAACACTCCCTAACACCATACACAAAAATAAACTCAAAATGGATTAAAGACCTAAATGTAAGGCCAGACACTATCAAACTCTTAGAGGAAAACATAGGCAGAACACTCTATGACATAAATCACAGCAAGAACCTTTTTGACCCAGCTCCAAGAGAAATGGAAATAAAAACAAAAATAAACAAATGGGACCTAATGAAACTTAAAAGCTTTTGCACAGCAAAGGAAACCATAAACAAGACCAAAAGACATCCCTCAGAATGGGAGAAAATATTTGCAAATGATTAACTGACAAAGGATTAATCTCTAAGATTTACAAGCAGCTCATGCAGCTCAATAACAAAAAAAACAAACAACCCAATCCAAAAATGGGCAGAAGACCTAAATAGACATTTCTTCAAAGAAGATATACAGATTGCCAACAAACACATGAAAGAATGCTCAACATTACTAATCATTAGAGAAATGCAAAGCAAAACTACATTGAGGTATCACCTCACACCGGTCAGAATGGCCATCATCAGAAAATCTGCAAACAATAAATGCTGGAGAGGGTGTGGAGAAAAGGGAACCCTCTTGCACTGTTGGTGGGAATGTAAATTGATACAGCCACTATGGAGAACAGTATGGAGGTTCCTTGAAAAACTAAAAATAGAACTACCATATGACCCAGCAATCCCACTACTGGGCATATACCCTGACAAAACCATAATTCAAAAAGAGTCATGTACCAAAATGTTCATTGCAGCTCTATTTACAATAGCCAGGACATGGAAGCCACCTAAGTGTCCATCAACAGAGGAATGGATAAAGAAGATGTGGCACATATATACAATGGAATATTACTCAGCCATAAAAAGAAACGAAATTGAGTTATTTGTAGTGAGGTGGATGGAGTTAGAGTCTGTCATACAGAGTGAAGTAAGTCAGAAAGAGAAAAATAAACACAGTATGCTAACACATATATATGGAATCTAAGGGAAAAAAAACAAAAAAAAGTCATGAAGAACCTAGTGGTAAGATGGGAATAAAGACACAGACCTACTAGAGAATGGACTTGAGGATATGGGGAGGGGGAAGGGTAAGCTGTGATAAAATGAGAGAGTGCCATGGACATATATACACTACCAAACGTAAAACAGGTAGCTAGTGGTAAGCAACCATATAACACAGGGAGATCAGGGAAACTAACATAACCTGGTGGGCCTAGGATATGTGGCATTTCAGTGATACTTAAAATTTTGAGTATAAGTATCTTACATCTAAGACTGAGTAAGCAGGCATACTGACAGCACCCAGAGGCAACCCTTTCTGTTCTAACCAGAACGTACTTGAATGCAGAAAGAGGCTAATGACATCGAAAGAAATATGAACGACCAAGAAAGTCCAGCATATCTTTTCTTATTCATGTTGTTTTCCTGTATCAGCCAACGACTTATGCTGGATACGATGACATTGAAGAGAAGGGGAGGAAAGGATAACCCATAGTTCCTTTTTGCTTCCGCCCTTCTTTATCCATCCGTAAGCTGGAAGTAGAGAACTTTGATAGAATATGTGCATATCAAGACATGAAATAAAAACATCTAAATTAGTTTTGTGCAACATTCCCTGTGTTCTGGTAAGAAGGAAATACACATGCATGTATGAGCGACAAAATAGGAATTGTGTAATTCCTATTTTTGCATATGTATTAACCTCATATTTGCACTAAAACTGGCTTTGCACACTATCATGATAGATGTCAAAATATAATAATTTAAAATTTTATACTATAATTTAATAATTTATTAAATGAATGCTAATAGTTACAAATTTTAACTTTTCTTTATGGAGAACAACATTAAATAACAAGTAAAAAAACACCATGACAAGTCAAGAGAGAAGGAAGAAGGGAAAACCTTTATAATCTAACACTTTTCACAATGCTTTGTTTTGCTTTTTGAACAAAGGGTTCCACATTTTCATTTTGGGCTGGGCTCTGCAAGTCACATCAACCGACCTACTGTAAGAGTGTGTAGCAAAGATCTGACTAAGCCTGGGACGTTAGGGGAGGACTTCTTGCCGAGTGACAATTAAACTGAGAGTAAAGAGGAGCAGGAGTGAGGCAGATAAAAAAGGCAGTAGGAGGCCTTAGAGGGAAGTTGGGAGGGTTAGGTGTTCCAGGAAGAGGGTCAGATCCAAAGACACTAAAGGAAGAAGGAGGTAGGAGTGTTTGTGGAACAGAAATAAAATTAGTATGGTTGGAACTTAAGCAGGCAAGGGATTGCTCTGGGCAAAGCTTCCACCATGCTGCAGCTCTTGAAAGAAGAAAAACAATAGGGCTGAAACCAGGGCAACTGGAATACCCAGGCTTGAGTAGGACAAAAGCCACCCTAAGTTATTACTATGTGCCTGGCACTTTGCCGACTGACTTGCCAACATTACTTTTTTGGTCCTCCCAACGACAAAGCAAAGTGGGATTTTCTGGCTTCGTTATTCAGACAAGGAAATATGAGGCTCAGATAGATTGAGAAATTTGTCCCAGGTCATATAGCTGGTGAGTGACACTCACAGATGAAACATTCTTTCTGAATATAAACTAGCATGTAAGCCCCAGAAGGGAAGAGACCTTGCCTGTCTTTGTGTTTCTATATTCTTAGCATATAGACCAATGCCTGGCACAAAATAAGCTCTCAATATTTGTTAAATGAATGAACGAATGAATGACTTGGGTGAGTCTTATTTGGCAAATTCACTGTGTCTTCTTGACTTCAAAAGGATTTTAGAGTATTTGGATGGAATTTTTGTCTATTTTGAGAATCAGTAATGTTTCTTTTCAAATGAACTATAAAAATGAAAAGGGAAAGCAGCAGGTTTAGTTGAAACAGAAAAGACAGGAAGGTAGGGTACAGACTTTGCCTTTATTAACTGTATGACCTTGGTCAAGTCACTTCCCTTCAGTTATTGGTTTTTTTCAGTAGAATAGAACAGGTCATGTGTGAGGTTCTTTCCAGTTCTTACACATTATGATTTGATCCTGTGAATTGTCTGGCAATAATAGAACTCAATGCATAAAGTTTCTCTTTACAACAGAGAGGAAACACAAACTATGATCATACAATTCTGAGGCACCAAATTCCTCAAACAATCTCACTCCGTTCATTCATTCATTCTTTTATCAAGCCTTTCTGAGAGGTGTACCACGTGCCCACAAGAAGCCTTCTGCTGAAATGATGAAATGGACAAATGATCTCCATTTCTGGAAGCAGGGAGACCTTGAGTCAGCAAAGCCTGGGTTAGAGTTTATCTGCTACTCAAAGATGGTAAAAGCCAAATCTATTTCCATTTTGAATCCTGATTCAGGTATCAAGCAGAGCCAATGCTGCTCTAATGCAGAAAAATAATGCCAGCACCCTTCAGAATAAATTCCGACGTGTGACTCATTTGACTACTTTCCTCACTTTGACTTTCCCTTGGTGAAACAGCAAAGGCAGAGAGCTGTAAAACCTCCTACACAAAACGAGATCAGTGCCTTCCGTTCATCAAAACCAGTCCCATTGACACAGAGGCAAGCATGCGATCAAGAGGAGCAGGGCAGGAAGCATAATGGGCTCTGGCTCACGCAGGGTCCAAGAGGCAGAGCCCATGGAGAAGAGACAGACACAATGTTTCTACATTGAGGTATGACTTTCTTGGTAGTGCAAGAGGCATTTCTTACAGGAAGTGACCATCACAAAGGGATGAAGAATGAAGCACCGGGCCCAGATGTTTGGGGAACTTCTGTTGTTTCTCATATTTGGGAAGGATGAGTGAGGGAAAAAGGCAAGTTTTACTTAACTGCTTATGAAGAGTAGAAAACCTCAGAAGGAGTCAAACAAAGTCAACATTAGCCAACACCTGGAGCAATCTAGCAAATATTACGAATAGATTTATTTTGAAATTGAAGGACTGAATGAGTTAATTACAGTTAACAGGCAATCACAGTTTTTCAAAGCAAGGAGATTGTAGAATGTGCCTCCCAGACCTCCAAGTTCAGAGAGCTTAACGGAAGGGACCCAGCTGCTGTGCTCTGAAATCAATTGCCACATTTGTACCCCAGCTATGTTTTCACTCAAGCTGCTTCCAGCCAAGGATTGAGCATAGTAGATTTGTCTCTGTAAGACATGGGACTCCTCTGACAGCTGACTCTGTCCTGAGGACTCCCTGACAGCCTTACTGAATCTTTCTTGTTCTTCACAGTGATCTATCTAGGATGCTTCCACCCAACCTCCGTTCCTTCTCTCCTTCACTTGGGATTAGAAGTGCATCCTGGTCTGATGGTTCTCCAGCCTTCCTATCAACTCCATCTTCATTTACTTTAAAAAACCTTAATTTTCAGAAAATCTGGTCTTTGTGACTGCTTCTTGGGAGACCTCGACTAACACAAAGATACATCTGGAGAAGATACATGCTGAGTGAACCACTCTCAGTCTCAATCTGGTGAATGATTCACTGAGGAGCACACCAGCTCAGCACTTACTGAATTGAAAGGAACATGAACAAGTGGGAATGTACTGAGTACTAATTATGTGTTGGGTGCTGTACTAACTGCTTCTCATGCCTTATTTCACTTAATTCTTTCAACAACCCCATGTAGTAGTTTCTTTATAGATGAAACTGTAGCTTGCCAGCTCATGAGTGTTGGAGCTAGAATTCCAAGCCAAGTTTTTATTTTACTTTATTGGTTTAAAGTAATTTATTGCTTTACGGTACTTTATCTGTTTTAAAGTCTATGTCTTTACCCTGTACTATAGCCATTACCAACAGTATCCTTGCTATTGTTTTATAGGGTAAGAAAACATTACTAATACACCTATAGTAGAAAAATATTCAATTTACCACCACTAACACCACCATAATTATCATCATCATTATCATCATCAGCCTCATGCCATCATCATCATCAGTCACAATTCTAAAAGGGACTTACAGTTATCGATCATATATATATATGATCTTATGATTACACAGTGAATTAGGCAAACCCTAGAAATAAAGCTCAGAGATGTCTTCTCAACCTAAGCCCGGCATTTTTTCACTGTATCATGCCGCCTCCTTGTCTATGCTACGTCTTTGCCCAAGGTGAATTAAAGATGTTGGAGATTTAAGACTTTCTTTATATACCAGTTTTTAGCTGCCAATAGGACACTTGAAATCTTGGTTTAATAGCTGGACTCAGTAAGACAAATCTGATGTCCTTATTCCAGAAACAGCTTTCTCTCTAGGAAAAGGAGGATTGAGCAATTTGGGTGGTATTATAGGAAACCTTTTGCCTCTGGGTCAAAGTCACTGGGCTCCAGACCAAATCAGTGATGATCAAATGCCAGTCTGTCTAACAGCTGTCTGGTAGCCTCTGTGATAGGGCCTCCAGCCAGTCACTTGTGGACAACTGTCCATGCTACATCCAGTGCCTGCTGCCATTTCTAATGACAGGCACAGTAGAAAGGTTGGCAGTTCAAATAGGCATGGAGACCCCGGTATCCATTATTCGAGACCAACACTTAAATTCTGATTTAATAACAGCTCCCAAACCAGTAGCAATTTCTCTCCAAAAGAAGGGTCTTTCACTGGCCCATCTGCCCTACTCATTAGCCCACCACTTTCCTTTTTCCGGTAGTGAGATGGAACTTTACCTTTGAATTAAGCACAAGGTCAGATAAAATAAGTCACTGTGAGCAGTCATTACATTTTCTGTCACTGGACCAATTAAGATTTCCAGCTGTCATTTTCTGATGTTGTGGCTCCATAAAAAACGACACTGAGATGCACTGATCTGTGTCAAAGCTGCTTCTGAGGGAAAATTGGACCCAAAATAATGATAATTGTCATAGGATGTCACACCACTAAATGAAAACATAAAAAGCAAAATGCTGTGGGGAATCTTCAAAGTCATCCTCCTTGTCGAGGTGAGACCATATTATACCAAAGCAAGCCCATTGTTTCAGGGACTGTCCCCGCTCTGTAGTGGATACCCTCCCTGGTCTCTAAAGCAGATTATGCCCAGTTCATGCTAATTTGATTTCAGTTGGATTTTCAAACTGAAAAAAAAAATATATATATATATATATGTATATGTATCTATATATATATATGTATATGTATCTATATATATATATGTATATGTATCTATATATATATGTATATGTGTATATATATATATATATATATATATATATATATATATATATATATAGTCATTTGAATAAGAGAATCTTGTTGGAATCTCAAGATTTATGCAAAGTACTTTACCTACTTCTATACTTTCAAAAAGTTCAGCCCATTAGATTCACTTTACCAGAAATGTAAACTCCATCTAATCTTGGTATGACTGGAACCTAAACTTCTTTTTGTCCACCAACTTTGAGGGGGCGTGTGTGTGTATGTGTGTGTGTGTGTGTGTGTGTGTGTGTGTGTGTGTGTGTGTGTGTATTTGGCTAATGGAGGTCTAGTTTAAAAAAGTATAGCATTTACTGGAAATGAAATGGAGAGTAAGTAAAAGAAGTGAAAAGTACATCTAATAATCACCATCACAAGAAGAAATGGCATCCAAGGATCACTAAAATTAAATAATGGAATTTTGTCCCTATTTTGCATTACTAGAAGCTCTTTTTAACATAAAAGCATAACTGTAAATATACTAAAAGCCATTGAAATATGTATTTTAAACATATGAATTTTATGGTATGTAACATATATCAAGAAAACTATTAAAAAAAACAAACAAAAAATACAAGAAATGAAATGCTCCAAGGACACAAAGGAGAAAGTTGCTCCTTGCCCCACAAATGATTGACGAGACAAAAAGCAGAGCTTAAGGAGCAAAGGTATTTTGGTAAGATGTGACTGAATTCACCACAAAATGAAAGAATGGGAGATGACCCTATAAGTATCTCATTGTTTGAATATTTATTTCTTAGAAGGAGGAGTTCATTATTTTATATTACCCTGAGCCTGGAACAAAAATGTAAATGTTTGAAATAACTTTAAACTCAAAGAACCATATTTTGTCTGAACACATTGTCAAATTGCTCAGTTGGTTTCTTGTTAGAGGGTACAGCACATCTTTCCATGGGATATTGTTCTTGCTAGAATCTCAAGATCTATGCAGAGTAGGTTATCTTCTTGTGCATTAAAAAAAAAAAAGTACAGTTGATTAAATTCATTTTTCCAAAAATGCAAACTCCATCCAATCTTTGCATGCCTAAGACCTAAAATTCTTCTTGTCTATCAGTCACGAGGGGCACTGAGGGACAGTCCTGAATGTAATAGATTTTGCCTCTTGAAAATGATAAGAAATAAACTAGTAGTGAGCTAGAATCACATGCACAAGCTCACAAGATTCAATGATCAAAATTTTAAGAGTTTCTTGAGTCAGTTATTGACCACTGCCATTATTAAACATAAAATTATATGTTTACAATTAAGTAAATTATATTAAGAACAAAGGTAATATATATTCAAAACACCACTTCCTAAAGATTTTCATACTTTGTACTATTATCTATGTCTATTGTAATGTATGGCAGGAATACTGTACAATGATGTGCTATGCACATCTCTTCCCAGCTCTGTGTTCAGTGACATCACCTTGATAATTTTGTTTCATTGTTTTATTTTTGTCATTTGTTAACATTAGTGAAATATTAACCAACATTTATGTTGGAACTATGCTCACTTGTACTGCAAACAGATTGGCTATAAATATAACAGTTCAGCTAAAATCAGTGAGAGCACTGTACAAGAATCAATTAACTATTTGGAATAAAGTGGATTGCATATTTCATTAATAATGATAAATTCCGTCTTTTTACATCAGTCTAATGTATAATAAACTTCTGTATGTGTACTTTCACATTATGTATATTTTATATATAAATAAAATATATATATTTTTCTTTTAGTAGGAGGTGAGCCAGTTGTTAAATATCTATTAGCAAACCACTGGATAAAATTGACTAGAGTATATACACTACCAAGTGTAAAATAGATAGCTAGTGGGAAGCAACCGCATAGCATAGGGAGATCAGCTCTGTGCTTTGTGACCACCTAGAGGGGTGAGATAGGGAAGGTGGGAGGGAGGGAGATGCAAGAGGGAAGAGATATGGAAACATATGTATATGTATAACTGATTCACTTTGTTATAAGGCAGAAACTAATACACCATTGTAAAGCAATTATACTCCAATAAAGATGTTAAAAAAAAATTGACTAGAGAAGTAACATCAGATCATGGAGGGCCTTTCTTATAACCCAGGAAAGGTAAAATACAGCATTGCCCTACAGAGAGGTGGAAATCACCTTAATTAATCTTTGCATGGATCTAGGAAATTTTAGTGCCTTCACAAAATTTGGCACCTCTGCTCTGAGAAACCTGGAAAATGCATTTCGCTGTTTCTTTCAAGGCTGGTACTTGAGTGAAGCGTGAACTAACAAGTATCTTCTGATGAAGGGAGGGCACTAAGTGGAACTTCAAAATGAAGAGGAGTCATAATTTCATATTATTCCTGCATATTAAAGCATCTTAAATCCTTTTAGCTCACTGTAATTTGCCTTTTCTCCAAGAAGAAAAAAAAATGATTAAGCATGAGCCACCTTCTAGTCAGTACCTATATTTTAGGGTTGCATGAAATAAGGTGTGCTTTGCAGCTCCCTTCTTATAGATTCCTTCTATACAGTTCATTTTTAAAGAAATAATATGAAATGCTTTTAAAAGCATTTTCAATAGATTTCAGTATCATCAAATAGATTTCAATGCACAAATATGTACGCACAGGAATTTCTTGCATCATTTGCAATAATGATAAAATGGAAAGAACATAAAATGGACCAGCTAAATACCTTAGAGCAATCCACCCAAGCAATACCATTTAATCTTTAGAAAGAATGAGGAAGATCTATACGCAACAACATGAAATGATGTAAAGCAAGTAAAGGCAGCACAGTCTGCATGGTTTGAATGCATTATTTAAAAATTATAAGTATACTATATTTGATGAAGCATAGACAAATTTTTGGAGAATTCACTTTAAACTGTTAACCCTGATAACCTCTGAGGAATGGGGAACTTGGTTTTGGGGTTTTTATGTTTTATTTTATTCTCTTACATAGTGTGCATTTTTTTTCCCAATGAGCAAGCATTAATCTAATAATAAGTGCCAAAAAGCAATCTTAGAAAAACAGATGTTCCAGGTAGATTTTGGTCTTTGCTTCTTCTTGCAGGTGGAAGTGGGGAAGGAGGGATTATAGCATTGACAGTCCAAATGTTATCAACTTAAATACTTGCCAAGGTGTGCAAAACCTCCAGCTCCTTCCAAGGTCATTCTAAACCTTACGTTCAGAGGAGAAATGAAGAAGTTCCACCTATGCACACACAAAAAACCCACTTATGGGGTGGGGGTGATAAATCATATCAGTATTTAATATCCTGTAAGATCTAGTAAAAATCCAACCAGTTCTCCACCTTTTTCATGATGTTGTAACATCTGGATTAAAGGTTGCTTCATGAAGTTAATGGCAGATAAATTAACCCATAAAAGGATCAACCTCTAGATGTGTTTAGCCAGCAGGAGGATTTTCACATTCCTTGAAGGACACACTGAGACAAATAGAAATGGATGGGATATTTTTTGATGACAAGGAGATTTTGCTTGTGTATTTGCTCTTAGCTTTATGGGGGTTTATGGGTATACAGCGCGGGCCTTTCTACCTTGCTGCTGTTAAGCCAAACGTCTTTAAATGGTGAAACCACTGCTACTCATTGTTAACTTCCACAAGCTCAGACTACCTCTGGGTGAGAAGTTAAAATGAATGAAAAATGGAAGTTGAAGAGAAGAGAGCAATAAAAGGAGGGGCAAGCAAGAAGAGTGGAGAGGAAAATGAAACAAGGATGGAATAACCAAATCAGACACAGTGACACTAATTATTTTGTCTCATGATGTACAACACTAGACCTAAATCATTACCCAATCTCTCTTTCAAATCAGAAATACTTCAAACAAATCCAATCCATGACTATGCTAGCATATGTACAGATATTTAGCCATCTTGGACAGCAGGTGTCATCTCACCCCAGCTACACTTCTCATTTAAATGTTAGGGAGTTCTCGTAGATCCTACTCTTATTTCCACCTGTTTATTTGGTCATTCTTTCAGCATACGCTGAGCATTAACTCTATGCCAGGTACTGTGCTGAATGCTGGTGATAATAAGAATGAGTCAGATGCATTCTCTGCAATTTGGTGACCTCATTTCCTACCAACCTTCCTTCTCTCATTTTGATTCAGCCACTCTTTCCCTCCATGCTGCCATCTGTTTTTACACCTTCAGAAGTTCGCAATGAGTGGTTGCTCCACTTGGAATACCCCTTCCCTAGACATCCATATGGTTATCTCCCTCACTCCAATCAAGTCTTTGTTCAAATGTCATCTTCTCAAGGAGGCCTACCCTGCCCAATGCATTTAGTTCTGTAGCCACTGATCCTTTAGCACTTTTTCCTTAGCGTGATTCAACTTCTGAGATACTATATCCTTTATTTATTTAAGTTTGTAATTTACTGTCTGTCTCCCCACTCTACAACAGAAGCTTCTTAGGAGAAGGAATCTTACTGGTTTTGCTCATTGATGTATCTTGAGTACTAAGAATAGTGTCTGGTACATAGCACCTGTCCAATAAATATTTGTTTAATAAATGAATGAATGAATAAACAAACATGATAGACACAAAGAATGTTTTAAATTTCCTGCTCTTACTTTTTAGTTTTTGAAAGAACTTTCTTCTCCTTCTGACCTATACGAACTCAAATCTCCTCAATTTCTAGTACCAGATTATCCTCCTTCTGGTGTTTTCCTTCTTTCTGATACTCAGGTCGAGTTCTTTTTTTTTTTTTTTTTTTTTTTTGCATTTCTCTATATAATCAGATTGCTTTATTGCAATCATCAGAAATTAACTTTGCTTAAGCATAATAGAAAATTTTTGGAAGACTATCAGGTCTTACAGAATTACATTATAGGCTAGATAATCAGGTCTAGAAAATGAACAGACTTCACCATCAGGTCGAGTTCTTTTTGTCTACTGGGTCAATTGCTCTTTACTAGAGTTCCCAAAACCTACCAAGAATTCACATTAACCATCATCTTCTGCAACATTTAAGTAAAAGTACAGCAGTATGTAGCACAAAGTGGTTATGACTAAGAGATAGTTGGAGGACAAAAAGTTTAACATTCATAAATATATATATATATATATATAGAGAGAGAGAGAGAGAGAGAGAGAAGGGGGGAAGGTGGTGGGGGCTAGGAGCTGGGAAAAGATCCAGGAAAACTGGGATGGAGAAAAATAAGAGAAGGAAAAGCATCACCAATTTTTTGAAGAAAAGTTGAATTACAAATTCTCAGACAAAATGATTTGTATTCAACTTATATAGTAGAGTCCCTACTCTTCTCTCAAAGATTACCTGATTTTTTTAAAATCTAGTAAATGTATTATGATGTATGATGATTCAGATTCCACTGATGTATATTACTAGGCCTTCTGGGTCAGAAAATTTTTCATTCCCAAGAATTGTTCCTTTCTAAAAAATAAAATTCAAATCAATAAAGAGTCCTATGAACACCAACCAGCCCTGTCTGTTCCCAAGATTAGAGTATGCAAAGTCTCTTAAAAATTGGTTGTTTCTGAACTGTTGCTATATTCCAAGCCAAAGAATGTTAATTTTTAGGCTTGGATTAGACAACCTTGACTATCGGACCTGGAACACAGGCCTTTTCTGATTATGGAAGGGTTGTAGTATTGAGTAGTTGGCTTGGAATGCTGAAAAGAATTTTCGTAATTCTGCTATAGACTTGGTATATGGCCTTAGCAAATAAATCATCCTCAGTGAGTTTCCTCATCTGTAAAATGAGTTAATTTAGAATAGCTGATCTCTAAGTTCCCTCTAATCTCTGACATAATATGATTTTATGAAATAATTAATGAACCATGATAAGATTTCCCATCCAGCTGGAGGTAAAGTAATTTACAGAAAATAACTGAAAGTATATAAATGTTTTCTGGGAAATGCATTCATATTTTTATTTGGATTTATATTCTTATTTGGAGAATCGAGAAACTTCTACTTCTGTAACTATAGCAACAGGAATAGAAAATCTCCTTCCTTTAACGAGTTACTTGAATAAAGCCATTCAGCTGAATAAATGGCAGGACCTGCACTCCAAACTCTTAGCCTAGTCATTTACTGTCAGTTGTTATATCCAGAAAGTATTTTTCAGTGGTCTTGAGGCAGTCCACAGTGGTCAAGGAGTAACAAAGGAATAAATCCATTTTAGAATGGGAGAAAATACCACAATGTTCATTGCAGATCTATTTACAATAGCCAGGACATGGAAGCAACCTAAGTGTCCATCAACAGAGGAATGGATAAAGAAGATGTGGCACATATATACAATGGAATGTTACTCAGCCAGGAAAAGAAACGAAATTTAGTTATTTGTAGTGAGGTGGATGGTCCTAGAGACTGTCATACAGAGTGAAGTAAGTCAGAAAGAGAAAAACAAATACTGTATGCTAACACATATATATGGAATCTAAAAAAAAAAAAAAAATGGTTCTGAAGAACCTAGGGGCAGGACAGGAATAAAGATGTAGACGGAGAGAATGGACTTGAGGACACGGGGAGGGGGAAGGATAAACTGGGACAAAGTGAGAGAGTGGCATGGACATATACACACTACCAAATGTAGAATAGATAGCTAGTGGGAAGCAGCCACATAGCACAGGGAGATTAGCTCGGTGCTTTGTGACCACCTAGAGGGGTGGGATAGGGAGGGTTGGAGACGCAAGAGGGAGGAGATATGGGGATATATGTATATGTATAGCTGATTCACTTTGTTATACAGCAGAAACTAACATACCACTGTAAAGCAATTATACTCCAATAAAGATGTTTTTAAAAAATAGAATGGGAGAAAAGATAGTTAAGCTTAAATCAGTATTAAGGGCTTTTATTCCTATATATTATGAAGGGCTGCAAGTAGAGAGTAAATGCCCTATGAGTAAGCTACTTACCTTTAGCTTATTTAAATCTCTAATGAGTGGAAAAGACTGCCTCGACTGTGAAGGTTCTGGCTGGCGTTATTGGGAGCAAGAGTGCTGCAGGCCAAACCAGTGCAATTATGAAGACACTTACACACGCTTGCAGGAGGTTTCCTCTTGGAAATGAGGTTGGAAGTTCTCAGTGTGATGCCAAATGTGTCTCCTCTGGTTTCGTATTTGCTGAGACCAAAGACATCTCAAGTTGAGAACTAAAGTTAGTTCTGTTTGGTGTATAACCTTTTGTCTCAAATCATGAGACCTTGAGAGGAAGTCTAACTTTATAGCCAAGTGACCTTGGACAAATGAATTCAACTATCTGAGACTCCGTGAAATAGGAATGTTTAGAATAGAGTTTGGATGAAATAATTTTTCAGAGCATCTTCCTGCTCTCCCAGTCTATGGTCCTTGGCAACCTCATTCCTCTTAATATCACCTTCCATCTGTTTATAATGAGTGACTTTGTTCAGTCAGTAGAAGGTAATGAGAAGCCCTGAGAAATTACACCATCATAATTGCTGGCCCAGTCACCTCCTCATCCCAGGTTTGGCTCCTCTAGATCATGAACAGTGAAGGCAAGACCAAGTAGTCACCAGCCCTCAACCCACTGACAATCTCTGTCTTCAATGCCCAGAAAGCAAGTCCAGCACCAAGGGTAGTAGCACAGGACATGGTAGTCTAGGAGGGTCACATTGGAAGGACCATGGCAGGAAGAACATGTCATTGCAAGGGAGATATTGGAGACAGTAAAATGGTTCAAACGTGATTTATTCACCAAGGAGAAATTTTTTTTGGAAATCAAACTGCCATAAAAGACTCCAGAAAATTCCATTACACTACAGGAGATGAAGAAGTTGTGAAGAGTGGTGTTGTTGAAAAAGAAAGGGGTGTGGAGTTAGGCCCTGGAGGGCTCCAGTGTAAGACAGTAATAATGATGCAGACCTTAAACATTCCACAATTTACTTATGTCCTAGGGCTTGTCTACACAATTTCCAGCAGAATGATGAGAAGATCAATCGTGGAGGAAAGGAAGAGGAAATGGGGAGTTCTCAAAAAGGCTTTGGATCTCTAAGTACTACGTACAGAGACTCAGTGGGTTTTGATCATAGTTTTCTAACCCTGAATAGAGATGTATGGTGCTGACAATCAGGTTGTAGAAGACAAAGTGGACAAATGAGCTTGAATATGGATTGAGTTATAGACCAAGATAACCTTGGTCTTACCACAACTCATAAGCTATTGTGTAAAATAGTAGGGACACATGGAAGTGAGATGGATTAAAAAAAAAATTCCAGGAGATGAAAACCAACATAAGGCATCATCTCAATGTGGGTAGCTCTGGAATTCTAGTACCCATACAAGTATGAAAAAAAAATCCCTGAACCACATGATGGCATAGAATCAAAAACATAGAATGTCCACCAACTGGAGATATGCCCACTTCTGAGGCTGAACAGAGAGAGACTTTATCAACCCTACTATTACTGAGTATAGCCATTTAATAAGAATAATAGGGAATTCCGACAGTAAGAACTATAAAATAAACTTGATCTCTAGATCTCAAAAGCTTGCATTTTCCCAATTACCTGGATAACTATAACTATCTTATTAACTGCCTGTATTATCTACACACATGGGTATGGATTGAATGACATTTTTTGTTTGTTTGTTTATATTAAAGACATTTCTCTTCAATAATGAGAAGCATACCATGAAAAAGCCTTTTTTTTTTTTTTTTTTTTTTACCTAAAACACCTTTAAAATTGTAAAGTTGTTTGGCATCTGGTAAGCTGATATTTTAAAAAAACACATTTTAAACACATTTGAAATATAATTTTACAAATTGATTTTTTCAAATAAAATAAAACCTGCAAGCAGCTATTTAAAAGGGTCCTAAGTAACTGTAAAAAAAGTAGACGTTTTTATTTCATGAAACTGAAGATTTTTTGTTCTTCAAAAAAGTATTCTTGGGCTTCCCTGGTGGCGCAGTGGTTGAGAATCTGCCTGCCAATGCAGGCGACACGGGTTCGAGCCCTGGTCTGGGAAGATCCCACATGCCGCGGAGCGACTAGGCCCGTGAGCCACAATTACTGAGCCTGCGCGTCTGGAGCCTGTGCTCCACAGCAAGAGAGGCCGCGATAGCAAGAGGCCCGCGCACCGCGATGAAGAGTGGCCCCCGCTTGCCACAACTAGAGAAAGCCCTCGCACAGAAACGAAGATCCAACACAGCCATAAATATATAAATAAAAATTAAAAAAAAACAAACAAACAAACAAACAAAAAAAGCCACTACTTTAAAAAAAAAAAAAAAAAAAAAAAAAAAAAGTATTCTTGAAATTGGTATTAAGAAACTAGAGACAAAAGTAACAATAAAAAACAGTAAATATTAATATGTATTTAGTTGTGGTAATCTCTTAAACCACTTTTATTTATTATTTACATCCCTCCTAAGAGGTAGGCATGCTTGTTTTTATTCACACTTGAATTGCTTTGACATTGACTTGCTTTAGAATAGTAATTCTTAGTCTAGCATTCACTGAGCTAACGATTCATCATGGACCTGTGAACCTTTATGTATCAGGTTCAAAATATATAGATATATGAATTTCCAAAGATTAGTATATATATATATATTTTTTTTTTCTTTAGATCTCAAGGTGCTCTATAACCCTTTCCATTTAAAAAGGTCTAAGAATCTCATCTAAACAGATATTTGGAAAAAATAATTTGGCCCACCTTTTAAAAGATGATGGCAAAAAGTTTGTAGAAGAAATAGGATGCATCATAGGAGGTTTTAGCTAGCATTTATTGCATTTTGCAAGAACACTAAAAAGTGTTCTTTGATTAGTAATGTGTGTAGATTTTTGAAGTGTATGCCAACTTTCTCCTTTTGCTCTTTCTCCAGTGTTTAATATAATATATGAAATATGACCTAAGCTATTAATCTAAACATTATTCTCATTAGTTTCAAAGCACAGTTATTGCTCCAAAGTATTTTTATAAATGGCACCCTGCTTCATCTTGGCTCTGCTTTTACATTCAAGACCAAACAAATCTTGCTATTCCCCCTCCTCTTCGATGCTGACTCAAAAAGCAGAGCTTGGTATCTCCAATTCCAGCTGTGCTTTTATTGTGCTTTACATCAATCAAAGCTTCAAAAAGATTCCAGAAAGATTTTTCTCAGTTTTCACATCAGAGGGGTTTGCACAAAATCACTGTGCCGTAGGGGGGCCCTGATAAGAAATCTCAGAAGGAGAGAAAACATACAGGTAGGGAGGCTCTGGGAGAGAAGGTTGGGGAAGGATTATCAATGTCCTAGAAAAAAAGTTTTCTGATGGAAAAGCAGTACAGTTTGGAGCACAGTGAAAGAGTCACTTAGAAGAATCGACAAGCTTTCAAGCAACACTGGATGCTACAATGGGCTCCATGATAATAAGTAAGCAGAGATTTACATGGTCAGATGAACCCATTTGAACTCCTCTTACATGGGTGTTGAACTCCTCTTACATCATCCTCCTGAAGGACTCAGGAGCCTGTAGTTAGTTCTCTGGAAATGGCAGAAGAGAGCCTCTGGTTATAACTGGCTGGTCAGCACAAGAATTACTTCTTATGTTTCTTCAGAGATATTTTTTAAATCGGAGCCCCAATTACTACCATTCTTATATTCCGCTGCCACAAACCTCTCCCTTTCTCATCAGCATGTAATGTTCCACTTAATAAATAATGGTCAGCTATTCTTAACTAGGTGAAACTGAATCCTAGGCACGGGATGCCTGTTTGGCAAGATTACACATTTGCATAGTTGTAGAGATAGGCCTCCAACTCAGGACACTGCTTATTCCAGGGGACTAAGCTCATCCGCACTATGCTATAATAACTCAAAATATTGAACAACGGCTGCGTCTGACCCCTGTAGGCCAGATTAGAAGGAAGGATGGCCAAGATCTTTAAAAGAAAAACTCACCTCGAATTTTTAATTCTCATCCCACCTCCAACAAGATGGAGACCTGTGTGTAAGCACCGGTTTTACCAGAAACTCACTATGAACCATCAGGCAAGTAGTCAGACCTCTCTGAGTTTACATATCAGTTGACACTTAGAATTTTTACTCTACCCCACACGCTGATACTCAGGCTTATCCTCTATTAACTCATCCACCCACAGATGCCATTCAATTTCAGCCTCCTTGGCATGTCCCTTGTTGTTTATCCTGCCAAATAATACTTCCTTCATATTGATGCATCTGTCTTTTAAGACACAGGTGAATTTCCAACATCTTATTGAAATCTCCCCTGACTCTTCCAGACCGCACTAATCTCTCCATGTGTGCTGTCCACTCATAATACATGTTGTTAACAATACACGCACTTGATTCAATAAAAATTCTTCCTTGAAAAACTGTAAGTGTCTTAAGGAAAGCTGCCAATTTATATGCTTTCATCTTTTCCTTTGGTTCTTAGGATAGTGCTAAAAAAACACACTGACAAGACTGGAGCTTTTCTTCTGAACTCTCTGTGTTATTTTGGGATAGGTACCAACTAAGAAAAGTGACAGCACCTGTCCAAGTGCTGAAACTTTCCTCATTATGGTTACAGGACATTCAGTATGAATTGGTCTTCTCCACACAGAGTAATGTGTGGGTATCTCCATGTCTTCTCTGAACCTAACCCCTAATTTCTGTCTGAACCCCTCATTTTGTTAAAAAATTCTCTGATGACCCCAAATAATGAGCAACCATAATCAAAAGTGCATTTCAAAGAGTTATTATTTTCCCAAGAGATATACTTATCTCAGACCAATAAATGGGCCCACGCTAGCACTGAATGTAGAATCAATAAACTCATTTATTTTTCATCTTAAATGGATATTAATAGTTTTTGTTTTGTGTTATAAATAATAAGTGTTCCTTATAGAAAACTTAGGCTAGCACAATGAATAAAATAAAAGCCACAACACAGAGGTAATTATTTAAATCATTTTACTACATTTGTCCAAACATGCACACGGCACCAAAATGGTTTTATACTGTACATATTTTTCTGTGGCTTCCTTTTTCACTTACTACATAAATAACATAGTTATAAAGTCAGCTATTATTCCATAATTGCTTTTAAAGGTTGAATTGTGGATATAATCTATTTTGACATTACATTGCTTTAAATGTTTTATATTATATAATATACATGAGATGTATAGTATACATAAATATTTTATGTATTATAAACAACACAGTGGACCACCTTGCTTGGATAACATATTTCAGAAGTTGAGAACGCAGAATTATTTGAAGCCAGGAATTGATGATATCTGATACGGCATGGAGGTGAGGAGATTGTTTGGAATGAGAATAAAAGTGCTAAGGAGACTATTTCAGAGCCTATAGCAACAATTTAGGTAACAGAGTATAAGGGCTCATAAATTTTGACTTCCCAGCTTTCCACAAAATTGTGTGGGTTGGGGAGGGAGAGTTAGAGGAAGCTGGAAATGGAAAAAATCACACAGTCACTAGCTTTGGTGATGGATTCATAATGACAGGCCCCCTGGCTGAGGTTTGCCTCTCAGCTGCAGACACCCCACAGGAGAGGTCTGGAATGGTAAGACAAGAATGAGGACACACACACACACACACACACACACATATCATATCATATGTATACCTTCATGATATGTAAATTCATGATATTGATAAAGTTGCCAACAGAGGATATATATAAAGGAGAGAAGTAGTCCAAGGACTTAAACAAAGGTTGGGAAGATGAGGAGGCAGATAAGGAGAAGTGACTGAGAGAGGGAGAACACTAGGAAAGTGAGGAATCCTGAAAACCAGGAAAAGAAAGGAGTGACTGACTTTGTTAAAACTAAAGTTGACTCAGGAAATTCGAGAATAAGGGTCTTTCAAAAATTTGAATGAATGCTCTATTAAATAACTCTAAAGTTAAAAAAAAACCCTCATAGGTAGACTCAAGCTAGATGAAAATAGTGATCAGAACATTTTTTTCTTCTTTTCCGATATGTACCTTTCTGGAAGTTTAGTTGGAAATTCACCAAATCTATCAACTCTATGATGACTATTTGTTTAGGGTCTCAATGCTCACTGTTGGCCTCTCCTGGTCCCCCACCTATAAAATGTTAATAATAGTACTTGCCAATTAGGATTAGCTGATAGAGTGTTGGCAAAGCACGTAGGAATCTTGGGATGATATAAACCAGGCAAGCACAATATGTTATTATTATACTCAGCGCTGTTTGCTTTCCTATTAGGAGACTGCTTATTTCTCAGCTACCCTAGAGCTTTAACAGGGGCTTTCAGGAGGGCAAGTTCTATTCTCCTGCTGTCTGGTAGAGTCTGATAGCTGCTAACCTTGCCAATGAGGCAACAATAGCTGAAGCCATGGCATCTCTTCATCTCCTTGGAGGGCTCCAAAGATGGCAAAGCACACAACCACACAGCATTCAGTGAGTGGAGGCATCTGCACATAGCCTTTCCTGAAGACTAAGAATCAGAAACAGAAACTCCAAGGGGATCTTAGAAGCAATGGCAGCCCGTGATTTTCAACACAACCCTAAGGACTCAGTCAGCTGGGGAAAGAACACCAGACCTAACGCTTATCTTTTCTGCTGCACCTGCAGGCTTCATGTATAAGTTATTCTTCAGAATTATTGCTGAACATAATAAAGTGTAAGGTCAGCACTGTGTAAGTAAAGGGGAAAATAAGCAAACCATCTGAACAATTTGGGCAAAAGTATTCTATTTGGTTTAAATGCACGTTTTCGGGAAAAAGGCAGGCTTTGGATTCCTCAGTTTTATTTTGCTTGAGTTTTACAGATTTTGAGAAAGGAATGTAGAAGAGATCATGGTAAATGAATAGAGATTAATTGGTATGTTTAAAAATGTAGCAATATTTTAAAAATACCTTAGAAGCTTTATTAATTGATCACTAATCTATTTTTGCAAGGTGCTGAAAAAAAAATCATTTCCCCACAAATCACAAGGGCATTCTCTACCACCTTACCTGCCAGATAAAGCTGAGTGTCAGGAGAGCTGAACATCTGGGCGAGAGTAAGATAAAAATATCTGGGACGCAACCACCAGCTGTTGCAACAAAATGGCCAGTCCTGTTCATCCAGGCTTTGTTTATGCTTTATATTAATGGACCCAATCAGGGTAACCAGGCAGCCAACTAGCACCATATGTTGCTCAGACTGTGGCTGCCTTGATTCTATTTTCACAGGCAGTGAAAATGCCCCCCTCTGCACCCAAACACCTAAGGCACTTGATCCAACTCCGGGATGTTGAGAAATTCACTTTACCTGCTTAACAAATAGAAGACATTTGAATTGATATCTTTTGTGAGAGTTCAGATGAAAAGATGGGAAGGGGCGATGGGGAGATTATGCATATTGTTCTATCTGCATGGATTTATTAGATGTTACTCAGTTCAAACTTTCTCATTGGCTCCCCAGTGCTTATAGGATAAAGCCCAAACCTTCACTGCAAAGGCCATGGTGAGGATGTTGGCTTCTACTTTGAATGAAATGGACAAAAACACAAACAACCCAATTGAAAAATGGGCAGAAGACCTAAACACACATATCTCCAAAGAAGATGTACAGACGGACAATAGGCACATGAAAAGATGCTCAATATCACTAATTACAAGAGAAATGCAAATCAAAACTACAATGAGGTACTACCTCAACACCGGTAAGAATGGCCATCATTAAAAAGTCTACAAATAACAAATGCTGGAGAGGATGTGGAGAAAAGGGAACCCTCCTACACTATTGGTGGGAATGTAAGTTGGTGGAGCCACTATAGAGAACAGTAAGGAGGTTCCTCAGAAAACTAAAAATAGAATTACCATATGATCCAGCAATCCCACTCCTATGCATATATCTGGACAAAACCATAATTCAAAAAGATACATGCACCCCTATGCTCATAGCAGCACTATTCACAATAGCCAAGACATGGAAACAACTTAAATGTCCATCAACAGATGAATGGATAAAGAAGACAGGGTACATATATATAATGGAATACTACTCAGCCATGAAAAAGAATGAAATAATGCCATTTGCAGCAACATGGATGCAACTAGAGATCATCATACTAAATAAAGTAAGTCAAACAGAGAAAGACAAATACCATATGATATCACTTATATGTGGAATCTAAAGTATGACACAAATGAACCTATCTATGATCAGAAACAGAATCATGGACATAGAGAACAGACTGGTGGTTGCCAAGGGGGAGGGGGTTGGGGAAGGGATGGAGTGGGGGGTTGGGGTGAGCAGATGTAAATTTTTTTATATATAGGATGGATAAACAACAAGGTCCAACTGTATAGCACAGAGAACTATATTCAATATCCCATGATAAACAATAATGGAAAAGAATATTTTAAAATAAGAATGTATTAAAGAAAAAGAAATGGTAAGCGATTAGAGGGTTTTGAGCAGAAGAGACACAGGATCTAATTTATGATCTACAAAGATCATCGTGGCTGCTCAGTGGAAAAATAGATTGTAGGAGCAGAAGTAGTGAGAACAGATAAAAGGTGTCAGCAATTAAAATATTGATATGAAACACAAGTACACAAGAGTTGATCCCACCATTGTCTTGTTCCCTCCATTTGGTGCAGGGACACTGCTGGGGAGTGAGGAGATTAGAAAGGGAGAAGAGGGGAGAATATATCCAAAGATTGGTACATATTTTGGCTTTATTTTATTCATTTATCCTGCTTCTCTCTGCTCTTCAGCACTGGTTACAATTAGATGAGTGTCCTCACTGCTCCCATTACCCTTAATATGCAAAGTTCATCCCTACACTCATTTGTTTCTCTTTTTCTTCCCATCTAAAAATCTTTTCCTCTGCTCAAAGTCTACGCTTCTTTGTCTAGCTCAAGCCTTACTACCTAAAGAAAATTTTCTCTCTCCTCTCCATTCTTGGAGTATCTGTGGATCTTAATCACATTCACACCTTGTGTATCGGTCCCTCAAAAATAAATGTTTATTGTAGTTCAGGCTGTATAGCTAACATGGACAAAAATTAGATATTCTCATGTATTCAGGAGACTGAACAATGGTAATAATTAAGCATAAACAGAAAGTTTGGGAAGCACCTGGGAGGCCTTTTCAAATACCTGGAGGCATTCATTCATTCATTCAACTTTTAATAAGAGTGTTTGTAGGACGATAGGGATTTAAAGGCACATGAACCATGGGTTCTGTTCAAAGGAGTGTCAGTCTAAGGAAGTAGAAGTATGATCTTCTACAAGAAGATGAACTTCTTGATTAGAGAAGAAGCAAAGCCTACTAGAAAATGCCCCAATCCAGGCACACAGGGAGGGCAAGAGTTAGAATCTATCAAGCTGACATCTCTCCTGTCCTGCTTTTAGAGCCTGGTACGTGTGCCCAGGTGGGAAAGCTCTAACCCCAATCCTCCATGGCTCCATAGAGCTATTACGAACTGAATGCATGTCTGAGATGAGCCTTCAGTGCTTGGATGGGAAGCGGCTGAGACACAGTCCACCAGAGGCAGCCCACACTGTAACACAGTAGCTGAACTGGAGACAGTGGCAGTAAGGATTTCCGAGCACTAGACCCCAGTGTAATGAAGAACAGCACTGCCACTGCCTATTAGGCTGAGGGCTTCAGCTGCGGCTGGAGTTCTCAGCTGCAGTTGTAGAATTCTGGCTGCCCAACTCCAGAGGAAGAGCTCATTGATAGAGAGTATCACTGAGAGGGTGCTAGGGATGTAAAGGAAGGGGAAAAAAAAAGGTTCAGGCCTTTGAGGCCACAGGAAATTTGGGATCCATAGTTCCCAAGGTCAGGAGAGGGCTGCCCATTTTTAACCCAGGCCATTCAAGGATGAGAAGTTGCTATGGCTAGGAGGCAGTGTTTTTCTTTTTCATTATATTTTTTCATTGAGTTTAGCTTTTTGGATAGTTATTTGTGATTTCTGGAAACCACAGCAAATCATGTTCTCCCAGTTAATAAAGGAAGTGAGAACGGTGGGTGGATGGCTACTATTCAAGGATCTTTCTTTTTGCCCCACTAAACGAAGCAGCCCCAGACGAGGATTAGGTTAACCCGCACAAGTGTTTCACATACTCACACTGCAATCTTAGATCTTAGGATTCTGTGCCATCTGCCTACACTCTGATTTCACAGAGAAAACCCTTTGATCCTTGTAGTAACTCAGCCAGAGCCTGTGTCTCCTCTGCTCAGAACACTCCAGTGACTTCCCATTTCTGTAGAAGAAAAAGTCCCTACAGTAGCCCTCAAGGTCCCACGCTAACCAGGCTTCCTACATATCTACCTTACCTCTGTGACCTACTCTCCCCTTCACTCATTCTGAGCCTCCTGATGTAATGGCCCGCCTGCTGCTTCTAGAAACGAGGCATGGTCCCACTTCAGAGCCTTTACACTTATTTGCTTTGCCCGATCTGCTCATCCCCAAGAGGTCCCCAAGGCCCACTCTCTCATATTCTGTAAGCATTTTCTCAAATGTCACCTTCTCAGTAAGTCCTTCCTTAACCATCCTTAAAAAAACAAACAAATGAAAAAAAAAAACAAAAAACTTCACCCACCACCCCTTAGAAACAAATTCTCCCAATTCATTCTCTCTCCTTTATCCCTCTCCACATGCGCGCTCTATATTTTACTTGTGTATTCTGTTTGTCATCCGTATCCTTTCACCAGAATTCGGGCTCCAGGATGGCAGGGGTGTTTGGCTTTTTAATTCAGTGCTCTGTCCTCAATGCCTAGAACAAAACCTGGCTAATAGTGGGTACTCAGTAAACATACTGAGTAAGCTAACAAACATCTTGTCTATCCAACCAGAATCCTCCAATCTGGTAAGGAAAACATTTTATGCATCTTTTGTGTGTCTTTTGTATGTTCCACAGTGCTCCACACAGAGACTCCAGACCCATCAGGCATGCATATATTCCTTGCCCGACCAGGAAATATTCTTAAATCACTGCTTCAACTACTGATAATTTATCATATAAAAAAGAAGTATCTAACTTTTTTTTTTTACTTTTGCCAAGGCCATATTCATAATCAACGTAGGTATCTGCTTTTTAATAATGTTTATCCATATAAATTAAATTGGGATCAAGATGATCCTGGTTCTTCAAAGCTACAGGGTTATAAGTTGGTACTTTTTATTCACAGAGCTCAAAGAACTAGGGAACTAAAAACAACACAGCACAATGCAAACAACAAACAACAATGCATTGGTGACAAACCACAGAATGCATTTGCTATGGGACTCCTTAGTTTACTAGTTTCTGAATTTCTAAAATGAGGAATTAGGCTCAGCATTAAATGATACTAAGTTCCCACCAGGAGTTTTAGGACGTGTTTTATGCATTATTCCATTTACCCTTGCAATTCCTCTGTAAAGTAGCTGATATTAATAACATTTAAAATGTAATAAATTTGGAAGAATCAATAACAATGAGTTATACGGTCGAGCCTCAACCAGTGTCCCACTAGACCAACGGTTGGCAAACTATGGCCATAAGCCAAATATAACCTGCTGCCTGTTATTTTAAATAAAGTTTTATTTGAAAACAATCACACTCATTTTTTCAATATAATTGATGGCTATTTTAACACCACAGTGACAGAATTGAGTAGTTGCAACAGAGACTACCTGGCCTGCAAAGTCAATATTTTTACATATAGCTCTTTACAAAAATTTTTTTCCACATCCTGTACTAGACTGTACATTGCAGGAGGGCGCAGTGTTGCCTGTTATGTTCTCTGCTGCATTCCCAGCACCTAGAACATTGCCCAGCATAGAATAGGTGCTGAGCAAATCTTTTTTGAATGAATGAATCAACGACCCCAGATCTATGTGACTTCAAGTCACAAAATTTTCACTTTAGTCCTTATTTCCTTAATTCCAAACTGGTTTTCTATAAAGATCTGCTTAAAGAAAAACTCCATTATATTTAGAAGGAACTTGTAACAAAAATATAATTAAAGTAGAATATGTATATGCATGCTCCACCTTCAATCCCATTCCTGGCAATGATTAACAAAAGGCCAGGATAATATTCCACCTTTGGTGAATTTCTCATACTCCCTCTTACTTTTAAATTTCTATTGTGCTCTTGAAAAGTAACTTGAAAGACATGGAAGGATTTCCATATTCATTCTCTATTGATGATGCCTTAATCCACCTGCTTCACTTTTCAAGAGATAGAAGGATTTTTCTATAGAGGGGTATTATTTATTCATACAGGTTAATAAAGATATTAATAAATGGTGATTATATTATAGCTCTTGCTGTGATCTGGAAATCCAGCTGTGTTCTCTTCACTTTCTTTACACCTAAAAATAATAGATGCTGTACAACTCAGCCAACAGTTCTGCTGACAATGCACCAGGTGGAAGGGAGTCAGTTCCTCTTGTGCACTGCAAGCTGCAATCTCTTAGCAAGTAGTTTTTTATTTTGATTAGCACAGCACATTGATAACATAGGTTTTCTCAGATTTCCTGTCTGAACAAGGTGATTTTTTACTTCATATTCAAGTTACTAAACCCACAATTTCTTAACATTTATTGGAATGACCTACCCATAAACAAGTGATCTCAATGTAAGTCAGAAGGGTTCCATCTGATAACACCTGAAACTTGCAAAGATATAGTAGAAGCTGTTGTTTTCATTAGCTCAGTATTCATTCCTTCTTCTCCTGGAAATGCACTCCTGTTTTCACTGAGGAAGCACTCCTCCCCTTTTATTCTAGGTCATTTTTTTGGGTTTGATGCCACAGGAGGCTCCAGGAATTAGTCCCTCATGCACTTGACATCAATCACAGGACTCTATTCTTATAACTGCAGTGACTGTGTCCGTGATGAACACAGACTCAGTGTGGGCCACTGACTGTCAGATCTTGGATATTCATTCAACTTCTACTCTTTGGGTTGCCAAGTTGTCATAATTCTGTAGCTGTTCACAGTCATTTTACAATTTCCAGGGGGAGAGACTGGTTGATTTTAAAGCCAACTCAGAGAGGAATTGGTCCAAAGGATGAGTAAAGCAAAATAATTATATCTGATAACCTAGTTTGAGTTGCTGGAACTAAGAAAGCCTGAAGTTATATCTCTAGACTATTCTGAGCTGGGTTTCTATGCTTTGCAACCCAAGGAGCCTTACTGATTTAGAAAACAGATTCATTTGAGGATTTATTTTTCTGGAGAGTTCAAATGTTTTAAAAGGGCACCATTTAGTATTCAACAAGAACTAAATCTGGAGTCAGAAAACCTCAGTTCAAAATGGTATCCTTTGGATTATCTGAGACTTATTGAACTCATCTTCTGTGAGAATGCTATAGGATCTGTGCTCGCCTATATTACAGGGTTATTGTGAAGACCAAATGAGACAATGAATGTAAAAATTTTCCAGAAATTGAAAGTGTTGTGTAAAAGTAATAGTAGGTCAATTTCCTTTAAAAATACAGCAGTCTACTGTGTTTCATAAAGAGATGAATTATCTAGTAGTGTTTTATTGAAGAGTCATTAGAAATGTACAAAGTACCTCATTATGAAGTTATTGAGTGAATGAGTTTGACTCTTGTCATGAGTTCTTAGGGAAGTTTTGTGGCAATGGCGAGGAAAGCTAGGAAAACACCAAATGTAGAATCCAAGTTAGAACATCATTTATTCATTCATTCAGAAAACATTTTAAGCACCAACTACCAAGTCAGTACCAAAAAGACCCCAGAGATTTAGACAGCAAAGAATTCCAGATGCAACTGGGGAGATAGACCAATATATAAATAATTGAAATGGGATAAGCTAAGTACTATGATAGAGATAAGAGTCAAATACTAGAGAAGCAGAGATGGAATCCACTATCAATGCTTAAAGGTACTGGGGAAAGTTTCAGTAAGAATGTGACCTTTAAGCTCTGTCTCAAGGGATAAAATATAGTGCTCCAGGGAGACAGAGTTGAAGGATATTCTGTAAATTTTAGATCTAATGGTGACTGTGGAGATCAAATAAGCTTTGAGCAACATATATGATACTGAATTTCTATTGAAAACTTTTGTATTTCACTATCAGTTCTGCTGATAACTCACAAGGGTGACCTTGTAAAGTTTCCTTCATTTTTCTGGTCTTATATCTCAATTTAGAAAGGAAGGGGTTAGGTGACCATTAGTGTATGTTCCAGGTCAAAGAGCCTATACTCTATGTTTGAAACCCCATTTTATAGATGCAAAAGTTTGAGATCTAAAAAAAGGTAAGTTACTTGCCCAAAGAATGGTTATAAATGTAGAAGAATGAAATACCAATATAAAATTGTTATACATGTTCAAATTTATTGCACTTGAAATGAATTTATTACATGTTCAATTTCTTCACAGGAATATTTGTGATTGGCAGCATGAGATTCACAAGAAGGGCTGGTTCAGCCTAGAGAGCAATCAGGCAACTAGCTGTAGTTCTTACTTTGTGTACTTTTACAGACAAGGGAAAGAATAGTAATGACCTACTGTACCAGAAAATTACATCTTGGTGTTTGGGCACCATAGGAATTTTCCCAGGAGTTGGGAAAGAGTACACAAGATATTACCTTGAATCTGTCCCTAAAACTCTGTGTGACAAAGCTGAGGTTACTATTAGGAATATAGACCTCAAGTAAATTACCATTCTTTGTAAGATGTGTTGGACTTTTGAATAGGCAAATTCCTATGTGAACTTTGCTTTGTCTTGCAGAATGATGTCATAGATGAGACTCATGATTTATTTCTTCATATACCACCTGGGGAAATGTTTTCAAACTAAGCATCAGCACTTTCACAATCTAGATTCCAAAATATGTCAAAAATTCAACAAATATTCACCTCCCCCAATGGCCAGTTGGCCATTTTCAGTAAAGCGCTCTGAGGAGACACACAAGAATTTACATAGCAGATCTTTATCACCCATTGTCAACTCACTAAATATTAATTAAATTGAAGTGTTAACATTTCACTCTTAATGAACAACAACAAATAGCAGAAAAATAAAAATTGGGTTCTAGCACATCTTTCCAGTTTCAGCCACATTTTAAGAGTTAAGTATATTCTATGTATCATTAACCACTCTTCACCATTAAAAGGTACATTGATATCATTCATAAAAAAAATACTGTACAAAAATCTAAAATTTTGTTATAATATTTCTATTATAAAAGGGTTAGTCTCCTAACAAAGATTTTCAACCAAATTCCATTCAATACAACAAATTCTGCTTAAAGCCTTCCTGTGAGAAAATCATTTAGGGAGGCCTTACAGGGGATAAAAAGATGAATAATATTAACTAACATTTATTGAGTGTGCCAGGCACTGTTGAAATACTTTAAATTAAATTATCTAGTCTTCCCATCAATGCTATGAGGTAGATAGTATCATTAACCTACTTTTGCAGGTGAGAAAACTGAAGATCAAAGGGGTTACATAAATTTCTCAAAGTACACAAGTAGTAAGTGATAGAGTCTGGAATGAACCCAGGTAGGCTAATACCAGAGTGTGTTCTCCTAACCTCTGCCTTAACATTTTCAATTATTAATATTATAATAATTTTAGAATTATAAAAATCAGGATTGCGTTACCTAATGATTCCTCAATAAGTATTTTTTGATTAATAAGTGTGTTGAATTTAACTTTAAATAGAGGTAGTTCTATACAATATCGGTTATATAGATATTATAATAAAACAAAACTAGTCAAAAAAAGAAAAGAATGACCCTATACTATCTCTCATTTGCCTAGTTTTTTGTTTGTTTGTATGTGTTTTATTTGCTTTTAGATGAACTTATTTATATGAGTTAAATTGCCTAAGTTCGGAGGACCATTGCTAATATCCACTTAACTTTATATAGCATGGCTCTCTCAGCAAATCAGGGGTCTTATTATTTGTCTATATTTTTTTTATCAAGGCATAAACAAAAGAATGTCACAGATGGCTCAAGAAATAAGCATTAGGTACTAAAATTCAGACTCAGGAAAATTGTGTTATAAGGAAAGTAAGCTGTACGAACTGGAACTTCGTATTATTTTCTCATCTGAGCAAAGCTTTCTGCCTGTAGGTGAAGGCTTCTGCATGATTTTAACCATATTGCATGTAGAGAATGTGGATCCATCTTGGTAGTTTTTCTGTGTGAGTTTGCCTGCCAAAGATCCACACCAGTGGAAGATGCGTTCTAGACATTCTTGCCAAGCTACTACCATCGCAGTTCCACAAAACCCTACTTCACCTGTTTTCAGTGCTTCCAGAGAAATGCACAGAGACAAGAGACATTTTACTTAAAGTTCCACAAGCTTTTGGTCTTATTTTCCTCTTCACCTCTGAAGCATTCTGCTTTAATTATTACAAATATTGGTGTGGGTCTTTTGGTTTATTTGTTCGCTATTGTTGTTGTTTGCCATTCAACTAAAAAAACAAAAAAAAAAACCCAACCCAAACAAACAAACAAAAAGCCCAGGCCCTTTGGATTCCTAAGAGAAGGCAGGTCCCTTTTAAAGCAGAAATACCAAAATCCTTTCTTTTTAACTCCCATTTACTATCATGGAGTCAAAAATTCTTAAACATGGGTTTTTAGTGATTAGTTAATCCAAGCCCTTTATTTTAAAAATAGGGGACGATGAGTCCCCAAAAGTTAAAGAAATCGTCCAAATTCTCTTATTTAGTTAATAGCAGAATCAAGGTTTCTTAAGTTTATTTTTTTATGGAAGCATAGTTGAATTAGAATGTTGTGTTAATTACTGCTGTATAGCCAAGTGACTCAGTTATAAGTTTTGGTAACTAATTTCGTAGCCAGTTGCTTATGACTTCCAATTATGTCTCTGTTTCCATAAACACATGCTCCTCTCTAGGCATGGATGGGGAGTCATACGTTTAGCTGGTAAAACTTTGATGCTTTGATCATTCTTATAATGATATCCCAAGTGAAAGGAGCAGCACTGTCTTGAAATTACACACTTGAGCAAAATAAATACAGTAGGTACATCTGAGAAGAGAAAGCAAACAGCAATGAAGCTCAATAAAAGCTAATTATCTGAAGAAATATATTTTCACCTAAAGGGTAAGCTCTCAGAACTCACCCTGAGAGACATGAGCAGGATGAAACTCGAGTTTGATCTTCACTTTGGCAGATACCTTGGGTCTTCAATAAACTTTGGTTAATTATCCTTTAGAGCATAGTCTTATTATATTGGACATTATTTTTTATGTGTTTCACTATTTGTATTCATCCTCAGAAATAAAATAACTTCCACATATCTTGTTATTATAGCTATCTTTCATTATTATATGTATGCAGATGTAGAACAAAGGTCACGGAGAAGACCCACTCATAAAATAGACCATTCCCTCCCCCAACTCGTCTTGTCCATATCTATGCTTGCTTAATTAATTAATATATATGATCTTCATACTCAGTAGACATAACAGGCAAGTTATTGTAAATGAACTTCCAGTCCATAGCTTTTGTGTATATGTGTTAAAAATTTGGTTGTTAATTAGGATTAAATAAATAAAATATATTTCTGTTTCTGCAAGAAGACAAAAAATTGTATATAATATAATATACATGTGTATGGGTATATATATAAATATATAATAACATAATAGCTATAAAGGAACATTTATTATTTAATTATTATTATTGATATAGCTATAAATATTAGTTATAGATACTGAGGATACAAAGGTCCAGAGAACTTTAGTGACTTGCCCAAACTTATTCTTCAAAACTGAGATAAGAGAACAAGTTTTCTGATGCATACATAAATAAGAGTATACTCATATTTCCTTAGTGCCATAATCCTTTAGCTAAAACCAGTCATGAAGCCTCTTAGGAAGAATCACTCATAATAAAACTAAAAATATTATAGTTATAAGGCCTTAAAGCATACCTCAATATATTTGAAGGTTTGAAATCATACAAAGTATGTTCTCCAACCATGATGAAATTAAATTAGAAATCAACAATAGAAGGAAATTTGGGGAATTCACAAATATGTGGAAATGAAAAAACATGCTTCTAAAGATTCAATGAGTCAAAGAAAAAAAATCACAAGAAAATTAGAAAATACCTTGAGATAAGTGAAAATGAATACACAACATACCAGATTAATAGTATGTGAGCAAAGCAGTGCTCAGAGAGAAGCTCAGTATAAATGCCTATATTTTAAAAAAATCTCAAATTAATAGCCTAACTTAATATCTAAAGAAAGTAGAAAAAGAAACTAAACTCAAAGTAAGCAGAAGGAAGAAAATAATACAATTGTAGCAGAAATAAAATAGCTCATAAGAAAACAATAGAACAAATCAATGAATCAAAAAACTGATTCTTCAAAATTATTAACAAAATTGACAAATATTTACTTATATAACCAAGAAAAAAGAGAGAAAACTCAAATCACTAAAATCAGGAATAAAAGAGGGAAATCATTACCAATCTGACAGAAACAATAATGATTTTGCAGGGATACCAGGAAGAGCCCTATGCCAATGAAACAGACTACTTAGATGAAGTGGACAAATTCCTAAAAGATACAAACTACCAGACTGAGTTAAAAATAAACAGAAAGTCTGAACTGAACCATAACAACTAAAGAGATTGAATTAATAATTTTTAAACTTCCCATGAAGAAAAGCCCAAGCCCATATGGCTGGTGAATTCTACCAGACATCGAAAAAAAATAGTGCCAGCTCAATTAATATGAAAGTCTTCCAAAAATATAAAGAGAGGGAATATTTCCCATCACATTTATGATTCCATATTACCCTGATACCAAAACCTGGAAAAGATATTCCAAGGGAAGGAAACTACATATCAATATCCTCTATGAAAAAAGATGAATAAAGATTTTAACAGACTACTAGCAAACCATATTTGCAAACAAATAATAAGGTTTATACCTGCACATTATATGAAATGTCCAGAATAGGAAAATCTATAGAGAAAGAAAAGAGATTAGTGGTTACCTAGGACTGGAGGTTTGATGGGGAATAACTGCTAATCGGTACAACAATTCTTTTGGAGGTAATAAAACTGTTCAAAATTTAGATAGAGGTGATACTTACACAACTCTCTGAATATACTAAAATCACTGAGTTGTACACTTTAAAAAAGTCAAAATTTTTTTTTTAATTATTTATTTATTTATTTATTTTTATTTATGGCTGTGTTGGGTCTTCGTTTCTGTGCGAGGGCTTTCTCTAGTTGCAGTAAGTGGGGGCCACTCTTCATCGCGGTGTGCGGGCCTCTCACTATCGCGGCCTCTCTTGTTGCGGAGCACAGGCTCCAGACGTGCAGGCTCAGTAATTGTGGCTCATGGGCCTAGTTGCTCCGCGGCATGTGGGATCTTCCCAGACCAGGGTTCGAACCCGTGTCCCCTGCATTGGCAGGCAGATTCTCAACCACTGCGCCACGAGGGAAGCCCAAAAAAGTCAAGTTTATGGCATGTGAATTATATCTCAATACAAATGTTAAAAATATTACAGCCATACACAACAAAGGCCTCTAGTAACATGGTTATTCTTTAATGAGCAGTGCTAGAAAGGGGGATCTATGAGATTTATGCATCTTCTATCTGTAACATTTTATTCTCTTCTGACTGAAATGTTTTCTATGGAGAAGCTTTCCCTAAGGCTTTGCCAATATGATTATGAAACAATTACTTGATAGCATTCTCTTTGCTTAGACAAGTGAGTGGTTTTTCACCAATAGGTATAAGGTAGTTGTAATGCTCATGTGTAATTTAGCATAGTTAAAATACTATTCTAGATAATACTTAGTGATATCTCTGTAACCTTGTCATTGTCACTCACTTGTGCTCTACTATCTTTTCTAATGTGAGAGAGCTATAGGTTGAGTTATAGGTAGAAAATGTATAATTTTTTTCTTTTTCTTTTAATCCTTCTACTTTTGCATTTAGAGTAAGAATATCCATTACCTTGGAAGTGTTGGGGAGAGATTATTTGCTTCATCTTATGGAAAAATAGCAATTTATCTGAAAGGCAACGATAGGAGAAAGAACTTGTGCAATTCAACCTCTTCTTGGTTCTCCCCTTTGAGCTTGCCTGCCCTGACAGTGTGTGCATCTTCTTTTGATCTTGATTTAATATGGTAAGCATATCTAGGTCAAGACTTATGTTTGTCTTTTCTGTGAATATCTGAACTCTTCCCTTTCTAATCCTGCTATTGGGGCTCAATGCAATAAAACAAATCTTTCTATTTTACCTTTCCAGGTACATATCTAATTAGTAGTCTCATCCTTCAGTGAGCTGGTCCAAGGAGTATGCTTGAGGATCAGACTGCAGTACAGAATTTTTTTTAAATCCATGTATTTATTCTCCAATATATCTTTGTCAGTAGTAAAGTTGATATTTAATTCCTATTTCAATTCTCAAATGGTTCCAAAATTGGGAGGGTAAAGTGAGATGTTATTCACAAAGCCTTGGGTGGGTGTGTTGTGCATGGGAAGGTCATCTGTCATATATATCACAACCCAAATAGAGCACAACTGGCTTTAATCACTTGTCCACCCTTGTAGGAAAGGAATTTACCTCAAAAATGACACCAGGTAACAAGTTCATGCCTTAAAATATAACATATCTGGCCCATATGGGAAAATAGAGTGCTCCTGAAGCCCACCTCCCACCATGGAATCATGCAGAGTGTCATTTGAACAGCATGGTTCCTGTCTTTGTGCAAAACAAGGTATCCACTAGTTTCAGATGGAAGCAGACTGATGTGCCGCTTCTGTGTCCATCCTCACTCCTGTGTCCCTGCTTTCCAAGGCTAGGCATCCATCTGTCCAGAATTATTTAACTAGAATTCTGCCTGGAGGAAGGAAGCTGGGCAACATGGCCAGACTTATGTAATGCTCCCAAAGTGTACTTCCACCCTATTTATTTCAGTGATAGGTTTGAGATTCCCTAAGAGAGGAAGGGAAGATAAAATGGAGAGAGATTGGATTCCTATTTCCAGTGGTTAATATTCCATGCTTGAATTGTTCATCTGTCCCTATTCTCTTTTCCCTGAGTCCTAATTTCATTTTACACTCCCATGACAGAGAGGAAAGGTCCATTCTATCACCTTTCCCCAGGCACATTCTCTTTTTTGTAGACACTGTCGCCTCCAGAATTCATCAAAACCTTGTATGAGGCTCTCCTTTAAATGTCCCTTTGCAACTCTCTGTATTGGTGACATTCGTACTCTTACCCCAGACCTGTAATTGAAATAAATAGTGCGGAACTATATTCTGGGTATATTTTTTTCTTTCTGTGCTGGCCAACTCATTTTATCTGAAAATTTTAAACTGCATGGAGATGAATATTAATGGCCATATTAGTAGGTAAAGGTGGCATTGAGATTGATGCATGGTAAATGCTCCAACTAGGAGGTGTGGAATTGCCTATCTCTGATAATTCCATGTTCTCAATACCTAACTAGATACTCTTGAGACCTATATCTTTTGCTTTTATTCTGCAGGCATATGACTTCCTCTCATTTGAGAGGCTACCTGGGGTAAAATCCCTACCCAACTGAAGAAGAAACCAATGCCCATAACCTATATTAATCAGCCTAGACCTTCCCTTTAAAGGCATATAAATCATCAACTAAGGATTACCAGAAATTTGAGAAAAAAACAACGCTAAAGAGAACTCTCCAGATTAACAAACAATACCTGGCAGGAAATTTAATTTAAATGAATATTATCTATATGTATATTGTAGCAATTTATTAAAAATGATGATACTATTGTAAAAATAAGAGATCTAGTGAGTCCAAATTATGATTATCAATACAATTTGAATGGAATCCTAAACCTGATTACCTACCTGGAGAGCTGAAAGATAAAAATCAAGGAAACCTTCCAGAATACAGAACAAGAAGGAAAAAAAAAAATGATAGAAAATATGGGAGAAGTTAATTCAGAAGAAGTATAGATCTAGGGGGTCCAAAGGACATCTAAATGGAGTTTCACAATAAGAGACTAAAGACAAAAGAGAGAAAGAAGTAATAATATGTACAAGAAAATTTCCTCAAGTTAAGGAAAATCGCTAGTTTGTTTTCTGTATCCACGAGTCTGTTTCTGTTTTGTTATATACATTTTATTTTTTAGATTCCATGTATAAGTGATAACATACAGTATTTTTCTTTCTCTGTCTGACATATTTTATTAAGCATAATACTCTCTAGGTCCATCCACGTTACTGTAAATGGCAGAATTTCATTATTTTCTATGGCTGAGTAATATTTCATTGCATATACATATCATTGTGTATATATATGTATGTGTGTGTATGTGTGTGTGTGTATATATATATATATATATACCAGATCTTCTTTATCCATTCATCTGTTGATGGATACTTGGGTTGCTTCCATACCTTGGATATTATAAATAGTGTTGCTATAAACATTAGGGTACACTTTTCAAATTAGTGTTTTCTTTTTCTTTGGATATATATACCCAGCAGTAGAACTGCTAGTTAATATGGTAGTTCTATTTTTAGTTTTTTGAGGAACCTCCATACTGTTTTCCATAGTAGCTGCACCAATTTACATTCCCACCAACAGTATACAAGGGTTCCTTTTTCTCCACATCCTAGCCAACATTTGTTCAAAATAAGGACATTTTTAAGAGTTGATGGCTCAGAATTTTTAGCTTTCATGTATCTTTTTGAAAAAGATGTTACTTGACTGTATACTGCAGATAAACTTAAAAAAGGAATTCTAAAAAAGCACAATGAAATTTCATGTCGGTATAGATGAAGCAGAAACTGGTAAAATATAAAAGCAAATTGGAAGGCACAGAAAGTTATCCTCATGAAGAAAGTGCACCCCTTGCATAAATATATAATTAAGAGATGGAATTGCTCTAACTGTATGATTAAGGCACATGTTTCTATTAGAAAGAAAATCTCATTCACTCGGTTGAGCGTTTACTGCTACTAGATTTAGGATCTCCTTCAGGGTAAGGCACTTGCATAATTTACCTTTGCATCCCAAGTACCTGAACATTTAGCCAACATGAATGCCTCTTAGGCATTTCTCATGTCACCTATCCCAATCAAATTTCCTCTCTCATGATCATTCCCTTAGGTACACCAACATATCTGTCCTGAGAAAATAAGAATGAATGTTAACTTCAGTTCTTTCATACTCTGCAACCAGAGAATCATCAAATTTTGTTACCCTCTACCTCTTTCATGAAACTTCAATCCATAGAGTCTTCTATCTCCATTTTTCTAGCTTGGGCACTAATTATTAACAAAGAACCATTCCAAGAAGATCTTAACTGGTCTCCCTTCCTGATTGATGGGTCTTTCTCTTTGATTAAATCCATCATTTACATGCAAAGATTGGATATTGTGCAATAGAAAATAGAAAATAAAAAATTTATGCTATATCTTATTGTATAAATCACTATTTTTCTTATACTATCCATTCTCCTTTTCTTTTACAGCAATACTACTCAGTTTTTACCTAACCATGTGGCTGGGTAGAACAAAAGCTACCTTCCTCTTTGTCTTTTGCAGATAGTTGTAGCCATGTTTTGGATAAAAGAATGTAAACAAAAGTGGCTTTGCAACTTCCAGGAAATAGTATTTAAAGGACAGAGAATGTCCTTCTGATTTCTGAGAGGCTAGAAGGGAGATATTCTCACTGGAATGGAAGCAACCATACGAGGTATGAAATTGTAAGTCATTTTGAGGATGACGAAGTTGGGTCCCGGATCATGATGGAATCCTCATTTCTAGTCATGGACTGGGTATGTTTATGTACAGAAGAAATAAACCATTATAATAGTTAAACCTTATAATTCTGGGATTTCTGTCACTCATGCAAATGTTAAATTATACATTTTTTTTCTGGCTACAGATATATTCATCCCCAAACAATCTCCAACTTTACAGAGGTGGCTGACCACGTGCCACGACCAAATCCACCTCTAAAGGGGGATTTGGTTGCTGACCCAGCCTCACCTTTCTTGTCGGACCCTTTCCCCCACCATAATATTAGACTTCTTAAATGACCATCAAGGCTGTTCACAATGTGTCTACAACCTGCCTTTTAACATTGGATCCTACTACATTGTGCCATATGATATGTTTTCTTTCCCCTGCAATCGTTCATCATTTCTTCTTCTTTCTGTTATCCTGTTTATTTCCACTTACTTCCTCTCTAAGACTTTGGTTTACCTGTCATGCTTTTCTGGTCTAAATATGTTTTTTTTTTTTTCCTGTACACATCAATTTCAACAATCTACCAAAAGACTAAGAGATATAGTATTCCTAATCATTTTGAAAACTCAGAAAATCCCATGGGATGCCAACCTTACTGAACCATTACTATATTCTAATATATTCACCTTTACTTGGCTTCAAAGAGTAAAAAATGAGAGGTGAATTTACTCCCCAATTTTTTGTTTGTACATCCTATTACAATATCTGTTTCTAAGAGTGGTTATAGTTTATCAGTACATTCTTTGGATATTTAAAGGAAGGGAGATAAAAACAGCATAGGTAAGGGTGCACACACACACACACACACACACACACTCAGGTGTGCAAAGTATAAATGCTTTATAGTCTTCATATTAATTGTCTCTAGAACTGGGAAAACCAGCCACTGAATATTTTTATGAACCTTTCCCCCTCCATATGCATATATACAATCACTGACTTCTATTTTATGTGTTCTCTTATTCAGTGTTTTAGTACTTCTTATTACCATTGAGTCCAAATTCAAAATTTGATGAACACCTTCCAATTACATCCAATTTGGTTGCCTTAGGCAATTTATTTTAAAGATCTATCACTTTCATTGGCACTCATTTACAGCATCGTTGTACTCCTTCTCATCTGCTGGCACGGTGATTGTCAGAGCTCAGGAATCTGCCAGGCAGCTTAAGGTTGCCCATCTCAATCAAGGGGAAAAATGACAAAAGGAAGCATTATGCCTCATTAAATGATATTACAGACACTGCAGTGCTCTAATCTATAATTGAAAATAATTTCAAAATTACACAAACAATGGCCTCCTGTGAATTTTCTAACACTTTCAAATTCAGATCAGTTTTAAGACATTTAATGGTTATATTATAGAGCCAATCCACCCAGGCCGGAAAAGCTGCCTCTCTCCATTCTGAGTAGGAGCAGATACGTTAGAGGCAAATCAGAACCTTCATGAGAGAAGAAAAATGATGACTCACAAAGCCCTCCTTGGGAGTCAGAATTCGGGAAGTATTTTACTGCCATAGACTGATGTCCGTTACACAAAGCCTTCACCACCAGGAGTCGCTGTTGTTGATGCTTCAGAGCACAACCAGCCACCTGCATGTGTGTGGTGACTCTACCCCTTCACCTCTTGAGTTGTTCGTTCCAGGTGAAAGTTGAATCACATCCATGACATAGCATGAAGTTTGCATTACGTCTGCAAAGCCTGTTGAGGACGCTGGAGACAGACAAAGAGCCTTCACTATCTCTGGCTGACAATCAAGTTCCTTTAGCAACAATGCACTTTCACAGGAGGGAAAAGCTAAGAAGAGAAAGCAGCAAGACCACTGCAGCAGTCATTTCAATAGTTGGAATATCTGGGGTGGTTTGCTCTGCCTCAAATATTCCAATTCTGGAAGTGGTTAGTGGCTTCAGTGGGACCAACTACAGCCACTTGAACTGGGTTGCATGCAATCTTATATTATTTGAGCAAAGAGTCTACATCAGACACTGCGCAACACGTTAGCGATACATGGTTTCTCTACTACAAAAGCTAACATCTGCAGGGAAGGAGGAGGTAGGTCAAGGTGGGGACAAAGAAATGCCTGGGCTTGAAATTAAAATCAGGTCAAGATACAGACAAGGATTAAAACAAATAGTAATGACACTGGAAAACATGTTATGTCCATGGGTAATACAATGGAAGAGGTGGAGTGAAAGAGACTTCAGTGAAAATTCTTTAGTATCCAGAGAAAGAATATCTTCATCAGTTGAGATAGCATTCTGGACGATTTAAATGGCCTTTCTTGTGTTATTATATGTGATGCACCAACCAAAGCCTAAAGAAAGTGTGCATTTTTCTGTCCACAGACACATCACATTTTAAAGACATCTGCAATAAGCTGAGGTAAGGAACAATTAATTCACTAAAATCTTATCACATTCGAAGGCTATAATAAAATAAAATCTGTAGACCTTTTCAACCATAGATTATGCACTAGAACAGATGATGCATGAGAGCAGGGACTTTGCCATTTTCAGCTGCTGTACCTCTAGGGCCTAAAACACTTCAGGGTATATATTACAGGCTTGAGCATTAATGAATGAATAAATGAATGAATGGGAAAAACCTTGCTACAGACACAGCTGTACTGAAGCAACCAAGTATATTTCCTCAGAATACGAAAAGAATAGTAAGATAACTTTATTTCCAATTTCACTCTACTGGCAGCAAACCCAGATGCTGTTTCTACGTAAATATAACTATGATAAACAGTTTTTCAAAACAGTATCCTAAACTTTTCTTTCTATAGACTGTACTGATTTTAAAAAAAACTTTGTTTTACCATATTATGTTAGTTTCAGGTGTACTACATAGTAATTTGATATGTGCATCCATGATGAAGTGATCACCACGGTAAGTCTAGTAACCATCTGTCCTTGTACAAAGTTATTACAATATTATTAACCATATTTCTTATGCTGTATACTAAATCCTCATGGCTTATTTACTGTATAACTAGAGGTTTGTATCTTTTAATCCCCTTCACCTGTTTTGCCCACCCTCCACCACCCTTCCCTCTGACAACCAGACATTTGTTCCCTGTACCTATGAATCTGGTTTTGTTCTATTTGTTTGTTTTGTTTTTAGATTCCACATATAAGTGACAACATATTATTTGTCTTTGTATGACTTATTTCACATAGCATAATACCATCTAGATCCATCTGTTGGTGTAAATGGCAAGATTTCATTTTTTATGGCTGAGTAATGTATATATACCACATCTTATTTATCTATTCATCTGCTGATGGGCATTTAGATTACTTCCTTGTCTTGGCTATTGTGAATAATGCTGCAATGAACATTGGGGTGCATCTATCTTTTCAAATTAGTATTTTTGTTTTCTTTGGGTAAATGCCAATGAGTGTAATTGCTGGATCATAAGATAGTTCTATTTTTAATTTTTTGAGGAAACTCCACACTGTTTTTCATAGCGGCTGCACCAATTTACACTCCCACCAATGGTGCACGAAGGCCCCTTTTTCTCCACATCCTTGCTAACACCTGTTATTTGTTGTCTTTTTGATGATAGCCATTCTGACAGGTGTGAGATGGTATCTCATTGTGGTTTTGATTTGCATTTCCTTGATGATGAGTGATGCTGAGAATCTTTTCATGTGTCTGTTGGCGATCTCTATGTCTTCTTTTTGATGTTGAGTTGTATATTTTGGATATTAACCTCAGTCACAGTAATCAAAACAGTTTGTACTGGCACAAAAACAGACACATAGATCAATGAAACAGAATAGAGAGCCCAGAAATAAACCCATGCTTATATAGTCAATTAATCTACAACAAAGGGGGCAAGAATATACAATGGGGGAAAGACAGCCTCTTCAATAAATGGTGTTGGGAGAACTGGACAGCTACATGCAAAAGAATGAAACTGAATTACTTTTCACAGCATCTACAAAAATAAACTCAAAATAAAGACTTAAATGTAAGATCTGAAACCATAAAACTCCTAGAAGAAAACAGGCAGTACACTCTGATATTAGTTTTAGCAATATTTTTTTTGAATCTGTCTCCTCAGGCAAGGGGCACAAAAACAAAAGTTAAAAAAAAAAAAAGGGACTATGTCAAACTAAAGAGAAGGAAGGAAACCATCAACAAAATGAAAAGGCAGCCTACTGAATGGAAGAAGATACTTGTAAATGATATATCTGATAAGGGATTCATATTCAAAATATACAAAGAACTCATACAACTCAACACCAGAAAAGCAAACAACCTGATGAAGAGTTAATTGAGACCCCTCAGAGTTAACCAGCTTGTTCAAGAACACACTATTCATGGCAAAACCAGAAAGAGAACTCAGAACTTCTGAGTTCCAGGACTTTGGTGGAGGATTATGGAAAGCATATGGACTTTAACTCAGACCAACCTGGTACTGAATGCTGTCTCTGCCATAAGCTAGTAAGATAAAGTCAAGCATAGTCCTTTGCCCGATTGCCTAGCTTTGAATCTCAGCTCTTCCATTTGCTAGCTGTGTGATCTCAAGAAAGATATGTAACTTCCCAGAACCTTGGTTTCTTCATCTGTAAAATGGAGATAATACAAGAAACTACTTGAAAAAGTTTCTGTGAAGATGAAATGAGTTAATGAAAGTGTTTAGTATAGTGTCTGGCATATAGTTAGTGCTCAACAAATAATTAGAGGTAATTCAGTCTTTTTTTTTTCTTTCTTTCTCAAACCTGTTTGATAACTCAATGAAATAGCCCTTAATATAAACCCTCATCTCAGTGCCTAGAGCATATGAGGCTTTATCTTCTTTGTACCCTCCCATTATACTATACTATCTTCCTAAAAATTTGTGTGTGTAGTTTTGCACAAACCTTCTATTGGGTGGGAATAATTCTTTTAAAGTAAACAACAGCTGGGAAATCATCAATTAGAAAGAGATATATGAAATAAAGTAAAAGTAAAGTCTGAAAACTGGACATGGGTTTTATAATAAACATAGACATGAATTTAAAACAGAAAAAAAAAAGGAAGAAAGAAAGGAGGGAAAGAAGGAAGGAAGGGAAGAAGACCAGACAGTATATTACTTAGAATGGTTACTTTCATTCCACTTGTCTATGATATCTCTGAATATTCTCTACCCATGTGAATGAAAAAATAATTTTCTTGAACAGGGAGTCTGCTATATTTTCAGGATGGTCATTATAAATGACCCAGACTGAAGTCTTCTCAACACTGCACCATTTTGGTGATACCAGTCTATGAGCTCCAATTATTAAATCTCAATCATAGTAATGGAGGGTTAAACTACAAATCCTCTCCATCAATAACTTAAGAGTTTAAGATCTTGTCTAGGATCAATTATATCAGATACCCATGGCAAAGGAGAAGGGAGTGGAGCAAAGAACACTGTATGTGGCTTATATCTTAATTAACTCGAAGACAACTGGGGGCCCAGATTTGCTTCTAAACTTCAAGAAACCTCACACAGTCCAGATGACTTTATGTTATCTAAGTTAAAGGTGTAGGTTTCAGATTCTACATTCTTTCCTTTAAAGAGAATATACACAGTGTTAAAACTAACAAGAAGCTCTGAGAAAGATTAACTTAAATTCAACAAAAATTACTGAATATTAATTATGGGTCAGGCATTCTGCTTGACATATGGGGATGAGAAGACAGATAATAGGATTTCTGCTCTCAAAGAGTTCATGAAGGGGCACAGGAGGAGATATAAATACACACAAAACAAATATGTATTGTCTAGTCATAGACTTTTTTTTTTTTCAGTTTGGAGACTATATTTTACTAATCATTAAAATAGAGCATTAAAAAGAATGAAGCAAAAAGGAGAATCACTGACTTGTACAACCAAAAAGTAAAAATGTAGAGTTGACTTCAGCTAGAATTGATCCAGTGGCACCAAGGAGCAAGTTTCTCTTTCTTAAATGCTGTTATTCTTATTGACAGAAGCTCCTTCTCCAAAAGCCCACCCACCCACAAGCCCTTTTGTGATCAAGAAATGGCAGGAGAGCCTTTGAGTCTCACATCACCCTTTTCCTAGGTCATTTGTAAAATAAAGTGTTTCAGACAGTGGTCATCAAACAAGGCCTAAGGTTTACTCTTTTACTGGCTTTAATTGACACTTGTGCTTATCACTGAACAAGCAGTTGTGGTTAAAGGGATGAGACATGCTGACCGATCCTTAGAGTTTGGGGCTGGGTAAATTGTCCCAAACTACTTGGCTGACAATGGGGAAAGAGGCACATTCCTCACTGAAGACAACTGTATTGATGGCTAGAGAAAGGTATGAATGTTTATGTGTGTGTGTTAATGGAGGGGACAGGTGTGGTAGCAGGATGTTGTGATGGCATATGGATCCTAGGAAGGCAACTGACAAATACTCACCACAGATACTGAGTTCAATTTAAATTGGCACCAAAAAGCGAAGGTAGCTTTCTCCATGGGGAGTGAGACAAAACTTCAAGAAGCTGATTTTTGAGTAGTGCTATCAAGGGTGAGTAGGATTTCATACCATTATTATCAGCTCAGGGCTGGGAATGAGTCCAAGTAAAGGAAAAGTTTGTAGATTTCATACTATTATTATCAACTCAGGGCTGGGAATGAGTCCAAGTAAAGGAAAATTTGTAGACCTCTGGCCACTTCTTTTAAGACTAGCCTTGCAAAATTTGCCAACATATGTGCTAGGAAAGCCTAGACCTTCAAACATTTTTTTTAATAAATTTATTTTATTTATTTATTTTTGGCTGCATTTGGTCTTCATTGCTGCCCTCAGGCTTTCTCTAGTTGCGGCGAGCAGGGGTTACTCTTCATTGCGGTGCGCGGGCTTGCAGTGGCTTCTCGTTGCAGAGCACAGGCTTCTCTTGTTGCAGTAGGTGCACAGGCTTCAATAGTTGTAGCTCGCCGGCTCTAGAGTGCAGGCTCAGTAGTTGCGGCCCATGGGCTTAGTCGCTCCGTGGCATGTGGGAATCTTCCCGGACCAGGGCTCGAACCCGTGTCCCTTGCATTGGCAGGCGGATTCTTAACCACTGTGCCACCAGGGAAGCCCCATAGACCTTCAACATTTTTAATGAACAAAGGGTTACTTGATCAAATGCATTAGAACCACTGCCTTCAATATCTTCTTTTGGAGATTCATATTCAATTCATTCCAAACAATTTGTATTTTGTGTTTTATTCTTTAATTTCTTTCTTCTTCTCCTCCCAAATAAATTTTGTTCATTTCAGTTTAAACCACAATGCTTTCAAGTCATAGGCCTGGATGTGTCACGTTTAATTTACCAAATGAATATATGATCATTTATATGTTCACAAACTGTGCTTTTGTTTGATCAGGCATGAATGTTTGACTTGATTCGTATGAGCTTCAATTTTCTTTCAAGGAAAAGATGCATCCACACGGCCATTACTGAGGAAAGAAAGCTGTGTATTTTTTGGAGAGGGACTGCCAAATTCCCACACCCTCTGGACCTCTGCTTTGAGATTGGCTGTGGATTCTGCCACAGCTTTGCTGAAGCCAGGTTTGGGAGCAGAGAGTAAAGTGGGAGACTTGTATAAGAGGTGCAAAGTTCAGAGTAAGTTGAAAAACCTTTTTTTTCCTCCTTCTTTGTTTTAAAACCTCTTCCTTGCCCCCACTTGTTTTGCTTCTGTGACTGATTTCTTCCATTTAATCATCCTTCTTCTGAACTAGACAGAGCTGCCTTGTTAACTACATAGGTAGGGCATGTGCTGGGATGAAGATGACTTCAGATGCATCTTTGCTACATTAACATTAGTACAATATTATTAACAAACGGAGGCTCTCAGCATTGCTATGTAAAGCTCATAGCACAGCACAGCATGGTAAATATATATGATGGGAGGGGAAGGAGAGGGAAGTATGAGCTTTTAGGACTCTGGAAACATAGGAACAGTAGCCTGGGTACTGACTCTGCTGTGTTCCCCAGTTGAGGATGTGGTCTTACTAGGGCTCCATTTGTTGAAAGAATCAAGAGAATTGGATGTTTGCAAGCCCTTAAACAGAAATGAGTAGATTATTAGGAGAAAGTATATACAAATGGACAGTAGTATAATGAGAAATTTGATATTTTCACAATTCTTGCAGGACCCCAACTGTGCCAAAATACCATCTCTTGGTGCAACACACCCCAAGAAAAACATAGAGGCAACACAAAGCCAGGCCAAGGCATGCTGTATAGTAATAGAGATGTATATCCCTCCGAGGTTATCACACCTGAAATCATTGTGCGTTTTTTTTTTTTCCGTTTGCTTTTGTGTTTTTAAGTACATGATGGAGTTCCTGGGAAAGTAAAGGAATTCCTTACTGGCTAGATATGATAAAGATGTGTAAATTTAGTAGTAAGAAAGCATTTGAGTGGACATTTATACTAGAAGCATCGGCAGGTCCTGATAGCCTAGAGCTCAGGTTTAAAGAGCATCGCAGTTGGGAGGAGATACAACTTTACTCCTGGATTTTGTAGTTACCTCGTGTGCTAAATTCTTAGTATTTGTTTATATAAGTTGGGAATTATATTAGTCAGGGTTCTCCAGAACAACATATATATATTTTTATATATATTTGTATACATATTCTGGCAGGAATGATGTTACTGTCTTGAGTCTTGAGTCTGAAGGCAGTCTAGAGACAGAATTCCCTCCTTCATGGGGAACCTCAGTATTTTCTCTTATGGTCTTCAGTTGATTGGATGAAGACCATGCACATAATGGGGGGTAATCTGCCTTACTCAAAGTCCACTGATTTAAATGTTAATCTCATCTAAAAAAATACCTTCACAGAAACATCTAAACTGGTGTCTCACCAAACAAGTGGGCACCATAGCCTAACCAGTGGACACATAAAAATACCTATCAAAGGAACCAGTAGTTGAGATGTGTAACACAAGGAGCTCTTTCTTCCCATACTCTATTATAAACTATAATATTAAATTAATATGTATATATATTTGCACAGACATGTCTATTTCATATTTTGAAACAGATTGTTTTTTAACCCCAACCTCATAAGTGAAACTAAGTATTAGATAAAAAGGAAGCTGCAAAAAACACTGGGGAAATATTTTCATGCTCCCAGCTCAGTTTGTCAGAGGCATCAATTTCATAAAGGCCAAGAGTTTATTAGGCTGTATTCTACAGCTAAAGATTGGACTGATAAAAGGCAGAATTAAGAGAAAAATTAACCAGGTTCAAATGTTTCCTCTCTGTCGCATATTCTCCCTAACTGTAAAATGAGAATGATAATACAAAGTTAGGCACTCAGCCCGACAAAACTGAAATATAGAAGAATGTATGCACTTGTGTGCTTTGGGAATAAAGAGAGGTTATAAATATTATAGCTTATTTAAACTCCTCTCCTCTTAGACAAACATCCCACAAATTGTTTTCTAATTTATCCTGCCCTAGGGTCAATTTAATTAATATGCTCCAAATGAGTTCAGAAGCTTATGCCACCATGGAACACAGAGTATAAAAAAATGGGTTGATGCTTTTTCATTTCTATCGTTTTAAATTCCAGCAAATATTCACTTCGGTTAAGGTTCTAAGGCCATAGCAGTCTGATTTATCTAAGTCAAAAACGAACAGCCTGCTGTGCTCAAGTGTTACTTTCATTTTCTCCAGTTTGTTTCATTCATTTTCTGGGATTCATTTATAAAAGGAGGGGGTTGAACTGGATGCCACTGAAGGTCCCTTTTAGATTTGATTCTAGAATTCTTAGTCATCATAAATGATACACTTTTAAGTGAAAAGGAAGAATGGCATGCACACTCTTTCTGATTAAAGATGGCACTATTGAGTTTGATAGAAGATAGATGTTAAGAAATAAAATCAGTCTACTTAACTCAGAACAGGCTGCTTACCCTTCCATTAGGTAGTTACGTCCTCTCTGCAAGAAACTAATGAGCGTTGTTTGTTTTTTTAATATTGAGCTGCATGAGCTGTTTATATATTGTGGAGATTAATCCTTTGTCCGTTGATTCGTTTGCAAACACCCAATCCAAAAATGGGCAGAAGACCTAAATAGACATTTCTCCAAAGAAGACATACAGATGGCCAAGAAGCACATGAAAAGCTACTCAACATCACTAATTATTAGAGAAATGCAAGTCAAAACTACAATGAGGTATCACCTCACACCAGTTAGAATGGGCATCATCAGAAAATGTACAAACCACAAATGCTGGAGAGGGTGTGGAGAAAAGAGAACCCTCTTGCACTGTTGGTGGGAATGTAAACTGATACAGCCACTATGGAGAACAGTATGGAGGTTCCTTAAAAAACTAAAAATAGAATTACCATATGACCCAGCAATCCTACTACTGGGCATATACCCAAAGAAAACCATAATTCAAAAAGACACATGCACCCCAATGTTCACTGCAGCACTATTTACAATAGCCAGGTCATGGAAGCAACCTAAATGCCCATCGACAGACGAATGGCTAAAGAAGATGTGGTACATATATACAATGGAATATTACTCAGCCATAAAAAGGAATGAAATTGGGTCATTTGTTGAGACGTGGATGGATCTAGAGACTGTCATACAGAGTGAAGTAAGTCAGAAAGAGAAAAACAAATATCGTATATTAACGCATATATGTGGAACCTAGAAAAATGGTACAGATGAACCGGTTTGCAGGGCAGAAACTGAGACACAGATGTAGAGAACAAACGTATGGACACCAAGGTGGGAAAGTGGGGCGGGGGAGGTGTGTGTGATGAATTGGGAGATTGGGATTGACATGTATACACTGATGTGGATAAAACTGATGACTAATGAGAACCTGCTGTATAAAAAAATAAATTAAATTAAATTAAAAAAAAAAGAAACTAATGAGAGGAGGGATGATTCAGCTTGTGTGTAACCTGTCTGTTCTCAGCCGTATTCTCTTCTTAACAGGAATGTACAGTGTGCTAACTACCCATCTGTCTTTGTTTTCAGAATAATAACAATTGTTTTAATTGTTGTCCTCTTTCACATAATTCCCCTCTTAAGACAAGGCCTCTGATCATTTATTTCTTTGGTTTTAAAAATATATATGGTTTGATTTCTTTCCCCTCTTTTATGTGATTGCCACATGATATTTTGGTTTGCTTGTTCTAGCCTTCATGTGGTTTTGAAAGTTCGTATAAGAAATGCATCTTTCAGGTAGTTCTGGAAACTACCTGGATTCATGGATTTCAGTCTTGGTTTGCCACTGATTGTGAGACTAAGTAAAGCTACTTTGTCTCACTGGTTCTCCTATTCCTTATATAAAAGACAGGAGTGTCAAGTTCTCTGAGCTCTCAATTTCTTTTGTTCTAAAACTTTTTAATATTTTACATATCAGCCTTGTTAAAAACAAGACAACAGGCTCCAAATGGAGTTGCTAATGCTAAGCCCCACGTCACCAAACTGAGACGTAATTACAGTTTTGGCTCTCCCAGAAATGGAATCTCAAATCAGTAAATCAGGAATCACCAGATCAGTACTAGTTAGCTAATTTGCCTGATAGACCCCAAATGTCCCCTAAAGGAAAGTAACATTGCAATAACCAATCCCCTTTCTTGCCCAGCATAACTTCCTCATTTCTGCTCCCTTATGACTCTAAAAGTTTCTCATTTTGTACAGCTCCTCAGAGCTCCTGTCTATCTGCTAGATTGGATGCTGCCCAGTTCATGAATTGCTAAATAAAGCCAATAAGATATTTAAAATTTACTCAGTTGAATTTTGTTTTTTAACAGCCTAAATAGAAATAGAAATCAAAAGATAATCTAAAGCAAAGATTCATCTAGACTAAAGGAGTACATTTCTCAGAGAATGGATTTTTAAAGTCCTCCTTTTAAGTGAAGAAAGATATCCTTCGGACTATGGCAAGAAATATTTTGCACTGCAAGAGTCAGGGCAACTTAGGAAGCCTCGGCGCATGCTAAGGTTTCCTGGGCTTCTCTCTGCAAGTGAGTTTGTATGTTGGAGACTGAGTTTTTTAGCATCAGGTAGGATGTCCAGAGAACAAGTCTGGAGCAATTACAAGTAAAAAATGTTTACTTCCTCATTCTGGTTAGTTTAGTAAATTTAATGTTTACTTTAGGGTACAGAAGAATCTTGTGAGAACCTATTCAAAATATCAAAAAAAAAAACCCAACTCATTAGGCCAAAAAAAAAGACTTCTAAAAATAGAGTTACCATATGATCCAGCAATGCCACTCCTGGGCATATATCCAGAAAAGACAAAAACTCTAATTCAAAAAGATACATGCACCCCAATGTTCATAGCAGCACTATCTACAATAGTCAAGACATGGAAGTAACCTAAATGTCCATCAACAGATGAATGGATAAAGAAGTAATATTCCATTTATATATATATATATTTATATACACACACATATATATAAATAAAATGGAATATTACTTATCCATAAAAAAGAATGAAATAATGCCATTTGCAGCAACATGGAAGGACCTAGAGATTATTATACTAAGTGAAGTCAGACAGAGAAAGACAAATATCATATGAGATCACTTATATGTAGAGTCTAAAAAAATGAAACAAATGAACTTATTTACAAAACAAAAATAGACTCACAGACTCACAGACATAGAAAACAAACTTATGGTTACCAAAGGGGAAATTGTGGAAGAGGGATAAATTAGGAATTTGAGATTAACAGATATAGACTACTATATATAATATAATATAAACAACAAGGACCTACTATATAGCACAGGGAACTATGTTCAATATCTTGTATAACCTATAGTAGAAAAGAATCTGAGAATCTGAAAAAAGAATATATATATATAAACTGAATCACTTTGCTGTACACCCAAAACATTGTCATCAACTATACTTCAATAAAGAAAATATTAAAAGATAAAAACAATAGGCCAAAAAAAAAAAAAAAGGTTTCCCTAAACAAAGGACTTATTTAAATTATTGTTCTGGTTTCTTCTTGCTTTTCACTTCCTTTTCACTGCTAGATAGATGTGTATCAAAGGTGAAGTGGGAGTAATGGAGGGAACTGACATAAGGGCTTTTGAAACCTTAGTAAAGTTTTGGAAGGTAGACTCCATTCTGTTAATGTTGGTTACTTCAGAGAAGTCCAATTACAATGCCCAGTAGAAGAGAAGAGGACTTTATTAACTTTTTAAATACTTTTCTTTGCTGTTTGCTTGATTACAGTGAATGATTATTACTCTCAACTCCATATTTGTTTTTCTTAGAATTATATTATTTATCTATTGGTATATATTGGGCAGAATTGGGCTTGGACTGGGATGTCCAAGGTTAATAATTACAAACATCAAATGAGATAGTTAACATAAAAGCATTTTGTAATTTTAGGTTATAAAAAAAGTAAGGGTGTGTGGTCCCTAGAAGTAGTCACTGAAAGCATTGTATTGTAATCCTACTAGTTTAGTAATGCTATTCAGCATAATTCCTAGAGTATGATCTACAGATGTCTTTTTTTAAATATTATTTTATTTTTTTATACAATTTTTAAAGGTTACTTTCCATTTACAGCTATCACAAAATATTGGCTATATTCCGTGTTGTACAATACATCCTTAAGCCTATCTTACACCCAATAGTTTGTACCTGCCACCCTCTCACCCTTATAATGCCACCCCTGCGACTGGTAACCACTAGTTTGTTCTCTATATCTGTGAAGCTGCTTCTTTTTTTGTTTTATTCATTAGTTGGTTGTATTTTATTAGATTCCATATGTAAGTGATATCATACAGTATTGGTCTTTCTCTGTTTGACTTATTTCACTTAGTATAATGCCCTCCAAGTCCATCCATGTTGCTGCAAATGGCAAAGTTTCATTCTTCTTTATGCTGAGTAGTATTCTATTGTGTATATATATACCACATCTTCTTTATCCATTCATCTGTTGATGGACACTTAGGTTGTTTCCATATCTTGCCAATTATAAATAATGCTGTTGTGAACACAGAGGTGCATGTATCTTTTTGAATTCATGTTTTTGTTCTTTTCAGATGTATATCCAGGAGTGGGATTGCTGGGTCATGTGGTAAAATTCTATTTTTAGTTTTTTGAGAAACCTTCATACTGTTTTCCAAAGTGGCTACACCAACAGTGTACAAGGGTTCCCTTTTCTCCACATCCTTGCCAACATTTGTTATTGGTGTGTTTTTTGTTTTGTTTTGTTTTGTTTTGTTTTGACGATAGCCATCCTGACAGGTGTGAGGTGATATCTCATCATGGTTTTGACTTGCATTTCCCTGATGATTAGCGATGTTGAGCATCTTTTCATGTGCCTTTGGCTATCTGCATTTCCTCTTTGGAAAAAATGTCTTTTATTCAATAAATCATTCATTTTTCTTTAAAACATATTTAGCTATTCCACTAATCTTCAGAAGGACCTGCTGTGTACCGAGTTCTCTTTTAGGAATGTGATCTACTATGAGTAAGCCAGATAAGGAACCTATCCTCTTGGATCTTACATTCCAGGGAGGAGAGAGAGCCAATATGCAAATATGTAAAACAAAACAAAACAATCTGACAATCACAGATGGTTGTGAGTACAGTGAAGAATGGAGATATGGCAGTGAAGGACTAGGGTAGGCCAAATTTAGATGGTGCATATGTGTCGTGGAAGAATCTCATCAAATTTATATATAAAATGAACAAAGAAAATTGGATCACATTATGCTGCCAGGTGAGGCCACTTCTTTCAAACATAGTGTCATGATCAAATTACAGGCTACTACCCATGAATCTCTTGAAGGGTGTTGTCGGGGCCCAGGGCAGGCTGCCCCAAAATATGCTTCAATGGCTTATTAAATATTTTGAATTAAAGTTACTTGAGAAACAGGTGGTGGAAAAAAAAAAATATTAAAAGAAAAGAAAACAAAACAAAACCACTCTGACCCTCCTCTCTCCCCCTGAAAGCGAGAAATAAATCTCCCGTGTAGAGACATCCTCTCTACAGCAGGAGGATAGAAGGCATCCTTATCACGGAGTTAGGGAATTCAAGGCTAAGAAAGCTGTAAACAGTTTCAAATAATAAATAAACTTATGCAGTTGAATGAGAAAAAAATAATAAAGCTATTAACCTAAAATACCAAAGAAAAAGATGTGAAAACACCCTCTGTTACTTCTTTATTTGTCTGCTATCCCAAGCATAAGCCCCACCCTTTTCGGTTAAATCTTCACAAATAATTATTTCTTTGTCTAAAAATGATATAAAAACAGCTTTCCCTGGTCACTTCAGGGGTCCTATTTCTATGAGACCTCCGTGCATATAAATTCAATTTTTTTTTTAATCTCCTGTCAATCTGTCTTGTGTGAATTTAGTTATTAGACCTGCCAAAAGATCTCAAGTGGGGTAGGGGGGAAATTTCCCCCTCCCTGACACTTGGTGGTGTCAGCAGGATACTGACTGGACCCCAATCCCCCACTCCCCTCCCCCAACTGCTCCCGGGACACCTGACCTTCAGCAGAAGGTAACAGTTCGTACCAAGTCAGCCTCCTGAATCTCTGCCTGCAGGGTCAGATGGAAGAAAAAAGTGGTGAGAGTCCTTTTTCTCTCTTTCTAAACTTAGATTACCTGGAGATAATATTTGTGAAACGGTATCCTTGGGTCATAGTGACTCTGCTATTGGGTAAATGAACACTCTCAATTTTTATAGATCCTTTCCTCCCAGAGATGGTAATTATTTTTCTTTGTTTCTCTGTGTTGTGTCTTTTGTCATAAGGAGGAAGAACTATAGAAAAGAACAGCAGGCATAGACCCATTAAAAGCCTGCTGTTGTTTGAGCTGGCCTCACAGACTGTTGAGTTCATGCTTCATCAGACCAGAGTCTGTTTACACAAGCCTTGCTGTGGGTCTCCCATGTAAAAACTGGATGAAGATTTTCCTTTTGTCTGTTCCATGTCCTGAGAGTTTAGCTTTTGTGACCAGTGAGAATATTTTTTCTGGTCTCAGCCAGCTAGAAGGTGCACTTACTGGGGTGCACCTGGTGACCAGCTGAATAGACTGGGGTTCTGAACAAGAAGTCAAGCAGTGCTCTCTTTGTCCAGCCATGCCAGCTCTCAGGGGAGTTTGTCATAAGGGGTCCTAGTCCATAAGGGGCCTTTGTCATCTCAACCTTCGTTACTTATTAGTGCTAGAAAAGTGTCATTCCAGTAGTCTGCTCAGAGTCATAGATTAGTAGATCTATAACTTGATGTGTCACACATTCTCATAGGAAACTGGAGACACCATTTTCATGACACCATTCTTACCACCTATACCAGCAAAGGGCTTTTACTCTCTTACACTAACTCTGGGAGTGAACTTTCTGGATCTTGTGAGGGCTACATACTCTCTTGTGAGATGTCCCTTGCATCTTTGATTAAGCCATAAAAAGGGCTTATTGGCTTGGGTCCCTATTTGAGAATAATATAAGAGCCCACTCATCAATAACCAGATGATGGATCTTTAAACTGGCTATATTTGAAAGGAATTATTTGGAGAGCTTTCATCATAAACAGCTGTTATGTTGGTACTTATGGGCGGGTCAAATTGAAAGGAGAAGACACACACACACACACACATTATATATATAATGGCTACCTTATGGAGTCCCTTATTAAGATGAACAAACAGAAATTAAACCTAAAACAAAGATCCAACATAAATTCCCTTTCTTAAAGGAAAGAAAAATCATCTAATCTCCTTGGTAATTCCCCAGGCGCTCCCACAAATAATCAAGAAATAGACCAGCTGGAAGTCAATATTCAAGGGCTAAGAGAACAACTATCTTTGTCTTGCAAATCTCTAAAAACCAGAAATGCAACTCTAGAAACAAGCCAAGCCCCACCTATCTTTACCAATCCCCAAACTCACTTATTCTTCTCAAAATGCTTGTAGATATTATAAAAGATCAGGGTATTGGAGCAAAATTGTCCTGTACTTGAGAAAAATAAAAAAGGAATATTTGAAAAGGGACTTTATGTATTGTTAGGTCTAAGATTGGAATAAATTTAATTAAGTAAATGAGTTTTAATATCAAAAGTAAGCTGGTACAAAATTAATATTTGGTTTTTCTCTCTGTGAAAAGAACAAAGTTTTCTTAGATTATTGATCCGCTCTTAATGAGAAATTGCAAACAAAGATTTCATTACCTTTAAGGTAATCTGCCTAGAAAAACAAAGATTCAATATTTTGTCTTTATCATGTCTTCTATTACTTAGGAAGAAAAAAATGAATATTTCCAATATTAAAAGAGTTTTACAACTATTTAACTTTCCTTATTTTCCAATGAAGTCTTTGTCACTTTGATTAAATGGATAATTAAGTATTATTTCACAGTGACCTATGATCCTATTTGACCAAGTGTTTTAAAACCTTTCTGATATTTTTTACAAACTTCCCCAAAATCAAATTCTGAATGAAGTCTTATTGACCTAAAACTAACTTTGGGGTTTTCCAAAGGGCTCCTGGAACACCTCAAAAGATTTGTTTTCTCTCCTTATGAGAGAGATTAAATGAATTAGGCTTATTTGGTATGTTAAATTATATGGGAGGTATTGTTAAATAAATGATGATAAAACTTATTAGATTTTATTGTATAAGCAAATGTTATTAATATAAATGTTGTAAAAATCATATGGAATTTCTAAAATTTGGATATATCCTAACATAATGTTATCAGTCATAATTCCAATTATTATCTTAAAATGTTGTATGTTACAGAGACAACCAAATCTCCTTGTCAGTTGCATTATAGTGAATAATCAGATCTTTAATGACGGACATTTTAAAATCTTTTATCATTCACAGACAATTACTGTTTTACTTAGATGCTTTTATAAAAGCTTCTTGCAAATGTGTTTTATCTTCAGTGAAATTCTTGGAAAGATATCTAACAAGTACTCTAAAAAACAAGTTTCTGATGACTTTCAAATTATACCACTAAACTGGGTAAGAATTTACAGAACCCTAATGGAGAAACTGATGGCTTCATAAAACTTCTAACAGAAGATCAAGCAAAACAAGAATTAATTATATGGGACTGAACGAACCAAGGAAGACAAATATTTTTTATTATTTTTTAATTTGAAAAGTTATTGATTTTTTAAATGTTTTGTTTCTCCAGATTTAAGGAAAACTTTTTTCTCGTTTCTCTTGAGCTAACTATGACTTAAAGCAATTTGGTAAATTATACCTTTGTAAGCAGAATTGAAAATTTATCCTTTTCTCACTCCTTGATCCCCCCCAAATTCAGAAATGCTCAGTGAGTATTCTTACGTTCTTGGCAATACAGCTATTTGCATAAGTTCAATAAGAATCTGTTCTCCTTATAACAGAACACAATTGGAAATATTGTTATATTACCAAAGCTTTGACTGGAATGACATATTTGAGAGATAAATACATAGACTCACATATGACCAGACAGCTTTAAGGACCTAAGGTTGACTTTATGGAACCAATAAAGCCACTTGGACAAGTAGCCTTACAGGGTTGCCAGCAGCCTAACCACGTGAGTAAGGAAGGTCCCTTCCTGAAAAGGCAAGGAACCTCAGAATGTATGGGGGAACCTCAAGAAGAGAGGAATCCACACAAATCTATAGGTATTTCAGTCAAAGTCTGATGGCAAATGTTTGGCTTGATTTCTGTAGCCTCAAGAGGCTATTAAAAGTTCAATTGGTAAACTCCTCATAAAAAATTCCAGCAAAGTAGATGTAAAAGAGCCTATATGGTTAATTGCTATTCTTTCTGTACTTATGTAAATAACCAGGCCAAGATTAATGAGTATAGACTTACTTTGTAAACAAATTAGTCTTACTTTGGCCATCTTTGGTAGAAACAAGGGTGAATTTAGAGAGAAAATTATGGTTCAGTAGAAACTATAATACACACTTGTGGATATTAGATTCTAGCACTATTAATTTTGCTTGAGGTTCTGTATTTACCTGAAAACTGAACTGGATCCTGAATCTTTCTAGTTTTTTTCAAATATCTGGCTACAACTCTCCAAACTAACATTTCCAATTTTCCCCCACTCTTTATCTTAGAATCATTGAGAACTAAAACTGCCCTTTCTCCTGAAGTTCTACTAACTGAAGCTACATGTCTCAGTATGAACTTTGGGGAAACCACCACAATAACTCATGTGTAGACAGTCTTCTTCATGCGTGTTGCTATATGGACCACTCTGAATGTTTACATGAACACTCAATGGCATCATCAGAGACCTTCAAACTACAAAAGATGCTTCAACACTGACATTTAGAATTCTTCTCAACTAGCTACCCTCAAAACTCAAAAACTGATTGATAATTTTCTCCAATTCTTAACCATTGTTTTTCTTTTGTCTCCATCAAATGCCTGATTGCTTGCACCATAGGCTTAACTTTGGGAAGCCACCTGTATCACCACATCCTGAAATGAGTTTAACTGAACTAACTTATCGTCAAGACTAATAGACTGGTTCAAGAAAATGGAACAATTTACCAGCCTAACTTTTAATATGTGAAACTTCCAAGGAAATTTCAGAGGAGGGAACTGTTCGGGCCCAGGACAGGCTAACTCAAAATATGCTTCAATGGCATATTGATTATTTTAAGTTAAAGTTACTTGAGAAACAGCTGATAAAAAAAAAAAAGATTAAAAAAACCCTTTGCCCCTCCTGTTTCCCCCCAAAAGTGAGAAATAACTCTCCCATGTAAAGGTACCCCCTCTATACCAGGAGGATAGAAAGCACTCTTATCACAGAGTTAGGGAGTTCAAGGCTAAGAAAGCATATAAACAAACTCCATCACTTCTTTATTTGTCTGCTATCCTAGCACAAGCAACTTTGTTTTGTTAAATCTTCACAAATATTGTTTCTTTGTCTAAATGTGATATAAAAATAGCCTGCTTTGGTCATTTCAGGGGTCCTATTTATGTGAGAACTCTGTGCATACAAATTAAATTGGTTTTTTTTTTTCTCATTTTATTCAGTTTTGTGTCTATTTATTTGTTAGACCAGCCAAAAGAATTCAAGAGGGTTAGGGGGAAATTTCCCCCTCCCCAACAGTGTGTTCATATGTAATTTATATTGATTTATTATTTTCTTTTGCAAGAAAGAAAACACATAGTTCATCATTTTCTTGAAGGATTTTTATGAAAAAAAAATCATTGGAGAGATTGAGGTAAAAGGTAACTATACAGTTTTCTTTATTGGGAAGAATACAGGTTTGTGATATTAGAGATCTGGTTTCAGGCCTGCTTCTTTCCTAATTGTGATCTTGGGAAACCTTATTTTCTGCATCTGTATAACAAAAGCATTTGAAAAGATGACCTCTATTATTCCTTATTTCTACTGGATGTAGGAGTCTGAATATAAACAAATACTCCCTCTGTTTAAATTGTTTTTGCTTGAAGAGATTTAATCCTATATCTAAAAAGCAATTAAGTCTAAAGCAAAGACAGGATTAAAGCAAACTCAAGGACCAAACTTAAGGAAAACCACCCTCGGTAAAAGAGAGATATAAAGCTTTCTTTAGGCATGGACATATATACACTACCAAATGTAAAATAGATAGCTAGTGGGAAGCAGCCGCATAGCACAGGGAGATCAGCTCTGTGCTTTGTGACCACCTAGAGGGGTGGGATAGGGAGGATGGGAAGTAGATGCAAGAGGGAGGAGATGTGGGGATATATGTATATGTATAGCTGATTCACTTTGTTATAAAGCAGAAACTAACACACCATTGTAAAGCAATTATACTCCAATAAAGATGTTAAAAAAAACAAAAAACTGTTTATGTCTGAGGTTGCTAATCTAGGGGAAAAACCAGGGGGACTCGCATGTCAAATACATCTGATTAAAATCCTACTATCATCACTTATCAGCTATGTAACATTGTGCAAGTTTGTCTCTTTTTGAAAATCTACTTTCAGCTTCAGTTTTCTCATCTGTGAACTAGACACTAGGAATAAATGAAATGGTGTTTGTAATATACCCAGCACAAAGAAGGCACCCAGTAAATGCTAAGTGCAGGTAGACCTCACTTAGCAGCAAGTAAAAGTGTGATTTTTTTTTTTTTTCCTAGCACCCCTCAGTCAGGACAGTAGAGGGAACTCTCTAATACACTCTGATCCATCATGCCTAACTGTCTGTGCCTCCCTTTGAGTGGCATTCAACAAAATGCTTCTCTGTTTATAACACAGTGGTCTTTCCATCTGTCATTACTATCTTATTTTCTGGCCAATAATCATAAATATCAGCAAATATTTTGATGTTTTGCCAAAGAATAAGCATATAAAACATTATTTTAATATTTCAAGTCTATACTAAATGTTAAAATATAATTTTATTACCACCAGATACTATTGAATGTCAGATGGGTAAGGGTCTTACTCTAAACTTAGAAATGGCTACATTTGTACCACAAGGACAATTATAGTAAATGCTTGAAAGAGGTTACCTAGTGGACTCCTCTAAACTTCTGTTGAAGATAAGTAATAAATTTTTCATAGGGATTAGTTTTTAGGTATCCCATATAATACTGATTCATTTAATACTCTCGTTTTCTCAAAAATATCCTGTGTGATAAATGAAGCAGAAATGTTAGACATTTTTAAAATGCTTGCTTCTTTTTATCATGTTCCCTTATTTTTGGTAAATTTTTGTTTCTTTGTTTATTTAGTCTTTTTTTTTTGCTTTGCTTATTTTGAAAAGTTAAGATATTGGATGAGCCCTAAAGAGGGACAAAATATGAGGTCTTTAAAATCAGATGTTTAAAAGAGATAGTTAAGTGGCTATCTGAGTGACTTGGCAAACATCAACTTCTTCACCTGTTATATGGGAATAATATTTACTACCTCGTAGGAATGTAGTGAAATATAATGAAATAATGTACATGAAAGTATTTATACATTTGTTATACCAAACAAATGACTAATTACTACTAAAATAAACAATGAAATAACTTCCATCATTTGTACTATTGAACACTTGGTTCATTGGAAAAGTAAATTTCACTTAGCTTGATGATAATTATGCAGAATTTTAACTCAAGAATGATGTTCTGTGACTGAAAACTCTATCTTCTATTATCAATAAAGTAGATCCAGGAGTTTTCACATGGATTAATGACAGTAAAAGAAGGACACCTGCTACTCAAGCCAAAGGACACCTGCTACTCAAGATTGGCCAAAGAATCTTGGGCCAACAGTACAGCCAGAACAACAGATAGCATTTTAGTACTTCTAGATTAATTTTCTATTATAGTAAGAGGCAAATTTAATTCTATAAAACAAATTCTAATGAGTTTTCAGAGAGGGTATCAGAAGTTGAAGGAGACCATTTCTTCTACCTGTGAATGAAATATGTTGTCTGTCACAACTGTAAACAAAAGACGTTGCAGCCATCAAGCCACTACAGCCACACTCCACCCCATGGTGAGCCCCGAGGGAACTCAGGATGGAGGAAAATGGGCTGTCCACTGCCAAGCCCTCAGCCACTGCAGCCACCCTGCAATGGTACACCCTGAGGGAACTCAGGATGGGAAAGAACAGGATACTGGCCCTAGATAGCTAAGGTGCATATCAAAGGAATGATTTCAAGGAGCCCAGACTCTTACAACTTCCCATACATAGAAAAGTGCTAAATTCATTAACTTGAGATGTCTAATTTTCTTTAATTAACAACAATCTTTTGAAGTTTGGACTACCTGGTCTTCGTTGCAAAAACTCTTACATATCCTGATTCTTCCCTTACCTCTCTAGAGTACCTCCCTTACCTCACTCAGAGCTATCTGACCATCTGTCTCTCAGCCTTGAAGTCCTAAGACAATCCATGGAATAAAACATAATCTTCAACTTTTAGGTTGTGCCTTTGTTTTTAGTTGACCTACCCTAACCATCAGAAAAAAAAAAAACAGTAAGCTAAAAAAAAATAAAATCAATTACAGCTTCTAAAATTCCATCAGAGTAGCTGAGGGTACAAAAACCTAAGTAAGCTAAATTCCAGAAAGAGACAATATCTTCCCAGGTAAGAAAGACCCATGTCTGGTTTCATTCCTAACAAAATGGCAAAAAAAGTATAAATGTACCATGAATGGGGGTAAAGAGAAAAAGGCCAAAGTTTTAATAAACTTCCAATGTCTCTGTGAGTTGGCATGATGTCTTACAATTCAAAGGAGCCGCATTCACAGCCTAAGTCTCCATTCACTTGAACTTCTTTCCCCTGGGTCCTTGGGTGACTACACGCTCACGGAATACCCATGGCTGAGCACAGGGAAATCACTTCCAGTTGTGCCAGACCTTCATGGGCTCAAAGCAGTGACCTGCATCTGGGATTAGGACACGAAAGCTAAGAAAGAATCCTGAGGAGCACTGGACATTATCTCGTGCGTGGTAGCAACTCACTGAAGATGGGGAGCAAAGCTGGAAGGAGAAGAAAAATCTCCTGTGGTGATGAAATTAGAAAAGGGTTGAAGAGGAAAAACAATTCCTCAGAGGCTCAAAATGTCTGTGACCATAGTTAAAAAAAAAAAAAAAAAAAGAGAGAGAGAGAGAGAGAACTCTCCCATGGAAAGGAAACATGGTAATAGGCTAAAGTAGAGAGCTCCTAAGCCTTGCTGCAAAGAAGCAAGATAACGCGACCCACAATTTAGAAAACAAAATCAACAGAAGCAACCACTGTGAATTAAACAAGCAATTGCAGGCATGAAAAAAATCACACATCAGAAACTCAAGTATTCTGAATAAAAGTGGATAAAAATAAGGAAGATTGAAATAGCTGTTGACTGATTGCCAAAAGAAAAAATGGAAGAAAAAGGTAAAATCATCTTTAAAATAAAGAATGACTTAAAAGGAAACCCGGGGAGAGCTTATTCTACCAAAAGGAGCATTGATGCTAGGAATTAGAAGAACCCCAAATAAATGAAATTATAGTAAGCAGTAGGTAAAAATTATATTTAATGTAATTTAATATAGAAGATAGGCAATGAATATTCAATATATATATATTATATTATTCTTTGAAGAGAAAAAAATACAACTCCTAAACAAAACTGATGTTTAGAACAATAATCAAAAATACTCCAGAAATAAAGAAAACACAATTCATTGTTAAAAGAGAAACTAATGGTCCTAAAATGAATATAAAGGTGTTTAACTTAACTCACAATAAGTAATATGTAAACTAAAACAGTACTGAAATGCTATGCCACACCCTTCAATTTGGCAAAAATTAAAGTTTGGCAATATTCTCTATTGGAAAGGTTGGAAAGAAACAGATATTCTCATACATTTCTCATTTGAGCACAAAATGTACAAGTCCAATGTTTGAAAACTTTCCAATATCTCATAAATTATTTTTGTTCTCTGATCCAATAATCTCACTTCTAGGAATCTCTCCTACAGACATATCTCCAGAAATATAAAATAAAATATGCACAAGATTATTCACTGTAGTATTAATTGTAATAGTAAAATACTTTAAACAATCCAAATGTCCATCAACAGGGGACAGAAAAACAATGGAATATTATGGCATATGAAAAAATAGACACACAAATAAGCAAATGAATCAAGGGAGTTTTCTGTATCCTATTTTGGAGTGACCTCCAAGAGAAAGAAGGCAAGATGAAGATCAATGTATCTAGTAGTCTTTTTTTAATATAAGAAAGGAATGGAAATAAGGATAAGTTAGGCAAGAAAGATTGCAGGAAGCATGAACAAGAAACTAATAATTATTAGTTATAAGATTTGGGATGTTGGAAACTGAGGTGGAAGAACAGAAGAACTTTTCTGAGTATGCAGTTTTGAATTATTTAAATGCCTTATCTATCTGAAAAGTAAAATGAAATTTAAAAGGTGTAAAACTTAGACTTGGAAACAAACTGAGAAATTCTTTTTAACTGTATATCAAGTTTCTAACATATCCATTGAAGGAAAAGAATTGGTCAAATAACATAAACATAATTCTCTGTAGGACATATCTGGCGGGGGAGGGTCGGGGGAGACCTGCAAATAACAAACTTCACTTACGTGGCCTACTGTTAACATACTATTGATTATGCAATTAGAGTTAATTTTTGAATCTCACAGGATAAAACAAGTAAATATTTAAATATTATTGGGAAAAATAGGTTTTAGTGTCAGAGAAAAGACATATAGACTTGTTAGCACCATTTACTGAAAGAGCCTTGTAAGAATAGCATCCCAGAAGACCTGGATTCCAGATCTTGGCTAATTCCAAGCAGGGAAATTAGAGGGTGAACCTGGGAATTCTTGCTGTGCCTGAGACTAGGGAGGGCTCAAAAATCACATAGGGACCTAACAAAAAGACACAGAAGCCAGGTTAAAGGGTCAGTCTCTGGCTAAATTTGACATTGTTTGAGCCTAAAAAAGAAAAACGATGATACTTGATTTTAAAACATTGAATAAATAAAAAATACGGTGATAATTAAAACAAAAGAGGGAAACACACACACACACACCCTTTGTGTGATGGCAATCACTTCTGCCATCAGTGGTAATGATTGTTATACCAATGCGTTACTATGAAAATTAGTAATAAAAGGTAAATAAACTTTACCCTTTATTTTAAAGATACTCAGTTGTTGTGGCAGTCTTTTCTCAGAAGAATACCTGCTAATATGTGGGGTAAATATGATAGAAAAACATTATTTTGAAGCCCCCAATAAACTCATTCTTTCAGAAAGTGATGGATGCTAAAACCATTAGTCTCATGGCGCCAAAGAATCATTCAACAGGTTATTTGCTAATAGCCAAGAAAAAAACAAACCTTCTCAAACAAATGATCTGTCAACTGTATTTTCACAAAATTGTCAGACTTAGAATCGCTAATATTGACACAACCTGACGATATATGCCTCCTGATGCGATGCAAAATAAAATACACAGTGTTGTTTATCAAGTCTTTTTTCCAGCAGCAAAAATTCAAGACTTTAGACATAACATTTTACAATATAAAAGTGATAGGGAAAAACAGTTAATACACTCTGCAAGGAAACAATCTGACAAAGACAGAATATAAGACATTCTATAGGACAACTGGTCTGCTTTCTTCAAAAAGTCAATATCAGGGGAAAATGAGGAACTGTAGATTAGAAAAGACTAAAAAAATAATCTAATAAATATGATGCATGAATTTAACCTGGTTTAACTCTCTGGTTTTAAAAAATACTGTGTTGGATTTTTTTTGAGGCAGAGGAGAAAATTTAAGCATTAACACTATATTAGCTAATATTAGAAAACTATTGTTATTTTTTTAAGTGTGATGATATTGAGGTGAAAAATATTATTATTTTTAGAAGAAACTTGAAGTATTTAGGGTGAACTATCATGACTTGTGTGGCTTATTTTCCATCTTTCAACTGGTTGAGAAGATTAGATAGGCTAGAAAGATGATAAAAAGATAGATGAATAGAGTGGTAAAAGAAATATGAGTAAATGTTAATTTTTAAATACAGTTAATTTTCAAATGTATAGATAATTATTACCACTCTTTTAATATCTTAAAATTCCTTTAATGTTTGTACATTTTCATAATAAAAGTTTTATTATGATTACCTCTAATGTAAACAGCTCTAGAAGAGAAACTAAATCTTTGGGTGATGTTCAAATTAGAACAGATTTCTGGTGAACTTGGCATTGGTTAGCTGCCTTTCATTTCTTCTTCTTTTTGATATTAGAAACTAGCAGTTGTGCCCTACTGAAAACTTCCTTTGCAAATAGGAAAAGCCAGTCTGAGTAATCAAAGTTATTTGGTGGAGCACCCCAGAAAGGCCTGTAATTCCTTTTTTTCTTGTTTTGTGCCAATTGGAACATAAGCTCAATGGCTGAAGCAAGTTTTAGCTACCATATTGGTTCAGGAGCTGACATGCCAAGGATTGTAGAGTAGGAATATATAAGATGTCTAATCCCCTTATGTGTGTGAATGTTCTACTGTTTGACTTATTTTAATGAGAGAAAAAATAAAACATTTGTGTTCACACCACTGTAATTTTAAGGCTTCTATTATTTTCAGTTTAACCTAATCCAAACAAATACAGCATTTATAAAAATTTTCCTGTCCAGATTCCAGATGTGGTTATGTGAAGAAAATTTTCACGGCTATTTGTTGTAGAATGATTAATGGTCCTTAAATGATATCCATGTTACCTTATATGGCAAAAAAAGACTGCAGATGTAATTAAATTAAGAATCTTGAAATGGAGAGATTATCCTGAATTAGCCAGGTGAGTTTTTAATGAAATCACATGCATTCATAATCCCTCTTATAAAAGAGGGAGGCAGAGAGTGATTACAGAAGGAGAGAAGACAATGTGACCATAAAGACAGACATTGGATTGATGCTTTCACAACCCAAGGAAACCTGGCATCCACCAGAAGCTGGAAGAAGTAAGAAATGGATTCTCCTGTAGAGCCTCCCAAGGGGGAGTAGCCTGACCAACACTTCCCTTTCAATGCAGTGAAACTGATAATGGGCTTCTGGCCTCCATAACAGTGAGAAAACAAAATTTTGTTGTTTTAAGTAATTACTTGGTAATTACTTGTGGTAATTTGTTATAGCCGCCACAAGAAACGAATACAATATCTATTTCCACATGTAGAAGCAATCGGCCAGTTTTATGCTTTGCATTTGTTTCACATTTATAGCATCCCGACCAGATTGTGTTCTACAGTCTGGCTAAATATTCACATTAAGACCCAATTGAAGGCACGTTCGAACGTTCGAAAGCAAAATTAAAGAGCTCTGCATTTCCTGATGTACACTACCACAACAGCAACACCAACTAACAGCCCCTGACTGTTTTCTCTGTGCTGGTGCTCACTAATCTCAACTAATCTGAGCAACTCAATGAAGTGGAGATTTTGCTAGTTTCCTATTTAAGGATGGCAAAACAGTGGCTTACATAGTTTAAGAGCCCACAGTTACAGTAGTGGCAGGGTCCATCTCAAGACCAGAGATGTCTGACTCCACAGCCTATACTTTTAACCAACATAACTAACTCACCATCTCTAAAAAGGAAGCACTGATCTTGGACTTGAGCCTACCTTAGGATACTTGGTACATATATCAATTATCTTCTTTTTCTAATTCACTGGCGTCAGGTATGAAATAGACTTCTATTTGTAATTTGGTGCTATCAGCTGTCACACTTCTTGGTTACAAACTTTTACCAGGTACTACAGAATGATCAAATTTCAGCAGGTTTAAGACCTTATTAAACATTAATTGCAGCATCTTGTGATAGATGAAGACATATTTGATGAATCATTAACAGAGAAGTTAGCTAGAATTTGACACCTGAAGAGTTAAGGAGCAAAGAAATTACAAAATGCACGCAAAATGCAATCTACTGTCTTGTATGGAATTTTCAAGCTCTTGTCAAATAGATTACAAAACCTACCTGCTCCATGAGAGATGTGCATTTTCATTATGAGGGAAAAACTAGCAATGTAACTCACTTAAAAATATGACAAAAATATATCTAAATGGGCAATTAATCTTGAACTCTGTTCATAAAAACTAAATTGTTCAGAGTTTTTTGTTTGATTTAGCTTCAAATTTGTATCGAGCCCCCCAAATTCAAGAATTTCTTTTTATTATAAGAAAAAAACAAATTCATCTTGATTCATGGGAAAATTATAGACCTTAATACCATTCACTTATTAATTTTTATGATATCTACCATTTTTATTAGTGCTTTGCATTTTCTAAACATTCCTACAAAATTATATAATCTCAAACCCATAACATTGTGAGGTATGTATATCAACATCCACATTATGGGTGAATAAAGTGAATTTCAAGATTTTAAGTAGCTATCCATACTCACATAGCAAATAAATGTTAAATTAGGTCTTGAAGTCTTTCAGATTTCAAAGTCTACACAGAATTTTAGCTGCATCATCCTGCCAGGGAGCTGTAAGAAAATCTCAGATGTGGGAAAATATATTAACTAGAAAAGGACAAACAGAATTTGCATGTGTGTAAGCACTTGGCAAATGTAATTCCAATTCTTCTGGCTTAATTAGAGTCACTTAAAGTCACATGGGAAAAAAAAAAAAGAAAGAAAGAAAAGTATCTGCAATGACCTTCCTGGCACCTTGTCCTTGTAACTCTGTAACTTGTACTGCGGAATCCATTAAATCTCTCTAGCCATTTGACCCCTACTCAGATCATGAGACCACACATTCTAATGGGGGAAATACAAGTCTTTTGTCAGCAGTTTATTTACAAAGTAACAGTGAATCAACCTTGCTACCAGCTTTACTTAGACTATGGTGTTCTAGTTCTTCAAGAATGGGCTATTTCTAGGGGCAGGACAAGAATAAAGACGCAGATATAGAGAATGGACTTGAGGACACGGGGAGGAAGAAGGGTAAACTGGGGCTAAGTGAGAGAGTGGCATGGACTTACATATACTACCAAATGTAAAATAGATAGCTAGTGGGAAGCAGCCGCGTAGCACAGGGAGATCAGCTCGGTGCTTTGTGACCACCTAGAGGGGTGGGACAAGGAAGGTGGGAGGGAGACGCAAGAGGGAGGAGATATGGGGATATATGTATATGTATAGCTGATTCACTTTGTTATAAAGCAGAAACTAACACACCATTGTAAAGCAATTATACTCCAATAAAGATGTTAAAAAAAAAAAAAAAGGAATGGGTTCTTTCTTATTCAACAGTAATTTGGACCTTGTCTAGTATTTCATTTCTCCCAAAGTTGAAATTGTTACCCTTGACACTATGACTCCCAGTAATGGAATCTTTTCTTTCTGCTGCTGGATCTCCTGAATGTTGTTTGGATTTCTAAATAACTGAATTCTAGATGGATTTCTCTGGTTTATATAGCTTGGACTTCTGTCCTTTGGGTTCATTCTGGACTTTTTGCTGTTTTTTTCTACTTTCTGTGTCTTTAATCTTTCATCAGAGCATGCCATTTACCACCATCCTTCTACCTTCCTGCCCAGGTGGTCATCCTTGTCTCACCAACTTTCCATGGCTGCCTAACTCATATTTTCAGCTGCCTCTGGTTTGAATGCTCTTATGGCTGTCCAGTGGAATTATGAAGGTTTCTCCTTAATTTTTTATAAAAGAGAATGAGGGAATATCATTTTAAATGTTTGTAGGGCTTGTGAAGTTTTCTTCTTTATTTAAAAAAAAAAAAAAAGGAGTACGATATAACAGAAGATAGCATCATATGTTTGGGGCTCAGATAGATCTGGGTAAATGCCTGGCCCTTCCATTTAATCACTATGTAACTGAGAAAGCGACCTGGAAATAAATGGTCCCTTTCTCTTCTGTTGGGTTTATGCTCCCTATTTATAGTCACCAGGTCTTATCTATGTTTTTCCTTAATTTCTGTCAAGCCCTGCTTCATTGATCCCATCGTACTGCACTACTTTAGTTCAAGCCCTTGAAATTTTCCACCTTTATCACATGGAGACTTGTAATGCACCCTCCTGCCTTGAGTTTTGCTCCTTTTAAAGTTCATTCTCTTCACTGCTTCTATGATCTCCCCTGATTTTACACATCATTCTCTGACTAGAATATCCTTTCCTCTTCTACTAAGAAATCCTACTCATTTTTCAAAACTCAGTTTAGATAATACCACTTGTGGGAATCTTTAGATGACCCCCTCCACTATTCCCTTTCTCTGCTCCACACATACTCACCAACTCTCTGGGTTAGGAGGGCCTCTTGCATAATCCTGCATAATCCCACAAAACATATTAGCATTTACCATGCTGGGTTTTCATTGTTTATATATGAGTTTATCCTTGAGTGCTTGAACTTTTTATTTCTATAAATCTATAGTTCCTAGTATAGTAGTTTGAACTTATTAATTACCCAAAAATGTTTGTTATGCAAAGATGGAAGTTACCACTGCAACTCTCAGAAGCAATTGAGAACTTCCAATAAAGGGAACTCTGCTTTATCCTTCAGCAATACATACTTCTTTTTCATCATTCCTTTTTTCACTTCTAGCTGCAAGTCTAATGTGTCAGCTTCCATTTACTGTTTCATTACCATAAGGCAGGGAAATAGGATAATTTTGTTGACTAGATTTTATGAGTTCTGCTCTGATAAGTAGTAAGTGAACTGGTCATCCAATCATCCATTTATTCATTTAATATAAATTTATTAAGCCCTCACTATGTATCTGGACCTCTATTAAGGAGTCCTGGGTACCAAAAAAAAAAACAAAAACAAAACAATAGGCCTTCAAGCCCATAATCTAATAGAAATGTATTGTTGTAAATGCCCACTCTCCCCCTCTGATTGCCTTATGGAAAAGAAGTTCCTCTATCTATACAAATATATAAATATACATATTCATGCAAATATATGACTATATAAATAACATGTATAAATAAAAATAAAACCCAGTAGTTTCAACATCAAATATTCAGTCCCAGAATTTGGAGCTGACTCACAAAATTCTGGATTTTTCTTTCCCTCTCCGTCTGTCAGCAGTACTTGGCCAAGCACACACTGATTTTGTTATTATTACATAAAATACTCATCTGCCTTTTCACCACTCCTACACCCAAAGACATTGTCTTGCATTAGTGGACATTGGATATGACACAATGTCAAGCTGGGCTTCTCTAATGAAATTCTGGATGACTCTGGGATAACCTATAACTTGACCTTGGAGTGGATACATGTATGTTACACCTATCTCCTTTTGAAGATCCCCTTCCATAATGACTTAACTAGTCAGATGGCTAATTGAAGAGAAGTTTAAAGAGAGAAAAAAAATCTAAAGTTCTTTATTTTCTAACATTCCTTCTGTTCTCAACCCTAAATTAAGCCCTGGGGCTGAGGAGTGAATTGCACTGTCCCTCCTGACCGCAACACCTCGGGAGAACACTTCTCTTTTTCCACTGGTGAAGATACCAAAGGGAGTAATACTAATTTGACATCTGAAAAATTTCTCCACATTTGCTATATAATGTATCCTATTGTGAGCATGACGCCTCATCATACTTACAGCCCCGCCCACAATGAACGGGAGGAGATTATACCAGGAGAGTACACAAGGGGGCAGGGATCTTGGGAACTATCTGAGAATCCTGCCTACCATATCATATTATACCCGAAGTTTTAATAATTCAGAGGGCTTGGTTCAATGCTACTGAAAGCAGACAGATTTATATTTTGGATTAACACAACTCATTAAGCTCAGACACTGTGGTGTCTTGCATATGCACTTAATTTTTCTAGAGACTTTCTTTAAAGAGATGACACTAGAGAATTCAGATAAAATTTTAAGAGATTAGGAAGCAAATTATTATACACATAATTGAAAGTGTTTACAAAACAAGCAAGACCATAGTTGTATCTTGTTGATTTGAAAGATCTGTTGCTTTGAATTGTATTTTCATTTACACGTTTATCTCTCTACTACTGTGTCTGAGCTTTAATATTATTTGAAATATACTTCTAGAACCTTTTATTACATTAATGATTGGTTAATGGTTAAGAATTATTTAAAGTAGATTTTTCAGAAACACAAATTATGACTATTAAAGTCCATTTTGCTTTCAGCTGCCGTGGTTAATGCACTTTATTTACCTTCCGTTTTATTTTTAAGAAGTTTGGAGAAAATATTTTCTTTCAAAGATAATTTTCTTAGGGATATTGAATTTTCTTTGGTATCCTTTTTAATCTTTCCTAGTAACGAAATCACCTTACAAGTTATTGTCTGTCTTTTAGTAAATAATTCTTATCTCTTCCTCTGCCTTTAGGATATTGACTAGGTTGGTTGCAAATAATTTATCCATTTTCTCCCAGACTGACATTATCTCTACTCCCAGAGATCCTTCTAGGTAGTAGAGTCATGTCACTAAAACCTAATTTTTAGCTGTGTACCTCACAAGAAACTACCATGAAATATCCAGACAGATATACAAAAGCAAAACATCAACAGCTTTGACCTATGCCTCACCTGTAAAAGTATTCCCTCTCTCTGTCTATGGTGATTTATTCAGAGATGGTGAAATGGCCCAAGGTAGGCTACATGAATCATCACAGAGGCTCTTGCTAGAAATACGGGAGGGTTTCTCTTTCTTCTGGGTCGCTGAGATTTTAGTCTATCACCTGTAACTTCCAATGCAACTTTGCAACTTTTGAATGTGAAGCTAGTCTGCTTGAGAATAAAGCCAATACAGAGGAAAACAGTGGCAAGATGTAGATACAGATATAGGAATAGATATAACATATATTTCTATGTATATACAGTTATATATGTGAATGTAGAGGTAGATAGATTGAGAGATAGATAGCCAGATCTGTCTATACTCATGAACATCACATAAGAAAAAAGAGTAATTATACTATTAGTTTTGAGCCTCTAGAGTCAGCTGTACATTATTCACAACTATATCTGTGTAATTTAAAGATATGCAAGCCAATCAAGTATTTCATTTAAACTAGTTTGGATTCCATTTCTGATATTTAAAACCAGAAAAATCTCAACCAGTACAACAATCACACCAGGTATTGGTTATTAGAACACAAAACTCTAATGAAATAAGTAAAGAGATACAAAAGTAAAACTGAGACAATTAAAGCAATTGAGGATTTGCTCATGAAGATGACTGGGAGTTTTTCAGACTAAATGTCTAAAGGTCAAGAAGCAAGCACAATGTGACTAATGCGTACTCATTTTTTTTCAAGTTGTTCAGACAAGTTCTATGATGCTGGAATAAAGAGAAATTCTTAGAAACTTGATTATGAAATATTAAAACAAAAAGTACTATATCACAGAGTAATGAATTACACAAATGCTTTATACCATGCTACCCAATGGTAGCATGAATAAATTCTGAGCCTAAGCCTCAGCAATACCAACTTAGGTTATTTAGTCTACTTTGGTGGAATGCTATATTACCAATTAGAAGGACCAAATTATTCCAGGTGCCGACTCTCTTTTCTTAGCCTTCCTAAATCTTGTTCGCCCTTCTGCATCATATTCTAAATCCTGGGAGGCAGACCTTGAAGTTTCCCTTTCCTTGGTTTGCTTGCTTTCTGGCTTCTTTCTGGGTTTAGGCAGTGGAGGTTCCTTGAAGGACTTTCAGAGGTAATAGGAGGATGACATCAGGGAATGAATTTTTTCCATCCTTGTGGCTTGGCTGTGTTTATCTAATGAAGACCAATGCTTCTTTTACCCAACCCACTCCCATAAAGCTACTGCCCCACTGAAAATTCCCTCTACTTCTCCTTGCAGTCCTGGGGTGGTAAGGGTTCCCCAATATTGGATCTCCCAGAAACTTCTTAATTTGTCTAAACCTTGCCTAAATCACTTGGATTGAGTGTGCCATGTTTTCTCACAGTACTCAAGTTATTTTTATTTGTTCTTTATAATACATCCTATAATTTTTACTTTTTAAAAAATTTTTTAATTAATTAATTTATTTATTTTTGGCTGTGTTGGGTCTTCGTTTCCGTGCGAGGGCTTTCTCTAGTTGCGGCGAGTGGGGCCACTCTTCATCGCGGTGCGCGGGCCTCTCACTATCGTGGCCTCTCTTGTTGCGGAGCACAGGCTCCAGACGCGCAGGCTCAGTAGTTGTGGCTCACGGGCCTAGTTGCTCCGCGGCACGTGGGATCTTCCCAGACCAGGGCTCGAACCCATGTCCCCTGCATTGGCAGGCAGATTCTCAACCACTGCACCGCCAGGGAAGTCCCTTCTACTTTTAAAATATCAATAGTAAAGGGTTGCTGAGCAGGTACTGTGCATCTCTTTATTGGAGACTCCACTGTATAGCAAATCACTGTCCAAAGTAGTTTAGCGCTGTAAATAAGTTCAAGTAATTTGCATTCAGACTCTGTGTTTGAATCCCAATTCTATTGCTTGGCCATTATTTTAAATCTTGCTAATCTTCCATTTTTTATCTGTAAATTAGAGAAAATGATAGCTTCTCTCTCATAGGCTGTCTGGGATGATTAAAAATATACATAATAAAGCTAAGTACAAGGCCTAGGAGAGAGTGAATTAATATTATTAATATAATAAATGGGTTGGACAATTATTATTAATAATAGTTCTTTTCTAATCCTGGTATTCCTGCTTATTGTACTCTATAGAATATTTGAATAAGTAATGCACACTACATCAAAGTGTAATGGAGGTTTCAAAGTTCAGGTTAAATGTACTTCTACAAACATTTATAAACCAAAATAGCAACTTTTTGTGCATGAAGCAAGAAAGAACAAAAGGGGCAGAAAATAAAGACAGTAATAAAAGTTTGTTTGTTTGTTTCACCATGACCAAATATCCTGCCTGAATCCCCACATCTTTGAAAAATGCCATGGGGTCACTAATTGAGAAACATATCATACCCAGATAAATATAATTTGAGTAGAATAACATGCCAGTGTCTCAGGAATGACACATAATTCACTAAATCATGTACAGTAAAATCATGTAGGGTTAAAAGAAATTGCCCTGAGTTACATTACATTTAAGTTCTTTCCCTAAAAGAATGTTCAAGGCTTAGAAAGATGCCTTCAAAACATGTGTGGGAAGGAGAGGATGACCATGAAAATCCTGACAGATCACTTACAATGACAGCATATAGGACCAGGACCACATCTAGTCAGGAAGCTTCTACCTGTTACCTTTCAAATGTTACTGGCCGTTTGCTTCATTTAATAAATTGTATAAAATAATCTTTCAGATTCAGTGTTGAAATGGGATTTGATTTCCACTCATGGTGAATGCTTTGCATTGGAAAATACAGAATATTTGACATAGTCTGTATGAAAGTTCCCAATAAATACATCAAAAATAACTACAAGCATAGGATGAAGAAAAGAAGGAAGAAAAATATAACTTCACTTTTACCTCCTAGACCTACGTGAATTATTTTATATTTGGTCATGCAGTTCAACGGACATGAATGTAATGTCTTCCTGTGAGTTGCCTTTGGTCTGATTGCAAACTTTTGTAAATAATCACATGAAGAGATATGATATCATTTTAACACTTCACATAGATTGTGGCCAAACCTTTCATTGTTCTGGTCTATTTTCACCAGATACCTAAGTTCGCTATTCTTAAGACTTGGAGGAAAGAATGTACCAGAAAGAAGCAAAAGGATCTGAATTTATGGTTGTCAACCAATATTGCAACTCCATGTACATCTGACGGATGTGAGAAAAATCCATCAGGGGCAAGAGAATGACTAGAATGAATCTCCTCTAGGGAGAGGAAAGGGTCTCTAGAATCTCTGAGACAGTGTCTTTATCTGTGTGATAGCTTGAGCCCAAGTTAATCCAATCACCCTCTGCCTCAAGGTGAGAAATTGTGATTAAGAGAGAGTAAGGTCATATGAATTCACATGTTTTTGAATTATGTTTTGAATTCACTAGAAGATTCCAAAAGCTCAGAATTTCACCAATTCCAAAATAAAAGCTCTAGAAATTGATGGCTATTGTCCTGGAGACAAAAGTGCAAAACAAATTGCATATATCTTGGTGTCCTCTCATGGCTCCTAAGGACCATCATTCTCCTCAACCTCTCTCCCACCCACTGTTGAGCTCTTGCTCTAGAACCACTGATTTGAAAGGGAGGTGGCGGGGGGGGGGGGGCAGGGGGGGATGGAGAGGGAGAGAAGTGTGGTTAAGCAACATTGTTCCAAATTGTCAAAGCTAATGAATTATCCCACCTCCCTTAAGGAGAAATATTGTATCAACTGAAATTTTAACAGGTAATTTTCACTGATATTTTAATACCTCCGAGGCATATTTGCTTCTTAAAGGTGAAAGTGAGGGGAAATATTTGATAATTGCAAAACTAAAAAAAAAAAAAAAAAGTTTAAAATGGTGAAGTTAGGAAAGAAATGGCACCATCGATTTTGTGGAAGCCAAGGTCCTGTTCTGTGCTGCAAGACATTACATCTTTATCACAGACCCTACTGCTGGACTTTCTGGATGGACTGTAGGGCCATGACAGTATGAGTCTCTCTGCAGAGTCACTGACCCTGGGCCCCGTCCAGACTTGTTCTGTGCTCTTAGTCACCTGGGCTCACCAAACCAAAAATCATCAGAAATTCAAATAGTCTCTATTTGTATTTGACCCCTACGCTTCCTGAGGTGTTTGAGAAATGAAAATCAAGGGATTAGACATGAAATGTAGGTCCATAGGACAATCCTTTTTTAAGCAGTAGAGTGAAGATTTCAATTCTTCTGAAAACTGAATATAAAACTTTAAAAAACCTTCTAAAGATAAAATTTTCATTCATAGACATTATTTCTGGCTTTCATTTTATGGTGTAAGAAAATATATCTATAATAAAAGTGCATTAGCCTTTTAGTATTTCTCTAAATTTCATTTAAAATTAACTGACAAAATAAAATATAAACTTTATCTACATGATTAATCCTTTTTTATTTCCAGCAAGACTAAGTCTGTGCAGTTATTCGAGTGGCTATGGAGCCCACCTCGTAGGGAGTTCAAATTCAAGGCATCTTGGCTGTTCCACTTGTGTACCATGAGTCAGAATGATTGTGTTCTGGTCCTGGAGTTGACTCCTGAGTAATGACTGGAATTAGATAAATGAGCTAACCTCCCTCAACCAACAAACCTGGAACATATACTACAAAACAATTGGGCTGGATGAATTCTAGGGTAGCTTCCAAATGGAGCATCCAAATTAAGAAGATTTTTGTCCACCCTTTCCTCCCACCCTATTTCCACTACCCATGAATGCTAAAAAAAATTAAAAAGAGCATGTCACTTGCATTTTTAATAATATTTTGCATTACAAAGGGTTATTCATTTTACAAATGATGTTATTCCATTCCAGTATTGAAAATCAGTATGATGAAAAGGAAAATATTTCCTGTTCAAATTAGCAAAACTTGATAAAAACACTGTCCCTTCTTGGATTTTATGGCCTTGGAAGATAAAATTAATCTATCTGGCCCTTGGTTTTCTCATAAGGAAAATGGTGATAATTGTTACCTAGTAATGTTGCGGTAAGAACTGATTCAGAATAAATGCAAAATGTTTACCGTGAAACAGGTGATGCAGAAATAACGCTGATGTTAAAAACAATGACGATAATGTCTTAGTATAATTAAATCCCTCAGGGATGTTTATAATATGATGTTATTCATATGAAATTCATACATACAGCATAACTTTGGAACATATCTACCAGGCAAAGTGGGATTTACTGGAAACACCGCCTTTAGAACTCAATAATTGTGGATAAAGCCAATCACCCACTAGAGTATGTTTAACAAATGTGAAAATTTTGAGGCGACGGAACGTTAGAATTTTTCCTTCACTTTGCCCATGTGTGGTCTGTGGATTTTTAGTTCTACATTATTAATTTGGGAATAGGTGGAGCTATTGTGATGAAGGATTTAGAAATCATCAGTTGCCTCAAGGAGTTAACAAGTACCAGGCATAACTGAAGGAACTATTTTAAGCTGGCTTGGCAGGGGAGTCTCCCTACTGGACAGGAGGGGAGAACAGGACGTCAGCCTTGGCAGAAACCCTGTGCATTTGATGCCCAAACTGACAGTACTTAGGTGAACATCATGTCCTGGCTCTCCTGTCCAAAGAGATAACCTGTCAAACCCTTTGACTGAACTTATACAACCTCCATATGGCCACCGGGAAAATATTCTGACAGAGTCAGAAAATGCATCTGCGTTTTTTCTTTTTTTAAAATAAGTTTATTTGTTTATTTAGGCTGTGTTGGGTCTTCGTTTCTGTGCAAGGGCTTCCTCTAATTGCGGCAAGCGGGGGCCACTCTTCATCGCGGTGCGCGGGCCTCTCACTATCGCAGCCTCTCTTGTTGCGGAGCACAGGCTCCAGACGCTCAGGCTCAGTAATTGTGGCTCATGGGCCTAGTTGGTCCGTGGCATGTGGGATCTTCCCAGACCAGGGCTCGAACCCGTGTCCCCTGCATTGGCAGGCAGATTCTCAACCACTGCGCCACCAGGGAAGCCCGCATCTGCGTTTTGAAGCATCCCATACGGCAAGGGTCATAGGACCTGAGCAAACCAGCGCACCACACCACTGATTTCTAGAGTGGCTTCTGAATAAAATGTCCATGTCATTGACTACTGGAAAGAGTGACTCCCTCACAGCCCATATTCCTTTTACGAGTAGAAAATAAACTATAACTTTGCCTTTTATGTGATTGATTTTCACATGCTTCCGTATCATTGGCATGAACAAAAGAACTACAGAAGATCTTTTCATTCCTACCCAATATAATGATGATGATGGAAATAATCGTATAATCAAGCATGTCGAGTGGACAACAAAGAACCTATTTGAATGAAGGTCAAGGAAACAGGCAGAAGGTGAAATGAGTGAATCCACTGAGGGCACAAGCCCTAGAAACAGCAAGAGGATTGGTCTCTGAAACTTCTGGGCAAAGACATAACTCACCTCCAATAGAGAGAAAGTGAAGCAGCATAGTGAGCCCCAGGCCAGGGATGATAGGTGGAGACCAGAGGGAAGGGAGTGTTGGCTGATCCCCGGTGGGCTGTTCCCAGATTCCCACCTATGAGCATAAGATTCTGGGAATTGGGTGGAAATACCTATAATAAACAAAGGAGCAGTGTTTCCTAATGGGCGAGGCCATGGGTTCTGGAGTCAGAGACAACTGGTGTGTGCTTTATTAGGTATGTGACTGTGGACCGTTCACTTAACCTCTCTGATCTGCAACTGAATTATCTGCATGGATCACAACGCCAGCTTCATAAGATTGTTGGAAGGATTAAGCCAGATAAAATCTCTAGAATACATTAGTCCAGACTATGATAGATATTATCCATTGTTAAATAAGAACATTTGTGATTAATTACATGTATGCATGCATGCATCTCTGTACCTATGTAGCTCTGCTTTAGGACTAACAGTGTGTGAACGGTCTAGGGCATCTTTCACTCCTTAACCATGAGTTGGTTTGCTTCTCTGCCTGGTTATCTTCTCCGTCATCTAAAATACTGGTAAACAATTACCGATTAGAAAAAATAAAGTGACTTTCCTGACAGAAGACGTTCTCCAATAGGCCAAAATATCACTGGATGCATTCTCCCTGCCTTTAGCAAAATGAATATTTGGAGAGATCAGAACCCCACCCACTGTCTTGACGGCTTCAGACCTATCAAGGGGTGTCAGAGCAGTGACCTGAAAATTGAGGAAGCATGAGCCTAACATCAGGTGACAGATGTCTTATTCATGATCTCTAATGCTTGAGAAAAGAAGTACGAAAACGCAGCAGAGAGGCTAATACTATTGTCAGCTGTTACTCAGCTACTCAGTTATCACCTAGGTGCATACTTAGGTCTGTTTGACTCAACGCCCATGCCTTCCCCAAGACACATGGCTTTCATGCTGTTTCAATCTTGCCTCTTTCTCCCTCTGTACACATTATTTCTGCTACCTGGTAGTTCCCACCTTGGCAAACTTCTACTTCTGTCAAGATATATAAAAGCATTACCTTAACGATATCTTCCCACAAACTCCAGCATAGAACTAAGTGCTTCTTCAGTTTCAAAGCACCTTTTCTGAAACCCATGTTAAAGCATATAACGCAGTGTTCATGGCTATATTCCCAGTACTACCTGGAACAATGCCTAGCATATGGTCAATAAATATTGGTTGAATAAATGAATTGCATTTTAATGATTTATATACAGCCTCTCTGTCTTTATTGACACTGAATGTCTTAAGAATAGTGTATAACCCATTTGCTAAAAATGCTGAACTAGTTACTGTGAAATCCTGAAAGAGTGTGGTTATATTTCCTATGCTCGTTCTCAGATATTAAAAAGTCCAGTGCAATCTAATACTGAAACTTTACTTTACTTCTATTATTCAATTTAAGGCTTCTCCACTACTTGTCACATCCTTGGCAAGACCCAGACCTCAAAGACTGAAGGGGATAAATGAACATGCTCTGTGTCTGCTATCTTCTGTCAACCACCATTTTACCACACTCTCACATTTCTAATTGTGTCCGCTCAACGGTTAGGTTCAGCTGACAGTGAGAATTAGAGGGAAAGGGATTGAAAAGGCCTTATTGCCTGGGTGCAGTTGTAATCTGGATTTGATGTCCTCAAAAAAGTGGATGCCCAGATGTTGGCTTTTTCTCTCATAAGAAACTTTGTAGGCTCTTTTGTGATACGGCATGGATGCCTTAGTTTAGTCTGCTGTAACAAAGTACCATTAATGGGTGGCTTAAAAAAAAACATTTATTTTTCACAGTTCTGGAGGCTAGTAAGTCCACGATCAAGGCATCACAGATTCAGTGTGTGGTGAGAACCTACTTCTGGTTCATACATGGCCATTTTCTCACTGTGTCCTCATATAGGCACAAAGAGAACAGGAGAGAACTCTCTAAGGTCCCCTTATAAGGCATTGATCCCATTTATGAGGGCTTCACCCTCATGACATAATTACCTCCCCAAAGGCCCCACCTCCTAATACCACCACATTAGGGGTTAGGATTTCAACATGTAAATTTGGAGAGGACACAAATATTTAGTCTAATGCACTGGATTTTTTTTTTTTTTTTTGCAACATTCCACATTTCAGTACACTCTCTAGCTCACCAACTATCAACTCACTTTTCAGAGATTTTCTGGCAGTAAACCCTGGCCTCTTATAGAGAAGATACGCACAGACTTTCAATAACCCTTTCCAAAGAAATTGTATTATTAATCTTTCTCATCTATTTTTCTATTTAAATAATAAGGATGGGTGGCAAACACTTTATTATATTTGGTCATGATTCCAAGACTTAACATTTCCCTTTTTTTTCTGTTTCTTTTAACTTTTACTCACTGGCATGTTGAAAATATCCTATACATATTAAGTGAATGATTAATAAATGGATAAATGGGTGAATAGATGAATGAAAAAATATGAACTTTGTGAGTTTGAAGGAATACAAATATTCTGTATATAAATCCTTCTGATAGAGATGAGGTGAAGCAGAGAGGATGGGGATAAGATTAATGCCACTGAGGACAGTCATAATTATCTGTTCCCAGTTCCCATACACACAGGCTCAGATTAATACTGTATGTCACTATTAATAGTGTATGTCAAGAGTCTGCTCTCCAAGTGGACAGAAACGAAGAATACAGGGCTCAGATCTCAGTCTAATGACTTTGAATCTATACACAAGACTCTCCGTTGAATGGCAGGAAAGCTCAAGACTCAAGATTTTTTCTATTTATTGAAGTACAGTTGACTTACAATATCATATTAGTTTTAGGTGTATATATAGTGATTATCTTCGTACATTAGAAAATGATCACCACTAGGAGCCTAGTTACCATCAGTCACCAAACAAGGTTATAATATTATTGACTATATTCCCTAAGCTGTACACCACATCCCCGTGACTTATTTATTTTATAACTGGAAGTCTGTACTTCTGAATCCTCTACACCTATTTTGTCTCTCCTCCCACACCCGTCCCCTTTGGCAACCACTAGCTTGTTCTCCGCACCTATGAGTCTGTTTCTGTTTTAATATGTTTGTTCTTTTGTTTTTTTAAATTCCACATATAAATGAAATCATAATGTATTTGTCTTTCTCTGTCTGACTTATTTCACTTGCATAATACTCTCTAGATCCATCGATGTTGTCGCAAATGTCAATATTTCATTCTTTTTTATAGATGAGTTATACACCATTGTTTATTACTTGGATGTATATGTATGTATATATACGTGTGTATATATACACACACACACACAGTGGTATATACATACTATATCTTCTTTATCCACTCATCTATTGATGAGCACTTAGGTTCCTGGCTTGGCATCAAACCCCACCCCAGAGTTGACTTCAGCTTTCCTAGGTGTAAGTCAGGCATCAGTCCCCAAATGCAGGAAGCTCATTTCACTATGATCCGGAGGATCCTTTTGAAACTCACTTTACTAGGTTTGGAGTGGGATAGAACAGATCCTGATTCTCCTCTCAAAGACCTACAACAGCTCCCTTCAGAGAAACTCATTTCCAAACTCCCTTTTTCTTCACATTCTTATGCCTTTTCCTATATACTTTCCCTGGTTGGAACATTCCAAGAGGTCTGAAAGTGCTTTTCCCTAACTTCCTTTGAAAATCTATGCATGGAAATTTGACCTTGGAATTTTGCCTCTATTCTATCTTTTAGTTTTCTAGAAACCTCATTTTTATTTTATTCATTTTTTTCAAATGAGGCAGTTTATTTATTTATTTATTTATTTATTATTTTTTGAAACCTCAATTTTAATGTACTGTTGTACAGTGGATAGATACATTCAAGGTTCAAACCCAGATTTAGACTGAACTTTCAGAGCTTAAACTATATGTAAATTAGAAACATTCTGTGTTTGGAAAAGCAGCTATGCATTTACTACATTCTTTATTTTCACTTGCATTTAGTGTCTCTAATTTTTTTTTAAACTGGGCTTAATTAACTGGCCAGTTAATTTAGCTAATTCAAGTTAATTCAACTTGTAATGATGAGATGAAGTGGAAGGTATTACTTGCTCTGAATCCCTGGTTTTTCTATGTAAGCAGTTTCTTTGCCTTTCTAGTTTCTTTGTGAATTCAAGAGCCAGCAGACTATAAGCAGCTGTGTGGCTTTTCATCTAAGCAAAAATCTTAAACTACTGAATAAAAATTTGTCTTTTTACTCCCTCATACAGTTTCAGTAAACTGAATTAGCCTATTTCACTACATGAAAATTCCCTCTGATGAGTAAAATAGCTACTAATGAATAAAGCTGTAAACAGTTAGATAAAGCAAGTTGCTAAAAATCTAAACTATTCATCTGCTTCAACAGCCAAGGGGAATGTGGCCAAAGGAAATAGCATCTTCTCTCTTCCCCTACGGCCCCAAAGTTTAGTTGTGAAAACCTTCATCAAACTGCCATCATTTTTTGTCACTTAAAATAAATAATTCTAATATTTGTACAGAGACTAACTATGACAAAAATAAGAAAAGAAATTGGTGGAATTAGCCCTACCAGATATAAAGGATCTCAGAATATTAGTGTAATTACAATAGAACACTGTCACAGGGATAAACTAGCAGGTAAATGAACATTTTTAAATTACAAGACACTTTTAAAGTAATTTAGCATGTGATAAAGATGTCATTAACCCAGATGTCATAACCCAATAACAATTTAAAAAATTATTCAATATTATTTAATGAATAATGCTAGAACAACTAGCTATTGATTTGAGGAAGTATATACACGCATATGTAAAACATATGGAATGTATCTACCTAAATATATATCTTTAATGTTTCACTTGACAGTAAATTCTAGTTAAATCAAGACTTAAAGGTAAAAAAATGAAAGTAATAGAATTTACTAGAATAGCACATAAATAAAGAAAATCATGTTACTATCATTGGAATAGGGATTGCCTTCATAGGCATGCCAGGAAAACCAAAGCCTTAAAAGAAAAAATAAACAAATAAGTTCGCATAAAAAATTACTCAGCAGCAAAGCTATGTCAATTGTTTAAAGACAGTAATAACTGGGAAGCATGTATAACACATGATCAGACAAAGTACCTCTTTTAGATGTATACAGTGAAAGCTTACAAATCATGAAGAAAAGCCCCCCAAACCCAATAGAAACCAGACACGGGATATAAAAAGTCAGCTTTCTAAAAATAAAATCCAAATAACTCTAAATACATAAAAAGATGGTCAACCTCATGCTAATTGAAAGCAAATTAAAACAGTGAGAATTTTTTCATCATTGAGATGAGCGAGAATAAAAACTAATGACTATATTCAGTGTTGGCAAGAGTATGGTAAATTTGGTAAACTTGTATGGTATTGATGGATATGTTGGAAACATTTTGAAAAGCAATATGGTAATGCCTATCAAAATTGTAAATGTGAATCGCCTTTGACTCAGTTTTTGCAGTTTAGACTTTAACAATCCACTTTTAGCAATTTAAGCTAGAAATATATTGGTGTATAAAGATGCTTATTTTAATGTTGGCAATAACTATACTGGGAAAAAACATAAATGTTCATCAGTAAATGGGCCAGATTTAAATTCTAATATCCCTCCAATGGAATACTCTGAAGCAAATGGAACACTGTACAGTCACAAATAACAAAAGCATGTGACAGAATAAGAGGTATAGAATGGGCCCAATTGTGTAAAAAAAAACCAAAAATGCTTAGAAAATACCAAAGGCTAACACCACACCACTAATGGTGACTTAGTCTGAAGATGTAGTTAAAGGCAAAAGGAGAGGGAATTGTTTACTTTTATTCTGTGAATTTCTGTAGTTTAACTGAAATCATATAAAACACGAAGAAACAAGGTAGACAGAAGGCTTGGCAAAGACAATGCCTAGATTTAAACAAAACACAGCTTTTATAATATGGTACTGTCTGATGCTGTATAATTGAAATTATGGAACTCTGCCCCAAAAACCTTAGCTTGAGAAGAAATAAACTACAGCTCATCTATTCACAAGGCCAAGATGAAATAATACCTTCTCATCTTTATCCAAAAAGGATTAGTTCTAAGAAACAAATAGTTTTTCTAATCAACTCTGAGAATGGCAGGTCTCACTGAAGAAATTCACCCTAATTTTGAAATTTGGAGGTCTATGTATGACTACTTGTAGACACTAATTATTATGTTTTGTGACAGAATTTAACGATTATTGGTTCCACTATTTATCTTCGAAGGCTGCTGGGTACATTATGCAAAATAATAAATGTGAAAATGTTGTCAAAGGGTACATTCGAGGTAATTATTGTTGTTCAACTGTTGGCTTAAGGCACAAAAACATCACCATAAGTAATAACTATGAGTTTTGAAAATTGTAGCTATTAAAATAAGGAAATACTGCTTTTGGCCTCTCAAAACTGACAGAGCTTAAAAGAAAACTCGATAAATGCAGTGTTGTGGAGGAATAAAATTGGTTGTCTCTCTGGAAGGTAACTAGGAAATATATGTTAACGTGTTTTAAATAAGCAGATCCATTGAACCAGTAATTCCCTTTCTAAGAATATATCTCAAGGAAATAATTTATAGGTATTTCATCCCAGCATAATTATAAGAAAGCAATAAATTAGAAATGATCTCATAGCCAACAACAGGACACTGGTTAAATAATTATGGTGTTCCATGTAGTCATTAAACATAATTCTGTAGGAAATTTGAAAATGTACATGAAATATTATGAAATAAAAAGATTAAACAATGTATGTACACTGTGATTTCATTTTGCTAAAGTTTTTGCTTTAAAAATAAATGAGGTTGAGATGGGTAAAGTAACTTATCCATGTTAACAATGCCATTAAAATGGATCTGGTTGACTTTCAAACAAACACACGTGCATGCACATAACAAATAAAATGTCTACCATAAAGACCCTTTATCTCAACATTTACTATGTGACAGGAAATCTGCACATAACATCTAACTGAATTCAATAAAAATCCTGTACATTAATTATGTGATTACAGAGATGTATAAATTAAGGTTCTATGAGGCTAATAAGTATCTACATATATCCAAGTACAATAAAAACAAAACTAAGGTGACCATTTGGGCATTTTCTACTTGATTGAAAGTTCCTCTACCTAGGCTTAGAGTTTTCGTATGTGATTGGAGACCCTCGCTGAGCCCAAACAGACACTTACAGTGGAAGTATAAGGAATCTGGAATCTGGTGACTTGTTTACCCATCTAGTTGCCTAAGTTGATAGACAAGGAGAAAAACATTGTGGGTCTTGGAAGAGGATATTTTCACAGGGGTATTAGACAGAGATTCTAGAGAAATGGGGAAATGGAGACAACAGTATAATAGCTGGACTCAGGATGGCCCTAGAATGACAAGAGGCAGATAAACTAAAGATAGAAAGGTTTAGATATTAGGCAAAATTTCCAGAAAAATTAAGGAAGCTAACAGGTTTGATGGAAAAAAGCAAAAAACAAAAACAACTTTTTCAGCCCTAGGCTTTCCCAAGAAAACATTCTCAAAGTAAGAAATGGCTGCAGGGCAAAAGATGAAACCCACGGTAGAGGGATAATACGCTCTATAATAAATGATGAATAATAACAGTGGCAATACCTGTTAAATAATAAAGGTTATAAGACTATTATGGGCATCTTACCACAGCAACCTCAGAGGGGAAGCAAAGTAGAGTATATTTTTTCTAATAGAACGAATTACAATTTAATACACAGAAAACCCACAAAGTTTTTAAAGGAATGATATTGTATTATGCCAAAAGTGACAGAAACAGTGCAAAATGAACAGAAGCCTAGGATACCCATATTACTTTGGTCAGTAAATGAGCTGTAAACACGATTCAGCTACAAACAGGGATTACTTCTTATGGAAAAGGAAGGGTGGTCCAGAAGGAGAAACCAAGGGCTCAACAAGTAAAGTCATGAGCTGCAAAAGATCATTCTTAAGGAGGGACTAGACCTTAATCCAGGGAATTCAGTTCCCATGAACCAATGACTGCTATCCACCTCTAGTTTGTATTATGGGACGAGGGACAACTTCCACATTTCTGCACAGAACACATCATGAATCCAGTGAGGTGAGGACTGAAAGCCACACAATACTTGGTTGGTATCTCTTGTGTTTTGTATAACTGGGAACACTGGGAGACGGCATCATGGATAGAAGAGCATTTGCTCCAAAGATCAGAAAGTGAAGCACCAGCAGAGCACATGGCACCCTTGGTAAATGGTAGATATGCAAAGAAGCATGATTGGAGAGTAGTCCAGAGGACTTGCTTCTGGGCACATGTAGAAAACCCTCTGGAAATACTGGAAAGAAGAGTTGTTTCTTGAAGGGGGTGAGGCCCTGCCATCAGCAATTTTGGCAGTAAAACAATAAAATTTGCTATTACATATTAAAGTGACTCTTTTAGTATGTACAGGCTAGTGAGGCAAGAGTTAATTTAAGAGCCATGTGCTTTCATATCGACCACATAAACAGAATTTTGCAATTGATGAGCACAGAGGGTCCATAAGAGAAGAAAATCCTTACAGGTCTGACACCTTTTTCTACATTCTGAGTAAGAAGAATCCAATCATGAGAAAACTAGATTAATCTATAAATTTTACAATTTTTTATTATGTGTCTCTCTATCTCGTGGTGTGTAACTAGCAATAACACTTATTGGCTTAAAATAATTACCATCAGGGACTTCCCTGGTGGCAAAGTGGTTAAGAATCTACCTGCCAATTCAGGCGACAGAGGTTCGATCCCTGGTCGGGGAAGATCCCACATGCTGCAGAGCAACTAAGCCCGTGTGCCACAACTACTCAGACTGCATGCCACAACTACTGAAGCCCGTGCGCTCTAGGGCCTGTGTGCCGCAACTACTGAGCCTGCATGCTGCAACTACTGAAGCTCACATGCCTAGAGCCTGTGCTCTGCGACAAGAAAAGCCACCTCAATAAGAAGCCCACACCCTGCAACTAACAGTAGCCCCCACTCGCCGTGACCAGAGAAAGCCCACGCACAGCAACAAAGACCCAACACAGCCAAAAATAAATAAAATTTAAAAATAAATAAATAAAACAATTACCATCATATTGTATCTTATACATCATATTGTATCTCACAGTTCTGTGGGCTGCTTGGTCACAGATAGGCAGTTCTTTCTCTAGTCTCACTTGGAGCATCTTATGTAGATGTAACCAGATGGCAAGTGAGACAAAAGTCAACTGGAGGTTTGACTGAGACATTGGGAGAGCTGGACCTCTCCCCTTCCTCATGTAGCCTCAGGACTTCTTCTCTCCACATGGATCATGGGTTCTTCCCAGGGTCTCTCTAGAAGGGTTTCTGGACTCCTTACATGACATCTTAGTATTCCCCAAAAGCACAAAAGTGAAAGCCATTGGGACACCTTAAGGATTAGTCCCATCACTGGCACAGTGTCATTTCTTACATGTTCTATTGATAAAGTAAGTCATGGGGCCAGCTTATATTCAACATGGAAGGGGACTAGCCAAGGGCATGAATCCAGGAGACTGGCTTCCTTGCAAGTCAGTCTTGGAGAACAGCTACCACATTACAGTAGCTGACAGTCACAGTGTGAGGGCTAGGAAGACAATGGTAAGTATAAACTTGCTGCCTTCAATGAGCCCATAGTCTAGAGAGGGAGACAAACATCAGTCAAGAAAAATTCCACTATAATTATTGCTCCAAAGGGCAAGTACTGTTGTTCTCAGGTGGATTCTTATGCTAATCAAGGAGATCAGAGAAGGCTTCTGGGGAAAATGAGGCTAGAGCTGATGGGAAGGGTGGATTCCATTATGCTACCTGGCTAGGGGAGGGGAAAAGCATTCCAGCAAGAGGGAAAAGCAAAAAGAAAAGTCATAACAAGTACCAGACACTGAAAAAAAATGGACAGAAGACTTGTAGCTGAAAATGTGTGTTGGGGGGCAGCAAGATGTAAAAGCAGGCTGGAGAGGAAGATAGGAATCTTGCTTTGTCTTCATTTTAGAGCAGTGGGAAGCTACTGAAAGGGTTCAAAAGTACAAGGTGGCAGGATTAGTCTTGTATTTGGAAAAACTCCCTCTGCCTGCAGGGTGGGGTGTGATTAAAGGGAGTGCATCAGGGATGACTTGATTCCACCTCGGAGAATACTGCAACCTTCCAGGTGAGAGGAGAGCTTCTTCCTCGATCTCATACATCTTAGGAGTGCTGGATTCATGAAGGACAGGCACTCACAGAATTGCTTTCATTTCTTTTCTAATCAGTTTTCTGTCTTCTAGTTTCTTTTTCTTACTCAGGTGAAAGGGATTCAGGATCCAACAACTCACAGGAAAGGGTGATCGAAACCAATCAAATGAGTAAAGAATACCTAAAAGGCAGACAAGAAAACGAGCCAAACTTGATTCACTTTAAACCCTCAGTTCTTTCAGAGTCATCATCTCCACTATGAATCCTCTTGAAATTTCCAATAAGATGAACAAGGATCCCTTAATTTTCCTTTTTTTCGTTTGCTTTAAACTCAAGTCCTAAACATTCTTTTTTCTTTTAATTTTTATTATTTATTTATTTATTTATTTTTGGCTGCGTTGGGTCTTCGTTTCTGTGCGAGGGCTTTCTCTAGTTGTGGCAAGCGGGGGCCACTCTTCATCGCGGTGCGTGGGCCTCTCACTATCGCGGCCTCTCCTGTTGCAGAGCATAGGCTCCAGATGCGCAGGCTCAGTAGTTGTGGCTCACGGGCCTAGTTGCTCCGCGGCATGTGGGATCTTCCCAGACCAGGGCTCGAACCCGTGTCCCCTGCATTGGCAGGCAGATTCTCAACCACTGTGCCACCAGGGAAGCCCTCAAGTCCTCAACATTCTTATCAATTTACCCACTCCTCCAAAGGGAACTGTTGCTTGGTACAAAGAGTGACACAGACATGGGCTCAAACCTTGCTCTGCTGGGTGAACTTACATAATAAGTTCGTGAACCTCACTGAACTTCAATATTTTTATCTAATAACAAAATAAAGAGCTTAATAGTATATGTCCAAAGTGTTACAATAAGTCAATGAGATGATGCACGCAAAGGGCTTAGCCCAGAGCAGTACATCCTAGTGGTTATGAGATAGACTTTGGAGCCAAATCAATGTTGGCTCAATTCCCAGCTTTGCCATTTATTAGCTCTATGGCCTTGAGCAAGTTATTTTCTGTATTGAAGCATCATTTTTTTTTTGTAAAATGCATATAAACATAATATCACTTTATAGTGTTTTTATGAGGATTACTTGACAAAAGCCATAGGAAGTACTTAACAGAGTAACTGGCACATAGCCAACATTTAATAAGCGGTAACTGGTATTATCACAAAAATTATTAGCACTCAATACATTTAATTCAATTCCGCTTTCCCACTTCACGAGGATATTTTCCCCATACACCGTCTTCTCATAATTGCCAGCAACTGCCCTTATACCCTACAGATTCTCTTCCATCTCTCTCTCTTCCTCCTTCCTTCCCTTCCTCTCTCAAAATTTGACAATAAAAACAGTGAAATACTTGAAACAATCCAAACACCTAAAAATTCAGAAAGTTAATTTTGGAAAAGTAAATTGTTGGGACACGGGGAAAGAAGTTACAATTTGAAAAGTGATCAAACTAATTTAATTCTTTTTTAAAAATGTATTTTATTGAAGTATAGTTGACTTACAATGTTGTGTTAATTTCTGCTGTAATGCAAAGTGATTCATATATATATGTAAATGCATATACATTTTTTTTCATATTCTTTCTATTATGGTTTATCACAGGATGTTGGATATAGTTCCCTATGCTCTACAGTAGAACCTTGTTGTTTACCCAATTCTATATATATTACAAACTAATTTCATTCTTAAGATAGGACTAGAGTTTTCAAAATCCCCCTACCTCATCAGCTGTTAGTGGACATACCAACAACTTGTTATTAAAACATTCATATACTTTCTCTGGTTAATAGCCTGCTGAGTGTTTATCAACCATGTGATGGCTATGATTTCAATATTTTATGGAGTTCATAACCCCTTTGAATTTACTCTACGTTCAAATATTGCTACTTTATATTCTGAAAACAAAACTCCTTTTATTTCTATGTGATACTTTGGTTTAGCATCTAAGTCCTGTAGTGAACAAACCTGTCTTGTAAAATTGAATGAACATGGAAGCATAATTTAGGTCTTCTTTCACCTTTCCCCTTGTATTAGGAATAGAAGAGACATTTTGCAATACCAAGCAAATTTTTCTTTATTTATGAAAGAACAGCTGTTTCTTCCATATGGCTGCTGCAAGGAAACCCTCAAAGAACTTTTGGTTTACTGTTAGAATTGGTAGAAACTATAAAAAAATTATCAAAATATTTTAAATGTATAGTCAGGAAATAATAACTTTTCTTTCTATATGTGAATGGTCTAACATTACTATGAAAACTTGCTAGTTCCAGTTTTAGAGATGACAAAATATCTGTGTGTTCATGTTAAACATTTTTATCCTATGGGTCATGTTTATATGACTGATCTTTTTGATGATATTTGACTTTATGCAGTGGGCTTGTTCTTTCGACTTTTAAATGTGCAGTTCTATTTTGTTCAGTTCTGTTTATACTAGGTTGTAAGACTTAATATGCTAAAACACAAAATAATTTTCCTATGATGTGTTTCAGGAATAAAATAACTCACATCTTGTGAAACAAAATTTTCAGATACAGCAGAGTTTCCAACAATTAGTGGGAAACAGCTGTTCTTTTATCCCTCTTAAATATTAAATATCCCATATTTGGAGCGAGCCAATTAGGCCTCATGAAGTACTACAGCCAAGAAAGGGCCTTTAACGTGTATGATATTTAAATGATGTAATTTCATGATTAAGCACAATGTTAAATTTATGTAGCTCTGTCCATGTGATTAAAATTCCTTTTACTTATGATGGTGCACACGAAACAAAACCTCATTAACTCAGACCCTCTTCATTCAGAATGTGTGATAATTAAAGGGAAAAGAAGCTTGAGATTATGTTCAGAGTTGTGTAAAGAAATCTTTTGCTGAGTGAAGGAGATGGGTGAAGATTTTCTTTTTTAAAAAAATATTTTATCATTGTAGTGATTATTTTACAATATATACAAATACTGAATCATTATGTTATACACATGAAATTAATATATGTCAATTATATCTCAATCAAATTTTTAAATAAAAATTATTTGATAAACCAAAATATTTCTAGTACTGTAGTAGTATTTACTCTCATGACTATGTTAATTAATTATATTAGCTGCTGTCACTGTGATAGAAAATATTCCATGTATTTTATTTATGTAATCGTAATTAACCTTATGACATAAGGTTAATTAATTTCGGCTTACAAATTAAGAAATTTTTACAATTTCCACCAATTCTAAGAACTAAGGGCATATCCCAAGTCATTCTGCTAAATCAGGAAGGAGACTTATTCCATTCATTCTGCTAAATCAGGAAGGAGACTTATTCCATCTAGCTCCCAAATGCATTATTTTCCAACTACACTACCAGGTCTCCCATTTAAGAACAAGACTGCTAAACTAATTTAATCTAGAATTTTAAGCAGGACAGTAAATGCTTCTGCTTGGCATTGTTAGACATTTAAAAATATTCTATACATTTCATTAGTTTATATCCACCACCTGCCTCTCTTAGTAAGTTCTAAAGAAGGAGAGGGTAGCATTTCTCATAACTGGTATTGACAGAGTTTAAAGCAAACCAGGCACACGACTGGGGAACATTCTCTTTTTACTTCTTCCTGCATAATTTTGCATGAAATCAACAGGGTCCCATGAAAGAAGTCAAAAGGAGGTGTTCAAATAAGGACATACACAGCTCTGAGAACCCAACCCAATTTCCCTTCTGCATAAAATTACCTCTAACATGAAGCTAAAAATAAAGTCTCAATGTAAGAAAAAAAAAATTGTTGGAGTTAGAATAGGACCCTTTAGCCATATTTTGATTACTCCTCAGCTCTATTTGAAGTGTATCTTGTTTCTAACTCACAGGAGGATTTGTCATATAGTGTCAAGCAGATACTGTGCACTATTTATTAAGAACCCACACTACCCAGAGAATTGTATAGAGCAGGGAATTGTCCCTTAAATAGGCCAGAATTAAAGACTGGTTAATTGTTCCACATCACTGACCAGACTATAACATGGTTGCATAATGGTCAGTTCCTGGCACTTGTTCACACTGGGTCTGGCTTGACCTCCCTGGATGACCAAGATTCAAATCTCAAATGTAAAGAAATAATGTATTACCTCTGGAAGTTCTAGGATGTCTCTCTTCAAAGTCATGGACATGCATAATTGATCAGTACAAAACACAACATGCTAACGTATATGTGAAATAATTGAAATAGCACCATATTATATGCTCATCTAACTTATATTCATTGCAATGTCAAAGAGAATGGGATAACAAAAGAGGTCATTTTGATAACTTTTCCAGTGTTCTGTTTTCCAGTGTCTACTCTGGAAGGTATTAATCTGGGAAAGCAGACTATCAAATAGAAAAGGAAAATGATATCAAATTTGTAATGTTTGGGGAAACAAAGACTAAATAAGGAGACTACAGAAATTTCACCAGGTTATATTACAGGCCTGGGAAGGCAGAGGTGGGTCACTTCCTCTTCAAACTTCTTTGCAACTGAATGTTTCAAGGAAACTTCCACTTTCTAGAAGACCCAATCAGACCACACTGACACAGGACGATGAGGGTCCACTCATCTTCATATATGAGTTCTACCTGCAAGGGAAGCCTGGAAAAGTAGAAATTCCTGGGACTGTGAATCAGATTGATTTTAGATTAAATCTCAGATAAGGTTTTTACTAATTTATGGCCTCTAGATGTATACATCATTGACATGTAATATACTTTATCCTCTGGAGGACACAATGTTTCCTTCTTAGAGGGGCTATTGCTAGGATTAGTTGTTAAGTGTGCAGTGCACCTAAAATATAAGTGTTTAGCTTATGATAACTCTTCTCCTCTCTCTTTGTAATCTTCTTTTAATTAATATTATATTAATTTTGTAATAGCACTAGATACTTTGCCTTGTTATTGGCTGATTTTCTTGTGCATTCAGTGTGTATTGACGGTATACATCCAAGGCAGGAATAGGGGTTATTGTTATTTTTATAATATCTGTTGAGATTAGTACAATTTAGTGCTTAAATGCAGAAATATTCAAGTCACATCCACTACTTATATAAAGACACATATGCATAAGCAGGAGAGACAAGGAGACAACAATCATTAATAAAGCCTGTGACCATTTGTGGAATGCAGAAGAAATACATTTTCCTGCACTTGGAGAGTAATGAAACTTTAGTTTACTATGGGAGCAGAAGAGGCAATCAATGTCTAAAACTAATCATGCTAGCTCTGAGAAAAAGCAACTCAGAAAGGAAAAATGGGCAAAATATCTGCATAGCTTGCACTTAAAATATAATTTAATTTAGACAAAAAGGTCCATTAGACAAAAAGCATTATAATATAATAGTAAAGATGATGAGTCATTTAATAATTCTTAATGAACAGCAAGTGCTAAGGAAGAGTCAGCTTGGAGGCTGGGTTTACAGCAATCAGCTCTTTTTTGAATATCACAATGCTTTGGATAGTTGTTATTCATGTTCATTCATTCACTCATTCATTTCATTCATTCATTCATTCATTTGTTCATTCAATCAAATGAGTATTGATTACATACTATGACAAACACTGGTGCATAGACAATGAAAGGACATATATGGTCACTGCCCTTATGAAATGCACAGCATAGTAGAAGAAACAGAAAATTATAAAGTAAACAAATACATGAATGGGAATTTTTCCCTTTGTAGTAAGCATATGCAGGAAATAAACAGGGTGATGAGTTAGTGAATAGTTGAGGGACACCATTAAGTTGCAGTAGGGAAGAAAGGCCTCTTCTGTAAAGATGCATTTATGCTGATTACTGAGGGAGTCAAAAAAGTAAAACACTCAAAGCCATGGAAGTGAGCATTTCAGCCAGATGGAAGAGGAATTTGCAGATCTGGCAAATTAGAAACACACCAGAGACCCAAATGGCTTGAGATTGGTGAGCAAAGTGGAGAATGCTATGAGGTTAATCTTGACAGGTGGACCTCCCTCAGGACTGGTGGCACGTGGGGTGTGTGGAAACAGGAAACTGTAAGGAAGCTGTTAGAATTGTCCAACTGAGAGGTGATGATGTGAAGGAGGGTGGTGAGAGTGGAGATGTATTTTAGCGTAGAAGAAAATACTTGCAAAATACTTGTTACGTACTTGCAGAACAAACAGGTGATTTGTGATTTTTAGTGATTCAGAGAAAGAGAAATCAAAGATGCCATCTTTGAAGATTTGGTATATATACATACAATGGAATGCTACTTAGCTATAACAAAGAATGAAATAATGCCATTTGCAGTAACATGGATGGACCTAGAGATTATCATACTAAGTGAAGTAAGTCAGACAGAAAGACAAATATCATATGATATCATTTATACGTGGAATCTAAAATATGATCCAAATGAACTTATTTACAAAATAGAAATAGACTTACAGACAGAGAAAATAAACTTTTGGCTACCAAAGGGGAAAGTGGAAGCGGGGAGGGATAAATTAGGAGTTTACGATTGGCAGATGCAAGTTATTGTGTATAAAACAGATAAACAACAAGGTCCTACTGTACAGCACAGGGAACTATGTTCAATATTTTGTAATAAACTATAATGAAAAATAATATGAAAAAGAATATATACATATGTATAAGTGAATCACTTTGCTGTACACCAGACACTAAGACAACATTGTTAATCAACAATACTTGAATAAAAAATATAACAATAAAAAAGATGCTGTTTTTGTTTGTAAGTTGAACAACTAAAAGGATGAGTTTGCATTTCATTAAATGTTAATAAACAGTAGAGAAATAAACGGGAAAGACAGGAATGACTTAAATGCTTCTTTTGGACATCTCTGGTCTGATAGGCATGTTGTACCACCAAAATGGGCTTTCCCAAACAGTACATTGCTTTTTGTGGTGACAGAGGATATAACTAGTCATGTTGTTTTACAGGGCTCCTTTTGGAAAAAAATAATTTACATTCAGGAAACAGTTTGGTTTTTTAAAAAATATTTGGTCTGAAACCCTGGGGCATAGTCCATCTAATTGCCCAGAAAGACAATGAAGCTTCTGATTTTGTTTATGAAATAATGTTCTTCATAAACCAAATCAGGAAACCAGACACAGACACCTGTATTTGCCTAGAGTTCATAGAAGTCTTATTAATAAAGCCAGAAGTCACCATTAGTACTGGAAAACAGGAAACAGCAGCAAAATGTTGGGGGAAAAAAATCATTAGACAAAAAGTCAATACCTAGGGTTGAATCTAAGCTCTTATTTATAAGCCCCATAATTCCTCAGTTGTGTTTTCTTACTTGAAAATCAGACATAAATTTCTATCCCATTGTGTTGCTTTAGGGTTTATGAGAGATTGATACACAAATACATAAAAATGCTAAAGAAGTACAGACACGCTAAAGATATTCACTGAAGCAATGTTCTGGTATCAAATCTGTGGCCCTGAGGGCACAAAGCCTATTATTGTATTACCGTCTTACTTCCTTTTGCCCACATGATCTCAATTTGTAGTTTCAGAAGAAACACTGTAGACCACAAGCTTTCTTTTTCATTTTGCACTTATTGTATTTATTCCAAAGTTCTGATAAATTGATAATTATCCCACATTATAAGGCGCTTTGTATTTCACCAAACATTTCCTAGTTCTGTGACTTATTGAAATGGGAAGACTTCTAAAGAGAATTTCACTTGAAATATTTCCACAGAAAACTAAATTCTTAGGAATGGCTTTGGGGCACGGAGAAGAAAATGATGGAAAGTGTTGATATACAGCATATCTCTATCAGAGGTGCCTTCGACACTTTGGTATGAACACAAGACGATATCATCATAGCAGGGTAAACAGATGGTAAACATTACCATCAAAGAAAAACAAAAACAAAACAAATAGTGCCTACTTACAATCAGGGTTCTTGGTCTATATACATGACCTGTGTCATCCAGGAGGGGGACACACATGTTCAAAAATCCTGCATTTAATTGCAGAGATGTTGGATTGTTTCAATTGGAAGAAGAGAACTGTGTGGTGACATCCATAGTGAAAATGAAGTGCTTATTGTCTTATTCAAAATCAGCTGAGACAATTTTCATTTTGAGTAAGCTAAGCCTGGGTAAATAACCAGTTAGTAGGCACAAGCAGGATATTGGCAAAGGTGATTATTTGCTGGATTCTTCCAAAGCTCCACAAATTGTCTTATTTCATAGGTCCAAATTTTGAATTGCATGCTGGTATTATCTTTTCCAAGTCTTGACTTTTTTTTTTTTATTCAGGTAGTTAGATAGCAAGTGCTATCTACAAAGTGAAGATTCATTTCTTATTGACTCTACTGAATGACAGAGAGGGGAGGGAAGAAGGAAGGAAAAAGGTATAAGGAACATTTCATCAGGAAAATGCCCCATCTGTATGATGTAGAGACAGGGGATAGGGCCTTAGTTTTGCAGTTCCTCTCATGTTCTGTATCTGCTGAAAATGGTTTAACCCATGCTGTCAACTCCCAAAACTTCCCTTATTCTACCCACCTATTATTATCCTTCCAACCCTAAAGTTATTAATATTGCCTAGAGAAAAAGAAATCTCTAAACACTGATATTTTGGGGCTTCCCTGGTGGCACAGTGGTTAAAAATCTGCCTGCCAGCTCAGGGGACACGGGTTAGAGCTCTGGTCCGGGAAGATCCCACATGCTGTGGAGCAACTAAGCCTGTGCACCACAACTACTGAGCCTGTGCTCTAGAGCCCGCGAGCCAGAACTACTGAGCCCATGTGCCACAACTACTGAAGCCCGCACGCTTAGGGCCCGTGCTCTGCAACAAGCCACCGTAATGAGAAGCACACTCACCGCAACGAAGAGTAGCCCCTGCTCGCCACAAGTAGAGAAAGCCCGCGTGCAGCAACGAAGACCCAATGCAGCCAAAAATAAATTAAATAAATAAATAAATAAATTTATAAACTGATATTTTTAAAAATATGGTTATCAACTATACTTAAAAGAGCTAGAATGCAATAGTTTCTTTTACTAGTAGAATTCTCCTTCTAAAGTGACTTTAAGAAGTATTAATGGCATTTAATACAACATGAATTAATCATACTCCAATTTGCAAAGCTGAAGTCCAGCATACCTCAAATAAAGACAAACAGCATTTAAATGAAATGCTAACCTTGCACTTTATAGTGATGTGCAAATTCTGGGGAAGTGGTATAATCGAACCCTAGGACTCAAGCCTGACTCTCAATGTCATGGTCACACAGGGCCTGGTCCTGGGCTCTCCTGTTGCTCTCCCTCTGTCCATAAATGCACCTGTCAGTTGTCAACAATTTAATACTAATTTTACACGAATGCCTCCCACACTGATATCCAGCTCTGACCTTTCTCCAGACTCAAATATTCACAGGCCTAATATCATCTTCACATGCATGGCCAACAGATCTCTCAAACTTATCAAGTCTAAACATTTCTTTTGAGTTTTCACCAAAACATATTTCTGGCCCCCCTCACCTTTAATCAACTTTATCTCAGTAAACTGCACCACTGTTTACCCAGTTACTCAAAACATTGTCCAACTTTGTTTTGTTCCTTCCCTCACCTTCACTTAATCTATTAGGAAATCCTATTATTTATATTAGTCTTCATGATCCAGAAATATCTCAAAGGTTACCACTTCTTTCCATTTCCACTATTATCCCTCTGGTCTGAGCCATATAACCTCTTCCATGGATTACTGTGCTTATTTAACTTTTTGTTCTATTCCAACTCTTATTTTAATGTATTTGACACAGAAAACATCAAGAGCCCTTTTCTGACAATATGCACTGGATCTCATCACTCCCTTGCTTCAATGGCTTTCCATTGCTTTCTCCATTGTTTTTCATAGCTTATCATGGCCTGTGTAGTCCTGTATGAATTACTCCTGTACCATTCAATATAGTGATCACCAGCTTAAATTCAAGTCTAATTCAATTGAAATTAAACAAAATTTAATAATTTAGTCATTTAGTTATTCTAGCCACATTTCAATTGCTCAGTAATCCCAGGTGGCTAGTGGTCACCATCAATACAGAAAGTCATAATAGAAAATGCTGATACTAGCTGCTGCTAATGTCTTCATATTCACGCAATGCCATTCTTACCCTTGCTCACCACTTTTGTTTAAATTGAAGTATAGTTGATTTACAATGTTGTTTAGTTTCAGGTGTACAGCAAAGTGATTCAGATATATATATATTCTGTTCTAGATTCTTTTTCCTTATAGGTTATTACAAAATATTGAGTATAGTTCTCTGTGCTATACAATAGGTCCTTGTTGGTTATCTATTTCACCACTTTCTATTCACATTACTCCTCAGAATTCTGACCATGCCAAGCTCTTTATCACTTCAGAGCCTTTATGCAGGTTTTCTTCTCTGCATGGGATGCTCTTCTCTCTGTTGATTGTATGGGTAGTTTACCTTCATCATTTAGATTTAAGCTTAAAATCTACCTCTGCGGAGAAGACTTCCTTGACCACCCTACCCAAAGTAGGTCTCCCTTTGTTGGTATCCAGCTTACCTTCCTATGTATTACTAATATTACCCTCATGACAATGTGAAAAAATAATTTACACAATTGTTTTCTTTGTTCCTCTATGTCTTTTTCATGAGAATAGAATCTTTAGGAAATTGGACTTTATGCTTATCTTGTTCACCACTGTGAAACCACAGCCTAGCACAGTTCCTAACACATAGAAAGAGCTCAACAATTATCTGTTGATGAAATGAAAGGAGGGCAAGAATTTAGCCATTCATAATAGACTCATATAGGTCTCACTTTAATAAATGTTCAAAAGTGTTCACAATTTTGTTCAGTTAAATTATATATTCTCTGTCCCATGGATGCCTGCCACTCACATGCATGTTATTAGTATATGTTCATAAAATAAGCATTCCCCAAATTTACCTCTATAAAAACATAACTTTAGAGTATATATCATTTTCCTTATAATTGGCTTGCTATTTTTTATGTTTGAAAATATTTAATAAAGGATTGATGTCACAGTCTCTCACTGTTTTATTTTTATTAACTGTGGAAAATACACATAATATGAAAGGTACCATTTTAACCATTTTCAAGTGTATACAGTTCTGTGGCATTAAGTACATTCACATTGTTATGCAACCATCACCACCATCCATCTCCACAATTTCTCATCTTCTCCAGCTGAAACTCTGTACCCATTAAACACAGACTCCCTATTCCCTATGTCCCCAGCCCTTGGCAATCACCATTCTACTTTCTGTCTCTATAAATTTGACAACTCTATGAACCACATATAAGAGGGATTACACAATATTTTCCTTTTGTGACTGTCTTATTTCACATAGAATAATGTCTTCAAGGTTCATCCACGTTGTAGCATGTGTCAAAAATTCCTTCCTTTTTAAGGCTTCATGATATTGTACTGTAGGTATACACTTCATTGTTTATCTATTCAACTGTTGATGGAACACTTGGATTGTTTTCCACTTTTTGGCTACTGTGAATAATGCTGTTATGAGTGTAGGTATACAAATATTTCCTCAAAACCTTGCTTTCAATTATTTTGGGTATATACCCAAATTGATATCTCAGTGGTTTGATCTGCATTTCCCTAATGACTAATGACGTTGAGTATCTTTTTGTGTACTTTTTGCTCATCTGTATATCTCCTTTGGAGAAATGTCTCTTCAGGTTTTTGGCCCATTTTTAATCAGGTTGTTTGTTTTTGTTGTTAAAATGTAGGACTTCTTTATATGTTCTGAGTATCAATCATTTACCAGATATATTATTTGCAAACATTTTCCTTCATTTTGTGGTATCAGGGGTTTATAATCACTTTTAATATATGTTGATAGCCATGTCATAGACATGTACAAAATATTAAGTAGAATGCTATTCATATATACTTGGATTCCCTTGAGGGGACATACATTTTACTCCCCAGATAAGAAAGAGTGTTAACATTACAGCTGGGTCTCCTCTTTCTTGCCTTTTACTCCTCCCTTTGGGAAAAAGACTGATTTATCTAATTGATGAATCAGTGAGGATCTAACATCCATTACTTGTTTGGCTGGAATCAATAATGTAAAAGCCATATTCACATGTGTTTTCACTCTATCTCAGCATTAAGTGCCCCTCAAACTAGAGAATCAGTTCCTGGTGTTCATGTTGTCCCTTCAGGTAAATCTAGCTTCAAAGGAAGTAGAAATAAGTCTCATTTTTCATTGTGTACAAAACAGTAGACTCCAATCTAGATTTAATGGCAATAAAGTTGATATTTTGATCCCTATCTGATGGCACTTTCTGTTTCTCTCTTGATTCGGAATCCAGACGGGAAGGGATGTGATTAATTATCACTCTCAAAATCCCCAACAAGTAACACTGAAGTAAGCCTTTTTCTATGCTTGCCTCATTATCCCAGTCTCACTGCTGCTGATGCTGTTTCCTGCAAATCTTTATTAGTGCAATATCAGTGTCACAGGGGACCCCCCAAAATAATTCCTGCCACTTCAAATATTCAGGCTGAGTCTTGATGATTTTCTATCAGGTACTTTGTGGAGAAGATTCTCACAATAGAAGGAGAGCTAGACTAGATGACGATGGAGTTATTTTTCTACACAAGCTTATTGAATTTTATGAAATTACAATTAAAATTACAGTCATCAGCCAAGACGTAGGAGATTCTCTCTCACCTCCTTATTGAATGTATACCGTCACAAAGTGCTTGGAACAAAGTTGAAGCTCATTTATTCATTCACTAAAAAAAAAAAATCTTTACTTGTATCCTACTATGGGCCAGGTGTTTTGCTAGGCCCTGCAGATAGCAGGGTAAAAATACACAGATGTGGTCCTGCCCTTTCAGAACTTACATAGGTACAAATCAAATGATTACAAACATAAACTTTCAACTGTGATAAGTAATATGAGAAAAAAAGGTTAGGAACTGCCATAGTAGATTAAATAGGGAGGTAATAACTAAGGTAGCTTGAGGAAGGCATTCCTGAAGATATGAAATTTAGCTGAAATGTAAAGAATGCATAGGGATTAGTTGTATGAGGGAAATTCAGGAGGCAATCATTGCAAGAAGAGGAATGATAGAAGAAAAAAGCCTGTTGAAGGAGAGAAACGAGGGAATGCAAAAGGCCTGTGTATGTAGAACAGAGAAAGAAATTAAGATCAAAAAAGGAGCTGGACAGCAACAAACCCACAATTCTATGTTTTTAAAGCATAAAGAAACACTAATGCTTAGAAATAAATCTAATGTAAGATGTGAAAAACCTCTAGACTGAAAACTAAAAACCATAATTGAGATAAATTAAGGTAGACCTAAATGGATGGAGGGATTACGTTTTTATGTATTGGAAAATTCAGTATTGTAGGATATAAATTCTCTTCAAATGGCTTTATAGAGTCAATAAAACCCCAAACAAAATTTTAGCAATTTATTTTGAGATTGGCAAAGTGATTCTAAAATGCCCATGGAAATGCAAATAGCAAGGCAGTCATAAAGAAGAACCAACTGTAGGAGCTATATTACCAGACATCAAAATTAATTATAAAGCTATAGAAATGAAAACAAGGTGATATTGGTGGCAGTACAGACCATTAGACCAATTGGTCAATGAGTCTAGAACAGACTCAGACATGAACAATCACTTGATTCATAACAAAAGGAGTATTTCAGTGTTGTAGGGAAAGGCATGGTCTTTTGATAAACGGTGCTAGGTCAGTTGTACCTCCATTTGTAAGAAAAAGTTTCTTGAACCATACTGCATAGCTTACAGAAAAAAAAAAAAAAGATCAATCCCAGATGTGGTTTAGATCTAGTTGTGAAAGGTAAAAATAATAAAGATTTTGGAAAAAGAAGACTATTACATAATTTATGTTGGGTAGATAAAGATGTATTAAATAGGACACAGAAAAGGCTAACCATAAAAAAATGATAAATCAGAATACATTTTAAAAATGAGTGTTATTCATCAAAATACACCATTATGAGAGTGAAGAAGAAAGGCACAGTCTGGAAAAGGATATTGCAATATGTGTTTTCAACAAAGGACTCATAGCCAGAATAAATGAAAAAAAAAAAAAAAAGTAACAGCTCTTAAATCCATTTGAAATTTTCAACAATACAATAGAAAAATTGAGCAAAAAGCTTGGGCAGGCACTCTATAAAGAGGATATCCAAATAGTCAATAAACAAATGAAAGGCACTCAACTTTTATTAGTTATCACGGTAATATCAATTAAGACCCAATTTGATATTACTGCAGAGCCACTGTTAAAAGGAAAAGAACATAAAATACCAAGTGTCAGGACACTGAAACTCTGATACAATGCTGGTGGGAGTATCAACTGGTATAAGCATTTTGGAAAATATCAGAAATATCTAACTCAGACATATGCATGCCTGCTATCTAGATATAAACCTCACAGAATGGCATAGGTATATACACCAAAAGACATGTACAAGAATGCTCACAGTAGCATTATTTGTAATAGTTAAAAACTGCAAACAACCCATATTTCCATCAACAGTACAGAGGATTTTTAAAAGTGTAGTGTATCATACAATGAATTTTATACCGCAACAGAATAAATGGCATGTCAGTATACACAACAATGTATGATGTTCGTGCAAGAATAAAATAGATTGATGGAACAGAGTTAGGACAGAAATAACTCACACACACAGTCAACTTATGTATGACAAAAAGGATATTTCAGTGTAGTGAGAACAAGGCAATTTGGAACAAAAGAAGCTAGATTTAGAAACTACACAGCATTAATTTCCACTTATATAATGTTGGAAAACAGGCAACAAGAATGTGTTGTAGTAGAGGTCAAGACGGTCGTCACCTTTGTGGAGTGGTGATCAAAGGGGGCAGGCAGGACACTTCTGGGTACAGGAAACATTTTGTTTCTTGATTCTAGGAACCCATTCCATGGGTACATTAACCTCATGAAAATTAATCAAACTGTACATCTAAGATTTGTGCACATTTCTGTAACATGTGATACTTTAGTGAAAGGTTTGCTTAAGAATTTAAAGAAAGATATCTGTTGAAACTGAAAGCAGAGGCAGACAAAGCCCAGTTTAAAAAACTAGTATATCTTTATCTTTAGTCTAAGAAATAGAGGAAATAGTTGAAGGATTTTGATTGGTAGTGTGGATATGATCAGATGGCTGTGATGGGATAAATGGAAACATATGGACAGAATAGGGATATTTGGTGGGTTATATCAATAAGATTTGCTGATGGATTTGATATTAAGGGAGACAGAGTTGTCATGATCCCCAGTCTCAGGCTTGCACAAATGGATGGATGGCAGCACCATACTCTTTGAATTCAAATTATGAGTTTCAAGTTTTTTGGAACAGAAAATTATGAGTTGGCCTTTAGAAAAATTAAATATGAATTTCCACTGAACCATTTAAATAGATGTTGATAGTTCAATATAGAGGTCTACAGTACAAAGAGGAGTCAGTGCTAGAAATCTATATTTATAAGTTATTTATGGATGGGGTCAAATTGCATAGGGAGAATATAAATAACATGAGAAATGTAGAAGGTTTAAGACTGAGCCATGAGGACGGTCAGCAGCGAATGGCACGGTAGTGTGAGCAAGTAAAGAAGGCAAAAAAAGAAGTTGTCAAACAGGTAAAATAAAAACTAGGAGACAGGTGGATCACAGAAGGTAGGAGAACAAATTAAGAAAAAGGGAAAGCCTAGCAATGTTGGCTGTTGAGAGGTCAAGTAAGGGGAAATTGAGATTGCATATTTATTTGGTAGGATAATTGTTGAATGAATAAATAAATGAATGAAGTTATATTTTTTGTACAGTTAACAATGTAAAAGAAAACCATTGGTTTAAAAAATACTGGATTGAACTGGGCAAAAGTAAAGCAACACAAAATTCACATTGTGGAGAATGGCTCCAACCTTGAATTTCTTTGTACTTTGTCTTTCTAGTAACCCCATGCTGATCATCTTCCAAAAGCTCACTAAAGAAAGAGGTTCTAGCTTGACACTGCAGAACCTGATGTTTTAGATATCTGCTTACAATTCTGCTTTAGTTGCCTAAAGTAAGGTTTATTTATCAAAACACTTTGCATTTCTTAAATTTAAAGCAAAGACTCAAAATGTTTGTTTTGACATCCTGAAACAACTGTTTTTTAGGAGAGCAATTTAAAAATGTGGCACTTAGGCTGAACATTTCAGACTAGGCATCTTAAAAAGCAAATGCCAAAAATTAGAATCAACTTTAAAACATCTTCTAAGGTGAAAGGTTTCAGAATTTACTAGAATTCTAAAATTCTGATTTCTGTAATGCCTAATTTAACATCATATTTTATTAATCAGGATGTTTAATCGTTCAGAAGTACTGTCCCAAATTTTTACCTCTAATAAAAAGTCTTATAATACAAAAAATAAGCAATAGTTGATTGGATGTCATAGTACTTAAGAACACAATTTTAGAATCAGAAAGATGTGTTTTTGAATCCTCATAGTCACATATTAGATACATGCTAAGCCCAGGTTCTCTCAGAATAAATCGGCTTACTAGTGGGATGTATCTCATAAGTGTAAGAGGAGTTAATGAGATCTTGTTTATAAAGTAGTTAGCACAGGACCCAGTGTTCAGAGAGCATTCAACGAGTATAGCTGTTATTATTGTTATCAGCTAAGAATGTATATCAACAATACCAAATAGGATCTCATGGATTTGTCCATGAATTCAAAAACAATTTAGGAAGGATATATTAATCATAGGGAACCATCATAGTGCTGTGGAAGACACAGTGATGAATGAGATAAGGCCCCTGTCCTTAAGATGCTTATAATATAGACAGATAACGAAGATACAAATAGTGACTATCATACAAGATGCGAAGTGGCATGTGCCAAAAGAAAAGAAGAGAGAAGAATAGGAGAATTTAGAAAAGCCAAAGACTTCTAGCTTCTGAACACTTGGGGAAAATTTCATTGCCAAAGACAAATGTAGTAGAGTCACAAGTTTAGACTGAGGCATGGGGAGTGGGCTCTGTTTGACCCTGACTCTGCCATTTGTTAGTCGTGTGACCCTGTGCAAGTTACTTGTACTTTCAGTAACTCAGTGTTTTCATCCAAAAAATGGGATTTCTAATAATATCTAGTGAAAAAATGAGGTAACATATTTAAAGCATTTAAAAGAGTACCTGGCGTTGTAACAAATTCGATAAAGACTCTAAAAATGGTCCACATCAAAAAAAAAGAAATAATCTAAAAAAAAGGGGGGGAGGACTTCCCTGGTGGTCCAGTGGTTAAGATTTCACCTTCCAATGCAGGGGCTGCGGGTTCGATCCCTGGTCATGGAGCTAAGATCCCACATGCCTCGCGGCCATAAAAACAAAACATAAAACGGAAGCAATATTGTAACAAATTCAATAAAGACTTTAAAAATGGTCCACATTAAAAAAAAAAATAATCTAAGAGCACCTGGCGCATAGTGAGTTATCCATAAATGTCAGTGGGCAACTTTAGTGGGTATATACAGCCCATCAGCCACCTACCTGTTCTTCATGTGCTACCCACCCTTTCTCTTTGGGTGGGTTCTTTTTAGCGAAGGTAATGCACAAAGATCCCACCCATCTCACCTCCTCCACCCCACTTGACCTAATGCTAGTTGGGCCAATCAGAATCAAAATTAGAGGGATTTAATACTGTGACTAAAAGAGAGTTGAGTCCATCTCCAAGTGAGAAGAGACCTGTTTCATGTTTCCCTGTAAACCAGGGAACTGTGGGCAGCATATTCTGCTAAGTAGACTACACTGCAGAGAAATACACACACACACACACACCCATAGAGACATGAAAAGAAAAGCAGAGGTAGAAAATGAAAAGTCTCAACAACTATTTAGATCTCAGTTCCAGTTCTTTCCTTAAACCACTTTCACTCTTCCAATTTGCTAACTTTCCTATTTTGCCTAAGGGAATATGGATTAATTTCTATCACTGACAACCAGAAAACTAACGACTTCAAGATGGCATGTGAACTCTGTTTCAGAGAATAGGAAGTATTAAGGTGAAGCAAGGAAAGAAAAGGACCCCTTGACAGCTGAATCATCTTGATCAAAGAGACTCATTATATATAATTCACTTCAGTTTAGCTTGAGGACATGGCAGAGAAAAGGAGGTAGGGAAGGTTGAGTCCGTGGCAAACTCTGGCTAACTGCAAGGTGCATTCAACTTCTATGAGCATTCAAATTCATTTTTTTGTAAATTGAATCTCTGAACCATATATTGCCCTTGGATCAAGGCTGATTAGATTAGAAGCTGGAGGTAAGAAGAATGATTGCATGATAATTTCAAGTTAGGAAAGAGAAAGTGAGATTTGAGACCAGGGTGGAAGTAGTGGTAAAAGAGAGGAAGGACTATAATTCAGATACAGGGAGACCCTGGTGTCGTGCAGGGAATATAAAGTGAAAGGGAGAAGTAAGCTCTATTGTTAACCTTTCAACACTGTGTGACTAGAATGGCAGTAGAAATAGAACATAGAAGGATGGAAAGGAGAAGGAGGAGTAGGTGAGTGGATACGGTATATATAGGCATGGGACTGCTGAATCTAAGATATTGCCTGGTATCGATTTGGAGGGTTGTTTTTTTTTTCCCAAGTACTTGAAAATAGGAGACCAAAATAGCAAAGTTTGCCTTTAAACTATGGTTATTTTATTGATTCATACAGTTATTTGTTTTAGAAAATTAGAACATTCTCTAGGTCAGAAATCCCTAGCTTGGCTTACCTATCTAGTAGGAGTGACTAACATGTTCTGAATTTGGGGACCTGAGAACCCCACTCCCAAAATAACAGGGGCTTCCAACTAGTTCACGTGGGCCTTTAGACAGAAAAGCCAATACAATATGATGATGTTCCTTTGTGTATCTTTTTTCTGGTCAGGACTATGTTCCTTTGGTTCTCTTCCTCAGCTGGTCTCGGACTGAGAGAAGAGGAACTGACCCCAAAGGTTTAATTCCTCACCCTCTGGGAGCTGGACAATGTTTCATGTTGTTTTTTCTTTCCTTACTCTCTGTCCTGTTCTCCAGCTCCTGCTTCAGGACAAAGATTTGCACAAGTTTATAACTATCACTTTCTTTCACACAGGGGTATGGGATTCACACTCTCTTTTCAGAAAGGCATAGAGAAGTTATCTCAATATTAATCACATTTAGGATACAGGGCAAGATATTCCAATCATAATCATGTAATCTCACCTTTCAGGAAACTCTTGCTGAGAGAAGACGTGGGTAGAGGAACCAGGAAATTTGAGTGAATCCTGGCTCCTCATCCTTAGCCATATGGCCATGGACACAAGACTTCACCTCTCAAGACTCTCTGTTCCCAAGACTGCAAAATGAGGACAGTAATCACACCTGCTTCCAAAGTTTATCACTGGCACAGTGCAGTGACTCACTAAGTATTCATAAGCCTTTGAGGCATGTGTGTTAATGATTTAGGAGTACTGGTTATGAACTTGAATAAATGAAAATCATGGGTCAACCTTTCATTGTATGGATGAATTAAGGAAGTGACTTAAGTTAGTTGAGTCTCAGTTTCCTCATCTGTCAAATGGCGTAATAATGTCTACTAATCAAAATGGTTGGGACAATAAAGTGGGATGGCTCTTAGCACACTGCCTGGTATATATGCTGTGTCCAGTAATAATAATTATTGTCTTTTGTTGCTGTTATTATAATTGCCAAAATTATCATTACTTCACTATGCCATGTATTTTCCAGTTTATTAATTTCATGGCTTATGATATTATATACTTAAAACACTACCAGTGTCCGCTGATTTTATTTAACTGAGAGCATAGAGTTAAGAGTATAAATTCTGAAGTCAAATAGAATAGTTAGAATTTTTGTTCCCCTGCTTTCTAGCTGTGTGGCTTTGTCTGGACACTTTCTAAGTAGTTAACTCCTAGGATATTATGGGGGTAAAATGTAATAATGGACAGACACGTCTAGCCCTGTTCCTAGCACATAGTAAGCTCTCAATAAATGCTAGCTACTATTGACATTCTTTTCGGTTTTAGAGCAAATTGTCAGTTATTATTTGAAATTCAAGAAGTTGGAGAGGATGGCACTGATGAGTTATGAAGGAAGATAGTGTTTAGCTACAGTTGAATATCATCACACAAGCCTTAAGAGGAGTAAAACTAAAGAGGAGGCAGCTTGCTCTCAGAGCAAATACTGTTTTCTCCAATGTCAGAGTGCCCTGTGCTTTCAGTGTCTAAGCATATATTCCATGGAAAATGTTATTTCAGTAAAGTATGTGGTATTCTTACAAAGAAATCAAAAGGACAAATGCTGCAGGAAAAAATATATCCTAGAGAGTTAAGAAAACTAGGCTTGTGGGTGGCAGTGTAGTATGGGAATACATTTATTTACATTTGGAGTGGTAGTCATCTTCATTGGAGAACTGATTTCCATCAATAATAATTGATTTTTTATGTTAAAAAAAAAGGAAAGGAAAGGAAAAGAAAATATGTTCTGCTTGGATAAGCAAGGAGTTTAAAATAAAGCTTAATGAAACTAATATTAGGTCTGCAATTTTTATCTGGAGAAACACTGATAGAAAAAAATAAATATGAAGAACTGAATGCAATAGGCCAGAGAGATTTATCAACTACAGTGGCTACCTTGAGGCACCGGCTAGAATCATATTATTCATGAAGGGTGTTCTTGATGTATGTTGTTTGACAGCTCTTGCCTTCAACAAAGCTACACAGAAAGGCAATGGAGCCTGCCACTTTAAAATATCACTATATCAAACAAAAGACAACTTTGATCAGACAAGGTTGGATTGACTTAATTTTTCCTGTTCTTAAAAAAAAGGTTACCTTTCTGAATATGGTATTGTATTATGGATAGCACAGAAGTTTAACAAGGTGATGGCAATAATTGTATTAATCTGTACCACCCACGAACATAATTAATCCTAGTGGAAGGTAATATTTAGAAAGTGTTAACACCAACGCAGTGAGCTTGCCCACAGGATGTCAACATGATTACTCAAAAGAAAACTTTTTCAAACAAATTACCTGTTGTTGAGCAACCTGGTTTAGATTTATACTGGGTTGACTTCGGGGTGAAATCAGACTGAACTATTACACAGCTATATTTGATGTTGATATCGGCTCATTTGACCAAATATGTCAATAAGCTGAAGTGCAGGTCTACAAAGTAGACATGATAAGGTGAAATATGTCTTACCAAATGAGTTGAAAAGCTTGAAAATTTTCATATACATTGAAACAATATCACATCATGTAGATCACAAGGAAGCCATAGAGCTCAACCTATCCTAATTTTGTCAGAAAGATGATTTTGCATAACCTGTGCACTTGATTAAACTACTGCTCTGAAGAAAACCCTTTAGTCACTTTGCTTTTCACTTAGAGTAAAATGCAAAACCCTTATAATGTCTCATAAAGCTCTCTCTGATCTGCCTGCCACTATTACACTCAATGTAATCTAATATTTCTCAATGTGACGTTCCTCACCGTACCCTCCCACCCCACCCTTATCATCTGGGAATTTGTTAGAAATGAATGCAGTCCTAGAGGCTCTTCCCCAGACTTCATGAATCAGAAGCTCTGAGCATGGGGCCCAGCAGTCTGTATTTTTACAAGGCTTCCAGGTGATTCTGATACATGTTCAAATCTGAGAACCTCTGCGCTAACCCATCTGCTATTACTGTCCCCCTCATTCACTCAACTCAAACTAGTTCCCAGTTTACATTATAGCCTTCCTTTTACATTATAGCTTTCCAAGCCTTCCCACCTCAAAACCTTTGCTTTTGCTAGTCTTTCTTCCTGGAATGCCCTTTCCTCAAATCTCTACAAGGCTTCCTTACTCTTGACCTACAGGTACACAAAATATCACCACTGACAGGGCTTCCCTGACCCCCTTATTTAGTTCTGCTAACCCTTTCCTCTCTCCTCTGGCACTTCTTCTCCTCCTCTCCCACTTTAACTTTCTCTATACCAATTACCATCACCCAGCATACTACATACTCTACTTCTCTTTTTTCTTTCTTCTCATTTTTAGAGACATCTTCTAGAATGTTAGCTTCATGAAAGCAGAAAGTTTGGTCTGTTTCCTTCACTGCTTTAACACCAGCATCTAGAACAGTGACTGTTACATAGCAGGCACTTAATAAATACTGTAATGTGTTAATAATTGAATGAACCCTCTCAAGTTACAAGCTGTAAATAATGGCCAGGGGGGAATAAATGGAAGGGAGGAAATTAATGAACTTTATTAACAAAGAATGACCATATCTTTTTTTTATTTATTTATTTTTAATACATCTTTATAGGAGTATAATTGCTTTACAATGTTGTGTTCATTTCTGCTGTACAACAAAGTGAATCAGCTATATGTATACATATATCCCCATATACCCTCCCTCTTGTGTCTCCCTCCCACCCTCCCTATCCCACCCCTCTAGGTCGTCAAAAAGCACCAAGGTGACCTCCCTGTGCTTTGCAGCAGCTTCCACTAGCCATCCATATTACATTTGGTAGTGTCTATATGTCAGTGCTACTCTCTCACTATGTCTCACCCTCCCCATCCCCCCACGCCCCATGTCCTCAAGTCCGTTCACTACATCTGCAGCTTTATTCCTGCCCTGCCACTAGGTCCATCTGTACTGTTTTTCTAGATTCCATATATATTCATTAGCATACGGTATTTGTTTTTCTCTTTCTGACTGACTTCACTCTGTATGACAGACTCTAGGTCCATCCACCTCACTGCAAATAATTCAATATCATTCCTTTTTATGGTTGAGTAATATTCCACTGTATATATGTGTCACATCTTCTTTATACATTCATCTGTCAGACATTTACATTGCTTCCATGTCCTGTCTACTGGAAATAGTGCTGCAATGAACATTATGGTATATGTATCTTTTTGAATTATGGTTTTCTCCAGGTATATGCCTGGTAGTGGGATTGCTGGGTCATATGGTAGTTCTATTTTTAGTTTTTTTAAGGAACCTCCATACTGTTCTCCATAGTGGCTGTATCAATTTACATTCCCACCAACAGTGCAGTAGGGTTCCCCTTTCTCCACACCCTCTCCCCTCTCCAGCATTTACTGTTTCTAGATTTTTTGATGATGGCCATTCTGACTAGTGTGAGGTGATACCTCATTGTGGTTTTGATTTTTATTTCTCTAATGATTAGTGATGTTGAGCATCCTTTCATGTGTTTTTTGGCAATCTGTATATCTTCTTTGAAGAAATGTCTATTTAGGTCTTCTGCCCATTTTTGGATTGTGTTGTTTGTTTTTTTGATATTGAGCTGCATGAGCTGCTTGTATATTTTGGAGATTAATCCTTTGTCAGTTGCTTTGTTTGCAAACATTTGCTCCTGTTCTGAGGGTTGTCTTTTCATCTTGTTTATGGTTTCCTTTGTTGTGCAAAAGCTTTGAAGTTTCATTAGGTCCCATTTGTTTATTTTTGTTTTTATTTCCATTACTCTAGGAGGAGGGTGAAAAAGGATCTTGCTGTGATTTATGTCATAGAGTGTTCTGCCTATGTTTTCCTCTAAGAGTTTTATAGTGTCTGGACTTATATTTAAGTCTTTAATCCATTTTGAGTTTATTTTTGTGTATGGTGTTAGGAAGTCGTTTAATTTCATTCTTTTACGTGTACCTGTCCAGTTTTCCCAGCACCACTTATTGAAGAGGCTGTCTTTTCTCCACTGTATGTTCTTACCTCCTTTGTCAAAGATAAGGTGACCATATATGCATGGGTTTATCTCTGGGCTTTCTATCCTGTTCCATTGATCTATACTTCTGTTTTTGTGCCAGTACCATACTGTCTTGACTATTGTAGCTTTGTAGTATAATCTGAAGTCAGGGAGCCTGATTCCTCCATTTTTCTTTTTCAAGATTGCTTTGGCTATTTGGGGTCTTTTGTGTTTCCATACGAATTGTAAAATTGTTTTTTCTAGTTCTGTGGAAATTGCCATCGGTAATTTGATAGGGATTGCATTGAATCTGTAGATTGCATTGGGTAGTCTAGTCATTTTCACAGTGTTGATTCTTCCAATCCAAGAACATGGTATATCTCTCCATCTGTCTGTATCGTCTTTGATTTCTTTCATCAGTGTCTTACAGGTTTCTGCATACATGTCTCTTGCCTCCTTAGGTAGTTTTATTCCTAGGTATTTTATTCTTTTTGTTGCAGTGGTAAATGGGAGTGTTTCCTTAATTTCTCTTTCAGATTTTTCATCATTAGTGTATAGGAATGTAGGAGATTTCTGTGCATTAAATTTGTATCCTGCTACTTTATCAAATTCATTGATTAGCTGTAGTAGTTTTTTGGTGGCATCTTTAGGATTTTCTATGTAAAGTATCATGTCATCTGTAAACAGTGACAGTTCTACTTCTTCTTTTCCAATTTGGATTCCTTTTATTTCTTTTTCTTCTCCAATTGCCATGGCTAAAACTTCCAAAACTATGTTGAATTATAGTGGTGAGAGTGGGCACCCTTGTCTTTTTCCTGATCTTAGAGGAAATACTTTCTGTTTTTCTCCACTGAGAATGATATTGGTTGTGGGTTTGTCATATATGACCTTTATTATGGTCAGGTAGGTTCTCGCTATGCCCACTTTCTGGAGAGTTTTTATCATAAATGGTGTTGAATTTTGTCAAAAGATTTTTCTGCATCTATTGAGATTATCATATGGTTTTTATCCTTCAATTTGTTAATATGGGGTATCACACTGATTGATTTGTGTATATCGAAGAATCCTTGCATTCCTGGGATAAACTCCACTTGATCATGGTGTATGATCCTTTTAATGTGCTGTTGGATTCTGTTTGCTAGTATTTTGTTGAGGATTTTGCATCTATGTTCATCAGTGATATTGGCCTGTAGTTTTCTTTTTTGTAACATCTTTGTCTGGTTTTAGTATCAGGGTGATGGTGGCCTCGTAGAATGAGTTTGGGAGTGTTCCTCCATCTCCTGTATTTTGGAAGAGTTTGAGAAGGATAGGTGTTAGCTCTTCTCTAAATGTTTGATAGAATTTGCCTGTGAAGCCATCTGGTCCTGGACTTTTGTTTGTTGGAAGATTTTTAATCACTTTCAATTGCAGTGCTTGTGATTGGTCTGTTTATATTTTCTCTTTCTTCCTGGTTCAGTCTCAGAGGGTTGTGTTTTTCTAAGAACTTGTCTATTTCTTCCAGCTTGTCCATGTTATTGGCATATAGTTGCTTGTAGTAGCCTCACATGATCCTTTGTATTTCTGCAGTGTCAGTTGTTACTTCTCCTTTTTCATTTCTAATTCTCTTGACTTGAGTCTTCTCCCTTTTTTTCTTGATGAGCCTGGCTAATGGTTTATCAATTTTGTTTATCTTCTCAAAGAACCAGCTTTTAGTTTTATTGATCTTTGCTATTGTTTCCTTCATTTCTTTTTCATTTATTTCTGATCTCATCTTTATGATTTCTTTCCTTCTACTAACTTCGGGGTTTCTTTGTTCTTCTTTCTCTAATTGCCTTAGGTGTAAGGTTACGTTGTTTGAGATTTTTCTTGTTTCTTGAGGTAGGATTGTATTGCTATAAATTTCCCTCTTACAACTGCTTTTGCTGCATCCCATAGGTTTTGGGTTGTCGTGTTTTCACTGTAATTTGTTTCTGGGTATTTTTTGATTTCCTCTTCGATTTCTTCAGTGACCTCTTCGTTATGTAGTCGTGTGTTGTTTAGCTTCCATGTGTTTGTATTTTTTACAGTTTTTTTCCTGTAATTGATATCTAGTCTCATAGCGTTGTGGTCGGAAAAGAGGCTTGATAAGATTGCAATTTTCTTAAATTTATCAAGGCTTGATTTGTGACCCAAGATGTGATCTATCCTGGAGAATGTTCTGTGTGCACTTGAGAAGAAAGAGTATTCTCTTGTTTCTGGATGGAATGTCCTACAAATATCAATTAAGTCCATCTGATCTAATGTGTCATTTAAAGCTTGTGTTTCCTTATTTGTTTTCTGTTTGGATGATCTGTCCAGTGGTGTAAGTGGGGTGTTAAAGTCCCCTACTATTATTGTGTTACTGTTGATTTCCCCTTTTATGGCTGTTAGCTTTTGCCTTGTGTATTGAGGTGCTCCTATGTTGGGTGCATAAATATTTACAATTGTTATATCTTCTTCTTGGATTGGTCCCTTGATCACTATGTAGTGTCCTTCCTTGCCTCTTGTAACAGTCTTTATTTTAAAGTCTATTTCGTCTGATATGAGTATTGTTATTCCAGCTTTCTTTTGATTTCCATTTGCATGGAATATCTTTTTCCATCCCCTCAATTTCTGTCTGTATGTGTCCCTACGTCTGAAGTGGGTCACTTGTAGACTGACTGTATCTTTTAATTCTCCAAATGGCTGTCTGTTCTAGGAAAGGTTGGGGTGTTTCCTTTTAGCTTCTGTCTCTCTGATGAAAGTGAGACTGTAATAGATTACATCCATAGTAGTTGATAGTCATGCTCTATTCTCAGTGCCTGTAAGTGCCGCCTCATTCAATCCTCATAGCAACCACTTGTAAGATGTCTTATTTTTATCCCCATTGTAAAGAAAATGAGAGAGGCTGGGTATTCTCATTCAGAATGCTGTAGATGCAGGATCTGAACTTCAGCAGTCTGACACTGGAGACCATAATTGTTACCCATTTACAATTCTGTATCTCAGATTATATGGGGTTTGTAAGAGATAGCTTTAACTGTATGAGAGTCTGGTAAAGTTCCAAAATAGCTAATTTAGGCATTTTCACAAAGATTGTACAAGCTCAAAAACTCACAATAACCAATAATTTAAATCATCCACTTCTATATAAAGGAAGTTTGGCCTCCAACTCCACCCAGTTCCCGAAAAGTGTATCTTAGATTTTAATGTTCTTAATAAGCCATGGCCAGACTCTCAGCTCCTAATGCCAAATCCCTTGAATCCTATGTTATATAGATCAGTTCTTTGGGAAAGATATGGAAAAAAAAGAAAGATATTATATAAAAGTTATAGCACCAGTACAACCACCTTACCTTGAGAGTTTGGGCAGAGATTGGAAAGCTAGCAAATTGGAAGTTTTCTAACTCCTAAATGACCGTAGCCCCTTATAGCAACACAGGCATCACATAGGAACCTGTTAGAAATGCAGAATCTCAGGCCCTAACCCAGACTCACTGAATCAGAATCTACATTTCAACAAGACCACCCCCCAGGACACCCACCAGGTGATTTGTAGCTGATTACAGCTTGAGAAGCATGGTTCTAACTCACTGATTCTCAAACTTTTCTATACATTGGATTCATCCATAACGTTTGAAAACCTGGGTCCAATCCCCAGAGACTGTGATTTAATTAGAATGGGGTACAAGACAGGACATATTTTTTTAACGTTCTCCTTGTGATTCCAATGTGCACCTGACTCTGAGAACTGCTGCTTTCATCCCTCTGGGTGTATCTTTAAGCAGCAGTTCTTGTTATATCGATTGAATACATTAGTCCCTCTGCAAATACTGAGTCCCCTGCCCAAGAGGAGTATAAGCGTTTGCCAACCGAACTGTAATAGAATTATTATTTTGCAAGGGTCATATTGAGAAACATGAGACTGCTAATGTGACACAAATTAACCAGAGCTTTCATCAGTGAGTCATTTATCAGGAGCCACAGATTCTTCCCACACTGATGTCTTCTCAGTGTTGACTTTCAGACCAAAGTAAACTATCCCTCTCACATGCTTCACCACCTTAATGGCGAATTTGTCTAGTGTTGCTTGGACATGTAAAGTTATCACTTCAATGTTTAGTGCTCTATATTGATCTCTAACCCTATGCTTATAGCATTATCTATTTTTTGGTCCTTTTTATCTGCTAGAAGCCTAAAGGGCACGGATTGTCTCATTTATCTCTATAACCTCAGAGCCTAGCGTAGCCTCTGTTTAATCAATGTTGGTTAAATTTCAAACTCCATCCTTTCTTACACTGTAAAAAATTCCCATGCCTATTTTAGCATCATACTCTACATATGTGCTCAATTTGAATATACAAAAGACATACAAAAAGGGATGGAGAAGATTGCAAAGGTCCAATTCATTAAATGTTTGAGTATATAACTACTTGCAAAGCACCTGGCTGGTCGCTCTACACAGAATATCATGTTCTTTCATTAGCTTACAGTCTAGTGGAGAAAATGAACACATACTTTAAAAAATATTTTTATATAATATACATGATGATGAAGACTAAGTATAAGTGACCAAGTCAAATACTAAGTGAATTTCTTGGAAAAGTACATTAATTCAGGCTAGTAGCTGGCAATACCCTCCAAACTGTATTCCTGAAAGATAAGAGATACAGAAAATGCATAAGTGATTCTGAAAAATAATACAATATGGAGTGGTAGAATGATGGTATGGCAGTCACCTAAGAAGTGTAATTTTATTTTTTCTCATTGTGGAGGTTTAGGCCCAGATCAGATATCCCAGCTCAGTGTGTTGTGAGAATACACTTTCCAACTCTCCCAGTTGGAAAAAGTTTTCCTTCTTGACTCTCCCTACTCATTGAGACTCACTGAGACTCTATAGTAGACATAATGGAAATGCCTTTCAGCAGCAACTCTGCTATTCACTGTTTGGAACACACAATAAATAGAAAGAACAAGAATTGAAAGTCTTTCTTTTCCTGCTTAGCTTTTTCTAAGTGCTGAACTGAATAGGTGTCAACTCTCTGTTGTAGCCCCGGCAGTCCTGACTTTCAAAAGAACAATCAGAAGGAAACCCTTTCAGAAAATTGATCCGCTAAAGTTTGAAATGCTTAAAAATAAGCTGTCAGGTCTGTCTGTTTCCCCTACACAATCTGTCAACCTCACCTCTGCCTTCTTATTTTCCAAACAGTAATAGCCGGGCATTCTCTTTCAAAAGGCTCCTTCTGAAGTGTCTTCTTTGTCAGGAGTATTGTAAACCCTGACCAAATATTTTATAAATTGGAGGGAGACCTGAATGGGGATAAAAGTCAACTAGTGCTCCCTTCTGCCCTGACACCTCCACCTACAGAGCTCTGAAATTTGGGTTAAGAAAGAGTGCTCCTTCTAAATTCAGTGTGACAATTTTAAGTCTCACTATTTAGAAACATATACATGTGTGTGTGTGTGTGTGTGTGTGTGTGTGTGTAGATATATATGCACATTCCTTGTTCATCCAGCATCCTAGATTTGAGCTTCTTTTTCTCGGGCCCCTGGCAGAAATAGGTTCAAATAGTTTCAAACAGTTTTTGGTTGTTATTTTCCCTAGAACATGTCCTTCTCAAAGGATTTCTCTACTATAATAAAGCCCTATAAATGGGGGTGTGTAGTCACCTATAAATGGGGGTTTGTGCTCAAGTAACTTACTAGATGCCATGTGTCAAATCTGACATGTCAATAGGGATTATGTCCCAAAGTCCATATTAACCTGCCCAGAGGGATGTATTGTGACTTTGCAGTGTCACTCCTGATGTTAGAGTCTTCATCAAAGCACCTACAGGTAAGAGTTGGAAATCAACAAAGTTATTACATGTTTCAACTAAGAAATCTATTTCTGAAGGGATCCTTCACCTCTCTAGTTGAAATAAGACACACACAAAAATTTAAGTGGTGATAATTACTAGCTTTACAGAATGTCAGTAATTTATAACCTAAGGTTAGCTGGTGGGTTGATATTTCTGCCTGTTTGTTTTAAATATGTGGCCCCTTGCATAAAAGGTCATAATTAGCCATCCTTTCTGTAATTTCAGATTGGGAAGGATGAGCAAGTCCAATTGAAGAAATCCAGATCACACGTATCATCTTTAATTGAAGAGTGGTCTTGCCTCTGGTCTGGGTTAGAGATGCCTCAATGACAGTCCTAATGTTCTGTTGGGATTAAAAGGCTGACTAGTTGCATCCCTAGCCTGTATTGTAGCACATTCTCTGTCCTCTTTGGATAACCCTCATTATTCCTGTACTCCCTTCACGAAATTGCATATTTCTTAAATGACAGATCATGACTCACTCAATCACCTCTATATATACGACACTGCCTAACCTTGAAGTTTTGCCTGTGATAGCTGCTTAATAAATGTCAGTTAAATACATAAAAGTCAAGAATGCTATGGGTAAGAAAATCAACACTGCAATTTTCTCTGACATCACCTCTCGCCTTCCATAAACAGAGCTTCTATAGACCTAAATCTTCTACCCAGTTTGTTGTGGTGATTGATATTTGATACTCCTTTTTCTGGTATAACCAGTGAATCACCAAATAACACTGATTTCACATTTCTTTCTTCCTTTCCACATTTCTTTACATGCTTGCTCTAATCCTGTGGTGTTAGGGTCACAGACTTAAATTCTACTTCTTGCTCTTGTATTTTAAAAAACTGCATTGCTGTGGGCAAATTATTTACTTTCCCCACTTCCTTTCCCTACAAAAATAAAGAGGTATGATCATTAAAAAAGGGACATCACTGTGATTCTGCATGTGAGTTTACATCTGGCTTCTAGAATGTGCTAATTCTCTTAAACGTTGTGTTTTTTCAGTCTCTATCCAAAAAAAAAAGCTTCTGTTTGCTAAAGTTCTCAAAGCTCTGGCCCTACTGCTTCATGGGTCTGAAGATACTCCCTCTTACTATGATTTATATTTTTAACTTGTGAGTATACCTTACACTGCTTTTTATCTATAGAAATCCTTTAAAACTCAGATTGTTGGTTCTCCATTTGTTTACAACAGAGGTAATAACAACTGGGATTGTGTTCGTTTCTGCTGTATAACAAAGTGAATCAGCTATACATATACATATATCCCCATAACCCTTCCCTCTTGCTTCTCCCTCCCACCCTCCCTATCCCACCCCTCTAGGTGGTCACAAAGCACCAAGCTGATCTCCCTGTGCTATGCAGCTGCTTCCCACTAGCTATCTATTTTATATTTGGTAGTGCATATATGTCAATGCTACTCTCTCACTTCGTCCCAGCTTACCCTTGCCCCTCCCCATGTCCTCAAGTCCATTCTCTACGTCTGCGTCTTTATTCCTGTTCTGCCCCGAGGTTCTTCATAACCAATTTTTTTTTTTTTTAGATTCCATATATATGTGTTAGCATACAGTATTTGTTTTTCTCTTTCTGACTTACTTCACTCTGTACGACAGACTCTAGGTCAATCCACCTCACTACAAATAACTCAATTTCGTTTCTTTTTATGGCTGAGTAATATTCCATTGTATATATGTGCCACATCTTCTTTATCCATTCATCTGTTGATGGACACCTAGGTTGCTTCCATGTCCTGGCTATTGTAAATAGTGCTGCAATGAACGTTGTGGTACATGACTCTTTTTGAATTCTGGTTTTCTCCAAGAGCAAACCCTGTGTTCACAGAGGAGTCAAATCTCTCCCCCACCACCACCACTCCCTCCATCCCTCCCTCCACTCCCCTAGAGCACAGGTTAAGACAGACCAGCTTCTGGCCACTGGGTGGATTGATTCTCATCCATCTCTTTGAGGGTCTGGCTTTATGCAGATGTCTTGGGTTCATATTCCTAAAGTATGGGCCAAAGCCTAGTCTTTAGACCCCACACAGCTATTCACACTCTACCTCTTTCTCCTTTCCATAGAGCAATCCAAGCATCTGCTCATATTTTCTACTCTCATATTTCATTGCCTCTTTTTATGTTGGTTTTTGAGAATTTTCTTTACGTACTTATGAGTTAAGATACACATTTAAACTGATAGCTCTGTTTTATACATTTCTTATTATTATTTTAAGTTATGAGTTAATTTACATATTTGCACACAGGTTTCCAAGTTGCTGTAGGTGGAATCTTCCAAAAGCTTCTTAAGTAGTATGATGCTTTATTTTCCCTTATTGGAGGACATCTGACATACCATGGTCACTATAATGATCTGAAAATATCTTAATCTACTCTGTGACCTCCAGGATAAAAGCAAAACGTCTAGGCCAGTCATGTAGGACTCCCTACAAATCTTGCCCTATCCTTCCCTGTCAAGCTTACCTTTTAAGTCCTCTCCACAGAACTGTGCCTTCCCACTGCCTAGCCATTGTGGATGATCCTGGGCATATCCAAAGTTACCTACATGCATCCCTCCCTCAGTTCAAATCTCATCCTTCTTTCAGGGGTGGTCAATTCAAGCCTTGCTGTCTTTGAAAGCTTCCTGGATTACTCAGACACCTATAAGCCTTACCCTGTCCTTGTGAACTCATTGTCTGCTCTAAACCATGTACCCTACACAAGGGCTCACAACCTCTAATTTGTATTGGGACAGGCATGTGATGTGAAAAAGTGATGTAGATTTGCTATAAGAGGTCCAAAGTGAGAACATAACAAAAAATGGTACTTGACATCTGATCACAGTAGAAGGGAGTAGCTGGGGGAGTAGTAAGGTGGGCAGTGTAACAAAACTGGAAAGAGAGCCACTGTTACTGAGTTTCACCTCATTATTCTCATTCATAAAGACCAGCCAGTGTTGTTAGAGATTCCAATTTTTGAGAAAATCCAGGAGTCTGCATTTTAGGTAAAAATCTAGTGACTCTTTTTTCGCCCAACTTTATTGAGGTATAATTGACAAGTAATATTGTAAAATATTTAAAGTGTGCATTATGATAATTTGATATACATATACATTGTGAAAGGATTTTTCCCATCTAGTTAATGAACACGTACATCACTTAATTAGGTAATTATTTGTTTAATTAATTATTTAAGTGAGATCATTTAAGTTTTACCCTCTTTGCAAGTTTCAGTTATAAAATACAGTGTTATCAACTCTAGCCACCATGTTATACATTAGATCCTCAGACCTTATTCATCTTATAGCTGGAAGTTTCTACCGTTTTACCAGCCTCACCTTATATCCCCCACTCCCAACCCCCTGGCAACCACATTTTCTACTCCCTGTTTCAATATCTAGTCATTCTTAATGTTACCAACGCATTTAACAACTTAAAAGCAAAAATACCACGAGGGCCAACGGTATCAAGGCCAAGGTAGCTAGTTTGCAACTTCTAGTTTGTAGAGTCTTGTGCTTGCTTGGAAGCAGTGGAAGTGCTTCATGCCTTCATGAAAGTGGAAGTGCTTCCATGCCTTCATGCCTCTGTTATGGCAGACTGTACACTTACCAAAACTACACATTCCTTAAAGGTCACTGTCTAACTTATACTTCTTGTGTTTTCCTATTCACAAAGATAGGCATGCACACAGATCTTCAGAAACCATTCACTGACTTGAAGTACTTTCTTACTGGTTTCTAGTATTCCCCAAGTCTGAATAAAGAAGGTAGGGTAGAGAGTCCCCTGGAAAGAGTTTGATGGCAATATAGAATAAAAATTGGGTCCTCTAAATCTTCAAGAGGAAAAATAATACAGTTTTCTCAGGTAGACCATGCCCTTATTAGACAAGTCAAAGTAATAGCAGCTGTAAGCAAGGGGAAAGTGTAGAAGAATGAATTAGACATTTTAAGTTTTAAGATGACTTATAGCCTTGAGTTTTATGACAAAGCTCTGACTCCCTCTTAATTAATTTTAAAAGGAATCTTGTTGGCCTGAAGACTACCCATTTTGTATTAAAATATGTGCATGTATTTCCTATTTATTTATTTTCTTGTCCTTCTGCCTTCCAAAACCATCTATCAGTGACAGTCAAAGGAGGGTCTTCTGAGAACAAATGTTCCTGGAATCCTTATATAGACAGCTGATAGAGAAAAGAAAGTCCTTGTAGCCTTCTAGTTTTAAGGGTATGCCCTTTTCCTAAGCAATCTTTGCCACACCATTTTTCCCACAAAAGTTTAAAAAATGTCTACAGTTCCATACTAGGTTAAATTACATGGCATAATACCTACACTTTCCTACAGTAATTTCTCTTCTGTGTTCTACAAAGCAGAGGACACCCACACTTATCCAGAAGAAAAAGGAATGGGATTTGAGATCTTTGATAATTGAGTAGTCAGTGGGTTTTTATGTGTTAACTTGGATGAAGAAAGATCCAGGTCACACGAGGCTACAACCACTGGGATTTAAGCATAACTGTTCAGCTTTAAGAAGTTGAACTCTAAGATGATTGAAATTAGGATGATTCCCTTCTCACCCTGCGCTATTCTCCTCTCCCTTCATGCCGGGTGCTTGACAATGACTGAGCACACACAGGTTCTTCATAAATCCTTCACATGTGCTTCATGGTTGCAAAGCTCCACAAGTGTGAAAATTTGCCCCTCGCAAATGCATACACACATTCAGCCAAAATATACATGACTACTTTCCAAACAATTAGGTTACAGTGAAATATATTTGACGTTACATATCTTTGGGGAATCAAATTCCTTCATTGTCACCTTAGGGATATAAATTCTCTTACTGCCACAGCATCACCAGATAAGGCCACTAGAAGAGAATCCATCAGATAGTTACTTAGATATGTTGTTTTCATGTTGGAGTATAGATAAAGTAAACTTTTAAGGTATGATCACATGTGCAAACATGACTCTGTGTGTGTGTGAACGCGTGTGTGTGTTGTAATGTATCTTTCAATCTATTTGGGAAGATCACTTTTATTTTTTCTTTTTCTATCCTTTCCCGTTCTCTCTATAAAAGTTAGCACATGGTCAGAATCTAAAAACTATCAAATGTTCATCAATTCACTCTCTCTAACTTCATTTTTTGGTTTTACCTTTCCACACCTACATACCTTCCATGTACCCTTTTGGGCCATTCCCTGGACATGCTGTGTTTAATGATATTTCGTTCCGTTTTCTCTGCTTAGGGAAGCTTTTTCCCTTCTTTCTACTTTTTAATTCCCTTCTAGCCTCCAAGTTTCAGCTCAAATAGCACCTCCTCTCTGAAGCCTTCCATGGTTTCACAAGCTGAGAGAGGCAATCTCTCTCCTGTATTTTCACAGCACTCTATAGATATATCTATTATAATAATGATCTTATCCTATTTTAATTATGTATTTGTGTATCTGCTCCCCCCTCCCCCCAGTTAGGCCACCAGTTCTTTAAGTGTAGGGCTTGACATAATAGCATGCACTAGATAAATGCTTGTTAAAAGATGGTGGGGGGGCTTCCCTGGTGGCGCAGTGGTTGAGAATCTGCCTGCCAATGCAGGGGACACGGGTTCAAGCCCTGGTCTGGGAAGATCCCACATGCCGCGGAGCAACTAGGCCCGTGAGCCACAACTACTGAGCCTGCGCGTCTGGAGCCTGTGCTCCGCAACAAGAGAGGCCGCGATAATGAGAGGCCCGTGCACCGCGATGAAGAGTGGCCCCCACTTGCCGCAACTAGAGAAAGCCCTCGCACAGAAACGAAGACCCAACACAGCCATAAATAAATAAATAAAAAAAAAAAAAAAAAGATGGTGGGAATAAAGAATTGAATAAATAAATTAAATTAATAAAGAAAAAGCCAACCATGTTCCTCCAATATTTTCAAGCATTTCTCTGACATCTTATAAAAATATGTGTTTTTATTGAATATCCACTGATGTTTTTAAAAATAAAAAAAAAAATTCATATTCAAGACCTGGGGAATAAATAGAAGAAAATTAATAGCTGGAGGGGAAAGTGTGGGTTCAGGGAACCCAGAGTTTGCAGTCCAGGCAAAACATAAATATATCTTAGCCTACTCTTTCAGGATTGAGTGCCACAGGATGACCCCCATTGCTGTGTTATAATCATCAGAGACACATATTAAGTATAATCAAGGATACACAGGAAAAACAATCATTCCCCTTGCAATTGAAAGGTGCTTTTTTTGTAAAGGGCAGTTTAGAATCTCTAAGTAGAGAGCCTTGGTCAACATAATTATGTCAAAATATTTCAAGGTTCATTCAGGTGCTTGCTGGCAGAAGCTTTGACAGCAAGAGAGCTTTGACAGTCATTAAAGAAACAGAGCCACTTGTCTTGTTCCATTCATCTGTACAGGCACTTTGGAAAATGGCATACTACCAACTGAAACCATGATTGCTAATAAGCCTGCCACGTTCCACATTAATAGCACTCTTGAAATTGTCAACAGGTGAGAAACATGATAGCAGATGTATGAGAAGGCAACAAGAAGGCAACATGTATGAATTTTATCCATGCATATCTGACTTCTTTCCTTCCTTCCTTCCTCTTTTTTTCCCTTCCTCCTTCTCTCCTTCCTTTTCTTTTGTTTTCTTCATTTCTCTCTCTAAGCCCTTACTGAGTGTCTGTTCAGTAATCTAGTTTGTAATGATAAACAGTGCATTTGTGATATACTCCCTGTTCTCACAGAGATCACATGGTCGTAGAGGAGATTACATTGTGGATAACATGAGTATGAGGGTCATGATGTTGATGATATTAATAATGACAATTACAATCTTACTTAATCTCTACCAGATATTATGCTAGTAACTTTAGATTTTTACCACCTTCTATCTATATTACTATGGAAAAGCTACTTAACATCTGGAAGCCAGTTTCCTCATCTGTAAAATAAGATCATTGTGATAGGACTGATTTCAGATGGTTCTGATAACACTCAGCACAATATCTTGTACATGGCAGGCACTCCATAGTTGTTAACTCTTAATATCATTGTCATTGGTCTCCCACTTTGCAGATGAGAAAACTGAGCCTTAAAGAACTTAATGTGCTCATGAAATCAACAGTTGCAATGCATATGTGCTGAAATGGAGAAATGAACCATAAAGATGAGGCTAAAGAAATGAGATTTATAGCACCAAGCACCAGAATAGCAGATATACAACCAGCATTGAATTACCTCCAAATAATTGAATTTAACTATCACACATACACCTAGAGAGAATATTATTAGCTCCATTTTAAAGATGGACGTATCAGGTTTAGAAAGACAGAGACTTGACCATCAGAGTTAGTAAGTAGCTGAGCTGCATTGTTTCGACTTACAAGCCCAAGCTCTTTCTGGCACCCCACGCAGCCTGCACCAGAAAATGGCAATAGTTTAAATTCACACCTAGCTTTGGCAGCACTTGAGTCCATTACAGATAGATAGCATTGAAATAATGGATTTTGCACAGTCTTCCTTGTAAATTAGCTTCCAGCCTTAATATAGTGTTCCTAAAGTTGATTTTTTGCTAAATGTTGCTTTATTACAGCAACACTATGTGTGGATTTAGTCCTTTCTGAAATGTCTTTTCCCCAGAGGCATATCAGCCAACAATAACAGTAGCTATATTCAGCTGAGAGCACCAGATAACTGATTTATTTTGTCACTGGCACCTTTATGAGCTTCATTTGCTGGAGATGAGCTGGAAAAAAAAATCCTGCCTTTCATTTCTTTCTAAAATCATGGCACTGAAAGGCTAAAGTACCAAAAGTGATCTTGAAGCCAAATTCTGAGTAGAGAAACATAATTATTTTAATGAGTACCATTTCTCATTGAATCTGCGTGGTGTTCAAGGTTTATAAGCAGCGAACTGAGAGCATCTCTAGTTCTCCAAAAGTGAATACACAGAAGCTGAGAAGTTGCCCTGCTGTCATTTCACTACCACCTGATGTCTGGTCCCCAAATTTCTTTCTCCTGCCTTTGATGCTATCTAAATGGGTATTTCCAATATTGAAACCCCCATGACAGCTTTAAAAATAAGATAAAACTTATAATGGTCTGAAATCCCTGTTACCTCTGGTTTTCTAGCTGAGAATTGCAGCTGAATAACACAGTGAACTTACGCATACTATAGGACGTAGAGAGCTCTTTAGTAATGTTTCATTGAATTGAACTTTACAGATATGTTGGTTGCTCTCACTCAGATGCTGAGAGGGGAGATAATGTGGTTCAGAACTTGATTCCCCCCTCCCCAGACTGTTGGTGGGAATATAAGTTGGTGCAGCCACTATGGAACACAGTATGGAGGTTCCTCAAAAAACTAAAAATAGAGCTGTCATATGATCCTGCAATCCCACTCCTGGGCACATATTCAGACAAAATTCTAATTCAAAAGGAGGCATGCACCCCTATGTTCATAGCAGCACAATTCACAATAGCCAACACATGGAAACAACCTAAATGTCCACTGACAGAGGAATGGATAAAGAAGATGTGGTATAGCAGCAAACATTTATTGAGCATCTACTATGAGCCAGGTACTTTTCTAGTGACTGGAAGACAGAACTGAACAAAACAAACCAAGACCCCTACTCCCATGGGGCTTTTAATCAAGTGGAATGACTCAGACAATAAACAAGGAAGTTAGGGAAATAAATAGTATGTCAGTGGTAGCAAGTGCTATTGATTAAATCAAAGCAGGGAGAGGGTGCACATATGTGTCTGGGAACACGTATTTTTAAATGGGGTGGCCAGAGAGGGATTCATCAGAGAGTAAAAACCTAGAAGAAATGAGGGGGTCATGTAGCTCTTTGGGGACTACTGTGTGTTGAACCTTTAAAAAAGCTGTGTTGATGTCCTCACACCCAGTACCTCAGAATGTTACCTTATTTGGAGACAGGGTCTTTACAGAGTTAATCAAGTTAAAATGAGGTCTTTAGTGTGGGCCCTAATCCAATATGACTGGTGTCCTTATCAGAAGAGGAAACAGGGATAGATACATAGAGGGAAAACAATGGGAAGAGACACAGAGAGCAGACAGCTATCTTTTAGCCAAGTAGAGAGCCTTGGGAGAGATCCTTCCCTCAATCCTGCTGACACCTTGATTTCAGACTTCTGGCCCTCAAAACTATGCAGTCATTTCCATTCTGAGCCAGCCAGTTTGTGGTACTTTGTTATGGCATCCTTAGCAAACTAATACAGGGGCAAAGATAACAGTAAATGGGAAGGCACTGGGAGGGAGTATTCCTGATGTGTCCAATGGTGATCAAGGGACCAGCGACTGGCAGAGGGGGGCTATTTAGAGCCACTTAATTTGTCCTAGTGCTTCACGGTTAGCAAAGTACTTTCATGTTAATTTTTCATTTGCATTTTCCCACAGCTCTATGTAATAGATGATATGAGTGTGAGTAAACTACACGTATGTGTGAGAGTGTGTGCCCCCTGACCCCCAAAGGAGCTGAACCTCAGAGACTTAAATTCCTTCTGCAAAGCCACAGAGCTGGCTGTTGACAAAGGATTCCTTAAGCTGACAATATCTGACTCCAAATCAAGTGTTCCTTCTATACATCATGTGGGTTGAGTGAATATCTATTTCTTAAACCATATTTGTCCTGATCAAAGCAACTCTTCCCTTCCCTCATTATCGATTATTAGACAGAATATGGTGTTCATGATACAATCAGGGGAGGATATAGTTTGGTCAACACACTATGCCTGAAATAATATTTTAAGACTGCCCTGGCTATTCTACAACAACTACAATATCATATTGATTGCATTTGAGACAACCATGAGTACAAACAGGATGAACCACCTTTCCTGTGGTGTGCACAGGTACAGAGAACAGGTCTTGTAATAAACTGGTTGGGTTATATGTGGAAAAGGACAGCAATGCCATCTTATCTTGGAGTCCAACCACAGGTCCTAAACAAATTTCTTACACAGAGCTTATGGGCAGATTGGTGTTCAGATGTGTGTATAAGAAAAATGAACCACATTTTGGAAACAGAATCAATCAACAACTAATCAACCATGTTTAGGAAATAGAGTAGGGTATTGCCAGTTCTGGGAGAATTGGTAAGCTTATCAACTTCTCCAGATGATAGTCACCATTTTGTAACTAGTAGTGTATGAAACTCTGATGACTTCATGGAAAGAGCATCAATGGGTAAATTAAAAACCAGGGATCCAGTGAACTAAATATTGAGAGGAAAAAAGTAGAAATATAGGGGGAGAAGCAGTTAAACGCTGTTGAATCTATTGCATCATATAATTGCAGGCCATAATTTCATTACATAATACGTAGATGCTAATGATATTGTAGCAAATTATATCAGAGTATAAACTCTCATTATTGTTGAAATATGTATTATATGAAAATGTTAACTGACAAAATTAAAGACATGCTGTCTATTTTATAATAACAATGGAATGACCATGTTTTAAATCTAATTATCATCTTCTCGTGTCTCCCCAAGACACCTAGAACTTTAATTGAATAATAATAATGACATGCCTATAAAACTAATAGGTTACAGATATCAAGGGACCTGATGTGGAAATTATGCAGCTAGAGGTCAACAAGCTTATTCACTCTAAATTAGTTAATATGCATTATTAAATAATATTAATTAGATAATTTAATAATGATACTGAAGCAGACTTTAATGCTTAGCCCAGTGCTTAGCCTTGATCCCATGTCTGCCTCTCCCTTAAAAGCAGTCTTTTTCTCTCCTTTGATTTGCAGGCTTATCCAGATTTCACCTCCAATGCATCCCCTTTCAGAATACTTCGTCTGTGCTATGAATGCAGAGACCAACTCTGATGTAACTAAAGTTTATTTATGTTTCCATACTTTACAGTCAGTCTCGTAATGATCTTTCCTAAGAAAAGGAAACAAATGGTCTATGTATTGCAAACACAACCAACAAAATGCTCTTTAATGTCCTGCCAGCCTCCAGACTAATTGACACTCTTACTTGCATAAGTGGAGAAGCAGGAAGTACAGAGAGACGGGTGAATATCAATTGATGTTCATAAACCTGAACAATGCTGTTTGCATTCATCATTCCAGCTTCTCAAACAGCAAGTATTATTTACAGTATATCACAACCCAGCAGTGACACATAGAATACCATTTGGGCAGAGGCTCACTGGCATTGCCCTTGATTTACCTGCATGGTAAGGACCACCACAGTGTTGTTCATATTACATAGCTTGCAGCTGAGGGAAACTTTAAATGTGGGGTGGAAAAGAAAAATTTTTTAAAAAGACCAAAAAGAGGCCTAACCTGCTCCCAGTTGTGGTTGAAGTTGGGAAGAATCTGCTTCAATTAATACTTATTTACAAAGAGCTATTACTCCCACATTGTAGAATGTTGACTTATAGAGTCTGTCAAGTATGTTTAACTCAAAGAAAGCAAGTAGAAATAAACTCTCATTGCTGTTGTGACTTTTTGAGTGGTCAGTCATCTGCCATATAGGGAGGACTAGAGAGATCTCAATACACCTCCCTGGCCTGGCTTCCTTCTTCTCCAATCTAGCTTAGCCTTTGAAATCCTATATTCATGTCACACCATGTTAAAACGTTAATAGGTCTGTCTTAGTCAGTTCAGGCTAATGTAATAAAAATCCACAGACTGCGTGGTTAAATAACAGAAATTTCTGTTCTGTAGGCTGGGATGTCCAAAGTCAAAGGACCAGCTGATTTGGTTTCTGGTGAGGGCCCTCTTCTTAGTTTGCCAGAGGGATGCCTTCTTGCTGTAACCTCATGTGGCTGAGAGAGAGATCATCTCGTATTTTTAAGAATAAGGGTACTAATTCCATTCATGAGGCCTCCACCCTCATGACCTAATTATCATCCAAAGCCCCCACCTTCAAATATCATCACACTGGGGATTAAGGCTCTAATACCAGAATTTTAGGGGGTCACAACTATTCATTTCAAAGCAAGTTCCCTCTGGAAATCCAAATGTATTACTTGGTTCTAGAACTTGCATTATAAGATCTATGGTTGAATGGCTAAAATGGGAACTCAGGACCCAAGAGATACACACACAAGTTATGGCTCCATCACAAACAGAATTTTGAATTTAAGCAGGACATTTCCCCTCCCTCCACTTCCTTTGCTCGTCTATAAAATGAATGGCAAGGTTGAATGAAATAATCTCCTTCCTGTCCCAACACTCCAAGATTCTATGCACTGTTAAGTTAATTTTAAATCTTTAAGAGAATAGAAAGAGAAGTCACATTTAATTGCCATCTGCTATATGCCAGATATTCTCTTCAAGGAGTTTTAAATGAGTTAACTCATTTAGGTTAGTCCTTGCTTGGGACTCTCTTCCCCTATATATCACAAGGCAAAGTCGCATTCTGCTTTCCCACCTTTTCTCACATGTCAGTCCATTGTTCCATACTCCATATTTCTGATCTGCCTCAATCTCATTAATTTCCCATATGTCTTCTTGCATTATAAATTACCATTTGATTTACTTGTATATTATTTTTACTGTTTATTATCTCTCTCCGTCTGTTAGAAAGTAGGCTTCACAAATTGTAGGACTCTTTTTTTTAAAATTGAGGTCTAATTGACATAAAACATTATACTAGTTTCAGATGTACAACATAATGATATGATATTTGTATATATTGGGAACTGATCAAACTCCAGGGCTTAGAAGTGTGCCTGACTCAGAGAAGGAGCCTATGATGGTTAATTTTATGTATCAACTTGACTAGACCATGGTACCCATATATTCAGTGAAACATTGAATGTTGTGGAGATACTATTTAGATGAGATTAACATTTACATCAGTAGACTTTGAGTAAAGCAGATCACCTTCCACAATGTAGGTGAGTCTCATTGAATCAGCTGAAGGCCTGAAGAGAAAAAAAGACCTCACTGAGAAAGAGAGAATTCTATCAGCAGACTGCCTTCAATTGAGTTGCAACATCAACTCTTCCCTGGGCTTCCAGCCTGCTGGCCTACCCTGCAGATTTTGGACTTGCCAGCCTCTACAACTGCATGAACCATTCCTTAAAATAAATCTCTTTCAAGAGAATGAAAAGGCAAGTCACAAACCAGGAGAAGATATTTTCAAAAGACATGTCTGATAAAGGACAGTTATCTAAAATATACAAAGAACTCTTAACTCAACAATAAGAAAATAAACAACCCAATTAAAAAACGAGCAAAAGACCTGAACAGACACCTAACCAAAGAAGAAGATATACAGATGGCAATTAAGCATATGAAAAGATGCTCTACATCATGTTTCATCAGTGAAATGCAAACTGAAACAACAATGACATATCACTACACACCTACTAGAATGGCCAAAATCCAGAGCACTGACAACACTAAATGCTGGAGAGAATATGGAGCAATAGGAACTCTCATCCATTGCTGGTGAGAATGCAAAATAGTACAGACACATTGGAAGACATTTTGGAAGTTTCCTACAAAATGAAATATACTTTTATCCTACAATCCAGCAATTGCATTCCTTGGTATTCATCCAAAAGTGTTGAAAACTATGTCCACAAAAAAACTTGTACATGGATGTTTACAGCAACTTATTCATAATTCCCAAACTTGGAAGCAACTAAGATGTCCTTCAGTAGGTGAATGGATTTATAAACTGAGGTATGTTCAGGCAATAGAATATTATTCAGTGCTAAAAACAAATGAGCTATCAAGTCGTGAAAAGACTTGGAGGAAGCTTAAATGGATATTACTAAGTGAAAGAAGCCAATCTGAAAGTCTACATGATGTATGATTCCAACTCTATGATATTCCGGAAAAGCCAAAATTATGGAGATGGTAAAAAGATCAGTTGTTGCCAGGGGTTGGGGAGTGGAGGGATGAACAGGTGGAGCACAGAGAATTTTCAGGGCAGTGAAACTACTCTGTATGATACTATAATGGTAGACTCATGTCATTATAATTTTGTCCAAACCCATAGAATGTACAATACCAAGAGTGAACTCTAATGTAAACTATGAACTTTGGGTGATAATGGGTCAATGTAGTTTCATCAAATGTTGTAAATGTATCACTCTGGTGGGGGATGTTGATTAATGAAGAAGGTTATGCCTACAGGGGTACAGGGGTGTGTGGGAACTCTGTACTTTTTGCTCAATTTTGCTGTGAACCTAAAACTCCTCTAAAGAAATAGTCTATTAAAAAAATAAATAAATAAATAAAAATAAATAAATATTTTTCCATACAGACTACTGGTTCTGTTTCTCTGGAGAATCCTAATAGAAAGCTCAAAATATATTTGTTGAATGGATGAATGTGTCCCCAAGCACTCTTTGAGGAAAATTAAACTGAGAAAAGTTAAGGGACTTGCTTAAGGACATACAGCCACCCAACAGAGATGGGATTTGATCCTAGTTGCTTCCAAAGCCTAAGCCCTGGCTCTCTCCTGATCATCTCTTGATCATCATCCAAAATCTGATGGAAAGAGAGCCCAAGATAAACTTGTTGGAATCTTGAACTGTGGAAAGGATATGCTATTAAGGAGCCCTCCCAGTATAGGGGACTCTTCCAGAGCCTTCTCCATCATCAGGCCCATAACGGCACCAGATGTCCAGTAGACATGAATGTTTCAGATGCTATTATATATGAGGCCAACTTCACACACAGCTGCATAGCTTCCCTAGTCAGAAAGAGTAACATATCATAGAACATCCACCTTAGTAAAAGATGGCTATTTCCTTGTTTTAAACCAATAATCTTAAACAATGTGTTTTCTTATTATGAAAATGGGTCCAAATTTATACCGATTTTAATGTGCAAACAACAGTTTATGTAATATGTGTCCTTTATCATTCTAAAATATGTTAATCTCTTTTTTCACATCTCTAAGACTATATGCTTCATGTAAGTCCTGATGTACCAGCCAACAAATCCTGAGAGTAATAATCACTTTACTCTTGAAAAAGAAAAAGAAAAAGAAATAAAATATGTCAGATTTTGATGATGAAGATTTTAATGCCTATATCTGCACATGAAAATGCTTAGAAGCAGTGAAAATATATGTATCAACAATTTTTTGGAGGAATACATTTAAAAGTCTTTATATTCAAATGCTATTCTATATAACCTCACATCCAGGAGAACTTTTAATATCTCTCTAGATTCTTGAAATGACATGATTTTCAGTTAAAACAGACTCTGACAGTATCTTTTTCTCTGTCGTCACTATCATAGAAACTATATTGTTTATAAAACTGTTAGCAATCATGATACTGTCTATACTGCCAGAGGGGATTCTGTGCCACACCACTAAAAATAGATCTAGTAATTTATAAATAACATCTTACAGAATAGGGAGGACCTAAAAACTTCAAATGTAAAGGAACAACACATTTCAGGGACCTTTCAATTAACCCTTAAATATTTGGAGCTTTGTTGTTTTTTTTTTTTGGGAGTTGAATTATATTAAATTTTATTTTCAAATAATGTCAATATAAATAAGGATACAATGATAATAATTATACCTGTCAAACATCTCTCCCCTTGATCCTGTGATCCATACTAACAAATAATTTTTCTAAGTGTTTTAATTTTGGATTATCTTCTATAATATCTTGATTTAAAGTAATACCAGAAAAGAGTTATTGACTAAATGCTATCTACTATGAATTCTCTGATATTTCTTTAGATCTGATTTTTTAATTAAATACTTTCCTACATTTTTTTACATCATCAAACATTCTTCCCAGTATGAACTCTCTGGCATTTTCTAATGTGTATGTTTAGGACAAATGTCATTCATCACTTATTACATTTGTAGGGTCTCTCTCCACCATGCACTTTCTGATGTTGAGTGAGGTGACAGCTCACTTAAAGGCTTTGTCACATTATCTATATTTGTAAGGCTTCTCTGCAGTATGAATTATCTTATGTCGAATAAGGTTTGAGTGGCAATTAAAAGCTTTGCCACATTCTTTACATTTGAAAGGTTTCTTTCCAGTGTGAGGTCTCTGATGCTGAGTAAAATATGAATGCCTGTTAAAGGCTTTGCCACATTCTGTACATTTGAAAGGTTTCTTTCCAGTGTGAGGTCTCTGATGCTGAGTGAAATATGAACGCCTGTTAAAGGCTTTGCCACATTCTGTACATTTATATAGTTTCTTCTCAGTATGAATTCTCTCATGACGGGTAAGATTCAAGTGGCAGTTAAAGGCTTTGCCACATTCTTTACATTTATAAGGTTTCTCTCCAGTATGAATTTGCTGAGCAAGATATGAACGCCTGTTAAAGGCTTTGCCACATTCTGTACATTTGTAAGGCTTCTCTGCAGTATGAATTCTCTGATGTCGAGTAAGGCTTGAGTGTCGGTTAAAGGCTTTGCCACATTCTTCACATCTGTAATGTTTCCCTCTGGTATGGATTTCCCTATGTCTATTTAGATTTAATAATTGATTAAAGACTTTCCCACATGTATTACACTTGTAACGTTCCTCCCTAGCATGAATACTCGGGTGTTGAGTAACTCTCGAAGACTGGTTAAAAACTTTACCACATTCACTAAATTTGTAATTATTTTCTCCAATATGGATATTCTTATGTGTAATAAGATTTGAGCTTTGATAAAAGACATTTCTACATTCATTCCCTTTATAATGGTTCTCTGAAAATTGAGTTCTCTGATGTTTCATGAGACTTGAGTCTTGGTCAAAGTTAGTCCCAGATTCAATGTATGGATAGATTCTCGCTCCATTATAAATACTGTTGTAATTGAAGATAGAGCTCTCACTTAAGGCCTCACTTGTTTGATTACATGTGTAAGGTTGCTCCATATCATCTATACTGTAATACCCTTTGAATGATGATGGTTGGATAAAGACTCCCCCATTATCATCAACTTTACAGATATTGGAAGAGGGAGAAAATATTTGTTGGTTGAAAAATAATGAGCCCTTGCTAAAGGATCTCTCAAACTGGTCATAATGAGATTTTTTTCCTTCATTTTCAAATCTCTGGCTTTCAGACATGTTTGAATGACTGTTTAATTCAAACCTATATTCATAATGGTTTGAATGATTATTTGTAGCATGTTTCATGTGGTTGTACTGTTTGGTACAATAAAATCTTCTCCAACTGGTATATGCAAATTTCACTTTTAAATTTGCTATTCAATCAATAATGAGATACTATAATTCTCTGGTGATAATGTTTTTTTTTTTTTAAGTATAATGTGCAGTGAAATAGGAAACTCCTACCCTGTTAGGGAGAGCAAAATTTGATGCAACCTTACTGGAAACAATTTGATATTAGGTATCCAGTCCTAAAGTGAGTTCATACCATTTGAACTAATAAGTCTAATTCTAGAAGTATATACCATTTTTCAAAAAATTAAAGGTATGGACAAAATATTTATTATCTCAGCCAACTAAAAGAAATTGCTGGGTCCTCTCTAGGCATCCTTTCAACAGGGCTGAAGAAAAGCTGCCTCTTTGGGGTGTCTATGAGGCAGCCTCCCCCCGCTAAAATTTTGCATTTATTATCTAGTGGTGTGCAGGCGCCAGTTCCAACCTGCTCAGGAAAGATAATGCTTATATTTTCAAAAATTCTGTGAGCCAGTTGTTTAAATAAAGTCTTTAATCGAAATAAAATTACATAAATGTCCAATTTAATAATCTATATTAAGATACTTAAAACTCATTGCTTGCTAATTATTTTATCGCATTTTACTATGCTCTATACTCTTGAGGTTCTTCTTTATACCCGTTATGCCTGCATGGTGGAAATATTATATAATGGTATGGTGCTGTACCTCTCTTCCCAACTCCATGTTCAGTGATATCACATTGGTAGCCTGAAATTGGCCACGATGGGAGTACTTACTAGAAATCAGCAAACACTACAAATCAGGGTTTTATTTCTTGTTTGGTTGATTTTCTAAACAAGTGTTTCTCAACTTTTTGTTTTGTTATTGTTACCCCCGAGTAGTCCTTTTAGATATTTTTGGCCTAATTGTCCCCTCTCCATGAAATATTTAAAACACAGATATATTACTGTTTGTATACTGTATGTATACATGCTTTATATATGAAAAAGTAACATTTTTTGCTCCATCCAAAGAGCCACTTTTTGACCCCAAGGGGCCGTATTATCCTCTTTGAGAATGCATAGTTTAAACTTAAAAAGTGATGGAAAAAATGTTAATAATGCAGATTAAACGTACATTTCATACCTATAGACATTACATTGCAGATAGCAGAGCAAACTGAGAAATATTCTTCCAGTATTTAAACACTATTATCCAGTTCAACAAAGAGGTTGCTTACTTAATTTATAAACTAGTGAAGTTTTGATATGTCTTTGTTGTTTCACTTTTGACTTACATGTTAATGTAAATGAAAATATCAATCAATATTCATATTGGAAACATATTCATTTGTCACTTGCAACCATAGGTTGGCTGTAGATGCAAGACTTCTGTAAAAATCAACAAATGCATTCTGTGAGAATAAATCAGCTGTATGGAATTTACAATAAAGAATATTTTATATTTTATTATCATTTTTAAATTATGTGGTATATATCTTTTATATCACTAAGGTTTGTAAATATATATATATATATATATGTACATATATATGTATGTATGTACACATATGCATATATTTTGTTCAAAGAGCTGGCTGTTAAACATTTACCAGCACACCGCTGTATATAATCTACATTTAAAATCAAAGTAGCATAAATATCTGCACCAAATTGGTGAAACTCCTTCCAGACATTTTCAGAAACAAAAATCTACAAACATGGTTGCAAAGGTTAACCCTGGGAGAGAGATTAGGAGAAACATTTTAACATCTCTTTTAGTCTTTTTCAAATTTTCTGAAAGGAATATTTCAGAGATTTTTTTTTATACAAAAATTTTCTGTTTTCTATCCCCTCCCCAATCCCACACAAATGTCTAATGAATTTTACAACAGTGTAAGTGTGTGACGTATGGACCCCTATGGAGAATGGAAGAGCCAGTCTGGGGAGAGAATGCAAAATAGTGGAAAAGAAAAGGGATAAAGAGGGTCTAATTAAAATGAGGGGAAAAAGAGAATAGAATAGATAACTGAAGGCATCCCAAGGCTGTTTTGGGAGTAGGGATTGTACAATTCCAGAGGATGGGGGTAAGTACACAGCACAACCACCAAAAGAATCAAAGTTGCAAATAAAATAAACAGGAAATAAAACAAGCAAAAAAAAAAAAAAAACAGCACTAGAAGAACAGACTGCACCCTTGTCCATCCCAAATCCATTAATTATTCACATTCAAATCTGGGAAGGTAGCTATCTCCTGTGAGGTGAGAGATGAATTGCCAGCTCCCCAGTAAGTAAACGCTGCCTTTGTACTGCTGTTTTAAACTTGTTAATCGAATTCTACATCAGCAGTGCTGGAAAAATGTATATTTGGGGTAAAGTCACTCTGAAATATTCTTACTGATACGTGGGGGGAATACGTATCCCAATTCAAGCATGATATTCTTGCAATTCCTTTTCTGGACCCAAAGAACAGCATCAGGAGGAATAGGTATTCTTCCAATTAATGGGACAGTATGCTTTATGGACCAGTCTCACCAGCACTCAGATTTAGACATTTCTGAGGAAGAATCAAGGAGCTTTTACCAGATCTCCTTATAACTTTAAAGTAGCAATGCGGCATCATCCTTTTCTATTGAAAATTGTGGAGAGCAATGGGTAATATTTCTTTGGGTTCTGACAATTAAGTGTAAACCCTCAGGAAAACAATACAATAATCAGGAATCAAATTTTAAAAATCTAGATCTTAAGATGCATTCATTTAAAATGTTCGTGGGGGAGTGTGAGGTACAAACTGTTGGGTATAAGATAGGCTCAAGGATGTATTGTACAACAGTTTGCAATGACTGTAAATGGAAAGTAACCTTTAAAAATTATATAAAAAATAAAAACTAAACAATAAAATACGAAAGAGCCAAAAAACCCAAAATAAATAAATAAAATTTTTTTACAATTGTATAAGAACCAAGAAGTATAAAATTCTCACTTTGACCCAATCAAAAAATGAGGTTAATAAATTCTTCCTTCTCTCTCTAGCCCCCTCCACTCCATTTCCCAGCTAAAATTTTCATCCGTATCCCTGACTTATCATCTAGTTCTAATACTTCTTAAAAAAAACAACAAAACCGAGAATTAACAGTTAAAAGAGGCAAGTTCCAAGGTTGGCATATTTTAGTCATACCAAGAAATAATATTCTTTCACATAAGTAATACGCCATGTCTTTCTGACGCATATATCCTATAGGGGTCTCTAATCGGAACATTTAATTTATAGAAAACAGATGGCTGTAGCTTTCCTACCAGCTTCTGTTTGTTATGATCAATCTGAAGCCAGAGATATTTCCCTTAGCAAGCCTAAAAATCTAGAGAGAGGATGTAGAAAGAGAAAGACTTAGCTATAGGAATAAATCCTGAGACGTTATCATTCGCTGGTCTAAAAAGTCTGGTCTGTAGCCTCAGAAAGATTATCAGTTGTTTGCCCCAAATGACATAAATCAAGTGTGAAAGTGGGTTTTGTACATGTCTCAATAGACTCCACATTCCAACTGATCCTCCCATTTCTGTGCCGGCTGCTGATTGTAAATCATCAGCTCTCCATGTATCTAGGCTTTGTGGATGAACTAACAGGCAGCTCTGGCTCTCTCTGGGGCTATAACATTCTGCCATAAGGAGTTGGCAGTGTGACCACAGTCAAAGAAAAATCAGGACAAAATGATTCACACAGAGGAGATGATATACACCTCCACAGTTCAAGTTGATGGCTAATTACAAGAGGTAAAAGATAAAAAATCAAAAATGTTATAATAATCCTAACAGTTGCAAGCATGTTTCACTTTCATGAAACACTTCCATATAATAAGATGATGAATAAAGCTTCAGAGTCAAACAGATCAGGGTTCGAAGCACCTTTCTGCCACATCTTATTAGCCGTACGTATAATTTGATGCATCACAAGTTACTAATTTCCCTGAGTCTCAGTTTTCTTATCCATAAAATGAAAACAAAATAAAAATTAAAAAAAAAAAACCAAAAAAACAAAAAAGAAGAGCCATGTGCTAATCTGACAGTTAACTGATGTGATTAATGTAACACCATTAGCACATATTAAGATTGAAATAAAATCGTGGCTATTTTTAGTTCTAGCTCCATAACAAAAATTGTGCACTATTCTTATGTCATTTTTTTACAGGAGAACCAACTGCAAGAGTAAGAGTTAGACTGAGGTTCAAGCAAAAGAACAATGCAGGAAAGTACAGTGGAAAGAACACAGACTTTAGGAGCAGATCTGATTATCAACCCAGGCTCCACCACTTACTCAATTGTGAGCAGGTCAAATTGTCTCTTCGAATTCCTCTTGTGCAAACTGCCAATAAGGGCAACAACCGTGAAGGGTTATTAAGAAGAGTTTGCACCATGTGTGCAAAGCACACAAACATTATACCTGGCACACAGGATTTTTATGTGCAAAAAGTGTTATTGAACTGGAAAATTTATCTTTGGGGTTGAAAAACAAGGCAGTTCCTAACAATAATAATAATTATATCAGCTTACATTATTATTACACTTCATCATTGCAAGAATCATCTATCTCAAGCACTTTTTTAACTAGGCAGGGCAGGAATTACGCCCATTCTCAAGATGAGGAAAATGAAGCACTCTAACATTTTTGTAAAGCTGTGCTTGTGTGTGTGTGTGTGTGTGAGAGAGAGAGAGAGAAAGAGTTGCATTAATGGATAATTATATTTTAATGAAGTGGGAAAATCTCCAACAGTGACTGATGTTATTTAAAATGAAGAATGCTGAGAAGTGAAAAATGTTTTGAATCTTATGAGCCTTCATTGTCTCTGCTTTTCCACTTCCACATATTTATGATTGAATCACTATTGTTTGATGAGCCATTTCATCCTAAGTGGCACTATTGAAGAGATTAATGAGTCAGGAGACCTGGTGAGTTAAATTAATGTTTTTAAAGTTAAAATTTATCCAGATTAATAATAATTGAGCCCACAAAATATGCCCGGGCAACACCACCAAGATTAATCCTATGCCACCATAAAAATAATTCACTTTGTATACTTGAATTAGTCATGAAAAGGTCTGTCTCTGAACACCAACTACAATTGTTTAGAACTGCAATTATTGCTCAGAAATACAAGTTTAAAGATTCAAACATAATGGAATGCTAGATAAAAAGCACACAACTTATTAGGAGTCAGAATGAAAATGTATGTACTGAATGAATAAAAACTCATATTTGAGGCAATAACAAATTCTTAAAACATTCAAGCCTTTTAATTTACTGTTTTGGAGACTAGGTAATTGGGCAAATCCTATTTAAACTTTGTCCAATCATTGCAGGAGTAAGAATTTCAATGTGTACAGTAATTCTGGAGAGCATATTTCCTTCATTTAGACTTGGTCTTGCTTTATGACTATATCAGCATCATTGACCACATGCTGCTCTTAAAAATATCCAAACCCAGTACTTTCAAGGTCTTTTTATTTCAAGGTGGAAAAGAATCAGCTCATTAAGAAAAACTTCTACTATCTCCCTAAGCATCTCTCTTTCTCGATTCTCTCACTTTAATTAATTTTGTCATCACTCCACCACCTCTGCCCCCAAATGTGTACTGTCTCCCCTTTATTTTATAATCTTGACCAGTCATGTCCATTAAGGTAGACAGACATGGATTTTGAAATGTATTAAGGAGGGGGCAAAAAGAAATAAATATATAAAAATTATCAAAACATCTTGCGCTTATGCTTGGATTACCAACTTCAGAGTTTATGGCCGCCTCAACAGAGGAATTTTCTCTTGGACATCTTTACACCTTCTTATAGCAAAAACAAAACATGAGTCAGAACCCCACTTGCATCCATTTTATGGTCTTGTTTCCAAATCCCATAGCCTATCCCATAAGTTATATTTGGGGAATACTCTAGGTGACTAGTTCTGGGAATATTCTTGTCTTCTAGTTGTCAATCGTGGTTTACCAACAGGAGACAATCCTAGCCGCAGAGCAATTTTATACTAAATGATGCTGTAGAGTAGACGAATACACAGAGCAAATAGGAGAATCCAAGACAAGATTTACCTGTTTGGCATAAGACATTGTTACTCTCATAACACCATAGCCAAGGAAAGAGTTCCAAAATCAATTAAATACTCATTGCTTTCTTAGAGAGGCATCATGCCAAGAATTAATTCGAGTAATTCATTAACCTAACTAGCCAGCAATATGTGTGGGTGTGAGTGTGGGTATGTATGTGTGTCCAGAACAAAACTTTAACTTTCTTTCCCCAATTATTCTCATTTCATTTATATAATAGCTGGAGTAGAAATGCAGTAAGAAAACTTACTAATAGAAACTTAGATTTTATGTGAAAAGAATAAAGGAGAGAATAGGTAGAGGGGTTATTCTGAGATAAGGGAAGGAGGTCTGGAGTCAGAAGACCCCTGTTTGAGCTCTGTTTCCGCCATTTATTATGTGCTTGTTTATATACGACACCATTTATTTTGAAAGTTCAAAGGTGATAGTTCTAGTTTGAATCAATGCCCATCAACCAGATGCTCTCTTTTAGAAGTGGTGAAGGAGTGAAGATTTTGAAGTTACAGATAATCTGCATTTAGAAACTATACATCCGTGCACAACTCACTTAACCTTCTGAGCCTCAGTTACTTCATCTACTAAGCAGGAAAATGCAACACATCACTTCAGAGTGTTACAAAGAATAAGATGAGATTAGGTACATACAATTATTTTCAAGGAATGAAAGATCAATAAATATCCACTGCTTTTCTTTTTTCATTTCTCAGTGCAACACATTAGTATATTTAGATGATCTTGTCTTCATTAAGAACTGTTATCACAAAAACTGATATCAATTAAATTGGAAAAATGAGGAAAAGTGTCTGTGTTTCTTTTGTATTTCCCAGATGGCTGAACACAATGCTAAACACATACCAGATGCATTTAGGGGAAAGTGTACCTGTCTGGGGGACAAAAATCTGACTTTGTATTTAAGTCCTGCTACTACTGGCCTCAGTCACCTTTGATAAATTACTTACCCTCTCTGCACGTGTGTGGAGTGAGGGGGTTAGCATGCATGATCTCTAAGGTTTCTTCCAGCAATATTCTCTCATTATCTAATATCTATTTGCTCACTGATAGATTATCCTCATTCTTTGTTCTAAGGATTGATACTGTTGTTGCTTTTTAATGTACTGATAGACCACTAAAGAAGGAAGTTACATAAACATACCAACACATGTTGATTACAAAAGCATCCACACACAAACAATTTAACTAAATACCAAACAAAACTGAGTAGGAGTTGTTTGGTGGCCATTAGTGGTGATTTTATTCGTGTAATCTACAATGGAGCTGAAATTGACAAATAGTTGTAATCTGTTATTCCATAATAGAACACATGAAACAATTCTTTACAAGCCTGAGAAACCAGACATATTTACAGCAGACATAGTTCTTAGATGTTGTAATAAAATTATATAATACGCTGAGAGGAAATATACACACAGGCAGTCCAGAGAAGGTCCATAGTTGATTTATATGTCTTCTGCCAGTATTAGAGATATAGTGCTTTCCAAACAGTAAAAATTTTTATCTAAAATGATAATAATATCAAATTTCAATAATAAAATCTCCAAGCAAAAGTGTACATGTTCCATAACAAGTGGTAAAACTCCTAATTGGTAGGTTTATCTAATTATCAACTTGAAGTAAGCAGATTTCCAAAATGTTGACAAAATAAAATTCAATAATAATTATTTTTAGTTTTGATTTTTTGCAGGACACTAATATTATCCCTAATTTAAAATGCAAGATCAATTAAAATAGACTGGAGACAAGAGGAATTTGATGCAAGGTTGGTGAGGTAAATGACATTTTTCTAGACCTACTCTATGTGAATCATCATTCTGTGTAATTTTACATACTTCATATTAAATCATTACAAACTATGAAGAAGGTAAGAGTGTCTTTGTAGTATATATGAGGAAACAGACCCCCATAAATATCAAGTGACTTGTGCTGATCACAGATCCAGTGAAAGTAAGCTGGCATAGAAACTCATACTTATCTTGCTCTAGACCACAGTTGGTGCTTCTTTTTTGCATTACATTTAACTACATAGAAGTGCACCATTCAGACCTCGACACGAGAAAACTGCCTCCAGTTGTGGCACCTGCAGATCAGCTGCAGGGTTCACATTGACCTCGTCCTCCCAGGGCTGCTCCAAGCCGATGACTGAGCAAACTGAGGCTATCTAAGGCAAACCCAACTTGCACCTTCTGAAATGGGCCATCTTTGCTCCAGGCCTCCCTGTCTGTCTGGCTCAGACTTTCTCAGTATGACATTCCATCTGAGGCTTGGCTCTTCATACTCCTTCCCTTGCTCTTTTCTTGAACGTCAGACTCACTTTGTGGTCTTGAAGGCTCTTTCCACCCACTGTTTCTTCTCCCCTTTATCATTCATAGACATTTCTACCAATAAATATCTTGCATATCAAATTGCCTTTTGTTCTCAGCTTTTTAGAGGACCCAAACTGACACTCCTGGTACAGAGAGTGGTCTGAGAAAGCAGGTAGTATAATGAGATTTTCAGACCCTATCACTCCCAACCCATCTGGCAGGAAGGGCTTCATATATTGCGGAATATGGGTCAAGGAGAGTCCCTGGCCCAAGTCTTGGACCCATTGCTGAAGATTGCTTTGGTGGTAACCTGGATAACAGCCTGGTAGAGGGAGATGCTCTTGCCTGTGAGATTACTCAGGCACTAGAAAAGTGTGGGAGCAAAAATACCTAAAAGGATGGCAGAGTGGGCTGATTACTATTAAACTGTATTGACATTGGATAGAGGAAGAATGAAAAACTGGGGGTGGTTAAGAAATAGTTAAAGGGCTAAATGTGAGGGCAAGAGGGCCTCTTTGGCAGCATAGAAAGAGGTCCTTATTTCTCGCAGTGGAATAGCAGGCACAGCTGATAGCAAATACAAGAGTTCATAGTTGGAAGCAGAGAGCTCCCAAGACAAATAAACACTCAGACCCAGTAGATTTGTTATGCTGATTTGGGAAACTGAAATATGGAACAAGGACATCTGGAGAGGAATCTCTTAAGAAATTTGGCTTTGCAGAGTCCCTTGAACCATCTGAGTTTGAAGACATGGCCCACCCCCTCAATTAGGATGTACCCTAATGCTTCCCCTGTTCAGAAAGATGTTTCAGAGCCCTCTTCTTCTTAAGGCAATAAGTCCTGCTCTCAGGAATTGCTGCTGCTTCATCTCCCATTTGCCAGGCCAATAACTAGGGTTACATTTCAATGTAAATTGGCTGGGGATTTGCTGGGCCTGATAACCAAGGAAAGAGATTGCACTCTAAAGAGGTTCTAGGAATTAGCTAATATACACCAGCAAGAGCCAGAGGAGAATCCCTGGCATTGGATTTTGAGGGTGATTGATCAAGTGAGGCCAGAAGGTATGACTGAATTTGTAGACTTGTCCTTAGGACATAGGATTTAATGCTCTGGCAAGGACCATGGGTAATGGACAAATTCACTGGTAAGGTGGTCCTTAGAAGCCTGGAAAAAAGAAAACCAAACAAAAACAAATGGCCAATGCTCAGTGAAGTGTGAGTGTCTGTAAGACAGAAAAGGAATAAATGAAAAAGACTGTTCTTGTAGGCATGCTGGAATGGGTATATTAAGTGAGTCTATAATACCCACCAGAGGATTCTCTTCTCCTATGGGAAGGCCTAGAAGACACATAATTCAGCCTGGCCATTATGAATGCACTGGTGAGAGGGACACACAAATCATTAAGAAGTTCAATGTTGGCTCTCCTCCACAGGTCAAGGTTCATGGTGGAAGAGGTGGACAGAGGGCTGGGCCTGTTAATAGCCAAGGGAGCAATGGGGGTTGCACCAAATGCCAAGTATATCAATCCAAATTATATGCTCTTAGATCTGGGAAATAACAACAGAATGATTCCATGGCCCCATTTACTATCACTCCTGATGACCTACTGGAGACCTTTGTGCTTTGTCCTTCCCATCCTCTCAGTGTTGGGCTCTTTTGGGTTAGAGTTATGGCCCCTGAAGGGGGAATGTTCTTTCCATGGGCCGAAGCAAGTGCCCATTAAACTACAAGCTTCTGCGAAGGCACTTGGATTTATTCTGTAGACAAGAAGACAAGTCACCACTTTGACTGGCAGGGGTAGTTGGTCCTGGTTGGCAAGAGGAAGTAGGGCTGCTGATCTACAGTGCAGGCATGGAGGAGGAATACGTGTGGAACCCAAGTGGACCACTGGGTGCCTCTGGTTCTCGCCCAACGTTAATGATGAATGGACCCATGCAACAAATAAAGTCTGAAACACGCATACGTTCTAGGAGCTTAGAACACTCAGGGATAAGGGTTTGGGTCACACCATCAGATAAGCCACCAAGACCTGCTGAAGTGATAGCTGAGAATGAAGAAGGTTTAGAATGGACAGTGTAGGGGGGAAATAATAAATCATGGCTGCCCTGAAACTGTGACTGCAGTGAACTGTAGTTGATTCCACTCTCTCCCTTCTTTAAAGTTTCTTTTCAGTAGGAGAAGCCCACAGCAACCACAGAAGAGTTGCTCCCCTAAAGTGGATGGAGAAGTGAGTAGACTATGGCTGCCTTGGGAGTGTGCCTTTCATGAAAAAACTGCTGTGAGTCATCAGCATTGAATTGACAGCCTCCTGGGCCACAATTTCCAGATCCACAGCAGATGTCAAGAGAAAAGTCACACCCTTACAAGGCTGCTCTCACTCAATGACTGAACTTGAAGAGGGCACTAGAGCTTGGTCAGTCCTGCCCGGCATGATTCTCATTAATGGGAAGTATTTCTCTGGGGGCTACCCAATGGCCTGGCTGAGATGTTCTCACAGGGCTATGGCAGTTGGGGCGCTTCCTACCCAAACCCCCTTCTTCCGCTCACTCCTTCCACAGATGCCAGATCCAATTTGTGGTATGAAGGCTCTCCTGCATCTTTCTGCTTCCTCTCCCCATTCTCCTTCAGAGGTGTTTCCCTCTGATAAATTCCTTATAAATCTGATTCTTTCTTGACATCCAATTCTTGGATTTCCCAAACAGTTAAAAACCACCTTAAGGAGCAAAACATTTCTCAAGTCCCATAAAAATCTGGTTTGTATAAAATGTTCTTGTTTTTCAGTTAAACTTTTTGACCACAGAGGAAAAAGTAAAGACAATCTCTATACGTTAGAGTCTAGTTATTCAGAAAACCCTTAATATTTTAGACATACCCAATGAAACTTCAAATATATCCTCAAATTCATTTCATAGAAACTGTTATAGAGTCTAGATTTATTCTACTAAAATTCATATTTCCATTAAAATTATCTGTTTCTTCTGTATATATTTCTCTTCATAAATTAGCTGTCTTTTCATCTTTCCCTAAGGTTTTTTTCCTTTCAATTCTGCCATATATTTCCCTCCAATTTTTTTTTTGTTGTTGTTGTTGTTGTTTTTGCCACTTCACTGGAAAAGCTGGGGAAGTGAAATTAAGCAGAACAAAGCCACATTTGAGGTCTGCATGCTGGATATTCAACTGGATTTGCTCATTATTTAATTATTTTGCACATCACCCTTATAGATCACTTAATTCATATTAGCGTTTCATCAAAACTGCAAGGACTTTTAGGGTTGCTCTGAAAGAATCAAAACTTTTCAGTGTTCATACCTTAAATACTAAGTTTCTGCTGCATGTATCAGATTAAAACAGAAAGCAAATAAAATCTCTATAATGATGAGGTAGACGATGTCACATAATCTTTACATTTGGATAACAACAGAGAGTGATGCAAACTACAACAAATTATAGACTCATTACTAGAAGTTAGATAGATTTAGGACTACAAAAGATTCTTTAACTTTCAACAAGTCCTATATTCAAATATGTTGATTATGGAGGTACGTTCTTTGTGCAATCATGGGACTTTCCAAGGAAAGTATGGGTCTACTTCTTGGTGTATCTTGTTTTCTTTCTTTCATTGCTAATGAACGCAAACAGCAGCATCAATTTGTTTTTTCCTAAGGAAGGTACAGGATAAGCTAGCATTATTGTTGAAAGCATTTTTATTATGTTTTTAAATTTATTTTACTGAAGTTTGGCTGACTTACAATATTGTGTTATTTTTGGCTCTACAGCAAAGTGATTCCATTATATATATATATACACACACACACACACAAACACACACATATATTATATATATACATATATGTATATATATTCCTTTTATATATATATATATATATATTCTTCTTCATATTCTTTTTCATTGTGGCTTATCACAGGATACTGAATATCCCTATGCTGTACAGTAAGACCTTGTTGTTTTCCCATTCTATATGTAATAGTTGCATCTGAAAGCATTTTTAAATGTTGGAATTAAGCTTAGCCATAGTTTGCATAAAAGCCTCAGAAGCGTGGAACACCTCATGCAAAGGAACCTAATTTCTTTAAATAAAGAAGAAATCAGAATAGAAGCATAAATTACAATGTGTCAGGCAGTGCTGTATCTATAATTAGCCCAGGTATTAAATGTCTTTCTTAAGATAAAAATACACAGATTCTTAAGTCATTTAAACTAACCATCTGTTTGCTTAGTACTTATTATAGTTCTCCAGATTTTGTACAATTATTGGTGTTAGTATTACCTTTCAGAAGATTATATTACTTTTGACTACAAGCTAGAAAATAACTAATTTAAGAAGCATCTATCTAGTGTGTATTATGTGCAATAAATTGTCTGGTGGGACTTCCCTGGTGGTACAGTGGTTAAGAATCTGCATGCCAATGCAGGGGACACGGGTTCAATCCCTGGTCCAGGAAGATACCACATGCCACAGAGCAACTAAGCCCATGCACCACAAATACTGAGCTCACGCGCCACAGCTACTGAAGCCCATGTACCCTAGAGCCCTCATGCTGCAACTACTGAGCCCACGTGCCGCAACTACTGAAGCCCGCGTGCCTAGAGCCCGTGCTCTGCAACAAGAGAAGCCACCGCAATGAGAAGCCCGCGCACCGCAACAAAGAGTAGCCCCCGCTCGCTGCAACTAGAGAAAGTCCGCATGTAGCAACGAAGACCCAATGCAGTCAAAATAAATAAATAATTAAAAAAATAAATTGTCTAGGAATAATATAATAAAAATGAGGTTGATTTTGTCCTAATTTTGAAGTCCTTAAAGCTTTGCCTCTAGGATAGCAAAGATGTCAAAGTTTTAGAATGATGTAAGAATGGCCAACTGTCCTTGCTGGCTTTGTAAAGACTTGGAAATCTTTTTTTGTTGCTGTTGTTAATGATGTAAGATAATTTCTAAATGGATTTGGGAAAAAAGAGAGGAAAAGAAGTAGAGAAGAAAAGCAAGGCAAGCTTATTGAATGTCTACTACATACCAGGCATTGAACTGTGTGTTTTCACAAATGTCATCTCCTTTAATCCTTCCAGCAGCAGCTTGATGTAATTATAATTGCTCCATTTTATAGCTGTGGACACTTGGATTTAGCAAGGTTAAGTGATTTGGGCAAAGGGCTGATAAGTGGCCCAAATGGGATTCAGATGTTTCAGATATTGATGTCTATTCTTTTTACATAAACCGAGATAAGCTACATGACTTCTTATAATGCTCTCTAGTCCCAGGATTCTATAATGAAGTTTGACATACAGTTACTGGTCTAGAAAAATGATGTACATCATTTAACAGCAGTAAGAACACTGGGTTAATGCTCTTTCTGGTGAGAGTCAGTTAAGACATACGATTTGTCCTGTGCTGTAGCTCTACCAGGCTACTACTCTGCCATGTGGTAGTCACTCTGAAATGTCATTTGAATGAATGAGTCCCAGAACTTCGATTCCTCTGTGCCTTTATATATGCCAGTACCCCTTCTCTTACGTTTATTTTCTTGTGAAATCCCCCTTTACATTAAGGTTACAGTCTTCAAAGTCCAATTCAACTACTATTTCTTCAAGGAAGACATTTGAAAGTCCCTACACAGAATAATCCATTCCTCTCTTTTGGTTTACTGCTGTGCAAGGCGATTCTTGATGATTTCCAATGATCCCTGCTTCCTGATATGTTTGCTGTTGTGTAATCTCCTCCCCTTGCAAGTGTGCTGGACCCAGTGACTTGCTTCAAGTGAAGAGAATACAGCAGAAGTGGTGGGAGGTCATTTCTGAGATTAGGTTACAAAAATATTGTGCCTTCCATCTTGCTAGCCAACTCTCACTCTTTCTGTCAGACTGCTAACTCCGGGGGAAGCAAACTGCTATGTTATGAGTAGTCCTATGGAGAAAGCAACACAGGATGGAACTGATGTCTTCGATCATTGGCCCAAGAGGACCTGAGACCCTCAATTCTACGGCCCATAAGTCACAAACACGTGAGTAAACTTGGAAGTGGTTTCTCCCCAGTTAAGCCTTGATACAACTACAGCTCCAGCCAATGCCTTGATATCAGGCTTGTGAGAGCCCTTGAGCCAGAGGAGGCAGCTAAGCCATGCCTGGATTCCTGATTCACAGAAATTATGAGATAATAAATGTTTGCATTTGTGAGCCACTAAATTTGGGGGTAACTTGTTCCATAGAAATAAATAACCAGTATAATCTTTATTTTAGCACTTACCATAATCTGACTTGCCTGATACTATTAGAGTGTTCCTTAAGATTTAAAGGATTTGACTCACATGGGCAGAAATCTTTTCTGGCCCACACTAACTATCCAGTATCTAGCACACAGCAAGGAGTAAGTGATACCATCCTTACCCAAGAATCACATGCCTAGAATACTGAAAATAGGAAATGTTTACTGAGTAAAAATAAATCAGATTAGTTACAACAGAGTTTGTTCAATATGATAATATTATATACAATGTGTGTATATAAATAATAGATTACATTTATACTTATATACAATATACACATATATAATATGCACATATTGTATATATGAATATACGTACATAAATATACACATGAATATGTGTATACATACACTATAGATACATATATTCATACATATCCATACACATATAATAGTACTAGCAAAGCATATACCAAAATAGTACAATATCTGAATGGTGTAATTACGCGTGTATTATTTTTTTCTTTGCAATTTTGTAGTTCTCAAATTTGGGGGTTGAATTCATACCACTTTTATACTGGGGAAAAAATCAATACTTGCAAATTAAGACTAGATGAGACCAGACTCAGCCTGGCAGCAAGGGCTAGAGTTCTGTGGATGGAAGACATTACCACGCCCAACTCAAAGCCTGTCTGACACGAAAGACTGTCACTGTGCTGGGTGGGCGGCCCAAGGACTGCCGGGCAGAGGGACGCAGCTGCTGCTGCCTGTCACACAAGACACCCTAACAACAGGCTACTTGTACTTTTAGTACATGTAATTTGGGTTTATGTGTCCCTCTACCCTGAAGGATTTCTTCCCCCATATCTCTATAACTGTAATGCTACCAAGAATTAAGGAGTGAATAAACTCCCTAACATGTATGTCTGTTTTGGGGGAAATTCAACATTCATTCAGGATACAGAGGTGCCTCTAATTCAATCACAGTGGCTCAGTATACGTTATATATTTATTTTCTTCCCCACCTTATCTCTCTGGAATCTGATCCTTTTTCTTTATAACACGTGCTCTAAAGACACTTTTCCTCTTATCTTCTAAGATCCCAAATATTTAAGTGGATTCCTTGAGGTATCAACAGCCATTGCAAATCCTGAATATTCTAGAAAAGGGTAGCATGCAATCAAATCTCTGATTTATTAAATAAAAGAAAAAAGGACACAATACATAAATAAGGAATAAATTCAATAAGTTTTTAGAAAGACAAGAAAGATCTTTTAATATGCTACCATACACTGTTCTATAGAATTTTATGTTATTTGATGCCTTTTTCACTGATGGAAAACTATATATGTTGGAACTATTATTATAAATTCTGATGTCTAGTATGCAAATAGTTTCCTCGTTTGTACCTAAAGAGCCTCGTGAATATATAACTAGATTAGAATAAAATTGCATTCATGGTAGTAATACAGGTCATTTAATTACGGCTTCTGTAGATAGCATATACAAGATCTCTTCTGGATTGTTAGGGCTGAACTTCCTTCCATGGACATAGCCATTCATTTAATGGATATTCTGGGAATGACAACCATGTGCAGAGTACTACTCTAAAACCCTGGAGACCCCTCAGTGAACAAGATAAAACTCCTCCCAACATGGGGCTCACATTCTGATGAGAGAAGACAGACAGCAATCAAGTCAAAAATATTACATGAGCTAGAAACAGATGTTTTGTAGAAACAAAATAGGGAATCAAGGTAAAAAGGACTCAGCAATGGGCTGTACATTAGCTGGGTGAGTTGGAGAAGGTCTCTTTGCAAAGATGTGGAGCTGAGACCTGTTTGGTGTGGAGGAACCAATGATGCCAAAATCTCAGACAAGGTATCCAAGGCAGACAAACCAGCATGTGCAACAACCCTATTTAAGGAATGACTTTGGGGTATCTGAAGGGTTGAAAGAAGGCTCTTGTATTTGAACTTAGTGGAGAGGTAACAAGTTGCAGACAATGAGGGTGGTCACGGCAGGGGGGTGGGGTGTGGCACGATTGTTTATATAGATGACTGTAGAGGCCATGATAAGATGCTTGGATGTTGTCTTAATAGCAGGAGGGATTCATCAGGGAGAGTATCAAAGAAAAGAATATCATAGTCTTACTTAGGCTTTAGGAAGGTATCTCAGCTGTTATACAGAAAAAAGGACTATAGGAGGATGAGAATGGAGATAAGGCATCCAGTTAGGAAAGTGTTATGCATTAATTACAAAATGTTTGTATTACATTGAATTACATACGCTTGAATTACGAGTAAAAACTAAAATGCATACTGATATTCATTGCCCGCAAATGTTCACATGATATTTTTAGTTATATTTTCTTTGTTCATATTTTGACTTTCACTGTTGACCAATAGTATTTACAGAGAATGTTCATATATCCTCAAAGACCAGAATTCCCCAGGAGAGGAGTGTAAAAAATGAAGCACTTAATTCCCACCAATATATATCGGAACACGCTGAGGACAGACAAGTCAGCTGACTTAGTCAGGGGCACTTTCTAGAACCAGTTACAATGAGCGACTGGGACTGGAACACAGGGCTCCTGACTCCCAGCCTAATGATCCCTCCAAATACTGTCCTGTTTTATCTATAATTAGAAATAGCTCAGAGGCTCTTTCTGAATAAAACAATATCTGATCCCAACCTTTCCATTATATTATGTTTCCATCTGTTCTTCTTGACAATTATAGATCTTGAAATATTTCTTGTGGCTTAGAACATCTTTCCAGAATTCGGGTTTCAGGTTTCTTTGGCAACTTTTTCTCCTGATGAAGTGAGAGCTGGACAAATTCAGAAGCCCAATTTTAAGAATAAAAGGGGAGTCTCACAGGTTTCCAAATCACTTGGCAAACAGAACCTTTCTCTTCAGCAGTGGTACATCTGTGCTCTTCGGATAGATGAATTTTCCCTGGATACCACTAACTACTTCACCAAAAAGTGGGCTTTCCTGAAATTCCACTCCCTGGAACCCAACTCCCTTCTAAAGAAATATCACCACACCATCTCTTTGATCCTCTTTTAATCTCTACCATTCCACACCCTCTCCTTAACAAAGGGTTTCCTACATTATAGGAAGTAGCTACCTGATTTAACACAAGGCAGGCACAAGCAACAGCAGTGAAGTTCCTATGGGAAATATAAATATTTTTCCAAAGGTCTTAATCGAGGTGTGCCAGAATTAATCCCTCCTCATACAGGTGAACATTCTCTGAGAGAAAGAGTAACAGCAGATGATACCTCAGCATGTCAGCAAGTATCACAGGCATTTAAGGAAGAGTTTTGCTATTTCCCAGAAGGTGGAAAGGGCTCATACATGAGTATATGCGTTTAGAAATCCAAGAAGATGGCTGGACCAAAAATATCTACAGAAAAACAGTGGAATTCAATTACAGGCTGGAGTTTAGTGCTTAATACAACATCTTGGGGGAAGACTGGAAAGGGCAGAACAGACCCAGGTTATAATATGAGGGCCCATTTATCAGAATAGACGGTATAGTCTTGGTTTGGGGAATGAGACAAAAGCCCTGCTACATAAATAGGGATGTTGATCTAAAATGTTGACACTAGATCCCTTCCAAACAGAGTCAGGATTGGTCCTAGAATTGGGACCAGAATGCTTGAGATGGGAATGATACAGTGTAGGAAAATCTGAGAGGTCTTCTCGTTAACATAAGAGCTGATCAGCTTTCAAAAAGACACTCTAGTTGCAAATAATAGTTGCTGTTATAGTAAAAGTATGAAATTAGAACACTCCCTAACACCATACACAAAAATAAACTCAAAATGGATTAAAGACCTAAATGTAAGGCCAGACACTATCAAACTCTTAGAGGAAAACATAGGCAGAACACTCTATGACATAAATCACAGCAAGAACCTTTTTGACCCAGCTCCAAGAGAAATGGAAATAAAAACAAAAATAAACAAATGGGACCTAATGAAACTTAAAAGCTTTTGCACAGCAAAGGAAACCATAAACAAGACCAAAAGACAACCCTCAGAATGGGAGAAAATATTTGCAAATGATTAACTGACAAAGGATTAATCTCTAAGATTTACAAGCAGCTCATGCAGCTCAATAACAAAAAAACAAACAACCCAATCCAAAAATGGGCAGAAGACCTAAATAGACATTTCTACAAAGAAGATAAACAGATTGCCAACAAACACATGAAAGAATGCTCAACATCATTAATCATTAGAGAAATGCAAATCAAAACTACCATGAGATATCATCTCTCGCTGGTCAGAATGGCCATCATCAAAAAAATCTAGAAACAATAAATGCTGGAGAGGGTGTGGAGAGAAGGGAACACTCTTGCACTGTTGGTGGGAATGTAAATTGATACAGCCACTATGGAGAACAGTATGGAGGTGCCTTAAAAAACTAAAAATAGAACTACCATACGACCCAGCAATCCCACTACTGGGCATATACCCTGAGAAAACCATAATTCAAAAAGAGTCATGTACCAAAATGTTCATTGCAGCTCTATTTACAATAGCCAGGACATGGAAGCAACCTAAGTGTCCATCGACAGATGAATGGATAAAGAAGATGTGGCACATATATACAATGGAATATTACTCAGCCATAAAAAGAAACGAAATTGAGTTATTTGTAGTGAGGTGGATGGACTTAGAGTCTGTCATACAGAGTGAGGTAAGTCAGAAAGAGAAAAACAAATACCGTATGCTAACACATATATATGGAATCTAAGAAAAAAAAAAAAAAAAGGTCATGAAGAATCTAGAGGTAAGACGGGAATAAAGACACAGACCTACTAGAGCATGGACTTGAGGATATGGGGAGAGGGAAGGGTAAGCTGGGACAAAGTGAGAGAGTGGCACGGACATATATATACTACCAAACGTAAAATAGATAGCTAGTGGGAAGCAGCAGCATAGCACAGGGAGATCAGCTCGGTGCTTTGTGACCACCTAGAGAGGTGGGATAGGGAGGGTGGGAGGGAGGTAGATGCAAGAGGGAAGAGATATGGGAACATATGTATATGTATAACTGATTCACTTTGGTATAAAGCAGAAACTAACACAACATTGTAAAGCAATTATACTCCAATAAAGATGTAAAAAAAAAAAAAAAAGTTGCCGTTATAATAGCATTTTACATTCAACAAGTGAGGTGACTACTGAAAATAAAATGGTTATAAATCTTTTTGCAAATGGATAACAGCCCTCATTGCAGTCTATCCACATTCATTTGTTCTTCTACAAAATATGTTCACTAAAATCCAGTCTGAAAATAGGGAATATTTATTAGATTTGAATTTATTTGTTAGATTAGTTAAGGTAAAATAAAATAATAGTCTCAAAGGTGACTATTCGAGCCTTAAGCCTTGGGACTGAGGATTCAGAAGACTAGCACTCCACTAATTTTTAGCTCTAAGCTGAGCAAGTCACTTAACTATATCCAGGTTTTATTTCTTCATCTTTAAGATGTTAAAGAGAATGATGAGATTTCCAGAGTTCTTCGTGCAGTGATATTTTATATAACTATGGACTTACAAAGACAAAATCCACAGGTGTTTTCTAGATCATGAGGATTTTCTTTAATGTTCTCTATCTTTTAAAAAATGCTTTAGCTTTATTTGTTCCACCATTATAGACCCTCTGACCATAGGATAGTAACTGCTATTCTCTACACCTTCTAGAAATAATCATGCCTCCATGACTTTGCATATGCTCTTCTCTTGGCCTAACAAGTCTGTCCTCACTCCATCAGTCTTAGAAAATACGTGTTTCTTCTTTCAGACTCAGCTCCAGCATTGACTCCACAGGAGAACCTTTTCAGACATTTGTTCCACTCAGGGTTGAGTTCAATGCCCCTCTTCTGATTTCCCCACAAATCCTAAACCATCCAGATTATAGTAAATTCAGTAAATAACTGCTTTTGTTGTCCATTTACCTAACACACTAGGAGACTTAGCCCAGGCCATGACATATGGAAGGTTTGCAATAAATGGTTTGACAGAGGACAAATTGCTACACACTAGTTATGTTACTGGGGCAAGAGAGACACTCTTTAAGCTTCAGTTTTCTCCTTTGTATAATGGAACCGTACAGTCATCGGGGTGTTGCAAGAATTAACTGTGACAATGGACATGTATGTAAATTATTTGGTACAAAGTCAGTACATTATAAATGCTCAGTGAAGAGAGACTGCTGCTAATGGTTAGGTTTGCTAATGATCCTATCTGAATTTATGAGATTAGGCTACTGTGTTAATGTATCTCAGTGATTTACTAACATGGCAATGTGTACAGCCGCAAACTGAGAGTAACTGAGCGTGAGAAAATATGTGTGCGATATAAAACATAAAATATCTTTTCTGCACTTGAACTATGTTGAAAAAAAATTACTCTCTCCAGTGAAGTAAGTGTAGTTCAACTGATTCCACTGTATCTGTCTCAGATGACAATTCCCTCCATCTTTATCTATCCAAGAGGAGCTTTTTATTTACTTTCAATAAAGGAGATAGCCCGAAAGCAGACTAAATCTCTCTCTGACTGCAGTTGTTGGGAACTATTGGCAAGCCAGAGTAATGAAGTCGGGGTTTAAAACAGTATGAAATGGACCCTAAAACCTTGACATAAAAAGCAGGCATAACAGTCACTCACGTGTCATAAGTTTATTTGATTATCATGCTGCTCAGAGAGACAATGTTTCTGGATCCATCTAGAGGTGATATCAGGAAGCAATCTGACATGAGGGAACGCAGTGGTCAGGCCCTCCTGTGAGTGTCAGAGCCAGGGACAAGCGCACAAATGCAAACCCAAACACCATATGAGTGAGTATCTGAAAATTCTAAATCAAGCTAACCATCTGTGAAATAAAAAGTGTTCAAGCCTCCTATCTTGACAAATGCCCCTTCATACTAGTGTAGAAGGCCAGGTTCAAATTTAGGCTTCTTGGAAGTTTTGCAAATCAGGGCAGGAACCCGGGAAAAGGTGCAGGGAGGGTGGGGAGGAGCTGGGTCCAGCTGCCGGCTTCACCCTCCCCTTTCCCTTCACCCTGATCTCCTTCTCAGGCCACCAGGAAATGTGTGCACAGATGTTCAGATGCCCAGCTCGCTTACTCAAGTGCCTTCCACACCTTCCTCCCCAGGCTCCTGCAAACAGCTGCTCTCAGCCACATTTACAGGGAGGTGCACGTAGAGGGGTGAGCAGGCCTGCGCTTGCCCCAGAAGGGTGCATGTCATCCTCAAGGTTCCTTGGTACCTGGAGCATTGGCTAGAAAGGAAGCATGATCTCTGTGTGGGCACATCCTATTGGCTGCAAGGCTCCTCACGCCATGGGCTGGGGCCTGCTCAAAGGAGGACCAGAGAGTCTCCCTTGAAGGATGAGGCCAAGGCTGAAGCCCCTGCTGTCCATATTTCAGGGTAATATAGTCAGAGCTTTTCAGCACATGGCATGAAAGTAAGAAAGCAAACACAATACAGCTTAAGAAAATCTCAAGTTTCTAGCTCACCAGCGCAAGTGTAAGTAAGAGAGAAAGAGAAAGAACATGAAATAAACATTCGTCATAAGATGACCACCTGTCCAGGTTTTCCTGGGACTGAGGTATTTCTTGGGAACTGAAAATCTGAGTGCTAAAATTAGTAAAGTCCCAGGCAAACTGGGATGCATCCATCATTTTACTTTTACAATTGCAGGGCTCCAAAATTATCTTACTAGAAAATATTTTAGGCTGCAGAAAGGGCATGTAACTAGATATAAAAATATTGAATGTCTAGTCTGAAGTTTACTACTAATTAGCTGTGTGAATTTAAGCCTCTCAATTTGGGTTTCATCTATAAAATAAAGAAGTTGGTTCCCTGCAAGATTTAAGGTTGAATACTACATAAATGTGTTGACAGGACAGTTCTTATTTGGAAACCAGAATTTTTTTTCCATCAGTGGCACACAATAGCAATCATAAGGATGACACATTTCTAGGAATAAGAAAATATTTGTAAGCTATACCACTCTCACAAGCCCTAGATGGAAAAACCTTCACACAGCAGTGGGTTGGATAATGTAGATGGACACATTGCAAATGTGGCTGTGATCAAATAGAATTATATCACATACAAAATAGCTAACACTGAAGACAAATCACAGCTTCCCTGGCCACATTCTCATTTTCTTTTATTTTCTTCCAGTTTATTTTCCTGCTTCTGAAGGGTAAAGCAAATGACCACAGAAATCTGAACCTGGGAATGTGTCTGTTGTTTTAATTTCATAAAGGAAAAGTGTAAGTCAAGCCAAAGGTCTTTCATAGAGGGATGAAGGAGAATAAAACACCTGTATGGATTACCAACTGCTCTCCTGGACTGAGGCTTATTAACCGGTAAAGCTTTGAGCTTGAGGACAGCAGGTTTCAACACCTTACATTTTATTTCCAAATCATGGAACCAAGCTGACAGATGTGTCCAACATTCGAAGTTTGGAATCAGGATCTTCAGTCATTGTCTTACTCTTATGACTGAAATGTATGCTCCTACACCAGTTCTTTGTTCTAATTTTTGGTCTGGACCCTTAGCCTTGAGTATTGCACTTTCTTTGGTATGAAGTCTGTATCCCTTAATGACAGAGGCTTCAAGGGAGCTTAGGGATACTAACTAATTGATCCCAGGAAGGGGTATCATACCTCTCACCCGCATCCTCTGAATCTGCCAAAGGGAGCTTTTATGACAGCTCAACGTTCTGAAGAAGAAAGGTGCAAGGAATTTTAAAGTATAATAATTCTACACCACCACCCAATCCTTAGCCTGACTTACTCCTTCCCCTACTTTGGTAGAATTCTTGTTCCCTTTTTTGGTCTTCTTAATGCACTTAGCATATAACCTTAGTCAGGAAAATAATCACATTGTGTTATAATTATTTGTTCCCCTGTTAAACTCCTTTGTGAGAAGGAGACAAGATTTCCTAGAGTGGAAGTCATGCCTTTGTGGGTTTCACGCCTAGTTCTGTATTTGATATCTGGTAAGTGCTCATTAAATGTTTTTGAAATCAATCAATGAGTGAATAAGTAAATAACTATAATTGAGTCTTTGAGGCTATCATCATGGTACATTAACTCTGTTTTTAGAGGTTGGGGATTTCCCCACAAATGACTAATGCCAGATTAAATTCTATAAGGTAAACATGAGTGGATTTAGTTTTTTTAGCCTTAAAATGGTAAGATATTACAGAAGATCAGAGACAGATGAACACTGAGTGAGTCTGTATCACAGTGTGGCCTAGAGTATGCACTTCTGACACTGAGAGAGAGGGGTATTAAGACTTTTAGAATAAGGGCACTCCAAAGCTAACATTCGCAAACTAAAGCTAAGAGAGCCAACTCCTACCTGAACTAAAGGAAAAGAAAGGGCATGGAAAACCACGCTCTCTAGTCACCGTCCTACAGGAACCTCTGTACTGCCCCATAAAGGCACAGTGCAGATGGAGGGAAAGTGCTCTATTCTCAGACTGCTCATATAGGTTACACTATAAACAGAGAATTCGGAGAGGGAAACGGCCACTATTAGTAATTATGTCAATATAACAGGGATAAACCAGGACTTTCCCAGGCAAACCTGGACACACAGTTACCCTGTAATCTTCTACAGCTCTTCATTTTATACCAGTAGTTTGGTACCGGTACAGGGTGAGGAAGAAGAGAGGTAGTTTTGCCCCTTAGGGGACATTTGACTAGATTTAGAGACAGTTTAGGTTGTTGCAGCTGGGGAGTTATTTGATTTGTATTGATATCAAATAAGTAAAGACCAGAGATGTTGCTAAACATCCTACAATGTACAGCACAGCTCCTTAGAAAGAAAAAAAAAAAAAAGAACTTATAAGGCTCAAAATGGTAGTAGCACTACTTTTGAGAGACCCTGTTCTACAACTTCTAAAGCTCTCCAAAATGTTTAAACTGCATAATCATTTATTTCCTTCCTTCCTAGTTAAGGATTTGGCTTTCTGTAATTTGTATCTCTCAACCCATCTCTCTGTCCCACGTCTGAACTTGCTTCCCAAATATGGCTACCTGGTAAGCAGGTAAGATCTAAAACAGTGGGAAAACTTTACATACAGGTGGCAAAGTATTTTTGATCAGGAAATATACCTGAGCAATGGGAAGTCTTTTCAAATGTCAGTTGTATTCTAAAATTCTACATCTCCTTACTTTTATTAAACCCAATTTCAGGTATTTATTGCCCAAATATTGAAGATATTTTCATAAGGGATAATATTACAATAATAATTTTTCAGTCATAAGATGACTTACTTCTCATTTTTCTACCCAAATACCATACACACGCATGTGCGTGCGCTCACACACACACACACATCAATCTCTCCCCCCTCTCTCTTTCTCACTCATATACACACACAAACACACACACAAATACACATCAAAAGAATGAAAAAGATTAGAAATAAAATCCCATCTGTGGTGGAGAGATTAAGACACACCCCCACTGAAAAGACTTTCAACTCATATTTTTAAAGTGACGTTGAGAGATGGGAACAATTTATCAGTATGCATGGCAGCACAGATCCACACTTTCTATAGATATTTTACAAATACTACAAACTAATCAATAAACTCTACAAAGTGCAATTTTAATTAGAGCTGTTTTAATTAGAGATGTTTGTTTTGTTCATTGTGAATAACCGGCACCGGGAAGAAAACCACGATCATGGTTGGCACATGGCATGTATTTGTTAGTGTTGTTTTTCTTGTTTACTGCAGACCTATCGACAAAAAAAGTTCCTTATCAGAAATACCTAAAATAAATATGATAGTTTTGAAGTCATTGACTTGGTTAGACTAGAATGGATTAGATAATAGAAATACAGTAAATATTCTAGGCAAGCATTAAAGTTAGGTTTATGGAAATGTATAGAACTTAAATAACAACAACCCACAATGGTCTTTCTATATTTCTTCTTTTTTAACAGTTTTGATAAGATATAATAACATACAATAACATTCACCCATTGCAAGTGTAAAAATCTTATGATTTTTAGTAAATGTCTAGAGTTGTGCAATTATCACCACAATTCAATTTTAGAACATTTCCATCACTCCAAGATGTTGTCTGGTGCCTATTTCCAGTTAATCCCTGCTCACTCCTGTCAGCCATTGTCTATATTTATTATGTGTTTGGACAAGCTGACTCTCCAAGCCAACAAGGAGTGACCCTCCAAAGGAAAGAGTTCCCCCAAAGAATACAGTGTATATCACTGCCTTCTGTTCCTTTTGCTTTCTGCCCCAAGTTTATGTCAATCACAGTAACTCACCTGAGATTGGCAGAAATAGGGTTGAGGAGAGGATATAGAGATACTTGAAACCATGCCTGAGACTAAGGGAAAAGGAAGTGACGGGGCTGCTTTGCTCAAATGTGGTTTTCAGGTGTGAGAGAGTGTGTGTGTGTGTGTGTGTGTGTGTGTGTGTGTGTGTGTGTAGATGAAAGAATATGAGAAAAAAAGTGGTACTGGCTTAAGGGAAATGAACCCTAAGATTGAGAGGGCATGGAACATAGCAATGCTTGAGGAATTGATAATAAAGCATTCTTGACTTTAACCAATTTCTAAGACTTTTCAATTTTACTGTCTAAATATTTTTTTATCTATCAATTTTCCTCCATCTCCACTTCTACCTTCATCCAGGGAACCCAGGGAACTGATATGCCTAGTCAGAATTATTGTCACAGGCTCCTAAATCCAGTTGCCTGAACTCTCGGACAGCTCCTGGTCAATCAGCTCTTTGCATAGAAAATGAGTAATAATGAGTAATATTTTTATGACTCCTACTTGACAATGTCACTCTTCTCGAAGCAAGTCACTGTCTTCTGCTATCATCTCATTGCCTTAAGTGTGTTGATCTGGTCCCTACTGATGATTGTATCTTCATCCCTTGCATCTCTCCATCCTTATCTAATTCCTCTGTATTGACGTATTTTATTTTCTGACATATGAGTCGCAATTTGCTCTCCATATTTTATAACTTCTGAAAATCAGAGTGTTTACCATTGACTCTATAGTATTCCCCCCACCCAATCTGATATTGAATGGATAATGTACTGATAGTGTTTTAAAATTGAAAATGTAATACTTTCAATCTTCAAAATGTACCATGCTTTTTCCTATTCCCATTCTTTTCCAGCTGCTCTTCTCACTGCCTAAATACTTCCTGTAGCCCATTTCCACTGTTAACTCCTTTTCACTTTCCAGGATTCAGTCTAACTGTTTATTCCTTAAAGAGGTCTTTCTTGATGTGATCAAAGAGTGGGTGAGCAGACTTCGCACGTTTTATTCTGTTCACTTTTATCTATCCAGCTTCATTCCCGTACTGACTCAGCAACTGATCAAAATGCATAATTGAACAAAACTAAGAATAATTCAGTTAAGCACAGTCCAATTTACTAACTTGCAGAATTGTGAGCTAAACAAACGCTTATTATTTTAAGCCAGTTGGTTTGGTGCAATTTATTGGGCCGCAGAAGCTAACTGCTATAGCTCAAAGGTGAGAAGCACTACGTTATCTGGTAAGATTTCTTGTCCTGGGTGCTGGATTCAGCTGAACCCAGTGTCAACTGAAGCTTAATATCTTCCCACAAATAAAACACTGTGGCAGAAACTATTAGAACAGAGAATATACATATATATATATATATATATAAAATCCCATTATATATATATGTGTGTGTGTATATATATATATATATATATATATATATATATATATATATAAGCTTATATATAACCTTTAATAGTTATAAAAGGGTAAAATTCCATGTTTCAATCAAGGGGTATTTACTACTTTTAATATCTTAATGGAACATAATTATAATCCCAATAAAACTACACTTTATTATCAAGATCACAGAATGAATAAGTGAAAGCACTAAAACTAAAATAAGACTAAGAATAGTTCTCTTTGCACAATACCATGTGATTGGTCGTTCATGTCATCTTCTTAATTAATAGTACCATTGAAAACATGGAGCTTCCTCAGAAGCCTATTAGTTCCAAGCAAGGATACTCTCTCCTACAATGGACAACTCAAGAAAGGTCTCCTCTGAGAGAAAGACAAATACTGCATGCTATCACTTACAGGTGAAATCTTAAAAACCACACTCATAGAAACAGAGAGTAGAATGGTGATTACCAGGGGCTAGGTTGCAAACTTCCAGTTATAAGACAGGTTCTGGGGATCGAATGCATAGGTTGGTGATTATAATTAATGACACTGAAAGTTGCTAAGAGAGATCTTACATATGTTACTCATCACGTATAAGAAATGTTAATTATGTGATGTGATGGAGTTGTTACCTAATGCTATGGTAGTAACCATTTTGCAATATACATGTATCAGATCACCTTAAACTTACACAGTATTATACGGCAGTTATTCCTCAGCAAAACTGGGAGAAAAAAACAAAGGTCTGCTAAGGGTCAGCTCTTCTAAGGAGAAAAATATACTATTTTCTGGTTTCAGAGTTACGAGCATATAGGTGAATAGAAACTGTGTGCTCAATTTAATATTCTGACCTAAGTCGATCCTTTTTTTTCCTAAGGAAAAAATGAAATATGAATCATGTAAATGTTTAGATAATCTTAATTACCTAAATAATTATCTAAGTGTTCTTGGGGTCATGGCCAAACCTCAGAACAGCAGATTACAAAACTGAAGTAGAAATTTAGCAACATATCTGAGCTTGGAATAATCTCTTCTTTATTCAGGGATGAAATTACTAAAAGTTTCCTTTTTTTAATTAAGCAAGAAAACTCTAAGTGTAACCTAAATTTAGTACGACCACTTTCACATGCTACTTTCCCGTTTTTCTGAAAGATCAAGAAGGGGTGGGGAAAAAGAAACCATATAAAATCTTTACAACCCTCTGAATTTTACCAGCTGTCCTCTGAGAATGAAATATACACCTTCTTCTCCTGAATGTATGTCTGAAGTTTCCCATTCTCAAAATAAATCAGCCATAATCTTTATCGTCCCCATTTTGTAAGTATCCAAAACCAAAAATAAATAAATACTCCAACCTTCTTCATAGAATAACTCGGTGGCATGTTTCATTTTTACAGTGAAATGCAGACGTAGATTCCCCATTAAAAGGCAAATCTTCAATTTTCAAATCTTGAATAGCTCAGTACTTCAAAAAGAATTGCTGCTGATGAAATTTATGGCATTGATAAGAGTCCAATTCAAAAATCTTAACTTGGATAAACAGGATTTTCATTTGATGAGGAATTGGATAGATGGGCATTCACTTTAAACCCTTGCCTCTCAGTATCTAGTTCTGAAGTAGTTAAACAAGTTTTGATAGCTACTTTGGACTGGGTAATACTGCTTCTTTTTGTTAAATGAACTATTTCAGGTGTATTATTGCCACTCAAATATGAGCTTGTACTCCCAGATATTGAGCCAGTGAATAATTGCACAAGCAAGTAATATTGATATTTTTCTAAACTGTTTATCTCCTTCATGCATCAAGCCTGGTCTTTTTGTTTTCATTCCTTTGAATCCTTTCCCTTTTCTTCTTTCTAAAACCATTATCTCTGTGGCATAGCAAATGGGCTTTGGTAAGTCTAAACTGGCTAATTACACTAGCAGAAAATTGCCCCATTAAATGTCAATGTGTTCAACTATGGAAACTTCAGTGAAAACTATAACTCAGTGCAAATTCTGCAGCATATTATTTTCTATAAAATTGGAGTTTTCTTTTGTAAAGTTAATGATTAAATCACCTTTGGCGCATTGGACAATACTGTTTCATTAGAAATGCTTCTAATAATATTGGAGATTTTTTTTAAATGGACTTGTCTCCAAACACTAGCCATCAGCTGAGTTGACTCTATTTTAAACCTAGCTTATGTTATTAGCAGTGTTCGAGCTTATTCTTTTATTTGTGTTTGTTTTGTTCTGTTCTGTTTTTGTTTGTTTAACAGTAATTTATGTTAGTTCTGTTTGTTTTTATCTTCTAACAACGGTATGTTGCCTTGCCACCTTCCAGTAAAATCCCCTGCAAAAGAGTGCTTAAATATCGAAAAGAAGAATAAAATTATATGTGTGAAATATTGAAGTTTCTGGAAATTTTATGTATAGTCAGGAATGCGAAGAAAATAAATCCAGTTATATCACAATGGGGAAAGTCCCAGAAAAATCAGAACCCATCAATTCTATGGGTTATTATTTAGCCATAAGAAAGGATAAAGTTTAAGACTATGTAGCTAGACAGGAAATAGTTACAGGAAATGTAAAGTTAAAAAAATAGGGGTGTGTATTCTAGTGTTTGTACAGTGTAAAAATATCCACTGCTGATCCTTAGATACAGAAAGGCAATATGTAAAATAGCAATTTAAGATTTTAAAAGTCTGTTCCACTTTCAAACTGTGATTTTTAATTAATTTCACAATTGCAAAATTACAGTGCCAGATTTATCAGTGAACTAGTTGTTATACATGTGTTTCGAGCAACAGATAGTACAAAACAATGACTTTTTTGTACTTAAAAATGTTCAATTTCATAGGAAAAAAAAATTAACTCTCTACTTCAGTCACAGACAGGCTCAAACCAATCATAGCATTTTTCCTTTTTAAAATATTGTTTGGAGAGCTGAACTTTCTTCTCCTTGTACCTAATTTTCCCCCTTGTTCAGGTTCATATCTTCTCCTTCACTCCACATTTCCCATTCTATACATCCCTGTCTCCAGTTACCACACGGAGGATCATTTTAAATGCCCATTCTGGGACCTTCTTCCGGGATTCCTATCTGTGCCATCTCTGACAGTTTAACCATCAATTTCCTCTTACTCTTTAGTTTTACCTGTTCGACTCTAACCTATACCGTAGCCACTGTAACAATAAATAGCAAATAAAAACCACCATGCAAGAGAAAGACTGCAGAAGAAAGGAAAAGAGTTTTGCATTTGAACACCTCTAATGGATCCCCTTTCCTGCTTTTTGAACGTGAGGCCCTGCATTTCATTTTACACTGAGCTCCACAAATTCTGTGGCTGGCCCTGTCTATCCCAAATCATCTTTCTCATCTCTGTGTCTTGAGCACACTTTATATCCTTGCCTGACAAATCCTACTCCTCATTTTTCTCATCAAAATTTCTACTTACCCCAATTCTTATCCCACCGACTAATAATTCCTCCTGTGTCCTGGCCACCTGTACATTCACTTGGTATTTAGTAATCCTCTCTCTGCTTCCTCAGCACTCTGAACTTAGCTTTCTAACCAATCTCATCATATTATATCTTTGTAGTATATTTATTTTCCTTTCTCATTTAACCATGAGTACATTGAAGTTCAGGTCTAACTTCGGTCCCACTTTTACTCAATGATGCCTAACAAATCACTATGCCATCAGGACAAATACAGAGAATACAATGCACGGTTTTCGAGGCAGGAAGGACAACTTGGACTTGTGGCATGTGAATCTGCTCACTAGGAATACAGTGGAAGGCTAGGGACCGGTGCCCTATGCTGAAGTTAGTGACAAAACAAAATTTCTCAAGTCTCTCCAATTTGCCAAGGTTGCAAAGGGATCAGGGATGGAAGAAACCAAGATTAAAAGCCAACAATCACTTATTGAACACCTGTGTTGTGCCACTCTTCACAGCATTTAACGCAGAGCTTCATGGGGAGCAGGCTTTCTCAACCTTGGCATGGCCCTGCTGAGATTCTGGACCAGTTAATTCTTTGTGGTGGCGGCAGTCTTGTGCCTCATAGGATGTTTGGAAGCATCACTGACCTCTACTCACTAGATGCCAGGAGAGCATTCCCCTAAGAAGTGACAATCAAAAATGTTTCCAGATATTACCAAATGTCTTCTGGAGGGCAAAGTGGCCCCCATTTGAGAATCACTGGTATGGAGGTCTATAATTTTGATGATAGTTTTTCCTCACCTCAGGCAGAAACTCTTGAGCCCACTGTCTCAAAAAGAGGATGTAGTAGGGTGAAAAATTAGAAACACCTTCTGGTTTTCCTGGATTTTGTTTCCAAAAACTTAAATCTCCGAATGCAGAAAGAATGTGTTGTTAGAGGGGAAAGGCACTGGTCAAAAGCAAGGGAGAGAGAATCCAGGGGCATGGTTACAAGGTATTAGGCAGAAACATCAAGGAAGAAAAATTAGCCTGCAGTAAAAAAGAGATTCCTATGGGCTGATGGGATGTAAGAGATGGGAATGGGAGCAGAGAGGTCTCTGGATTCTAGAGCAGGGGAACACTGTGTCCTAGCATTGCAGGCAAGATCTCAGGGCAGAGTGAGTACAGTTGAGCTTAGGCAGATAGCGCCATGTAACCCCAGCAGACAGCTATTTAACAAATAAACGAATCACAGAAATAGCAGGGAGAATCGGATTTTGAAGGGTCTTAGTGTGGGTTGAGAATATGGGCATTTCAGCAGGTCCTTTTATGTCCTAAAATTGGAAAATTAGATACCTCCATACACTCACATTATATTGCCAAGGCACCTCATATTATGCTAGAGTGGAGGGTCACCCCACTTTGGGGAAGGACATACAAGGAAGACTAAGGTAGACACACAGTGGCAAAATAGAATTTTCAGTGAGAAACTAACATTAAATATATATATATATATATATATATATATATATATATATATACTTTAAGACATTGGGTGTGTTAACTACAATTTGAATTTATAATCGCTTAGCTCACTTATGCTCTATATTCCAATCCCTTAGCTCACTTATGCCCCATATGTTTTATTTTGCCCATTTTAAAGAGAAGTAAATTGAGTCTCTGCAAGTTTAAGTGATTTGTTCAAGGTTATTAACTTTCACCTAAATGACAAAATGTCATTGTGTCCCCTCTATGTGGCAGGCGCTTTGCTGGATGGGACCACAATGATGAACCAACACAGACACAGCCCTGGCCTTATGGAGCAATTAAACACTCACACCATCAACTGCAAATTGCAACTTTCAACTAACCCATGATGGGGGAATTTAATCTGGTGGGAGAGGGCAGAGAAGGTGCTCCTTAGGAAGGAATAAAGTGGAATGTTACCCAGGCGACGGTTCTCAAACATTTGTGGGCATCAGAATCATGAGGAGGAATGAGTACATCACAGAGTGGTGAGTCCCTCTCACAGTGTTTCTAAAGGATAGGTCTGGGGCTGACCTAAGAATCTGCATTATTAACAAATTCCCGTATGATCAAGTGCTGCTTATGCTGCTGTTCTGGGAACCACACTTTGGGAACCACTGAACATGGCAAGCAGAGCAAAAAATGTGGGAGGAATCAAGGCCCTTCTGTGCTCTTTCATCACCATAGTAGAGAGCCCTGACTTTCTACACATGAAAAATCTCCAAGTGAACATTGGGGTGCATGTATCTTTTTGAATTATGGTTTTCTCTGGGTATATGCCCAGTAGTGGGATTGCTGGGTCCAATGTTCATAGCAGCACTATTTACAATAGCCAGGACATGGAAGCAACCTAAGTGTCCATCAACAGAGGAATGGATAAAGAAGATGTGGTACACATATACAATGGAATATTACTCAGCCATAAAAAAGAATGAAATTGGGTCATTTGTAGAGACGTGGATGGACTGACAGACTGTCATACAGAGGGAAGTAAGTCAGAAAGAGGAAAAAAATTATCGCATATTAACACATATATGTGGAACCTAGAAAAATGGTATAGATAATCCTATTTGCAAAGCAGAAATAGAGACACAGAAGTAGAGAACAAATGTATGGATACCAAGGGCGGGGTGGTGGTGGAAGGAATTGGGAGATTGGGATTGACATATATACACTACTATGTATAAAATAGGTAACTAATGAGAACCTACTGTATATCACAGGGAACTCTACTTAATGCACTGTGGTGACCTGAATGGGAAGGAAATCCAAATGGTAGGGGACATATGTATATGTAAGGCTGATTCATTTTGCTGTACAGTGGAAACTAATACAACATTGTAAAGCAACTTTACTTCAATAAAAATTAAAAAAAAATTTCCAAGTGAAATTGCAATGACTTGCCTTAATCACTCCTAGTAAACGGCAGATGGGGGACCAACTCCAAGATCTTGTCACTTCCAGCCTGGCAATCTCTTTCCTCCCAGTGGGTCAGGCCACTCTGCCATCTTCCACTCTAGGATTTATGAATCGCCTTCAAGACTGCGATCCAGAGAAAGGCAAACAGCAGCCCTGTTACCTAAAAAATAGTGAGCCAGCTCTGCCTGGCATATCTTGTCTTTGGTTGAGAGAATGCTGACTATTTTAAGAAACACTTCAGGATATTCTTCCTCTTCTCTGAGATGGAGGACTTAATCTTACTGAAAACACATTTCTTGTCTCAAGAGTGCCCTTGAACTAATACAGCAGAAACTCTGACTCCAGTGGGGCTTTCTGATATGCCTTTGAAGAGGGTGAATTTACTAATCAATATAAATTACAATTTCTCAACTGGCAATTCAGCAAGCCAGGCACAGCTTTGCTGCTTGATTATTCACAGCCCGAACTTTCAGGACTGGAGCAGAGAGAAACCAGAGATAGAGACTCTATGCAAGTACATCAAACAAAGGAAGAAATTGTTTTAGACGGACTCAACATGGGAATAATTGTATGACCAGGAATGAAGTGTACATTTTTAAAAGCTATCTTGGCTTAAACAGTTTTTGAGAGAGCTAGCACACATTATGTTTTCGGGTATGGACTAATAACCTTTCATAGAAAGGAAAATCGTTTATTTTTTTCTCTGTCTCTATCCTTTACACACTTTCTACAGGCACATACAGACACAATTTGTATGTATAGCACATACAATTATCAATTATACATATATATACCTCTATACACACATGTATACACATGTGTATATAATGATATATAATAAACAGGGAGAAAAAAAGCACAGACACAGAATGTGCAATGATGTTGTAAAAACTATGCTTTCCTGAGAGTCTAGATTTTAGCTCTTGCATTCAGTTACTGTGTAACTCTGGGTGTAAGTTACCTGTTCTACACCTCAGTTTCTGAATCTGCAAAATGAGAGAGTTGGGTAAGAGATGTAAAGACTTTTCTGGACAGATAATTCCTGTTTATAGGGGACTGAAAAATTGCTTAGGCATGCATTTTATCTCCTAAAATTTCTTCCCCCTACATATGAAGATTGAAAACTCTTCCTTTTCATGTTATTTTTAAACCCATGCCTCTATTTAATTAAAATGAAAATCTCACAATATCCTTTAGGGTTATTTAAACCTTAAAAATAATTGAAATGTGACTAAAATAAGTCAAAGAAAAAATACTTTTAGAAGAAAAATCTATTTTGAAATACGTAGATGATATTGTTTGCAATTACATAAAATTAGTAATGATGTGAAGCACGCTTACTTGCTGAAGCTTTGGAAGCTCGGATACTATCTAGGTCACTTTAAAGTCTTATCTCTTGGCGTGCTTTGTTTTTCAACAAAGCCTCTCCAACTCTCCGAGACCCTCCCTCACACCATGAGCCCCTTAATCCCTGCAATCTCTGTAGTGGACTATACCATTTTGCATTTAACTGCTTGCTCGTTAATGGCTGGGAAAGATAGAAGGAACTAATATTTACTGACTCCTTGCTACGTGCTCAGCCCTGTATTATGCTGGGTTTGTTATGTATATCATCCTGTATAATCCTCAGGGCTTTCCCATGAGGGGGGAAGAACAATTACCCTCATTTTAACCATGAGGAAATAAGAGCTCAGGGACACTAGAGACCTTATCTAGGGTGTATCAAAATTTGCAAAGCTTTCATGTGATTCCCGGTTTCTCTGATTGGGGACCTTGTGCTCTTCCCACTATTCTACACGGCGTCCCTAATTAACAATCAAGAGGAAGCGCAGAAAACTAATGTTTACTGCTGACCTACTAGGTGATTAATTATATACCAACATCTCATCTCTTTTATTTATTTAATTCTCGAAAGTAAGCTGGAAAGTACTATCCCCATTTTTTAAAAATAAAGAGAGGTTAAGTATCTTAGCTGAGATCACATGCCCAGTATTTAACACAACTGGGGTATGAACACAGGTTGCCCAAGTGATGGCTGACGTCTCTGATTCCGGATGGCTTATGGTGTCTGCGGTCAGCTAAATACGTCTTGGGCAATGATCACAATAACATGTAATGCTCTTTCTCATTTTCTAATATTAATTCATACTTTTATAGGCACATTAGCAAATAAAAAAAAAAAGCAGAAAGAAAATCCTATATAGCTGAGCTGCTCAGAAATTTAGTTTTAATACACACATTTATACAACATATACAAATAGTCCCTGATTTACCGTGGTTGAATTTAAGATTTTTCGACTTTATGATGGTGCGAAAGAGCTTCGCATTCAATAGAAACTCTATTTTGAATTTTGAATTGTGATCTTTCCCGGGACTATATGGTAGGGGACTCTCTCATGATGCTGGGCAGTGGCGGCCGCACTTCCCAGCCAGCCAATTGATCGCAAGAGCAAACAACGATACACCTGCAATCATTCTGTACCCAGACAACCATTCTGTTTTTTCACTTTCAGTAAAGTATTCAATAAATTACATGAAATAGTCAACACTTTATTATATAATAAGCTTGTGTTAGATGATTTTGCCCAACTGTAGGCTGATATGAATGTTCTGATCATGTTTAGACTAGGCTAGGCTACACTATGGTGTTTGGTAGTTAGGTGTATTAAATGCACTTGTGGCTTATGATATTTTCTTCCTCCAACTCCTTTTTCTTTAACCACAGAGACATTCTTTGGTGCATGATCTATGTGATACTTGAATAATAAAAGAGGACAACACATTTGTAAGTACTAAGATATCAGGGTTTTTTTCTCTGATTTTCCCTTTTCTCTCCCACCCATTCAAACAGCTTTCTCTGTACTTCACTGCCTCCCAGGAGGTTCACAGGGACGGAAGGCAGAAATATCCTATGGGTCTTTCTGCTTCCCCCCTCCAGAATAAATCCAAGAACTTGGAGGGATATTGAAGGCTTTTAGAGGAGGTAGAAAGGAAGTAAAGTCTGTTTCTCGGTAGAAGCAGGGTAGCCTGAAAGAAGCTGAGGGAAGGAGAATATAGCTATGGGGTAATGCCCGAGCAGCTCAGATCCTTTACAACAACACAGAGAGCCAGCAGGATGGTGGCAGGGTGTAAACGACTCCAGACATGGGATGCCCATCCTCACCAAAGAGTCCTGTGTTGCCAGGGAAGCACAGAAACTGCACAGAATCACCAAAGCTGAAATGATCATGGATACAGGAGAGAGGGAAGTCTCTACATTGTGGATAGATAAACAATGACAGCTGAAGGGAGAAGGACCATATTTTGGCATGGCATAAAACCCCGGAACCCGTGGCAACAACCTAGGAAGTAGTCCTAAAAATGCCCAAGTTCAATTTACCTACCATTCCTGCAATATGAAGATTCAAATTTAGGTTATTTACTTAAAAGTATAGAAATTTGATAGTTCACATTCTTAACAAATAGAAATGTGATACTTACCAAAAAATAGACGTGATCTTGCTTACTGAATTTGTGCACTGAAATTCACACTGCCACATACAGTCACAGGAAAACCATTAGCTCTAGAATCATGTTCATCTCTATTCTGCTTGCATTTAGAGGATTTCTGTAATTGGACCCAAAAGACTAACAGGGTAATTAACACTTGGGGATAGCCCTTTCTTCTCCTTGGCAGTTTATGTAACTTGAACTTTTAAATATCTTTAATTATTTGCACTGTATCAGTCAAGAAACTAAGCTTCAGACAGGTGTATTGACTTGTCCAAGATTACATAATTCAGCAGTAGTGCCTGAATTTCCACCCAGATCTGACTGGACTCTAAACCCCATGTTTGATCTTTCCACTCCAACTTCAAAGTACCTAAGACCCATATCCTGGGAGTTTTATCCAACTGGTACTTCACAGTTCCAAAATCTCTATTGTTCTGCCATCAGTCCACTCTATTTTAACACCCAGCATTTTTTTAAGCCACAGATATTAAATCTGCATAAAATATAGTCACAAATGTAGCAGAAGTGATTTGAGGAACATCCAACAGGAAGGAAGAAATCCACTACCACGGGTTCAATTATTCAAGTCCTATTCACTAAAAGAACATGCTAGAACAAGGACTACCCCTGGGGGGAGGAAGGTAAGGCTTCAGGGAAGTTGGGCCCAAATCCAATCACTCTGCCTCTTCCCCTGGATGACTGCCCTTGTGCACACTGACTTGGCAGTCAGTCCTAGAATAATACAGTAATGAAAAGGGATTGCAGTCAATGAGGGTCCAATAACAGGAACAAAATTGGCCAACTGTTTGCATAATATTTTTGTCCCTGAAACGGCTTTATTAGCATCAAGCCTATAAACAAGCATGAAGTCCAGATGACTGCTGTGAGGTTTGGTCAATTAAAGTTTGAAAGCTTTTTTTATTTGCTTGGATGCATAGTTCAGAGTGCAATCCATTATCAATTGTCACTCATAGGTGCTTTTTCAAAATTTCCCTCTGAAGTAGCAGGGGAACTATTCCTTAGAGAAAACAGGCCACACGAGACATTTGAAAGTCTAGTTATTTTTAGTGATGTTGAGTGGATATCTCTTGCTGAAACTAAGAAAAGCATTGCTTTTACTCTCTTCCCATGAGCTGGAAAAGAAAGAAAAAGATTTCTGAAGCATCTCTGCTAATCCAGTTTTCTTCTACTCAATCACATTAGGGTTTAAACCAAACAGAAAAAAATGTAAAGATGATTTCGTTCCCGGAAAAAAAAAAAAAAAAAAAGGCTAAGTTTTTAAGAAAATGCCATTAGAAAGGCATTTTTATTTTACCAACCTCCTCTCTGAAAAAACAAATCATCCCACTTTGGGTAGACATGTCACAAACCAGTCTGTTACTCAGACACTGGCAAAGCACTTAGCACACTGCGTAGTAAGCACTCAAAACACGTTGGCTGTTAAATGCCAGGTGAGAAAGAAAAGGTCAAAACAAGCTGTGTTATTACTTATAAAAGCCAATCTGGAATGTTCTGTGCATCTAAATGTTCAGAGTGAGTCTAAATCCTCCATCTCTTTCAACATATATGACACTTACACTGATTAATCCCATGCTCTAAGATCTGTGTTTTCAGGGCATTTATTATATATTGCTCTACCTTTTTCTTTATTATACATGAGATTTTTTAGTTAATTGTTTTTAATTGTATGTAAGTCTTATCTCTATTAGTTGCACATCGTCTGTTGTAACTCTGCTTTGGCTTTGCCCAGGGGAAGTTACTAAGCTGATGGTTCTGGCATGACGGAAAGGTGGGTACAATGAAATGGCCACAGAATCATTCCCCTAAAATCCACTTTGCTCCAGGCTTGTGGGGTTTGGATGCTGGGGAGGGACTGACTGTCAAATGAAAACGTAGGAGGTGTGCTCCCCCTTGGAGCGCTGAGCAGGACCATACTGGGGAGAAAGCTCAATGAAGATGGCAAAGTTGATTGGCCCTGGATCTGCTCCAGGTTTAGAATAAAATTCAGACCCCCAAGTGGCACATGAATGGGCTGATGCCTGCATTTCTGAGCTTACCTCCTTACTGACTTTGCCTCCTTACTATTGTTTAATGGCTGTACTGGCTTCTTCTTTTTTATTTTTTTTAAGGTTTTGAAACTTCAGTTCTTAGGACATTTGCCTGGAACACTTTCCCTTCCCCATCCCCACATCTTCACTTAGATGGCTCTTTAAGTTTCAGCTCAAATGTCTCCTTCAGAGAGACCTTCCTGAGTACCTCATTTCCCCACTTCCATCTTGTTACTCTTCATCAAAGTACCCTATTTCATTTTTTGACCATGTTTTTGCCTTTCTGAAATTACCCTGCACTATTTATATATTTGACATCATGTTCATCGCCTGCTTCCTCTACTAGAATGAACGCTGGGTGAGGACAGACACCATGTCTGTCTTTCACAAAGCTGTATCCTTAGTGCCTAGAATGATATCTGCCGTATAGTTGATACCCAATAAAGAGTTGTTAGAAGAATGAATAAATGAATGGAGAAAGTGGATGTAAGAGGTACTTTTAGATGTCAGCAAGTACAAACTGAGTTTATCAGGAGAGGAGAGCAGATGGGGATTTAGGGCAGAAATACAAATAAGAGGTGAGTTTTACTCAGTGTAGCCAACGTCAGATACTCTTTAGACACAAAGGCAGCAATGTAGGTGATTCACGAAAGTACAGGACCAACAGAAAAGATGTCAGGAAATTTCAACTCCTAGGATTTCCTAGAGGCACACAGTCTCTGTGACAAGTGAAAAATGGTAGGACCAGTGTGTTCTCACCTACTGTAGGAATGAACACTGATACTCAATAATTGATTTCACAAGTCCCATCTCTGCATCTAGTTTGCTATTTAGAAAAGAATCAGCCTTGAAGAATCTGAAGGTTCAGGGTTAGTGGAGGATTTGAGCTCAGTATAGGGACTTCATAGTCATTCAATGGCCACTGGCACTGATCATTTTTCTTGGCTACTTACTATGTCCCAAGCATTATGCTAAACCATTTAGAACCATTATCTTGTTTGATACTCACAGATCTCTGTGTGGAGGTATTACTTTTGTTCCCTTTAACAAAGAGTTTGCAGAAGCTTCAGAGATGAGTTGCCCAAGGTTACACAGGAAATTATAGTTTACCTTGAACTCATTACCAGGTTGGCTTCATTCTAAGCCCACACTCAAAACCATTTCATTACTAAAGTGTTTCTCAATAGGACACTGCTGACATTTTGGCAAACAACTATTTATTTAGCAGGACAATCTCTTACATACATAGCATCTCTGGCTCTCTGCACTAAATGCTTGTAATACCCCCAGTGCTGCTGTTCCACGTCTTTTGAGGAACTTTGGCTTAGTGAACCTAAGATGACCTACAGAGTGATGTCTCCACTACCAATCTCCTAGATAGTTCAAACTTCCCAAATCAGAGATAACTTATTTCTTTGTAGTCCCCAGGCCCATATTAGACCAAAGAGACTTTACTAGAATCTCTCACAAATAAATAAGAAATTTGGATAGAACAAACAAGACATCTTCTCTTGGTACATTCAGTGCATGACACTTTCATGTTTGATTTGATTACATTCTCAGGAGTAAATCATAATGTATACACATCACCATAATGCAGGGCATCATCCTGTGCAAAGGTCATGGAAGTGTCAAGATTAAAATTAGTTATTATCTCATATAGAAATGCAACTTCAATTTTTACTATTATGACCTAAGATTTTAACTACACTAATTAATTGGACTCCTACTTCAATACTTGTTCCTCTCCAACTCAGCCTCTGCACTCTTGTAGATGAATCATTCTAAAATGCTGCTTTCATGATGGTATATCCTACCCTAAAGCATGCAGTGGTGTCCCACTAATTAAACCCTTCATGTTTTCCCTTCCCTGGCTTCAAGATCCTCTACAATCGAGACTTTAATGCTCCAGCTTTATCTTTAATTTCTCACCAAGTGTCATAAATATCTGTCAATCTAGTCCCTTTACTATCCCCTGATGCCTGTTATTTTTCACCTTCAGACATCTACTCTTCATTATTTCCTGCTGAGAATTCCCTTCTTAATACTCTCTGCTTATCCAAGTGCTATCAATCCCTTACTGGACAAACATTTCCTCCTTCACAGTCATGTGAACCTAAAGCCATTTCTCTTCACTAAAGACACTGAGTTTATTTTCCCCCTGTCAGTAGTTCTCCAACCTGGCTGGTCATCAGAATCATCTGTGGATATTTTTGAACGTACAATTCTATGTCTCCAACTCCAGTGGTTCTGATTCAATATATCCGGAGTAGGGTCCATGAATCTTTATTGAAAGAAAAAAATATATACATATATGACTAGGTGATTTCTGATGGTCAATCAGGTTCAGAAATCACTCAACAGAAACATTTAATTATTTTGCCTTAATGGCTTTATTTTCATTTTATCATCATCATTATCATTACCTTCATCATTATTTTGTCATTTCACGTATCACAAAAATTTCCTTGATGGGTGGATCTGTGTCTAATCCAACAAGGTCTTAATTTACAGAAAGCACTTAAATCTTTTCTGATGAACATGTTGTATTGTGAATTAAGCAATAATATTCTCTTTGATAATTATTTTGACTTTTTTTCTTACACTCAAAGAATACACATATGAGAATATATCCTATTCTAATAATAAATAAAATTCCATTCTTTTGTACTGTGGCCAATTCTAGATTAGAATATGAAATTGTACAGCTAACACGCCGCTCTCGTACCTCAAGAAAGACAAGAATATCTACTAAGTGAAAACCTTTAGGAACTTTTAACAAAGCTTTATTCTTGTATTCTGCTGGTCTCACAAGATATTTTCACAGGTACAAACACTGTGGGTTCCTTCTTGATAAACTCATCTGAAATCCCAGTTTGAGATGTGTATTCTGTACAGCTTTGATACATGTGAAAATCTACATGTGCAAAATTGTGTTCATGAGAAAGGAATGAAAGCGAAAATGAATGCTAGTCTTCAAAAGGTTGGATATTTTTAGTCAAATCATAAATGCATCGATGGTACCCAAGAGAGTAAAAAAAAAAGAAGAAAAATGTTTTAAAATTATCATAAGATGGGAAAAGATGAGAAAAAGTTGAGAGTAAAAAAGAAAGAAAATGAAAAGGCAAGGAGAAAAAAATAAAGAGGGATTAAGGTAATGGTGAGTTAAAAAGAAGGAAAAAAGGGAAAGCGAAAAAGATATCATCAAGTGTCTTCATGGGCTATGTACATCCACATGGGGAGCACTGGATCTTATAAAAATTATAGTTTATTCCAACTCAGGTGTCTTTAAGTAAAATAACACAAAGTAACGGATACAGTACTGGCTATTGGAAACACCCTGTAAGTACAGAGCTCGAAGCTTAGTTTTATTAGCATCACTATGTTTCTGCTTCTGATCATGATTCTTGATGTTATTTGGGGCATGGGTCCTATAAATTCTTGAATCTGTCTTTGTTGAGCCACCCCTCCACACTGTGACTACTTAGGAAGAGATATTCATATAGAGAATAAAGATAAAGGGAAATCTTAAAGGGACAATGACAAATGACAATCAGTATATCTCTTTATTTTGGGGAGATTTTGTAGCTGAGACACTAAAGCCACTCTGACTAAAGGGAATAGACACAGGCACAAGGCAAGGAAACACAGGGGAGAGGGGATGAGTCCAAGGACAATTCCTAGGAATGCAGATGCAGTCATATGAACACCAAATATGCCATTATGGTAACATCAAGACACTGAGACATAATTCACCCTCCAAACATTACACCAGCAATGAGTTTTGATAATTACCAAAGGAATTATCATTTCAAGATTGATATGTGAGTTGTGGCGGGCTTGTGAGCACCTGCCAAAGCAGGCAAGAAAAGAACCACTTACTGCCAAGACTTGCTTCCTTGCTTCAGTCATATCTTATGGCTGTTTTAGCTCCTGTCCTAATATTCAAGTGAGTTTAATTCCCAGCAACACTACCTGTCAGGTGTGCAGACACAAACTTGGAATGCTAATATAGAAAATCCAATACAGATCTTAACAGAGTTTATGGAAAAAGCAAAGCTCGTGCACAGAGCAGAGGTGGCTAAATGTTAGTGCAGACCTGTGAGCAGTTATGGATTGTGTACAGAGATTCAGCGTAACCCCAATTCTCTAGAATATGGCAAAAAAGTTAGGAAAATCTTCTGGATTGCATAAAGGGCCTTCGCTGGGTTTATTCAGTTTATGACACAGAAGAGGCCCTCAAGATGTCACTAAGAGCCAATTTATTTGTAATTTAGACACACATTTCAATTAAGTGATTATCAGATTCCCAAGCTACAGCAGCTCAGAGAAAAAGCGGAGGTGGAGTTGGAAAGGGGTTGCTATGATAAAATACAAAAATTATAGAAAACAATAAAGTCACATAAACACTCTAAAAGTCTGGCAGAATAATTCAAAATGTAAGAAGTCTGGGTTTATTTACTGAAGCTGCTAAAAGTTATACATAACACTTGGCTAAAAGCTCTTTGAATTATCAGCTATTGACCTTGGGTCATTGCAAAGTGCAATCTACTTATGCATGTTTGTATATTACAACTCAATTACAAATACAAACACATATAGATAGAGAGAGGGAAAGGACATTTATCCAAGCGTTAAGACTCAACCTGAAGTTTAAATATTAAAGTAATCAACATATTTAAAACAAATAATGCTTGGAAAGATAAATATTATCTAAAACTTTGTTATCTAAGGAAGTTTTCAATTTGTTAAATTTCCAAAAAATATAATCATTTTCTCTTGTTATCTTCTCCTTTCTGGGACTGCTAGATACTTTCCCTTAAGCAGGGAAGCAAAAGATTTATACACTGAAAAATACAAATCATTGCAGAATGAAATTAAAGGACACAAATAAATGGAAATACATCCCATGTTCATGGTTTGGAAACTTATTATTGTCAAAATGTCCATACTACCCAACATAATCTACAGATTCAATGCAATCCCTACCAAAATCTCAATGGTATTTTTTGCAGAAAGAGCAAAAACGATCCTAAAATTCATAACTAAATAGCCAAAATCAACCTGAGAAAGAAAACAAAAATATAGACCTGACACGTCCTGGCTTCAAAACACATTATGAAGGTACAGTAATCAAAACAGTATGGTACTGGCATAAAAGACATACAGAGCCCAGAAATAAACCCAAGCATACACAGTCAAATGATCTTTGACAGAGGGGACGAGGTTACACAATGAGGAAAAGACAATCTCTTCAAATGATGTTGAGAAAACTGGACTTTCACATGCAGAAGAAAGAAAGTGAACCTTATTTTGTACCATTCACAAAAATCAACTCAAAATGGATTAAAGACTTAAATGTAAGACCTAAAACTAAAACTCCTAGAAGAAAACATAGGGGGAAACTTCATGAGATTGGTTTTGGCAATGATTTCTTGGTTAAGACACCAAAAGCAAGGACAACAAAAACAAAAATGAACAACTGGAACTACCTCAAACTAAAAAGCTCTGCATAGCAAATGAAATCATCAACAGCTTGAAAAGGCAATCTACATAATGGGAGAATATAGATGAAAGCTGTATATCTGATAAAGGGTTAAAATTCAAAATATATAGGAAACTCCTACAACTCAACAACAACAACTAATCCAATTAAAATGGGCACAAGACATGAATAGACATTTCTGAAAAGAAGACATACAAATGACCAACAGGTATAGGGAAAGATGCTCAACACCACTGATCATTAGAGAAATGTAAATCAAAACCACAATAAGATATCACCTAACATGTGTTAGCATACGATGGCATACATATATATATATAATATTTTTTTTAACAGAAAATAACAGATGTGGTGAGGATGTGGAAAATTTGGAACCCTTGTGAAATCTCGGTGAGTGTAAAATCATGCAGCTGCTATGAAAACAGTGTAAAACTTCCTCAAAAATTAAAAATAGAACTACCATATGATCCAGCAACCCCATTTCTGGGTATTTATCCAAAAGTATTGAAATCAGGATCTCAAAGAGATACTTGCACTCCCATGTTCATCACAGTATAATTCACAACAGCCAAAAGGTGGAAACAGCTTGAGTGTCCATTAGCAGATGAATGGATAAACAAAATGTGGTTAATACATGCTATGGAAAATTATTCAACCTTTAAAAAGGAAATTATGTCATATACTATAATAGATGAACCTTGAGAATACTAGGCTAAGTGAAACAAGCTAGTCACAGAAGGAAAAACTGCATAATTCCACTTATAAGAGGTATATGAAATAGTCAAACTCATAGAAGCACAAAGTTGAATGGTGGTTGCCAGGGACCATGGGGAGGTAGGAATGGGGAGTTGTTCAACGGCTACAGAGTCTTAGTCGTGCAAGATGAAAAAGTTCTAGAGATCTGCTGTACGACAATAAGAATATAGTTAACAATACTGCACAGTACACTTAAAAATGTGTTAAGAAGTAAGAGTTCATGTTATGTGTATTTTACCACAATTTTTAAAAAGAATATTAACTGAAATATACACCTGAGAATAAAATTCAATATATACATAGTCAAAGAAAAGCATGTAAATATAAGAACATGAAACATGAGTAGTTTTTCAGTATTGATGGTCTGAACACATAAAACAATTCATATGTTTGAACACAGATACAAACATGCATGCACACACCTATACACAAACACTTTTTACCACTCTGAGTCTCTTTATTGGACATGTTCCAATCTATTTTCTTAAAATGCAAGATCCAGAATAAGTACAAAATTTAATAGTATCTGATCAGTGTAGAGAACTTTCTGATTCTAGACACCATACTTGATTTAACACCGCCAAATCAGTCAATTTATATTTATTATATGCAATATATATATATTTCCATAAACTCTTTCTCAGTCGATTAGTTAGTGTGTGTTGATACTAAGTTTGTGGTCCAGTTTCTAGACAGAGGATTCCACCAACCTGAACTCTGTATCCAATCTCTTTACAAAATAAAGCTGGCAATATACTGCTTATGATCACTAGCTTCATTAATATCATGTAAAAATGTGTCTCCATTTCTCCATCCCAAACTATTTGGGACATCACAGTCTTATTCACATCAGTATTTACTGGATAATCCTAATCTTCATTATATTAAAATAAACAAACTCCAACAGACACTAGTCTCCCTTTCTAAACTGGGTGAACTGTTTTTAAAGCATTAAATAAATCTACTAAGTTAGAAAGGTGAGGACATTTTCATTTCTATGCCTGATAGAACTTACTAAAATTGGCTTTAATTGACAGTTTTCAAAAGTTACATTAAAAATTCCATGTAATCACTTGCTTTACTGGAAGAAACATATTCTCTTTAAATCTAGAAATTTGAAATAATCTAGTCTAATGGGTCTCTGTGGCATTTTAGATATTTGTTGGAACATTTTTTGCTTGTCACAATAAACGTTAGATACATAGGTGTCCCACCAGACACTCAAATAAGTGAAGGAAAATCTGAATATAATTATCTAAGCCGGGAGTCCGATTCTGTTTTACATATAAATTAAAATATTTTTGCAAGCTTTAAGGGACTTCCCTGGTGGTGCAGTGGTTAAGAATCTGCCTGCCAATGCAGGAGACACAAGTTTGAGCCCTGGTCCGGGAAGATCCCACATGCTGCAGAGCAACTAGGCCCGTGCGCCACAACTACTGAGCTTGCGCTCTAGAGCCCGCCAGCCACAACTACTGAGCCCGCGTGCCACAACTACTGAAGCCCACGTGCCTAGAGCCGAGCTCCTAAACAAGAGAAGCCACTGCAATGAGAAGCCTGTGCACCACAACGCAGAGCAGTCCCCGCTCGCCGCAACTAGAGAAAGCCCGAGCGCAGCAACGAAAACCCAACAAAGAAGACCCAACACAGCCAAAAATAAATAAATAAATAAATAAATAAATAAATAAATAAATAAATAAATAAAAAATAAATTTATATAAAAAATATATTTTGCAAGCTTGAAATATGCATGGACTTTACAGGGAATGAAACGACCATATAAATCAAGAGAAGACTGTATTCTATTTTGTTCAGATCTTTACCAATGGTTGGCCATTGTTTCAGAAATTAGCATCCCAGCTAGCCACTCTGCTCATGATTTTTCAGTCACCAATACCATGTACTTGCATTTGCAGCTGTCTTATTCTCAGCAACTCTACATCTAGGTGGAGGCATCTGATTGCTTTATTGTGTTTTCTGGTGGAAGAGCCTAGGTATTTATATATCAACAAACATTTTTAAAACTTGATTTTATTTCTTCTTTCATTACAGTTAGATGGCTATATTGATTACAAACTATTTGCCTTATATGTGCGAGGTAGATAACATTAACTATGCTTTTCATTTTTATATAGGAAAAGGGGCAGTTTATTTGATACTTGTTATATAAAGGGGGCGTTAGTGCTCAAAGGCCCCATAGGTCTACAGTCCTCATTGTCCTATGGCTGTCCTAAGCTCTGGAATCTATTCAAAGTTACCCTAGCATCCTAGTCAAGGAACTGACCATCAGTTCAATATTGTTCCTGGCCTTATGTGATCTACTTGCCTGAAAATTATCTTTGACTATTTCCTAATTCTAGATTCTTTATTATGAGGTAGACTGGGCATATGATCATACTTGCCTAGGACAGATTATTATGCAGCTTTTGTAAATAATTCAACTCCTATAATATTTTAGCATCCTTTATTCACAGTCATAAGGGTACAAATTTGAAAGACAAATGTTAGAGTCATCCTTCTTACAAACAAGTAAAGAGTATAACTTACTGAGGACTCAAGAGATCTTTTGCAATAAAGAGTCTGACTCTATTTTCGATGTCTGATTGCTGACAGCTCCCAAAATCCCATACCACCATCTTTCCCTCTTGCCCCACATCTGAACGAGTCAATCAGAAAATTCATGAGCTTTCTTGTTGGGCATCAGCAGGAAGTTCTAACCACATGCACTGGGTTGAATCATGTCTTCCCCAAAATTCATGTCCATCTGGAACCTCAGAATGTGCCTATATTTTGAAATAGGGTCTTTGCAGATGTAATTGGCTAAGTTAAAATGAGGTCATACTGGATTAGGGTGGGCCTTTAATCCAATATGACTGATGTCTTTATAAGAAGAGGAGAGACACAGAGAAGGCCATATGATGATGGAGGCATAGATTGGAATGAGGCGGCTACTAGCCAAGTAATCCCAAGGATTTCTAGCAACCATCAGAGACTAGGAGAGAGGCATGGAACAGATTTTCTGTCAGAGTCAGTCCCCACAATGAACTAACCCTACTGCCACTGACATCACAGAAATGATTTTAGACTTTTAGACTCCAGAAATGTCAGAGAAAAAGTTTCTGATGTTTAGGCCACCTGGTTTGTGATAGTTTGTTACAACAATGCTAAAAAACTAAGATACCATGAAATCCCTGACCCAGGCATAAGAAAGCTTACCCTGGCCCTACCACCTATGCACAATAAAATCTAAAAGCCAGAGAGAACCTTCCTTTTGCTCTCAAGTCATTTTTGGATTTGCTTGGGAGCCTGCACTGGTATCCCCAGAAAGCTTCATTATATGAAAGTAAATCTCTTCATACCCTCTTGGTATGATGATGTGAGGCAGCTTCAACCTCAACATCTGAACCAATCTTGGGTTGGAGGTTTATCCCACTTCCATTAGGATGACTGTATTACCTCTCTTCTAAGTCAAGTTCTGTCACTGAATGACTACTTAGATTTTAGGAACGCAGATAGCATTTGGCAATTTCTGGTTTTTTCATCTACAAATTGGTAGGTTGAACCATAATTATAGTCACCAAATATGAGAACTGAGTGTTGTAACACCCTATTCTGAGGTCCATGACCAACAGCTCTGTGAAATCACTGTACTCTTTCCAACTAAGCCTAGATGGAGCCTCATTTTCCTTCTCAACTGAGTAGCATAAGAAATTACCCCAGTAGTTCTTCTGTTCCTATGAAAAGCCTATGAAAACTATGGATGCCCATCACTAATAGTTTGCCACTCAATCTCTGGCCATTACTTTCTATTGTCTTGGTAGACTTTTCCCCCCAAATCCTATAGCTCTATTCTTGCCTTCTTCTACTGCTTCTTCTTTAGTGTTCATGACCTGGTCTCCAACCTCATCCTTCTCAGTATTTACTTTTGCTTCCAAGTTGACCTGCAATTCTCAGGATGGACACTTTCAACATTTAGTAATATATCAGTAACTCTTATTTTAACCTGGCTTGTTGTAGGGTGAAGTACTAATGAATGCACAGGAAATGTCAAGACATGCTTATTCCATTCTTCAAACCGTGCATAATATTGGTATTTATTATTCATTGCAGATGGTTTACATTCTACGCAAAAAGAAAAAAAAAGGTCTGTTATGAGTGCATCAGCCAACAAATGTAAAAGTCCATTACATATGTAGCATCTTTAGAGGTGAAAAATTGAAGTTTAAAGGAAACCTATGTGAAAGGAAAAGAAAGAGTCCAGCTGAGAGTTGAGCTGGCTGTTTTTACAATGTGCTCTCCATTAACTCCTGAAATCTGCTTTAGCATTCAGAGATAAGGAGAGGAGTTTCTTTGTGTGACCTCTTCTATGCCTTCCATTCCATTTTACGTGCTAGCAAAACTATCAGAAATTAACTATAAGAGACTACAATAATAAATGATTAAAGCCTAGTGAAGTAGACCAAAAAAAAAAAAAAAAAAAAAACAAATCTACAGGGCAAGGAGTCTTGGATTCTGCTCTGCTTTTCTCCTGCTCAACAGCCTTAGGCCAGTTGCTAAACCTCTCTGAGTCAGAAAGTTACTCCTCTTTGATAGGAAGGAGGTAGACTAGAAAGCACTTAAGTCCCTTTACAGCCCCCTGAATTTCTTTGATTCAACTGGTGTTGTATTGGGATCACTGAGGGACAGGATGCAATAAAAATAAACCTTCCATTCAAAACTCACCTTCATTGTGGAACATGAAATAATATGTTAGAACTACAAACAAAAAGATAAGTGTGAATGAAGTCCTCATCATTTTACACTGGACTAAAAGGAATTATGTCTTACAGCAGCACCATTCAAGCTGCTACTTATTATGTATTGGGTTAATGTGTATTTAAGAGACAGTGATAGTGTCATTCTCTATTCATGCATTGATCATTTAGGAAACATCTTTGCAGTCATTAAACTTTTCATATAAGGATCCTAACACTGCATAACTTTCTCTTTTCACTGGTAGGGAAAGTATAATAATATCTGAGACTTTGCATTATAAGATGTAGAATGATATAAGTAACACTATATATCTTCAATTTGCAAGTGCCTTTCAGAAAATCCATAGTCGAGAAGGAAATTTATGCTTCATTGCTTCATGTGCTCTAGAGGTTTGTTTTCTTTCCCCCTATGAGGATGTGATGTGTGGAGAGTGTGTATACCACTGAATTTAATCAAGTAAACTGATGCCATAATTCTCACATTTTTCTTCTTTGTTTTCTTCTGCCCTTTTCATCTCAGTTATGAATCAGAAGAACATCCTCTTACAAAGTGGCTCTTTTCTTTGTTTTCTTCATCCAGTTGGGAACCCAGTGCAGCCAGAGTGAAGATAACAGGGACCCTTTTTAGTATCACATAGTGTATTTGTATCTAGCCCTTTACTACAGCTCTCATCTTATCTTAACCATTCACCACTCCCTCTCCACAAGCAACACCAACTACTTCTAGTTGCCCAGACACCATGAAGCTTCACACTCCATCACTCTGCACCTGCTGTTCATTCAGTGTTAATCCAAAACCTTTCTCCCCATTGTTCACCTGTCATCAGTTAAAATCCTGTTTAGTTATGAAAATCTGTTTTATAATCTTTTGTTTTTGGAATTTTTGAATTTTATTTCATTTATTTTTTTATACAGCAGTTTCTTATTAGTTATCCATTTTATACATATTAGTGTATATATGTCAATCCCAATCTCCCAATTCATCACATCACCACTTTTCCACTTGGTGTCCATATGTTTGTTCTCTACATCTGTGTCTCTATTTCTGCCCTGCAAACTGGTTCATCTGTACCATTTTTCTAGGCTCCACATATATGTGTTAATATACAATATTTGTTTTACTCTTTCTGACTTACTTCACTCTGTATGACAGTCTCTAGATCCATCCACGTCTCAACAAATGACCCATTTTCGTTCCTTTTTATGGCGGAGTAATATTCCATTGTATATATGTACCACATCTTCTTTAGCCATTCGTCTGTCGATGGGCATTTAGTTTGCTTCCATGACCTGCCTATTGTAAATAGTGCTGCAATGAACATTGGGGTGCATGTGTCTTTTTGAATTATGGTTTTCTCTGGGTATATGCCCAGTAGTGGGATTGCTGGGTCATATGGTAATTCTATATTTAGTTTTTTAAGGAACCTCCACACTGTTCTCTATAGTGGCTGTATCAATTTACATTCCCACCAACAGTGCAAGAGGGTTCCCTTTTCTCCACACCCTCTCCAGCATTTGTTGTTTGTACATTTTCTGATGATGCCCATTGTAACTGGTGTGAGGTGATACCTCATTGTAGTTTTGATTTGCAATTCTCTAATAATTAGTGATGTTGAGCAGCTTTTCATGTGCTTCTTGGCCATCTGTATGTCTTCTTTGGAGAAATGTCTATTTAAGTCTTCTGCCCATTTTTGTATTGGGTTGTTTGTTTTTTTTAATATTGAGCTGCATGAGCTGTTTATATATTTTGGAGATTAATCCTTTGTCCATTGATTTGTTTGCAAATATTTTCTCCCATTCTGACGGTTGTCTTTTCGTCTTGATTGTAGTTTCCTTTGCTTTGCAAAAGCTTGTAAGTTTCATTAGGTTCCATTTGTTTATTTTTATTTTTATTTCCATTACTCTAGGAGGTGGATCAAAAAAGATCTTGCTGTGATTTATGTCATACAGTGTTCTTCCTATGTTTTCCTCTAAGAGTTTTATAGTGTCCAGTCTTACATTTAGGTCTCTAATCCATTTTAAGTTTATTTTTGTGTATGGTGTTAGGGAGTGTTCTCATTTCATTCTTTTACATGTAGCTGTCCAGTTTTCCCAGTACCACTTATGGAAGAGACTGTCTTTACTCCATTGTATATCCTTGCCTCCTTTGTCATAGATTAGTTGACAACAGGTGCGTGGGTTTATCTCTGGGCTTTCTATCCTGTTCCATTGATCTATATTTCTGTTTTTGTGCCAGTACCATATTGTCTTCATTACTGTAGCTTCGTAGTATAGTCTGAAGTCAGGGAGTCTGATTCCTCCAGCTCCGTTTTTTTCCCTCAAGATTGCTTTGGATATTAGGGGTCTTTTGTATCTCCATACAAATTTTAAGATTTTTTCTTCTGGTTCTGTAAAAAATGCCATTGGTAATTTGATAGGGATTGCATTGGATCTGTAGATTGCTTTGGGTAATATACTCATTTTCACAATATTGATTCTTCCAATCCAAGAACATGGTATATCTCTCCATCTGTTTGTATCATATTTAATTTCTTTCATCAGTGTCTTATAGGTTTCTTCATACAGGTCTTTTGTCTCCCTAGGTAGGTTTATTCCTAGGTATTTTATTCTTTTTGTTGCATTGATAAATGGGAGTGTTTCCTTAATTTCTCTTGCAGATTTTTCATCAGTGTATAGGAATGCAAGAGATTTCTGTGCATTAATTTTGTATCCTGCAACTTTACCATATTCATTAATTAGCTCTAGCAGTTTTCTGGTGGCAGTTTTAGGATTCTCTATGTATAGTATCATGTCATCTGCAAACAGTGACAGTTTTACTTCTTCTTTTCCAATTTGTATTCCTTTTATTTCTTTTTCTTCTCTGATTGCCGTGGCTAGGACTTCCAGAACTATGTTGAATAATAGTGGTGAGGGTGGACATCCTTGTCTCGTTCCTGATCTTAGAGGAAATGCTTTCAGTTTTTTACCATTGAGAATGATGTTTGCTGTGGGTTTGTCATATATGGCCTTTATTATGTTGAGGTAGGTTCCCTCTATGCCCACTTTCTGGAGAGTTTTTATCATAAATGGGTGTTGAATTTTGTCAAAAGCTTTTTCTGCATCTACTGAGTTGATCATATGGTTTTTATTCTTCAGTTTGTTAATATGGTGTATCACATTGATTGATTTGCGTATATTGAAGAATCCTTGCATCCCTGGGATAAATCCCACTTGATCGTGGTGTATGATCCTTTTAATGTGTTGTTGGATTCTGTTTGCTAGTATTTTGTTGAGGATTTTTGCATCTATATTCAACAGTGATATTGGTCTGTAATTTTATTTGTTTGTATTATCTTTGTCTGGTTTTGGTATCAGGGTGATGGTGGCCTCATAGAATGAGTTTGGGAGTGTTCCTTCCTCTGCAATTTTTTGGAAAAGTTTGAGAAGGATGGGTGTTAGCTCTTCTCTAAAATTTTGATAGAATTCACCTCTGAAGCCACGTGGTCCTAGACTTTTGTTTGTTGGAAGATTTTTAATCACAGTTTCAATTTCATTACTTGTGATTGGTCTGTTCATATTTTCTCTTTCTTCCTGGTTCAGTGTTGGAAGGTTATATCTTTCTAAAAATTTGTCCATTTCTTCCAGGTTGTCCATTTTATTGGCATAGAGTTGCTTGTAGTAGTCTCTTAGGATGCTTTGTATTTCTGTGGTGTCTGTTGTAACTTCTCCTTTTTCAGTTCTAAGAAAATCTGTTATATAATCTCAAAGAAAATTGCTTTCTCATCCGAACAACTTCTGCATCATGAGGCACTTTCAATTATGTTTGTTTCATATCAAACATAACCATGTCTGTCTCTGTTTACATGTTATACACTAAACCATAAGCGGCACAAAGGATGTGACTTGGTCTTATTCTTTTTTACTACCCCCAGTTCCTTGCTCAGTGTCTGGCACACAGTATATGCTCAATTAATAGTTGATGGATCTAAAATACTAATAGTCAGAATTTATTGGGTACTTAATATTCGCCAGGCACTGTTGTCTGTCCTGGGAGATTTTCAATTATTAACTCAATTAATTTGCATACAAACTTAAGGAGATGGGTACTTTTTTGTCTTTAGTATTCAGAAAATGATTCTGAGACATAGACAAGTTATAGACTTTGCCCTAGGCCACATAACTGGGATGAAGACCTGGGATTTAAATCTGGGAAGTCCAGTTCAAGAGCTTGGGCTCTCATAGACCATGAGATAGCATATGTAGGCAACTTGATCCAAGTTTATTTGAACGTTTAATGACAAAGTAACTAAAAATAATCTCTCATGGTTTCCAATCCTGTGGTCTTTTTACTTTATCATAAAACAAATTCCTACATCTACTTAATCACACACTAAACAAATTTCTGGTTTTACGTATGCTTCCTTTCACACAGAACTTTTAAAAATAAAATTTAAATTTAAATATAATAAATGAAAATTTTTAATAAAATTGCATTTTATGTTTTTCAGCTCCACATTTATACTATGAAATACAATTTCCCGATTAGAAAGAGTTTTATTTAATGATAATTACATATAAGAAACTAAAACAAAATGTATGGTCCATAATGACAATGGATGTGAGGGCAAGGTGTAGGAATAGACTTTTACACAAAAGATTCTATAGAGAATCACAAGAACAGACGGAAGACCAGTTCCCATGAATTCAGTCTTCTGCCTTTTGTCCCATAATATACTCCATGCCTAGAACAACCAGATTTGTCTCTTGGCCATGAAAGAAGACAGACTAAAAAAGATGAGTGAAGAAAGCAAGCCACATTCCAGTTTTGTGTTTCTGGAAAGTTTCTGAGCATAGAGGAAACATCTACTCTTCACTGTAACTAATATTTCAATTCCTAGAATCATACTTTAGAGGATCATCTGAATGAATTAACACAGCCTCATACTGGTTAAACTTTTTGCTAAAGGAAGCAATAATCAGAGTAAGAAGAGCATTGGATTTAAGCCCCAGCTCCCTTGCTTTCTAAATATGAGACTTTGGGCAAAGGGCTTAGCTTCATTCCTGTTCTTTGTTTGTAAAATAGAGGAAACATAATATCTATATCTTAGAGCACTTTTAATGTGCTTAGCTAATGAATAATTTCATTATAGCTAGTAAAATCCTAGCAGTGACTAATTTTAATGAGTATTCCAATAATCGGGTAACAATAATAATAAACTCACTTTGGGGAAGATCTACCTGTTAAAACTCACATTTAAAAAAAATCCATACACATACCTACCATTTACAGTTTCCCTTCCCCAATCTCTAAGCATGATGGGATGACTGTAAGTGTGTTAAGTTTTCTTATGGACATTTATTTTATGGCACCAAATTCTGGCTGAAGGAGCTTTATATCCTATTTCAGGATCTGCCAAGATCTGCCAGGATCCTGTTAATTAGCTAACAAGAGACAAGTCTCTATTTCCTCATTTATAAAATGATTTGGAGAAGATGGTCACTAAGTTATTTTCAGCTGAAAGTATGACTTGATATGCCCATATTTGTATTCTGCAAGTATTGTAAAAGTCACATAAAATAATTTTGCTTCAGTTTTCTCATCCATAAAGTAGTGATGATAATTGTGTTTACCTCAAAGAGTTGTTGGACCAATTAAAACTTTTTAAAAAGAATCAACTGAGTTAGTACATGTGAAACACTTAATATGGGACCTGGCATATAGAATGTTCTTAACAAGCAGTAGCAGTTATCACACATATGAAATACTTCTTGAAGAATTTAAACAGAAGTATGTCCCCTTTGAAGGAATACAGGGTACATTCAGGCAATCTCTATACCAGGCTACCAGTTATATCCATTTAATCAAATCAGATCATTCTGTACAAACACTTACTTTTACTGAATTAACCAAATTAACAAGGTTTTTTTGGCATCGCAAAGATTAGTTTTCCCAAAGTGTCTTCTAAGGAGCACAGATTCTGTCCAATATTAAGAGCATTAAAAAAAAAAAAAGAAAAAGATAAAAGACTAAAGGATTTCATTGTCAAATATATTCTGTGGTCTACTAGAGATTCAGACAGGTTTTCAGTTAAAATAATTGTAGATGGTATTTAACTAACAGGCGGCAACATTTCTTGACCTAAAAAACCTCTTTTTCAAGAATGCATTTATTGAAAGGAATTACAGGGAAAGACTATTCAGAAAATGCTGAGGCATATAAACCACTGTCTCTATTTTAATTTTAAATGATTTTCTTGATGCTGTTCCAGCAATAGGGAATCTCTTTAACCTAATTTTCTTTGCTTAATTACCCAGCCATAAAAATAAATTTCTTGGTTTGCACTCATTTTCTTGCCAGTTGCTTCGATTCTGACAGAAGTTTGGAATGCCCAAAGTAACTCCTATCATCCATAAAGTAATATTATTTTGGAGTTCACCATCTTTATTTGCAGTGGTGCCAAGCACCAAAGCTTTGATTTCTGATTAACAAAATTAATTTCTTCTGCTCATCAGAGACTGCGTGAACATACCACATACTCAAGAAAACCTACTGAGGTGCCAGCCTGTTCTAACAATGTCCTGGGTTCCAGATAGCAAGCTGAGCCACACAACTGTTATCTCTGCATAATACCACACAAGTGGTATTATGATAACATATCATGATGCCACACAAGTGTTATCTCTTCATAAAAGGAGGTCACTTCTTCCCTGGAAATGCTGCACAGGGACCACAAGGGAATGCATTTCCTCACAAGAGGTTCTATTTTTCAATGATAGTGTTGGAACCCTCCTCCTAGCCCAACAGAGAGAATGAAAAATAATTTATCATAGCTCTCTACATTATAGAAACTAGCAAATTAAACACAACTTCTTCAAAATGTTGGAAGACTTTATGAAATTAATCATTTCTTTAAATTTGTTTCCAATATTGTGTGTTTGTATAGAGAGCATCTTCTGGTAGAGAAGGTATTGTTTCTTTACATTTCAGCATATCAAAAGCCAGTTGAATATTCAAATGTAAATTCATTCCTTCTTTCAAAAATAAAGAGCACCTGGAAAGCTGGCTACTACTCTGTTTGGTCAATGTATACCATTTTTGAACAGAAAGTTAGAAACATGTTCTATGATCATACAGTTTCCAAACTCCTATTCTGCAATCACTGTACTATATTTGCTTGACCTTCGGTTACTTTAGTGATACAGAGAGGGTTATAAAACTTGGTTAAGAAGAAGCTGCCTTAATGAATATGTTTGAATTAGACTCCAGTTCACTTATTTCCCCATCACTAATTCTAACTGGATTAAAAAACATATGAGGACAGTAGTTTTTTGATAGTCTGTAGCAGTTTGCGGTCAAAACAAAATCCCCAAATTTGGTAATGAACTGTATTTTCAGAATCCTGCTCCCCACCCCCCCCAAATAACCCTGATAACTTGAGAATTAGTTCAGTGATACAAAATCACTTTGGATGTGCCCCAAATGGCTTTTTCTTTGACAGTTCTTAATCTCCAGTTTGGCTCTCTAATGCACCAACAAGATGCACAGACACTAACTCTGTGTCAAAAAGTGAGGCTGATTGCTTGGTCAGACCCAAAGATTCCTGCCTAATGAAGAATAAACTTGGCTGGTATGCAGGATTTGGGACTCTTGTTGGGTATAATGCAACCTGTGTTCCTAAGAAGTGTGAGCACAACAGAAAAAGCACTGGATTGAAGTCATGAGACCCAAATTAGCCTTAATATCTACAATCAATAAGGCTGGGTAAATAACCACCACATTTGAAGTTAGGTGTTTTAATTTCAAGTCCAGTGTTTTTGTATTCTAATACAAGGCCTTTAAGGTCATATATTACTGTCAAACCCAACAAATTTCTGTGGCCATCGTAAGCTTAACGAGATGGGTAATAATATTTAGTCATCATTCACTAGAGTCCAAACATTGCAATAAGCAACTCAGACTGTGTAACGTTCAGGATAATACTGTGATGTTGGTATTATTGCTCTTTTTTTCAGATAACAAAAGTGAGCATTTTAAATAAGACACTTAAGGCCACATTGTTAAAATTGTAATGTAGATATAGCCCATGTTATATAGATATGATCATTGTATTTTATTGTATTCACTGCATTAGAATAACTATTGCCAAGTTTTGCTATAGTATGTTCTTCCAAAGTACTCCATAACAATTTGAGCCACTGTCTACCATACAATTTACTGTTACAAAATTTCTCATTTTTTTTCCCTAATTTCCTTGTCCATTGTATTCCAAATAGTTAAAGTAGTTGAGCAAAAGTGACTTGCTACTGCGTGTAAAATAAATCCAGTCATCTCTACCTTCAAAAATTACCCAGACTCTGACCACTTTCCCTACCTCCACTGTAACCACTCTTATCCAAACTCACAATCTTTTTTATGTGAATTATCTCAATATTCTCCTAAGTAATCTTGCTGAGTCTGCTTCATTTTCCCTCACTCAGTCTTATCCCGAAAGAGTAGCCAAAGTGAGTCCATTAAATTATAAGTTGGATTGTTTCTGTCTTCTGCTCAAAACTATCCAATGGTCTTATTTTTCAATCAGAAAAAAAGTGTTTAAGTCCTTTCCAGTGGAGCACAAGACGCTACATGGTCTCCTCCTCCCCTTACCCTTTGCCTTCATCTTCTGTGAACTGACCTTCTGATACACTCTTCTCTGCTCACTATTCTTCAAACACATTAGCCCCGCTTTGTTCCTCAAAATTGTCACTCCGTCGTCTGGAATGCGCATTTCCCAGCTATCCTTATAGCTTACTTCCTCACTTTTCTCTTGTCTTCACTCAAATGTCATCTTTTCAGTGACATTTTTCCTAGCCATTCTATCTAAAATTGCAACCCCAAGATACTTCCTACCTTCTTTTTCTGTTTTGTTTATTTTTTCTTTATCACTTATTGCTGTCAAAATACTATGTACTTCTTTGATTCTTATTTACATCTGGATCCACCTAGTCAAAGGTAAGCTCTATTAGAACTTTTGCTGACTGTTGCATCCTGAGTACCTATGAATGTGTTTGATATAAAATAGGCTTTTAATAAACATTTAACAAATGCATGAATAAATGAATGAATGAGTGTCTCCTATTTGTCCAGTGCTGTGCAATCCATTTATGTTTTTCCGCAGTCACTGCACGAGGCACCAAGTACTAGATAAGAAGGAAATGCTAAGACTTGTGCACCTTTAACATCCAGCTGCTAAAAGTTTTGCGCAACTTTCATTAAGCTCCACACGTAGTCCTGACTGCCACCATCCAAATCCACATATGCTAATTCCTTCTCTTGTTTCTAGCTTAGTTATGCAAGAATCATTCTGTTTAAATGACAGCAATTTGGGATCACTTTCCACCTAAAGCCTTCTCAGGAGAATATTCCTTCTACCCTAACCCAGCTGATGTGCTCTCCATCCAAGTGCCACATCAGCACGAGTAATACATCCCCTCAGTTTGCAAAAGATAGATAAACCAGACATATTTTCTTCTTCTTCATGTAACAAGAATGCTTCCCCCCCCCCGCCCTTTCTCAATTCCATATCTCCCCTGTTTTTATTTAAGTCTCCTAGGTCTGACACCACTTAATTTCTTAATCATTCATCTCCCATGTAATTCAGGGTTTCCTTTTTTATTTATCAGCTCTATCAGCTCTACTTTTTTCTTTTGCCATGTTCTAGGATGGGTCTGCAAATTGCTAAGCAAATGTAGACAACACCCTGTAGGGTTACATTTTATCCTAAGAGGAATTCTCAAAATAACACAGAATGACAAGCATCACACATTTCCCTTTAGGAGCAAGCTGTTTCCAGAGAGAGAGAGAGAGGAGAGAGGAGAGAAATATCATTAATTAAATGAGGTGGCAGAGGAAATAGCTTGATATTAAAAGACAAATTACGATTTTCAAGATTAGAAACTACGGGAGTCCACAGTTGAATGTCTGTAGTATGTGACTATCAAGCATTGTGAAAATGAGTGTCTGACTTTCGAATGAAGTGAGTCTTAAGTATGTCTCATCCTGTAAAATATAATTTTTAAAGGATTTTGCACTTAGGGAATAAAACTCTGGCTAAGCTGCTCAGGGGAAAAAAATACATCGTGAGCTGCATTTGCCTAGAGAGGAAGCTGCACTCTGATCCTAAGACCTCCTTCCAGATGGTGTATGAAGAGTCTGCCCTTTTGGCATTTATGATTGATTAGAGTCAGCCTGTGATTGCCTCCCTAGGGAGAACATATATTCAAGAGAGTACAATTCCTTCTCTGCCTCTGTGCTGCCATCTGAACACTTCGATGTTAAGAAACTCAAACATGAAGAAACATTTCTCTAAATTCAAACTTTTTTTAGAATTTCATCCCTCTAGTCAATTATTCCTCCTATAGAAAGTCTTCAGTTCTATTTCAAGTCAAAGAAGCAGCAGTGGACATAGAGTCCTGTACTTTTGTAATGATGTCCCAGATTGGTCATTAGGACCTATTTGGTGTCCTACTGTGTCTTAATTTCCTTACATGTAAAACAGAGGTTCCAAACCTATCCAGGATGATTTGAGTAACAAATCTGTTAATGGACATAATGGCACTTGAAAGTTATAAAGCTCTCTAGCGAAGGCAAAATTTTATAATGAAAGAGTTATTTTAAACCAAGGTCTAGTTTTATCATAACCATGTAAAAGGCACTGCATGATACTAGAAAGGACTATAGGACGTAGAGTCCAAAGAGGAGAGATCAAGACCTAATTCAGCCTCTTTTAGGGTATAAGACCCACAGGGAAATCACTTAATCATGCTTGTTTTTTCTTATATATAAATTAGAGGTAATGGTACTACCTACCTCACAGTGATATTGCTAGTTAATTTTTGTAAATGTGCTATGTAAATTGTTGAGTGTTGAGTTCGCATATTTTCAGCAACACATTGCAGATCTAACTGCAAAACTGTAGGAAGTAGACTTGACTATTTCAGAAGTCTTTGCAAGGCCGACGTATTTTATTGCTATTTTCTAGATCTCTAGTAAGAAAAAAAGATCTAGCTCTAATCAGAAGTTAGAGGATCCTTGGACAAATTTGATATGTTTCCAATGAGTCTGATGGAGCTTGAAAATTTGAGTCTTAAGTAAATGAAGTGCTTATTTTTCTTATATGTTTATATAAAGTAGAAAATATTGTATTTCCTCAATTGTAATCATACAATTCCACTTTTATTTCACTTGTTATCTAAAAAAGCTTTGGCCTGTTTTGGTAAAAATACAAACAAACAAACAAAAAAATCAGAGCTCTCATCTTTTGACCAACTTATATCCGTTAGCAAGTTATAATTAAACTATCTCTGTCCTTTGTTATCAACTTTAGAAAAATTTTTAAGGGTTGATTTTTTATAAGACAGTGTAAAAATTGGTTCTGATTTCAGCCTGCTGATAATAACATTTAGTCATGCAAATGTTGTTATTGACAGTTGACCATTCATTCTATTAAAAATAAAATGCTTTGGGTAGCTATTCCCTTTTCTCACAAACACTATTTTAAAAGGCCTACTGGCTATTTTGTAAGCATCCCACTCAAATGCTTATGGAAGAAGACTCTGATGCCCTTGACCAAATATCCCATAACTGCCCAGGCTGGATTTTTCACATAATGTGGCTTTTATCATCTAGGTGTCTTTCCACATGCCTACCTAATTCCATCTTCTTCCTCCAAACTACGGCATTTGTTTGTCTGTTGAAGTAACTGTCATGAAGAAGACAATGCTAGGCACCCAAGGATGTGTGCTTCATGAAATACACTTTCTGGTGACAAGAATGGATTCACTCTATGTTATGCACTCCTACTTGTTAAATCCCTCACTTGTGTCACCATAGCTTCAATTGAGAACACTGAGTATGGGCATTTGAAAGAGCGCAGATTTCCCATCCACATGCAAATAGAATGGTATTGACCTCATTGATCCTTCTCATGTCAGCCTGAGTCATCTAATGCTCACAGCAGCTTAGATTATAGAGGTTAATAGCACAAAACCATTTACCTTTAATTCTATTTAAAACAAACATCTTTGTCTATATAGCTATAGAGCCTATATCACTATCCATAGAGATATACAGATAGACATAGAACATATTTAGACATTTAGTTAATATATTTGATGGGAATATATCAGATATCAAATTAGGTCTTCTCTCTAAAATGTTTCCTCAACACTGAAATCACCAATATCATATATGTATCATTCTGAAGCAACGTTTATTATCCTTTTTAAACTTCTGGTTGTAGACTTTGTGAATTTTAAGATGCATCTGTCTTATAAAAGTTCTTATATTTGGACAAAGTCAAAACCCTATTTAAGAAAATCTCATGATCATTTTTCCAAAAAGGACAAATACAAGAATCACGATGGGACAAAAACAAAAAAACACTAAGATCAGATACAATTTGGAGATCTGGAGCTTTAAGACATTCCCTTGCTTTTCTTACTTGTTTTGTTTGTTTGTTTTTTCATAGTCAGGTTACCTCTACTAGCACTTTTGCCACTAGCTGATGTTCACTGCAAGCTTATAATGCAGCAAGCATTGAACTAAACGTTTCATATACTTACTTTTTACAATCAGAACAATGCTGCATGAAGTATGTTCTCTCATTACCACCATTTGGTAGGTAGTTCATAATACTGCATTTCAGAAATGTTAAAGAACCCAGCAGAAAAGTGGTTAATCTGGGGTTCTGACTTCAGAGCTGCTGCACAATAACATCTCAATGTGATTCAGTTGCCAGTAGATCCTCTAATTGTTACTCTCACCAAAATAACACCCAAACTCAGTGCTTTGGCTGCTTGCCTTTCAGAATCGAAAGTAGACTCTGGGTGCAATGACTGACCAAAGCATCAGTGATCTTAACATTCCCAAAGTTTCCCACAATTCTAAACCATTTCACTTTGTAACAGACAGAGATTTTTATGATATAAAATGTGCTTTATACCTTCATAGCCCACTCATGAACATACTCATTTTCCCTGGGGCACAGTTTCTAAAACAGAGACATTTAAAAGAAATTCCATTTCTATGAGTAATTCCTCAATGTGAAATGATGATGATATTTTAAAATTAAACATAAGCCCTTTAAAGAGAAAGAAAAGAATTTACTGTGCCTCCTCTAGATAATAAAGGGAGTTTTCTGACTTTCCTAATCCACCTCTTGAACGTGTGATGTGTCCTTCCACTGTGAGGAGAAAGCAGCTTTGACTTTTACTCTCTGAAATGAACTGGACTCTCTTCTGCCTATCTGATGCTCTTTCCTGGGCTCTTATCACCGTTCAAAAAAGGGGTGAAGCTGATTGGGTTTTCTATGTGTGCCTAGTGTTGGCTGATGCCCGCAAATGGTAAATCACACTGGAGATGCGTCCACCATGGAGCACTTGGATTCTCTTAAACTGCAGGGAGACGGGGAGCAGAGCAAGGGTGGTAACCCAGTAATTGCTGGAGCTTTTTTGGGTTAGAGTCAGTTTGAAACTATGAAGATGTCACACTAGCAATCTCAATATGTGGCAGCTCAATATTGTGACAGACATATGGTTGCAAAATGGGAAAGGCAATTATAGCCTTACCCTGGGAACTCTTATTCTATTGCTATTTCCCCCAATACGGCATCGAGGTATTTGCATATGGGAAACTTCAGAAAGTTTTTAGGCTCTCTTTCTTCATTTCTCTCCTACCTTCACTCCAACTTGACTTTTTTCTAACACCCAAAGGATTGCATGAGTATTACTTTAAGACTATAACAACGAAGCATTGGTAAAGGAGTTAGGAAAACGTCTACCTGAAATCGCACTCTGGAAGTATTGTCTGGGGTCCAAAGTAACTTAATTAGCATGGAATCACTTGACCATATTAGTTTTCTATTGTTTGCCAATGATGTCATGCATGCAGTGTATTTGCCCCATTATGTAATTGCTTTGGGTTTCAGGAGCCCTATAACGATCTTATTGGCAGATACAGAATGTGATATATTATTATAATTCACAACTAGTACTTAACACAAATCTATCAGTGAAGTCTCTTATCAAATATTGTTTTATTTAATGTTCGTGACAACCACTTGAGGGAGTAATTATTAGCACCATTTCAACAAGGAGAAAATTGAGGTTCAGGGAAGTTAAGTGACTTGGCCAAGGTTACATAGTAAGTGGCAGCCCTAGATCTGTACTCCAGAATTACTGATTTTAATTACACTGCTGTCCTTACCACCTTATGCCTCTTAAAAAATGTTTGTTAAATAAATTTGTATTCAAGGAAAATATAGCTGCATATTGGAGAAAGAATTCAAAATTCAGCATTTGGTTTTGAAAAGGCTGGCCCAGACTCAAAAGTGAAACATTACGTTTGATCTTTTGCACTGGAGACATATTCTTGAATTCGTTCAAAGAACACCCCCAAAAGCACACATGCCCACTGACTCAAAAGAACCATGTGTGACCCAGGGAACTCACTCAAAGCTTCTGAAGTGTTGCTGGGGTCAAGAAGGAAGACTGATGGGATTATTCCCTGATGTTTTCCATGCAGACATTCTTCTCTTTCTATTGGCCCTTCCATATCTATATTTTGAAGGCACCAGAATTTGTTCAAGCTATGAACTAAGTAGAATGAAGATGAAAGGAATGCAGGAATGGAATAAGGAAGTCGGGGCATAGACAGGAACACGGTTTATATTTTAGATGTAGCCTTAAATACTGTTAAAAGCAACTGAAACTCTTCCATAACCTGAGGAAGCTGTTGTAAAGCCTCACAGATAAGTGCCATGGAGGGCTTCTCATTACTGAACTTGGACATCACAAAGTCAGGGATTTCATCTCTTTTATCTTTGAATCTGATGCCCAGGATAGTGTGTGGTACTTAGCTAGGACTGCTTTTCCCTCCAGGGGGTTGTGACTCTGGAGGGACTGAGCAATAAAGATACTTTAGTAATGAAAACCTTCAGGGGAACGTATCAGTTGAACAGTACATCAGAGGTAAGAGGCATTGCACAATACTTAAGAGCATAGAGCTTAGAATGGGAGTTTGTTTTAATCCAGACTCAGCTCCTTCTTTCCTAATTGAAATTCAATCCCTTTATCTTTGCCAAGGTTACTTTACTCCCTTTTCTCAACAACTGTACCTCCTTTTTCCTCTTCTTATGTCCTTTATTTTTCTAATTCTTACTCAGATTTATTATCCAGTAAGTGGTAGTATGAATATGTGGATAAACGAATGAATCATCAGATAGGGTCTGCAGAATGTTATCAAGCAGAAAAGAGAATTCATCTTTGTCTATAGAATGTGAAAGGAATGGAAACACACACACACACACACACACACACACACACACACACACACACACACACACACACACATGCCTGCCAGGGATTTTGCAATAAGAAGCCTTGATTTAAATCACAGCTTGGCCAAGTTACATTTCTGAGTTCCAGTTACCTCTTCTACAAAGTGGGGATAAGAATATTTAACAGAAACAGACAAATAACATACACTATTATGGGGATATGGAACTATGGGGAAATTAGACTTTTTTATATTTGCACTTCTATAGTGTCTGATTTTTACTTTATGTGATTATTTTACAGGAGAAAATTGATGGAAATGAGAGGAAGGAAGGAAGGAAGGGAGGGAGGGAGGGAGGAAGGAAGGAAGAAAGGTATTCCTAAATTAAAAGCCCATTTTGTGGACTAAATGACAGTACAAGGTTGGGTAAAAAATGACACTTGTAAATGTGTGTTCCCCTCTTCCCTCCTGTATACAGTTGTGGGTAGAGTATTGTGCTAGGTCATAGTCACACTTTGAAGAGCTTCAATTTCTCACAATTAGTTGCCAGGTTTTGGATGGTTTTGTTTGTTTGTTTGATTCTGGATTTCAAGGCAGATGATAGCATTAGTATTAGGTGAAAGGTTTCAGAATGAAGAAATCCTGACTAGTAAAGATGGAGAATTGTAGGAAAGCAGTACAGAGTGCTAATTTCATAATTTCCAATTCCTAGTAGTTCCAACCTAAAGGCCACTGAATTCATGTTTATGTCTTATACTGAAAGGAGCTTGATTTCTCACTACTGGCAATACTGCAACTTCATATATTTATATATCAAAGAATCTTTAAATTCATTATAGGAAAGGAAATTATTTTCAGGGTTTACAGATTTTAATAAATAATTATGCTGTTTTCTCAAATGATCTATGAAAAATCACCCAAGTCAAATATTTGTTTTATTGGTACTGTATACATGGAGTAACATGTAACTTTCTCCTAAGTCTGAAAATTATGATGTTTTTGCCAGCATTTAGACATGGTTTGTTTTAGAAACAATTGCTTTATATTTGTGGCTAGCAACAAAACCTGGATTCTATTCTTTTTAGATTTACCTGGTCTAACTCTAGTCAATTTAAAGAAAAAAGGTGGAAGAGTGTCTATGGCTAATTATAAGACATATTATCAAAATGCTACAAATTGAAAAGCTTTTGTCTTTGGCCACAGACTTTTCCTTATAGCCTAAGGCAGTCTTATAAAGATATTCCCAACACCCCTACCCCTCCAAATAAAACAACAGTAAAATAAACAAACTAATAACTTTAACAGACTACTAATATTTACCAGCTCTTTCTTATCTTACTGGTTTTGCCCTGGTGATGCATGATAAAATTCATAGCCTTGAACACTAGTACCCTGAATGTAGGTTACCAAAATGAATTTAAATCTCAATTATAATTAAAGCTAGTTGTCTACAGGAAGATTTTTCTTAAGCCTTTCCTAATACATCCCAGGCTCCTGGCCTATGGGCCTCATTAAATTTCTCAGCCACCCTAGGGATTCTTAGGCTTTGGAGATCTAAGGGATGCTTATTGTTCGAGCCTTACTGAAGGAGCTCACCTTCAAGTAGAAGGGAAAGAACATATACACAAATACATATAAAGTAATATATTTAAGACACAATCAGACATGGCCACTAACATGCAATGGCAATTCAAGGAACTCATATGCAATAGAGGAAAATCAGGAGAAGCTTCATAAAGATGATAGTCACTCTAGTATTGAGGAAAAGCCTGGTTTCTGAAGGCAGAAGTAGGGAGAAGACACTTCAGGAAAAAGGAGCCACATATGAGTAAAAAGCAGATATGAGAAAAGGAGAGTGTAGCACGTGTGCTCTGCCTTGTCAGATAAGCAGCAAATCATTGACCACTCAGAACTTGAGGCAACCTAGTAGGGGCTACGGTGACCCTGCCCCCAGGGAAAGCATGCTAGTCTATGCCTGGCACTCACTGCTCAGCTATGCTGTGGAAGTGAACCCAAGGAAGCACTCTCCCTGCAGGCACGACATCTGTTTCAACAGCCAGCTGCCAACAGTCTCTACTCATTGTGGAAAATAGGTTCATGGAAGAGCTGAAGTAGTCTGCATGGCAGGAGCCCAAGGCACTCAGCCCAAGGAATATAGCACACAGGCAAGGGAAGATCAGGTGGGAGCACCGAATCTTTTTTACAGGAAGAGCAAGAAAAATTAGAGCTGGGAAAACTGCATCATCTTAGGGGCAATCATGAGTATAAAGACATGGGGAATGGCATCTCAGAAAATAAAGGAAGGGGCTTCCCTGGTGGCGCAGTGGTTGAGAATCTGCCTGCTAATGCAGGGGACACGGGTTCGAGCCCTGGTCTGGGAAGATCCCACATGCCGCGGAGCAACTAGGCCCGTAAGCCACAACTACTGAGCCTGCGCATCTGGAGCCTGTGCTCTGCAACAAGAGAGGCCGCGATAGTGAGAGGCCCGCGCACCGCGATGAAGAGGGGCCCCCTCTTGCCGCAACTAGAGAAAGCCCTCGCACAGAAACTAAGACCCAACACAGCCAAAAATAAATAAATAAATAAATATTAAAAAAAAAAAAAAAAGTCTACAGCATACAAGCTACTCTTACATGCATGTCTTAAAAAAAATGACTTCAGCAGGACCAAACCATACCATCTTCTTCATCTCTCTTGACTCTTACTTCTCTCTGAGAAACTTGGTCCCACAGATACACATCAGCCTGTTCTGATTTTTTAATCCAAGTTTAGAAACTGGCCCTTCTCTGTTTATGAAATCTTGCCCACAGTCCACCAATTCTATTATAGCCAGTCTTTAAATCTTAGTCTTGACATAATTATATCACACAACTGAGAATAGAATGAAGAAAAAGAGCTAATTAACATTTATAGTGCTTTTATATAGATTAACTTATTGAAACTTATACTTTGAAGTAGATAATGTTGTTTTATTCTTGCATCTCCTCCATCTTACCACATTTGAAAAACAAATTCCTTCTCTTCCTTCCCAAATCTTTCCTTCTACAGTCCTCCCCATCTTCGTAAATGGAAGCTTCTGTTTATTCAGATCAAAAACTTTAGAGTTATTCTTAATCTCTCTCTCACTCACAGCCTACTTTTAATCATTCCGCAAATCATATCTTCTCAAAATATATTGAGAATCCAACCAGTTCTTACTTGTACCTCTACCATCACGGTGCAAGAGACTATCATCCTTCACACGGATTATCGCAACAGCCTGCTGACTGTCCTCTCTTCTTTCACCTGCACCTCCCTCCAGTCTACACTCACCACAGAAGCCAAAGGAGTCGAGCATACTCCCCCATACCTCCCACTTCTAGGACCTCGACTCCCATCACTTTCTCCCGAGCCTGCTTCTGTTTAGCTACTCCGTAAATCTTGATGTTCCTCAAATGCACTAAGCCTGCTGTCACTTGAAAGCCTCTGCACACGTTTCCTCTTTGCTCCCAGATATTTGCATACCCCAGTGTCTCACTTCCTTCTGGTCATTCTCATCTTCTTAGTGATGCCTTCCCTGATTATTAGTTTAAAATTGCGAGGCACTCCTACACCTATACTACATGTTCCTTCCTTACTTTGTATTCTTCTATAGAACTTATCGTCATCCAACATAACATTAATTTCATATTCTTCTGTTTTGCTTATTTGCTTGTTGACTGTCTCTGCCCACTAAAATGGGGATCGGTGAGAGCCAGAATTTCTATTGATGTGGTTCTCTGCTGTGTCCCTGAAGCCAAGAAGAGTCCCTGACTCATAGTGGGTGCTCAATAAACATTTGTGGAATGACTGAATTAATTAACACATGTTAAGCAATAAATTTGGAGGAACACTGACTTGTGATCCAGTTTCTCCTCTTTATTAGTTCATGACCTCACGCATAACAGTCTCAGTCTCAGTCTCATTTACCCCAACTATAAAATAGAAATAATGTTGGGTATTAACTAATATGGTAAATGTGAACTGTCTAGGACATAGTTGACATTTAACAGATGGTAACAGCTATTGCTATTAAAATATTATTTTTAATAACTTTGGGGATGCCCTCTTCTATCTTCATTAAATGAAAGAATTTCTACTTTTATCATAAAGAGTAAAGGCACATGAATTAAATTAAAAATATAAAATAAGTGAGAATGTCCAGCTCAGAGTCTGATCCATAAAGTTCTGTAATGAATGATGTTTTAATCATAAACCAACCTCAAGATTTCTTTATTCTTGTATGCACTAAATTTCTTTTTTTTTCCTGAAATACCTAGTTTTATTTTTTTTAACATCTTTATTGTAGTATAATTGCTTTACATTGTTGTGTTAGTTTCTGCTGTATAACAAAGTGAATTAGCTATACGTATACATATATCCCCATATCTCCTCCCTCTTGCGTCTCCCTCCCACCCTCCCTATCCCACCCCTCTAGGTGGTCACAAAGCACCGAGCTGATCTCCCTGTGCTATGTGGCTGCTTCCCACTAGCTATCTATTTTACATTTGGTAGTGTATACATGTCAATGCTACTCTCTCACTTCATCTCAGCTTACCCTTCCCCCTTCCCACATCCTCAGGTCCATTCTCTACGTCTGCGTCTTTATTCCTGTCCTGCCCCTAGGTTCTTCAGAAACTTTTTCTTTTTTTTTTAGATTCCATATATATGTGTTAGCGTACAGTATTTGTTTTTCTCTTTCTGACTTACTTCACTCTGTATTGCACCAAATTTCTTGACTTCAAAAGTAGTTCAGCATCATGGGGGATTGGAAGGATTTTATAAATTCTAAGAGTTAATATACCATGTTGCTAAAGCGTGCTTTGCCTAAGGCTTTCCTATTCAGTTTTTGAGCTTAGACTGGCTAAGAATAAGGATTCTTCAAGGCGTGCTTAACAGTGCCCAGGCCCCAAAGTAGGTGGCCCTAGTTAAAGAGATTTCTTTTTCAACTTCAGGAAAATCCTCAAGGCCTTCCTTGCTTTTTATTTGCTATCAAAAGCATGGGAACTCCTGGGGAGGTATTCTTACAACTTTTCTTCCTGCAGGTAGCCTACCTGGAAAAAAGTAACACTTTATTATCATTACTGGTGAAAGGCCCACATCAAAATCAAGTCAGCTAATTAACCAACAGGAAATCGGTGGCATGATTTTCTTTTGCCAAATCACATGAATGCAAGTCAAGGGGCCTTAACCAGTAGGGGACTGGAGCCAGCTTGTACCAGCCTGCAAGACAACATTCTGGACATCTTTTCCCACCTCTGTGTTCAGTGACACCACATTGGTAATTAAAATGGGTCATAGGGGGAGTATTTACACCCCAGAAAGAAGAAAACACTACAAATCAGAGCTTTTTTCTCTTTCTTTTCTTTTTTCTTTTCCCTCAGAGAGGTTTTACAGCGCACCTTTGGTTCTACCTTGTTATTTTCAGGTGTATGAAAAACACAATCATTCATTCAACAATTTGTTACCACTGTGCGCCATCTCTGTGCAAGGCACTCAGTTTAGGAGTTGCTCTCTGAAATAGAAGCACACCATTCAGTTGAATAGAATGCTTGTCCCAAATTGTTTTACTGCCTTTGAAATTTCTGGTTTCTGGTTTGGTTTCGTGAACAGTAAATGTGCACTGTGAAACATTTTGCTTTACTGCAGAGATATTTCATTGTATTTGCACCATGAATATGGAGCTTTAAGCTCCATATTACATCTTTAAGATGTAAAATGTGACAAATCGAGCATAAGGAATTCCCATGATATTTAGCACATTTGTCACTTAAAAAAAAGTTGAGAACATTGAGGTACTGCCAATGATATGATCGTTTTACTTATCTGACAGGCAGGATAGAGACTTAACAGACATGGGCTGATTTTTCTTTCAAAAAGTGCTTCAAATACACCTGGAGACTTTTAAATTATGTTTGATAAGCTGGAATATGGCAAGAGTGCAATCGCTCTGATGATGTTCTCTGGGTTTCTTAACTCCACCTCTCAGCCCTCAACTAGCTCAGAAATGTTGGCTAAATCTGCATTATAGATTCAGAAAAACTACAGAATCACATTCAGGATGATGGCAATAAGAAGTAACTGCCACTCACTCTCAAACATCTTTTTGATGCCTTTAATCTCTTTTCCTTAACAAAGTAATTGTTATCTTGTTATTTTGTTTCTAAGTTTCTAATAATAAAAACATGTTTTGCTTATGATAATGTCAATATATTTTTTAGAGATATTTCAAAATGTATTTTAAAAGAAATAATAACTTAATACATGGGCAATTTTTTAAATCTAATAACCTTTGTAAACTTTAAAACCCACAGAGTAGTGCAATTTTCTGCTAATATAGGCTATTTTCTATGTTGAACACTATATGGCACCCTGATCATTTCATTCTGTGGCAACTATAAAGTTTACATGACAGATAGAATGCTGCCATAATGTTCTAAATTCTTGGAAGTTTTAAGGGTGTGAGTTCTAAGTGTAATTTTCTGTCTCAGGAACCTATTAAAATGAATTTCCAAGAAACAAGGTGTACCACGTGAAAATATCATCTTTCTTGTTCAATGTGTTATCCCTATTCTTCACCGAAAATCATATAAAGTAGAACTCACCCCACTTCAAACTTTGCTCTTTCCTTTTATTTTACAGAATTAGGCACTCACAGAGAGCTCTTCATCCAAAGAGCAAGACTTTTATGATAAAGCCAACCAAACAAAAACCAGGATGCTTTTTTTAAAACTTGATCCTGTAAATACTCAATATTTAAAAAGCTCCCCTAAGGCTACCGCTGCTTTATCAAATACAGAAGTCAAAGTTTATGTCCTCTGAGTGTCTATGACATAAGTCAGAAAGATCTCTTCTCATCTGTCTACGATGAGTAGAACTCTTTTGCTTTCACAGGAGGCCCCTTGCCGTGCATTAAACATGACTGTTTCTGTCCCATCAAGATTCCTAGCATCAGGGCTCTTGTTGGTTTCCCTAAGCCTCTGGCATCCCCTGGTCCAGGACCGAAATGCTAGAGAGTTTGTTAGCTGTGATTCTGACTTTCTGCCAAGGGACTTTTATATGTGTGCATAAAGTTCTGTCCTTAGGTAACTGAAAAGCCATTGTTTATGTGATGCCCAGCCTGTTAGACTTTACAATAAATTGATGAAATTCAGAGCTTCTCCATGGGCTATGTTTAAGGATAGATTTCATGCCTGTCTTAAAGGACAGTGATGTTAAATCATCTTGTTACCATATGTTGCTATTTTTTTTTATTCATTTTAGTTATTTGTTTTTTTCTTATGTGTGCTGGGATGAGTGGGATTGACACTTCACTCACAGACTGCCATCATATGTATATATATATATAAAAACATGAAGCTATGGTGGTTGGTATTTAGAGTTAGAGCATGTATGATGAGATAGAGGGGGCACTTGATCTTAAATATTTAAAAGTATATGCGTGAAGAATGATGCTTATCTCTGCTCTTCTCCTACCCAAGTTAGAAGAATAAGCACCTCGGTTCATTTGCAGGGATAGGGTTCACATAAAGAATTCTCTAACTTGGTAAAGGAATGTGCAGAAGTGTGAGAATACATTACTTAGTAATGTTATGGAACTCCCCTTCTGCCGAGCTTTTGGAAAATACAGGACAGATTATTTCCCAGCAGTTTGAAGTGCTCGCTCCCCGTCTGCTAAACGCCTAGAGTAAGTCATGTATGATGAGTAATGTGCTCCAATAGGCACTAGCAGCAAAGATGAACAAGACACTGCCTTGTTCCGAAGAGATGAAAGATACCTTTCTACCTTATATATTATAGTTACGGTAGCCTTTCCATTTTAGCACTGTTAATGGTTTGCAGATAACTTGATAGTTAGGTCTATATCATAAATATATATGTGCTCTGCCCTCCTTGGTGCCTAGAATAGTGTTTCACATGTAGGAGACAATGTGCCAAATTAATTCATTTAGCGATTATTCCTTCATTCAATAATTATTTGTAAGCTTCTACTGTGTAAAGTAATCATCTCTTTGAGATGGGTTTGCATGTGTTCCTACCCAAATACGGGGGAACAGACTTAGTGAAAGCTTGAGTGTTTTTGTTTGTCTGTTTGCTTTGTTTTGTTTTGTTTTACAGCTGTATGGTTCTACCTGAATTATTATTTTTAAAATTTAACCATAAAAGCGGACCCATCAAAATATCTTCAAAAATGCCTCCAAGGGATTCTACTTCCAGGAGGATAGAGTAGACTTACATTTTCCTATTCACCCCATTAAGTACAGTTATAACCCCTGGACATTATATGTTAAAAGAAATATATAAGAAGAAGTTGAAAGGTGCAGAGTAGGAGACAGGCTGTCAAAGAAGCTTAGAGCCAAGTAATGACATGATGGTGAATTCCTGGGTTTTCCTTTTGCCTCATATGCCCCAGACTTGAAGTAGAAGAGACCAGAAACCCAGAAACGCTGACAGGTACAGACAAGAAAAGAAAGAAACAACAAAAGTCTCTTCTCTCTATCCTAAGGACAAGGAAAATGCAGTTTCGCAACAGGGAAAACTCTACGACAATTCCTTTCTTATCCAGCTGAACACCTCCAAAAACATATTGCTTTATCCTTACCCAAGCCAGGAAAGCCCTAATGGGGCCCTAGACTTTCACCTTCAACAAGTTGTGACAAGGTCCCCTAAACTCCCCACCAAGGTGGTATCAGAGAAGGCCAAGTAGGAAACTAGAACTTTTATGTCTGCCAGGTAGCCACAAGGCCACCTTCCAACCCTTGCTTTGCTAGTGGAGGTGACATGGGGAGCCTGGATTTCTACCTCCAGTCAGCAGTAACAGGGGACCTTCCCTGACATACTGGAAATGTATCAGATTTTGCCTCATGGAGAGTCAGGCCTTTCACTACTTCCCAGCAGGAACGAGGCCACTCTTCTGCCCATAGTGTCAGTGGTGGCCAAATGGGTAGCAGTTACACCACCCTCCTATTCCTCCCAGCCAGGGACATATCGGTGGATGTCTAGTGGGAGCTGGAACTCCTGCCCACGCTCAGAAGTAATGAGGAGGCCCCATCCACTCATGTGTCAACAGAGGCCAAGTAAGGAACATGAATTTCCACTCCCACCTGATGTAATTTACCCACCTTGCCCCTGCTGAAGCAATATCAGAAGAAGGCAGCTAAAAGTGAAGGTTTAAATAAGATATAGAGTCTCATAATATAATACCCAAAAGATCCAAGTATCAGTTGCAAATTATTCATTACACCAACAACCAGGCAGGTTTCAAATGGATGAAAACCTCAATAGATGCCAACGCCAAGAAGAGCAAATGGATGCCCATAAGCATGTCTTTAATGTGACTTAAGTTTCACATCTCATACAAAAATCAACTCAAGATGGGTTATGAGTCATGCACTTAAATATAATAAAGACTATAAAATTTTTAGAAAAAAACGCATAGAAGAAAACCTTTGGGGTCTAGGGCTAGGAAAAGAGTTCTTAGACTGGACACCAAAGCATGATCCACAAAGGGAAAATCTGATAAACTGGACTTTATCGAAATTCAGAACTTTTTCTCTGCAAATGAACACCACAATGGATATTACCGTATACCTATCAGACTGACTATTACCAATAAGACAAATGCTGGTGATGGTGTGGAGAAAAGAGAATCCTGGTGCACTGTTGGTGGGGCTGTAGATTGGTGCAGCCACTATGGAAGACAGTATGGAGGGTCCTCAAAAAATGAAAAATAGTACTACCATATGATCCACCTACCCCACTGCTAGGTGTATATACAAAGGAAATGAAATCGTTATCTTGAACAGGTATCTGCACTTCCATGTTCATTGCAGCATTATTCACAGTAACTGAGATATGGAAACAACCTAAGTGTCAACCAATAAATGAGTGGATAACGAAAATGTTATGTGTAACATATATAGATATATGAAATTTATTCAGTCATAAAAAGAAGGAAACCCTGCCATTTATAACAACATGGGTGGACCTTGAGTGCATTATGCTAAGTGAAATAAGTCAGACAGGGAAAGGCAAATACTGTATGATCTCACTTATATGTGGAATCTAAAAACATCGAACTCATAGACACCAATAGTAGATTAATTGTTACCAGGGGTGGGAGGTGGGAGTAATAGACATTGGTCAAAAGGTACAAACTTTCTGTTACGAGATGATAAGTTCTGGGAATCTAAGGTACAGCGTGGTGACTATAGTTAACAACACTGTATTATATAGTTAAATGTTGCTAGGAGAGTAGCTCTTAAATGTTTTCACCACAACAACAGTAACAAAATGGTAATTATTTGAGATGAAGCATGTGTTAACTAACCTTATTATGGTAAACATTTCACAGCCTGTATATGTATCAAATCATCACACTGTGCACCTTAAACTTTCACAATGTTATGTGTCAATTAACTCTCAATAAAGCTGGAAAAAACCCACTATATATACAACCACCATATAATCTAGCAACTGCACTTTGGAGCAATGAAATGAAATCTTATGTTTACACAAAAATCTGTACATTAATGCTTCTAGCAACTTTGTAATAGCCTCAAAGTGAAACAATCAAGACATCCTTCAAAAGGTGAATGGTAAAATAAACTGTTGTATATCTTTACCATAAAATACTACTAGCTGGAAAAATAAAGGGACTGTTGATGCACCCAATAACTTGGATGAATCTTCTGAGAATTGGGTTGAGTGAAAAAAAGCCAGTCCCAAAATGTTACATACTGTGTGATTCCATTTACATAACATTTTTGTAATGACAAAATTATGGAAATGCTTGTGCTTAAGGAAGAAGTTGGGGATGGGAATGAAGTGGGTGTGGCTATAAAAAGGCAACAGGAGGGGCCCTTGTGGTGACAGAAAATCTCTGTTCCTTGTACGAATGTCAATATCATGGTTGTCTTATTTACTGTTCTATAGTTTTGTAAGATATTATCATCGGGGGGGATGGGAGAAGAGGACATGGGGTCTCTCCATGTTATTTCTTAAAACTACATGTTAATGTACAATTGTTTCACAATTAAAAAGCTTAATTAAAAAGTCGGTCATTAACAATATCACATTTACATATTTTACATCTGTACTACATAGCAATCACATGAATGCCCCTAGTTGATTTTCAGAAAAAGAGATTATGGCCCTAAGAGGAATGTTTTCCATTGCATTCTATTATAATCCACCATCCGATGCCACTCAATTAAGCCAGGAGCGGCACTGGACTAAAAGTCAGGCAAATCTTAGGTAAGTCAAAATCTGTCACCTCAGTGAAGAGACGAATCAAGCCAATCAGAGTCTCGCTTTTGAAAATTTAAACACACACACACACACCTTTACACATAAACAAGGGATAAGCTATGTGCTCACTGTTAAATTGCTATCTCTCAGTTCAAATCCATCCTCCATCCTCCTCTATCTTGCTTTGAAATGCTGAGCCTGGGTCTCTGCAAAGCACAGTTCCCCTTTGCCACCTGATTCCCTACTTCTGCCAACAGAGAGAGCTAGAGGGAGACCGGAAAGTTGGAGGAGGAACTGTTCCTGACCTATACCCCACACAACAGTTGGTTCCATTTTGCATTTTTTCCTACACACCTAGAAACAGCCTAATCGCCCCCCTCTCCAAGTGATGTAACAGCACTAGCTGCCTGGTATCCCTTCCTCAGAGATGTGGTCCCACCTCTGCCTGTGGATTCGCTTCTAATTCGTCGGGCTGTTACATTGTCTCAACACCATTCCTCACAAAATTCTGAGTCCCAGATCTTTGCGGTCGCCAATTTAAGCTCCTGGGGCACTACACCAGCTAGCTAGCATAATTCTTCTTAGAGACATTAATCCCAGCAAGGTTGAGTCCTCCCTTCCCAAGCTTCTAAAGTTCCTGTAGCTTTCAGGCAACACCCCTACCCAAGACTGCTAAATTCCAGTTCTGTAAAGCCCCTCCTCCAATATTCTAAATTCTAATCATCTCAAACTCTTGCTTGTTGTTCCTGCAGCCAAAGTAGCCACTTCCTGCAACTTCTACCTCTATGACTTATCAGTGACCCTTTTCGTCTTTTTAATTCTCCAATATCTGGTAAATCATTCTTAAATTACATTTTATCTCTTAAAATAACCAGTGTGGTTTCTGTCTCCTGAGTGTAACCCAACAGAGGCAGGCCGTTAGCAGCAAGATTTGAAGCTGAATACATGGGAGGTGGCCAAAGAGGCCATGATAAGCTATGTGCAAGGCAAAATTATGAGAGAAGCAAACAAAAGAGGGGTAAAAAAAGCAACCAGAAGCTGACAGAGAGGAAGAGTTGGGGGGTGGGGAGAGAGAGAGGAAGGAATGGAATATATGTTCAGAGAGAAGTTGAATTGCAAAAAGGATAAGTTCCCTGTTGCTTATGAGAATGGTACAGACATTTAAGAAGGTTCTAGAACTGTCTTTTCTTTTTCTTGTTCAAATTCTGTTTCAGTTCCAGCCCACACATGTTAACAGAATAATTCTCTTTTCACTTGAGTCACTCATGTGAGTCTTTCTTCCCTATAAACACAAGAGTAGAAGTAAAAGAAAACAACATCCTCCCTTTTGTATAAATAGAAGGACTAAGATATAAGGCAAAGAAAGGGGACCATCACATATACTTTAAAAAAAAACAAGAAAACAAATGAACAAAAAAACAAGAGCTTCAGGTCTTTTTCTCTCTTTGTTGATTCATGTTCCTCTTGAGGGGCTGCTACCATATCTTTATCTTATCATCGCCTCCTCATCTTTAGAGAGCACTTTACATGCTAGAAAACACCTCCATATCTATGTTCTTATGCGACTTTCCAAACAAAGTGGTTTCCCAGAAGACAGATAACATGTCTTCTATTTAGCTTAATCTACACAATGTGATGCACTTGATGCAAGAAAGAACACTTGTCTTCAGGAAAGCTCTTCAGTTATGAATTCAGGACAGACAGCTGTTATACAAGCAACCCAGAGAGAGCTAAATATTAACAGGAAAATGTAAGAGCAATTCCTCTTGCCCTGGTGCCAGGTTCTAATAACATTTCTACTTCACCCGTAAAACAGCAGGAATGATTCAAGTAAGCATTTGCCAATTAAAATGACAAGTAGAAATGTCTCCCTTGCCATAGATGGAGCTTGATAGAACTATGACTTGATCTTACTTTTTTTTCTCCTCAACACAGTGAAACGCCACAGATGAATGAACAGATTACTTCCATTTCGCAGAGCTGGACAGCTCCTATTTCTAGGCTCAAGCAGCCTTGATTGTTGATGATACAACATTTAGCTACGGACCGTGCCACAGCCCGTGCCCTCAGCCCACAAACTGCCACTTGTATGAGTCACTTAGACTTTCATTCTTCCCCACTGGTTCATTCAGACAAGTTCAGCTTTTGCAATAGCCCAAGAGAAAATATTTTCATGCTGTCACCACATCAAGCTTTCCAACCTCACCAGGTTTTCAAAGGGAGAATAAAAAGCCAGTTACTTTTCCTAAACACTTTGTTCCGTATCAATGAGCGAACTGCTGCCCCAGTTTCAAAGAAGGAGGGGGGCATCACCATTTGTCTGCTTGTTTCATTCTGAATCCTGGACAGACCAATCTGCTGCTCTTTCAACTCCCCGGGCAGTGCAAAGAAACATCTGTCCCAGGAACAGTTTGACTCGCACCCCTCCGCATAAATCACCACTAGTAAAAGTTTTATGAGGTGGGTACTTTTTCCCCCTGCTTCCTCCTTTTGTAATTGACTGAAGCCCAAATGAACAAGATGAAATGGCCAGACGTTTAACCATATGATGGCATCCACATGTGTACGTTTGGGAGAGAAGAGAAGCTGTCAGCTGTACCGAACGAACATTACAATCATCTGAAATGTAATTAAGAACCCCACAGTCAGTGAATCTTTGAAAGATCCTAACGAAGTAAATTACACCTCTCACTTACCTGTAGCAAATTGTCCATGGGCCAGTTTCCCTGTTTGTGAAACTTGAATCCAGTCAATTTACTGAGACTCCAAAGTGGTTTCAGGATGTTTCCATATTGTTAATCTACATAGGTTATCTCTGCTTTTCCAGTAACTCCTATATAAAAAAAAAATAAAAGGATATACTTAGGAATATATAATGCTCAATAAATGCTGGTGGATCAATTAGATTATAGCGCCCATAACTCACACTAAAGATATTTGAACATTTTATTATTTGTTTAATAGAAAGGTTTAGGAAGAAAACATTTCTCTTTTAAAAACAATATTGCATGTTAATGTGGTTTTGTATCTCCAATTAACACCTAGTAGAAGCCCAGGTGAGTGGCAAAGGCTTAATAAAAGTTTATTGATTAGAGTCTCAATATAATACATTTCACTAAAAATTTCTTATTCTTGCATGCTCTGAGAAGGTGGAAAGGAATTTAACATTTGAGAAGTTACCATGGGCCTGGGGCTTTGTTTGTTAGTTACTATATATGTATACACTCATATATATATGCATATATATATATATGTACATATAATCTTATTCAATTAGTACAAACACCTTTCTAAGCACTTACTACCTATAATTCTCTGTCTGGCAAGTTTTTATTAGCCTCATTTTTCAGATCATAGGGGAAAGACTTACATATTGGGGAGGTCAGATTTTAAGAATAGCTAAGCTGAATTCATTGCTCTTTCATCACTCAGGTGTGGGAGAGGACCATCAATTATTGTTTTGTTTTGTTTAAATAATTAATATCAAAACATTTTTTTGCATTGAATCTGTCTTAAGACAAAAGAAAAAGAGTGGCTTGGACATTGGGCTATGGTGACTTCCAAGGAAAAACCGATACTAAATTTCATGTCATTATGTATCATATAATTATGGCCAGATTCTTTAACCACATGATTTTTATTTCCCCCATCACAACTGTTTTGGCCTGAAATTTCAAATGTCTATCTTGGATTCATGGGGCTCTTTTAACTAAATTCAACAAAATCATTTCATGCACATCTAAACCATATTACTTCTTGAACTCTCACTTGTATTAACTGGTTTATATTAAGAAACCATCAGCCATAGTGGTCCTCTCCTCCCAGTCTAGAAGGATCGTTATGACAGGAACAAAGAACCCCATGGACATCTTCTTGTTCTAGGAAATAGCCACAGAAAACCCTCTGCTCTCACACTAAACAATCCTTACTCTTTTGAACCCCAAATTTCTTACTTGTCCCCTTTAGCCAACCAAGAACTGGCGTCAAATGTATCAATTAGAAAGTCTCCCGCACTTCCCCAAATTCCATCTTAATAGAACACTTGCCAATTAGATACAGCCTCAGTATTTTCTCCTTTTACTCCATAAAACAGACTACCCTTTTCAACACTTTGAACTGTTGCTTAAACAAAAGTGACAGCAGAGGAGTCTTCCTTCCACAAACATATGAATAAACATCCATTGTTACGTTTGCCTTGAACTTGGTTTTGCTATTGTCATTCTGGGTTATTGTAAGAATTCCCATTAGGATAGTATTGTATTTAACGCAGAGAGAAATGTTTAAATTTGTTCGGCAATTTGCAGACTCTTCTTGGCACATGTTAAAGAAACATAGTAGAGTTTATATTTTAAAAGAGGAGGAGGACCCTGAATTACATGAGACAACAAATAACAAACCTAAGAAATAGACTAAGGCGTTGTTAGAGTTGCAGTTCTGATTCAATTTATTGAGTATCTACAAAACAGTCTATTTCATTGTTATAATTTTTAAAAGTAATCATTTATTGGAAATTCACTGTGTGCTAGGCACCAGTTAAGTAATTTACATGATTATTTAATTAATTTATGTGGGGAAAATTTTGTGCTTCAATGGAAAACTATATACATTGTCTACAGCACACCTTTCTGTTTATGTGATTCTATGGAAGAATTCTACAGAATTTACAACTCTGTAAAATATAAATAGCTATTAGCAGTACAAAATAATTCTTCTCTAAAGTCAAATGTTATTCTGTCTAGTAGAGGTTCAATTGACTTCCCTCTTCACTGTGCAAGAAGCTAGTTTTACCTCCTTAGCACATTAATTTCAATATTCTTGATCTATAAATGTGTCTTTATTTTGGATTTTTCTCTTAACTGGTTGTAACACTCCTGGTTCTTTCATTGATTAATGAGTTATGTAAAACATTTTACACTTGATCATTTTATATCTGTGTGAGAGTCATGAATTTACCTTTTTGAAATGATCTTTTACTATTTTTTATAAGACTCTATGGGGGGTAGATATTGTTGAATACATTTTACAGCCAAACTGAGACCCAGCAAGATCACATGATTTGCCTGAGGGTCACAAACATCCACTGGGAATTCCTGACTCTTTGGCACGGTGCTACATACTGGGAGTGCAAAGCTGAACAAGGCTGTCTTTATCCTCAAGGTCAAGGAGACCAGAGTAAATCTTTATTGAGGGTTGCCTACCTGTAAGGCGCTTCCAAAGACATCCAGGAACAAAAAACATTTGATAAATCTTCACTATCGAAAACTCACCACTTAGTATATGAAATACTGAACTGAAATAGACTCAAACAGTGTGGTACTTCTCACTATCTGAACTCATGCTATGAACTCTTAATAACTAAATTCAGGAATCAGGTAGATTTGTATAGGGAAAGATACCCAATGGCTATCTTTTAATACTCAAAGTCACCTTGTGATGTAGACATTCTTCCCATTTTTACAGATAAGAAAAATGAGGCTTAGAGAAGTGATGTTAAAAAAAAAATCACAGCACGTTAGAATAGAAAGAGATAGCAAGATCACATAGCCCAAATGCCTCATTTTATAGCTGGAAAAGCAGAGCTCGGGGAAACAGAGGGATTCTCTTAAATCTCTCACCCAGCAAGGAGCAGGGTCTGATTCAACATCCATCGCTTTTACCTTCTCATACATCTTTCCACTTATCTGGGACTAGTAGCTAGGAAAATGGGCCACATATCTGTCAGAATCAGGGATAAAAGAGAGGGGAAAATTAACACTTGCTTAAGACCAGCAGGGAGCCCCAGGGTCTCTTTCCAACCTCTCTTACCTCATTATTTTTCCCTCCAGATGATCTGAAGTTTTCTGTCTCAATTCACTTCCCTTTCTACTTTAATATTATCATTTTATATGTTTACTAATCTCCTACGAAAGCAATACCCAGCACTATCTTCAGTATTTCAAAAGAAGCAGTGACTAATATCATTTACAATAAGATAAGGGATATCTAAAAGATCAAGTGTCTTTGTGGCTGGATTTAAACCAACTCAGAGGCAACCATGTTTTCTAATATCAGTCTGGAGTGACAACAGAAGTAGATAGCAGACTGCTTAATAAGAATATGAATAACACACTGTGCCATTAAATCCATGGACTCTGTTCAGTAGAAAAAAAAAATCAAATTATGGGGTTCATGGGATAGAAAGAAAATGCTGGAGGAGTCTTTGGTGGTGAAAGTTTTGGGAAGCATTTGCCTATGTTCTACTGCTGCCCATGAAGTTTGACGACCTCTACAGATATCCACTGTCCTGGACAGCGTTGCACGTAAGTCACCTTTTGCTCACAAATTCAGGTATAAGTTCCTACTGTCAGTACCAACAGGAGGACAGCAGTGATTTCTTATTATCCCCCTTTGCAGAGTGTGGCTGGAAATGTGGGCAGATCTCAGAAGCTTGGGCACATTAAACTACCTTTTATCTGCTTATAGTCCCACATTCTAAAAACTTTTGAGACTACATCCTCACGACTGCTAAACCGTAAAATCAAGCAGATCCCATAGTTTCCTTTTTTCTTTTCCTTTTTTTTTCCTGCTCACCTCTTCCCAACTCTTCTTGTCTTCCCTTCCCTCCTCTACTCTCCCTTCTTCTCCCATTTTTGTCCTCTCCCTTTCCTGATTTTTCCCCTTCTCCATTGGAAAAGGTATTTCTATGAGGTCATAGGTATCTAATGAATAGGCTTATACAATATCACCTCTCAACAAGCAGCAAAGAGAAAGCCTACCAGTTATTAGCAACCCTTAAAAAGTGAGAGGACCGTGTCACACAAGCTGCAAGGGGTCACTGTTTGTTAGGAAAAATGCAACACATTTGTCCTGTGATGATGGGTTTTTCTATTTTTTCAGCCATTCACAACACACCTGTCACATTGGCCTGATTTTGTTTCAGATCTTCACACCCTCCAGAGACTCTCCCTTAGGAAATTTACAACCTTCTGTTCCTTTCCAAGCCATCAAAATTCTAATGGAGCCGTGTTCTATGTAAACCTATGCTAAGTTCAGTCATTATGCAGATGTCCAAGTCTATTGAAGGTTTCCACCTAAAAGTGTTATTTCCCTCTAGAGTCAAAGGTACTTGGATGAGATGTTGATCTCTTTGTTAAAATACAATCCATATATCATGAGGCCACCAAATTTGTTGAACTTCTGCCAGGAAAACAGGATGCCCCCAGAGAGGTTGGCGAATTGAACAATGTTGAATTGCAGCTTGTATTTAAAATGAATTGATGGAAAAAAACATTCTAAAAAAAACTTAACTTTTTAATTAATCATAATCTCCCACCATTATGTATTTTAAATATTTTTGCTGTTGTTTTCCTTTAACGAGCTCTATTTGGCTACCTCTGAGTTGCCAGAAAAACAGTGTAAAAGAATATTTGTGTGTGTGTGGTCCCATATAATCCTCAAGACAATTTAAAAGTCTCTATCTAGAATGCATAATTTTAAACATTTACAAGCTGATGTTTAGTGAAGTTACAAGGTACATGACCAAGACCACACATCTAGTTACTTGTTTAACAAGTGTTAAAACCTAGACCTTACATCAGCCTCCATGTTCTTTTCTACTTCCACCACAGGTATTTTCTCTTTAAAATGCTTAGTCTAATGATTGGTCCAAGTTGGACTCCGCTCATGTAAATATCTCTAAGTGTTTAAAGTGAATACTTTCTACACAAAGTAAGATGCTTCAAAGAGAATAATGTCGCATCTAAAGGAAATAGGGAAGCTACCATTTAGTCTTGTAACCAGTTATATCTATGATATTAATACAGTTGGGTTAAGGGAAAATTGCAAAGTTAAGATATATTCGATGATAAAGTCAGATTTTTCAGACAGAAGTAAGTTGCAAGTTGATATTTCCTTAGGTGCACTCAGTCACTGTGGTCTTTCCATATGTCTGAATCAAAGAGCTAGTGCTTCCTCTAAAAACTAAACCACATAATTAAAATAAAGGAATTTACCTTGTAGTAAATACTAGGCTGGGAAAAATATTAACTATTCCTTATATATGTTCTTCATATAAAAGGAAGAGCAAAGTTTTGGAGTCCGACAAGGGGCAGATGTGGCTTCAGACTTCTAGTATAGAGTTTATAGCACCTATCCTCCACCCCTACCCACCATCCTGGTTTGATATGAGAATTAAAAGAACTGCTTTTAGTGTGACATCATACTGCTTAAACACCAGTTTATGCTTAAGCTCATAAATAGTTAGAACTCTTCTTATCCCCTTCCCATTTGGCTGTAGATCTGTCTTAGGGATCCACTCTAACAAGAGCCCAATTCTCTTTCTCCAGTCGTTCATTTTGCCACATGATGTTGTCGACCCTGCAGAGTACAACACAGAGCAAGAGTAAAGGGAGGTGAAGATGCAGTGATTCTCTCCTGATTCTTAAAGTCCAGAAAACACTGACACTCCCACAGGGCTCAAGGCCTGATGTTAATACATGCTATCCTCTCTTGCACATTTGACCACCCCCTCTTTCAGATCTGACAGTTGCTGTGTGCCCATTTACTGTGATTATTCCAAAAATATATATTTTCACCACTTAAGTGTAAACACATACTTTATAATGAAAGCCAAAGCAGAGTCACTAATGCTAACGACTGAATCTTTGCAAATTATATTCCAACAAATAATAAATTTAATAGAGAATCATGAGACCCAAAGTGCTAACCATCAGGAAGAGGGATTGTATCATCTTCTAATATTGTTTTATTGAATATAAATGAATAAAGGGATCTTTTATTGTATTTGTGTCATCAGCATTCCAAATCTCAATGGGATTTTTGACATAAACATACAATCAAGAACTGAGTTATTATATTTATAATGACAATATTCTATCTGATGTCTTCAATCAGAAACATGACATATAATCACAATTCATATAACTCAATAACAAATGTGCTGATATATTGATTTCAAAAAAGAGACTGATGTTAGTATCTTTCATTCATTTCTATTTTCTGATGTTTTGAAACAAAATCTAAGTTTAAATATGCTTATGGTACTCTAGTTAGCTGTTCAAGTCCCACCTGCCCAGAAAAACATCAAAATAAGATGTGCAGGGTATATGATTATGCTACGTCCAACAACTGGTTCAGCTAGGTTTTCAGGATAAGCTTGACTTTAAGGAAAATCATGGGTATTTTTTTCATTCATTCATTCTTGTAGAAGCAAATAACTTTACAGTCATCTGCACTCATTAGAAAGTCATATGGCCTTGTTCAAATCCAGGTGGCAATCACTGACTTTGTCACCTTGAGATAGTTTACTTTCTGAGTTGTTTCCTCATCTGCAAAAGGAGATAATGGTATTTTCCTAAAAATCTTGTTTTAATATTAAATAAGATAACCTATGGAAAGCAAAAAGCACTACTTCTGACATGAGATAAATGCTAAGTTAAGAGTAGCTATTATTTTTCACTAATCCACAATGCCTTTTTGGAATGCCTACTAAATGTTAGGCAACATACGGATAAAACAGCAATCTTCTGAGTTTGATTGTTAATCGTCTATGTGTCAACTATGACCCCTTCTTGTCATACACAACCCCAACCCCAAACCCCAAGCACAAAGACACCAGAGAATTCTCAGAGAGCAGCAAAGAAAGGAATCCACATTCAGGAGTCACCTCTTTAAATCTGGTTGAAGGAAAGAATGATGAAGCACCCATATTAGAGGCGAGTCCAAGGATAGGCAGTATGTGTTTTACACAGCCTCACTCTTAGCATTTGCAGTTACCCAATGAATGGAGGCCAACTTTCAAATAATTGAATATTTCAAAGTTACCAATAAAGCTAAGATATTGTTAAAGATAGCCATTTTATCATCTGCATAATGGCCTCAATGGTTCCTTTCAAACTCAGAATTCTCAGATGCCTTAGAGTTTTGTACTGGCATGAGGTGGCATAGGGAAAGGCAGCCCTTGCTGCCCATCCCTCTCCTTACACACACCCCCACCCACAACTTCCTACCCCTGTTAAGTCCGGTTTTGTATAAGGGACCTCATGTGCAGGCGTGTCGACATTTGAGCCTCCAGTCTGAGCTCCAAACACATACCCTATACAAAGCCACCCTTGGACTTACAGATATGCACTACAGTAGTGAGGTCTGCTCTCTGGAGGACACACTAAGGGAAGAGACCCATGCAGACACTGAAAACGAGTCTAGGTAGGCAATTCCAGGTATTAAGTAAGTCAAAGTCAAGAAGACGGCTGGGGGCTCTAGGTGGGCACGTCCCCTTAGTTCCATGAAGTCCATGTCTGTAAAAAGAGAATTGACTGGAGAAATCCTGTTTGGATATTTTTGAAGAATGGGGCCCAGGGCAGGGACTCCTCTTGCTTGAGTCTAAATGCAGTCTTGGTGTTGTGATGAGAAAGGGGGCTTTGCAGCCAGAATATCTGGGTTCAGATTCTGCTTCTGTTATTTAACAATTAAATCTTGGGTAAGTTATTTAACCTCTATTGCTCAGTTTCTTGATTTGTGAAATGAGAATAATGATAACATTTACTTCATAGTATTTGTGTGAGGATTAAGTGAGGCGTTAATACAAGTAAAGCAGTTTAAAATGTAGCTAGCACAGAGTATGTACTGCATAAATATTAACTATTAGCTATTATTGCTTTAGGTAGAAAGAGTAGAAGAGATGTTGCTGGTAGTGGTAATAGTAGTAAAAATGGCTAGTTCTGAAATAATTTAGTAAATTAGATTTCTTACAAATAGAATGCAATAAAGCTTTTATTTTGTTTTGTTTTGTTTTGTTTGAAATAAGAATCCCTTAGATCAGATTTATTTAGTTAGAATGTAAGTTCTTACTTTGGGTAAGTTATTAAGGTTTGGATCCCTGATCTGATAAGAGATTGAACTAACCTGGACACACTTGCCATTACAAAATAAATAGAAATGTTGGACATGAGTCTAAGAAAGACAACAACAACAAATACACAGCTATGAAGAAAAGATAAGGTCGAGGAGGAACTGTCAGATATAAGAAATGAAGAAGGAAATCTAGCAAGTGGGACGAGCTAAATAAAATGATGCATATCTGAATAGAAGCTGACAAGACTCTAGCAGCAGAGGGAATCTCTACAAAGCCTGAAGGTAGGTATATAACTGTAAGGTATACCATTTGTAAATCTGAATGCACCTAATGTCAGTAACATGCACCAAAACATATAAAGCTACAGATGACAGAACTGAAAGGAGAAACCGGCAATCCCTTAATCATAGCAGAAGATTTTTAACATACCTCACTTAGTCACTTAAAGAAAAACATCAAGATAATATCACAAATGAATAAACATAAGAACAGGAACTATAAAGGAAACATAGAGATTCTCAGCAAAACTAAAACTAGTTCCAATCCTGCTGACGATTTCATCTTATCAAAATGTCAAGTTTATAGAAGATTTGAATCCAATGAATGAACTTAACCTAACTGACATATATAGAACACTTTGACCACTAAATTATTCATGTAAAGTAAGAGAAATTATACTTGATATTATAAAATATTTGGAACTGAACGACAGTGAGTTCAGTATACTTTTAATATTTAGGAGATGCAATGATAAGACTACCTTTCATGACAATTTGAGCTTTAATTAAATACATATATTAAAAGGGAAGAAATATAGCAATTAGTGGGCTTTGCATTTAACTAAAGAAGTTAGATTTTTTTAAAAAAGGAAGATGTGAAAAACAATTGGAAAAAAAAGTTTGGGATGAGTGCAGAAATGAAAGAAAACAGCAACAAGGACAAAGGGACCACAGAGATTTTCAGCAATAGCAAAACTGTTTCCATGGGGAAAAAAAAATGCAAAGGAAACATTCGAAATAACTCAGAGAAACAACAGGCTATAATTAGAAATAAAATTGATATTTAAAAATTGTAGTAGAGCACCGTGAACAATTTTATGCCAAAGTATTAGAAAGCTTACTAAAAGAAAATTTTTAAGAAAAATATTCAATACCAAAACTGACTAAAGAATATATAGGAAATGTAAATAAACTAATGCCCATTAAATAAGCTGAACTGGAAGTAAATGATATACTCTTCAATGAGCACTATCACCCCTTACGATTCCCCCAATCCAAACAAAAATCAAGCCTAATGATTTTATAGTCAGATCTTCTAAACCTTCAAGGTACAAATAACCCCAAAGAACTATGTCAGGCACCAAAGTTGTTCTGTTTTTGAGGTTTGGTGAGATTGACTATTTGACTTCTGGTAGGGTGCTTTCAATCTGGCTTAATAACAGACCTACAAATAAGTTGTGCAAAATATATGTAGGAGATTAAAGGTATAAGTGAATGAATGTAGACTCCTGCAACTTCCACTTTTACTCTTGGAAAAAACTGAATTTGGTGATTTCTGCCAAGTTTCTGTAAAGTAAAGAAGCCACGGTTGAGAAGAACCCAGTGACCGGGATTCATTGTCTTTTATGTTACTGGGAGTGAAAGTGGGAGGCACACTAAAGAAATATCTGCTACCCATAGGTAGAGAATTCCACATTCTATTTCCCATTGTGTTCCAAGGTTTATGCACATTTTCAGTGCAAGCCAACCAGGAGTCTTTCAGAGAATCTCAGTATCTCTCCAAATACAGACAAGGACAGTCTGAGAAAACAAGGATAAGCCAGACACAGAATGACAAATATTGCATGATCTCACTTATATGTGGAATCTGAAATAGGCAAACTCATAGAAACACAGGATAAAACTGTGGTTGCCAAGGGGGTGGGGTGGGGGAATGAGGAGATGTTGGTCAAAGGGTACAAAGTTTCAGTTATACAAGGTGGATACGTTCTGGAGATCTAAGGTACAGAGTGGTGACTGTAGTTGGCAATGCTATATTGTATACTTGAAATGTGCTGAGAAGGTAGATTTTAAGTGTTCTCATGACAGAGAGAGAGAGAAAAGAAGGAAGGAAAGAAGAAAGGAAGGAAAGGAAGGAGGGAGGGAGGAAGGAAGGAAGAACGAAAGGAAGGAAAGAAGGAAGGAAGGAAGAAAGAAAGAACGAAAGAACGAAAGAAAGGAAGAGGAGAAAAATAGCGACTATATGAGGTGATGGATATGTTAATTAGTTTGATTATGGTGATCATTTCACAATGTACAGATACATCAACATATCAAGTTGTACATCTTAAAATATATACAACTTTTTTGTCAGTTATACCTCAATTAAAAAAAAAAAAAAACTACAAGATGTAGGGAACTGAGAAGAAAACAAAATATAAGGAAATAGAAACTTATTTAAACCACTGGTGAGAGTGTAAAATTTTTTAACTCTTTAAAGAGCAACATGAAAAAGTTGAAGATGCCCATTTTCTATAATAGTTCTGTTATTAGGTATACAGCCTATGTCATCATTTTTCAAATTGCTGATTATAACCCATTAAGAGATTGACAATTCAATTTAGTGAATCTCTACCCACTTTAATTTATCCACAACAGGATAGAATATAAAATAACAAAGTAAATTGTATTCATAGTTTTTGTGTGTGTGTGTGTGTGTGTGTGTGTAAGTGTGTGCATGCATGTGTATGTGAATGTAGAAAAGGTAAAGGTAAGTATCTTTTCATATATAGGTATGTATGTGCATGTGCAGGTCCTGGGTCCCAAAATAAAATATATTTATTTCTGTGCGATTACAGTACAACAAGTTTAAATACAACTTTCTTGGAGAAACATTCCCACATAAGTACATGGACACACTTACAGAGATGTTTACTGAAGCATTTGTTATAATCATGAGTAATGGTAAATAATTAAGTGTCTTCCAATTAAACGTGGGTAAATAATTAATGTTAGACTTATATAACAGAATACTACCATTCAATAATAAAAATAAATGAACTAGTTCCTTATGAATCACATTATAATATTAAGCACAAACAGCAAGTTGAAAAAGTATGTCTATAAAATTTATGCAAATGAAAAGCATAAAATACATAAAATAATATTACATACCTTTATAGATACATATATACTGTGTAAATGTATAACAATATACATGGCGAGAATACACAAATGCTGCAGGTACTAGTTATCTCTAGCCTGGTTATCTTTATCCAGTAAGGAGAGCAGGTCATGATTGGGGTAATAAGGAATCATCTGTAACTACAAAATTATATTTCTTTCCCAAAAAGGAATATAAAGCATATCTGACAATATTGTACCAGCATACCTGAGTGCTTGCAATATCTCAAAAATAATTTTTAAATGAAATTAGATGAACTAGCTTTAGGAACTGCACCTGGGGCAAGAGGAGAATTCTAACTAGTTGTAATCATAGCATCTGTATTTAAATGCGCTAATAAAGCAATAGAAAAACTGATACCTCCCCAAATACATTCAACATATGCCCATGGTTGTTATTGGTGTGTCAAGATGGAATAATTTTAAACAGAAAAAAAGATATTGGAAAGAACTTCCCAACTGCAAAATTAGGAGACTTTAGAGATTTAGAAACAGATGGTAATCGACTGAATTTCAGACTTGTATATGTTATCTTAGCCAGGGGTCAGTTAGAATAACTAGCTTCTTCCTGAGGTGCCTCCACATATTTGTGAAATGCTAACTCCAAAAATATTTAAGAAGCTATATGACTGCTAAAAATTGGAAAACGCCTTCAACTCACATTGTCATCCATGGTTTTTGCCAAATACTTAACTTTCCTTTAGGCTGGAATGTTTACCACATGAATGATTTCAGTCACAAGTGCAGACTCTTCAAAATGTGGTTGCACTCTCCACAAAAATCAGACTTTAGCAGAAAGTAGTATTTTCCAAACCACTGCTATACGTTAAGGCCCAAGGCTCTTTGTAAATTAACTATTTAGTATTTTTACATAAATACTTTACCTACATGATAAGAGGAAAATGAGCAGACTCATAAATTGGTGCTTTCACATTCTACAGAGAGCTCAATGCGGAAACACACGCTCACTATATCAGCATTTAACCCTGAATGCTGTATTTCAAAAAAAATAAGAGAGAGAGAGATTTTGTTTTTACTTTTGTTTGCTATTGAAAGACCACCCAGACTAATAAGAATATCCATATTGCACCAATTTGTTATACAAACTCAATTGGTCAGTTGAGCTCCTTGGAACTTAGTTCTCTGTGGAGGACAAAGTCTGAGGTGACCCTGATGCATCAAATTTTTATATAATCCATTTCCCTTGAGTGTGGGAAGAATCTGAGACTTGCTTTCAGCCAACAGAATATGACAAAGGTGATGGGACAGTCACTCTGTGATTACGTTCCATTACAGAATGTATCTAGTAGGATGTAGCAAGAGAGTCTCCTGGGCTTAAAGGCATAGCTGCCATGTTGTAAGATGGTCCGTAAGGGCATCTATAAGAAGGCCCGTGGGAAGAGATTATAGTGCCCTGTAGGAGCAGTGTGACATCCTCAGCTAAGCCAGTAACAAATGTGCACCTCAGTCCTAGAATCACAAGGAATTTGACCAAAACCCACAAAAGCTGGGACAAGTATTCCGAGCTTCAGAAAGGTACACAGCCCTGCTGATAAATTGATTGCAGCCTCGTTGGGCAATGAGCTGAGAACCACTTCTGCTGTGCCCGGACTTCTGATTCACAGGATTGTGAGATAATAAATTTATGCTGTGCTAAGCACCTAAATTTGGGTAATCTGTTACGCAGCAATAGACAACTAACACAATTCCCCTTCTGTGAAAAAGTTAGGTTATCAGCGGTCTTCAATTCTGAGTTTGCATCACAATTACTCAAGTTCTCTTTAAATTTTTTTTAAAGAAATATGCAAGTCTGAACCCCTCCAGCAAACTGATTGATCAGAGTTTTGAGAGATGAGGCTGAGATATACTAATGTTTTAAAGATTCCCAGCTGATTCTGAAGACACTAATTTGATCCCTAAGATCTTTTTTTAGTTATAAATATCTTTATAAACGATATTTGGCATCCAGAGGTTGCTGCACTTACTTCCTCTCATTTCTTTGTACAGTAAATCACACATGATATTTGCTGTAGCTCCAGAGACCAATTTTTAAAGTATGGAAATGGTTATGTTTGATAAATATATCTATCTTTGGCCATGTTTCAAACCAATATATCCTCAACCAGTGTGTGATTATTTGCTTTCCCTCTTAAAAAAGAGAGGGAGAGAGAGAGAGAAAGAGAAACACATAGAGATACAAATATACGGATTTTAAATGGCCTACACAAAAAGTGACTACAAATGAAGTTTGGGGAGCAGTGGAACAGGTACTTCTTATTACTTTCATTTTCCTTATCTCTAAAACCAGAACTTTCTCTCCCATCCCAACTCCTGCTGGACAAAAATCCTCATTTTCTACTGACTATTTTTTTTTCTCAATACCTGAGAAAAACTCTGTTGCTCACCATCATCAATCTATAATGAGAGAGAAAAATATAGGGAAGGAGAGGAGAAACTAAACCTTGGAGAACTCTCACCTATAAATTAAAGTTCGATCTTATATTTTTAAAGTAATAGCCCAATGGAATAGAGAATAGAGAGTTTTTCCTTCCTCCATTCGCTTCTAATTTATATTTTCCAAGGTACCATGGAGAAAAGCTGTAGAAACTGTGGGGCTAGATGAATTGATTATTGGTTTTTGTTTTCAAAGAATAGAGATAACAGGAGCAGACAGCAGCAGATGGTAACTTATCAGGGCACGTGCCTCAGTTATGATCTTGGTTTGATGTGCTGACCTCTATAACCCTGTTTCAAGGCCCTATGGTTGCTGAGTTTTTAAAGGCAAATATAAATCCTGCATAGATGGTTCATTCTGGGTTGCCCTCTTTTTGAATGGGGTCAAACCACATTCTTGGCAGATTTCCTTTAAACTGATTTATTATATTGCTGGCAAAAAAAAAAGAATGAATGAATGAATGAACCCTTTCTCCCTTTCTCCTAATCACTATTCCCACGCAGAATGCATAAGACCCACTGATCATGTACTGGGATTGAATGAGTCTTTAAGAGTTCAAAAGGCAGCCTCCTAGAAACCCAAATGGAGTTTTCCTTTTATGAATGCAACAATAAACCAAAAAAGTTAGAAGAGAAGTAAATATTTGGCAGTCTCATCTTCAAAGTCAGAGAGTTCTCAGAGACTCCTTTTTCCCTGCTTTTGGATTTCAGGTCAGTTACCTGCGATTAGGAATCCTTAGATAGCTAATGTTTCACATAGAAAGTTTGGTCGGTGCTGTTTTTTATTTCCCTCTCCTTTCTCTTTCCAGCACTACTCCCCTCTCCGCTCACCCCCACCGCAAGTCCTACTACTGCTCTGTTCTGTTGTAGCTGCTTTTGGAGCAAAGACTGACCTTCAGTCAACACTAGTGTGCTTTAATAAGACCCTTTGTTGTATTTCACTCAGCATTTATACTCTCAATAACTCTAATAATGACTTCGGATTGGGGCCTCACATTTCAAATTCTGATTGGGCTGTGACACTCCGCACTTTGATGAGGGGATATCATCTGTCACTTGCACTTTTCTGCTTTATAAATATTTATGTTCAATCTAAACCTCTGCTGGCTACACTTACCTTTTAACTCTGATACAGAATCTAACATCTCTCCCCAGGATACTCTCACTTAACATTGAACTCATTATAGGAAGAGTGGATATGACATCTCTTCTCTTATCATAAACTCAACCAACCACACCATATTCTCATTGCCACTAGAATGTTTAATTTCCTTGATAATAGCTTTAATTGTTGCTAAGAACAATATTTTTCAGAGCTCTGCATTTTCATCAGCACCAATAAGATTTGTTTATTTCCTTTTCCAGGAGCAACATTTCCCCCAGGGGGGAAAAAAGTGTTATTTCAAAACCACACAAGATAGACTGTGCATTCTAGGGAGTAGAGAACAATATACCAAATAGAGCAGTAAAGTCTGGAGTACCTGCTGCCTTCACTAGATAAGGACTTTCTTTTTACACTTCAGTGTCCCTTCACCCATAATGAAAATTTCTGCCTTGGTAAAAAACGCTAAAGTTTCTCCACTTTAGGATTGCAGGATAGTGATCTCACTGAAAGTAGTAAATCCCTAAAGCTCCCACATACACTTCTCTCCCTTCACATGTCGTCATGCAAATGGTGAACTTTAGGGGGAGGAACGTGGTTCTGAGGAGACCATATTTGCATCTGACCAATTTAAGCATCATTTTTTTTAATGTGGCTACATTGATGGTACACTTGCCTGAAATAGGAACTTTCTAGGAATATTGATTATTATTATTTTTTTGTCCATTTCCTAAAGCATAATATCAATCCTGTTTTTTCAGAAACAAAACAAAACAATGCATATGTTGTAGTACCAACAAGCAAAATTGCAGAACGTGGGGAAAGAAGGGTATGTGCCAACATCTCGTTTGTCAGTTTGGTCACTCACCTTGATGAACCTTTGTTTACCCATCTACAAATCTGGAAATTGAATTAGACCAGTGATGAGGAACCATTTTTTATGAGCACTGCTTGGGGTCAAAAAAGTGCAGGGACTGCATTGGGAAAAAATTGTATATATCTATACCTACACCTACACCTGCACCTATTTCTATGACTCTCTGTATCTATATTGATATCTTTAGGAAATATAACATCTGTAACTGCAACTGAGAATTATTTTATTATTTCTAAAGCAATGAAGGCTCTTTTGGCAAAAATCTCTGAAAATGCATTACTAGCCTGTGAAATAGCATCTTCTGTTAACCTGGAAATATTAAATGTTACAAAAGATCCACTGATGTAAAGGGCTTAAAGGAGGGGATAGAATTATTACAGTATTAGAGTTCAGTACACAATAGGATTTAAAAAATCTCCATTAAAGGATTGGTAAGCAGGTGGGAAAATGTTGCTTCTATTGTTTCACCTCCTACTACCCTTCACCTCATATATTCTGTTATAGCAACAATGTCTCTCTTTGCATTTATATAACATACAAGTTAATTTCTGCCTCAGGATCTTTGCATTCCCCTCTATCTGGAACTCTTTGACCCAGTACCTCTGAAGGGCTCATTCATTCATTCTTCTCTTTATTCAGCATATAATCACTATCTCAGAGAGAAATCCTGACTTCCTTAGGGACTTATCTCCCAGTTTATCCCTGTTTATAACATACCCTGTTTTATTTTCTCAGAGTACCCATCACTATCTAAAATAATTTTAAGCACATTCATTATCTGTTTCTGTTTGAGAATGTAGAGTTTTGAAGGTCAGAGGTTTTGTTTGTCTTATTCACATTCCCAGCATATAGCCAGTGCTCATTAAGTATTGGATGAATAAATGAATATGTTTTTTTTTTCTTGTCCCTCAGATGATGTCTTAGGCCAAGTCTCAAGACATGGTAAGTCATTAGTTGCTCCTTACTGGAGCATATGGTTATAAAGGATAAATGAGATATTATAACTATCTCTACTTTGAGGACAAGTTCCTGCTATGTCATTCTGGTTGTAGATCAGCTCCAGGATCTTGACAGAAAAACTATTTTTAACATCATAAATTAAAGATGTCCAAACTGCACTGTTTTGCCAGATACATAGATGTCCCTCAATATCCATTAACGATGAATCTCTAATCTCATTTTTAGAGCTCTTATAGTTGTGAAAAACAAGTTAACATCACATACTGTAAGAGCAAATTAAGTTTGCTTTTTGACAGAGGAATAAAATCTCAGACAAATCATGTTTTTGTGAAAAAAAAAAACAAACCAGCCAGTTTGTAATGTATCAGCCAGGATTAGTAACACTTAAAAGGGTAACCAGGGACCCTGACCTTTTCACCTCAAACTGTTTGCTAGACTTTTAGATAATGCACTTCATATTTGAACCTCAGAAATAGTCGTGTTTAGTAGAGGCATAGATAGACAATTTCTGGACTTCTTAGAAAATCAAACAGAACATTACCCAAGCCTATTCTTAAAAAAAAAAAAAAGTGACAAGAGATGAAGATACTGATTATTTATATGATTTAAAGGAGTTGTGCATGTGATTACTTTTTTCATTTGAAATAGCTACTTGATTTTGTACCCTACTTTGTATTTATAATTTTGTGTTTATCTGTTCCTTACAGAAAGCCTCTAAAAATGTTATGACCTTTAGGCCCCAGAAAAACCAGATCTGCCCTGGCCATGGGTGTTAAGTTAGGACAGAGATAGAAGGAGACTTGGGAAACCAGTTAAGCACTATTTTTTTTCACTCTTCTCTCTTCCTACTCACACTTCAGGCTTCAACGTGGCATCACTTTCTGATGTACTGAATCTAGGTTAGTTTCCCTTTCTGTGATCTCCCTAGTAACAATTTCTTCCCCTATCACTGCATTTTCACAATTTATCTTGTATTACTCTTCAGCTGCTGGGCTAATGCACCTCAAAGACAGGCTGTGCCTGACTTCTTACCATTTTATCTTCAATGCCAAGTTCAGCAATCGACACAAGGTAGGTATGCAAGGACTCAAATGAATAGGTACTGAATAAGCAAATGTCTTTCTCTCTCCTTACATGCATTCATTCAGTTCTCGAATGTCCCATGCACCTTGTTGAAAAACAGAATTATATTCAACCTAACATTTTTCATAGCACTCTATCCTTACCAAAGAACTCAGTCCAAAACTCTGAATTTGAAGACAAGTGCAGACAGGAAGCTCACACACTGTTCGTGTGAACAGTCAAAGCAACAGAAAAAGAAAACTTCAAAATACAGCGACATGGATTTAGATGTCATTAAAAAGAATCGTCCCCCCATGTCACCAACCAACACAAATCCCAAGACTTGCTAAACGTACATGTACCAAAAAATGAGTACATTTTCTATAGAACAAAATACATTTCCTAAAGCAGCGGTCCCCACGCCCTGGGCCGCGGATGGGTAGCAGGCCGCACGGCAGGAGGTGAGCAGTGAGGGGCGAAGCTTCATCTGCCTCCCCTACACTCGCCTTACTGCCTGAACCATCCCCATCCCCCAAACCCACCCACACCACCGGTCCGTAGACAAATTGTCTTCCAGGAAACTGGTCCCCGGTGCCCAAAAGGTTGGGGGCCGCTGTCCTAAAGAATCAAATGTAATTTATAGAGATTTTTGGTTCATGATTACTCTCTTGGGTCAGGAATCCAAAGTAGATCAAATGGCCACGGAAACCCTGTGTCAGAAACTCCAATAGATCAAAAGTTCAACTAGAAGATGAAGACTGAACAATCTTAACATTTTGGCTGCTCTAAAAGGAGTAGCATAAATCTTTCATGGCAGCTTACAACTCAATTTGATATGTTTCTGTGGTTGCTTCATGCCTCTCTGGGGTCTTCTGAATCAATACTTGTCCAATCCTTGTCTTTGGTTTCATAGAATCATAGAAACTTATAAGACAGGGTCAGATGGAACCCTAGAGATGATCTAGAAAGTCCCTCCTTAGCAGCCCTGAAAACTAGGGAGGGAAGCTCACCAGGCAAACTTCCAGATTTGGGGCAGTTCCAATTATTGGAAAGGGTGTTTATTTTGTTTTGTTCTATTTTTTTTTCTTTCAAGTTTCATTAGTATCTGCTTTCCTATAATTTACTTCTGCTAGATATTGTTTTGCCTTCAAACAAGGCAAGATAAATATTCTCCTTTGCTACCTGCCAGTGCATCAGTAGTACAAGATGACTAACAGGTCTTTTCTTGGGACTACATTCATCCAGTTTGGCACCAGTTTCACACTGTATACAGACTCTGATTATCTTAAACAAGTTTGGCTTAATACACCTTAGACAATATTGTTGGACATGGTTATTTATACATAGGATGAGCAAACAGGCCAGATTATTAACAAATTTTAAGGGAATTATGTTACCAAAATATAGCATAAGACTATTAATCCTAAAAACATTTTCTGTTCTCTTAATCTTGCACCAAAAGATAGAGCCCCTCAAGAAGGGCATATTTTCTAATTCCCCCCTAAAATATGGACATGGAGATGAACGGATAATGAAGATCTCCTGAATGACAGAACCAGAGTAAGGAGCTTTCACTACTCCTGCCCAGTAGATCTGACCATTGTGGTTCACCCTTGACTACCCTTGAGTTTCGTATTCTCTCCTTTTCTGGAAAGGGAGTTTAAATTTTCTTCCTTACATTTTATATATTAGATGTGTTAGCATTTAATAACTGACATTTTTAGTCTATTGGTCTTCAGATCACACAAAATTATTTCAGAACCTGCAGGAAAGGACTGCCTATCACTCATATTTCCTTGACTATGTGTGGGTACAGTAACTAGACACAGTTTTGAGGTTTAGGGAGGCAGTGTATGCATAGATACTGGGGAAACAAATATATAGACCATGGCACGGTCTGCCACCAGCTGACCCCAGAATCTACTTTCTCCTGTTCCTTTATAACAAAGACACCAATTTTTAGCAGTGTTTTTGCTGTCCAGTTACACACACACACACACACACACATGCACACACACACACACACACACACATTTTCCAGCCTTCACACACTGAAATGTGTTCACGTTACTGAGTTCTGGCCAATGAGTTGTAAGTGGAGTTGTCATATGAGATTTCAAGGACATCTCATCTTTAAAGGGAGCACTGATATGACTATTCATGCTTTTTCTTCAATCAGCTTTCTGAAACACACCTTTGATATCTGGAGTTTCACCTGTTATCTTGGGTCATGAGGATAAGGCACACAACCCAGGAATGGCAGAACAGAGAATTGGAAGAAGACTGTGTTTCTGATGGCTTCTGTCACTTCCATAGCAACCTTAGAGTGCCAATGCCCACCTTTCTCTATGTGAAAGGATAAAAACATGAGATGTAAGCTACTCTCTTGGGGGAGAGGTATGTTCTGCTAATACCAGATGATCACAACTCCTCACATAGTACTTTTCAATTGTTCTAAATAACCTTTCATGGTATTTCTGAATGATTATTTCCTTTTCATCTTTGAACCCAACATTGGCTTCAAAAGGTTTCAAATGTCTGTATTCTATCCCAGTTCATTTAAATAAGCATATTATAAACAAAGTTACACTAATGCTATTATTTATATATCATGTTTCATTATTTTTCATGAATTGTTTCTTAACTCTGAACATGTTTATAGCCTACATACTTAGTGGTAAATGGATATGGGTCTAGAATTTGTAATTTCAATTAAATTATAGATATATGAGAAATAATCGTGAAGGAAAACTCTCTCACCTCATTCCCCTCAAACGGTATGCGAAATCACAAATTTATAACTGAATTTGGGATTAGCTACAGTTTTAGATTACTTGACTATCTGACTCTTTCCATTTACACAGCTTAACAACTATACAATTGTTATGTATCTGAAGTTTGTTTTTCTATAAGGAATCAAAAGGGTTTATATTGGATAGTTCAATTTCCCAAAACCTGTGATAAAAGAAAATGATAAGAAGCAGATAAAAATTTCTGATTCCAGTTTTCTTTTTCCTTATAAAACATTTTATGATCAATGTTCAAGAGATATCATTTCATATCATTAAAGCAGTTTTATATTAATATGTTTTCATTTGAAGATCATAAGGGCTAACCTTAAAAGCAATGTTGAATACAGGAGAAGGCATCAGACAGCAAAACTCAGGCCACAAGCTATTATTTCTAATATTAACCCATTCTGTGTTCTTGGGTAACTCATTTTCCATTGCCGGACCTCATTTTGCAAAACTACGAAATGAGGGAATTTAAATATAATTGTTTTTTGTTAAATCTCAAGTCTAAAACAGTGCTTTGAAATAGAAATATGATATGAGCCACATGTGTAATCTTAAATTTTCTTATAGCCACATTAAAAAGAGATAAAAAAATAGCTATAATCAATTTTAATGATAAATTTTATTTAACCCAACATGTCTAGGATAGGATCATTTTAGCATGCAATCAATACAAAATAATTAATGAGATATATTCAATTCTACCATCTTCAAGATATGATGTGCAGTTTACACGTACAGCACACCTAAATTTGAACAAGCTACATTTCAAGTGTTCAATAGCCAGATGTGCCTTGTGGCCATGGTATTGGACTGCACAGGTCTCATACAATCCAGAAACTGGTCTATGGATCTATGAATAATTACCCACATTTTTGCATTGAGTGGGAAGGAGTAGCAGGAGAAGCAGTGGCTGAAAATCTCAAGTGAGGCTTCCCTGAACTCTCAGAGCAGTCTAACAGAGGACATAAAAAAAAAACACGTAATAGCCAGTAGAGCATGGGTACTGACAAATCAAAATAGACACTGGTCCCATCAGGAGAGCCATCATTCAAGACAACCAGTCAGGAGTACATGAATACCAGGTGCATATAAGCCATGCCTGTGTATCTTTCCAAAAAATCCCAGTCACAACTATTATTGATTAGTCTTTTGATAACTATCTGCCCCAATATACAATATTCCTCTTGTGAAAGAGTCCAGTATGTTTTCATTTGTTGTCATACAATAACTTATAAAGCAAAGGGTACATAATATATAGTGCTTCTCATTCTATATGAGGAAATCTTTGGACTGGCAATATGGTACTAAGGCAGGCTTTGAAATCTCCTTTGTAAAGAATTTTGCATAATTTTGAGGATAATGTATTATCTAGTTCAAAGAATGGGTGATAGTTAATGAAAATGGGGATTGGGACTAAAAGTACCTCATATGGCATCAGTGGACACAGGGTAAGGTATTCAGTAAATATTTACTAAAGAGATGAATGAACCAATGTCTTGCATAGAAACATTACCCCATAAAATTTGTCAAGGGTGGTTCTTACTAGGTGTCTCACCAATAGCATGGGCATTAAGAAATACTTTCCCATCACATAACATTTTTTACCTAATGGCATCTTGTTTTGTACTACTCTTTCCTAACTCACTACTTACAGTCACTAACCTATCTTCTGATAACTGACTGATTAACAAATATTTACATGAGATATCCTAAACTGGAGGGAGAACTAGCTGGGTTGCTGGCTATTTCCTGACCTCAAAGGTAGAAAATACTATAGAAGAGAGAGAAAAGTTGATGGAATGGTGTGACACTTTTGGAAAACAGATGGATGGATCCAAGTGTGAGAAAGAAACAGTGGCCAAGAAAAGAATAATACCAGGTGACATATATAAGGATAATTCAAGAAAGAACTTTCTAGCTATGTACTTCCTCTTCTTCACATGGTCTGCGTCATGCTAGCTCAGTGCAGTAAAGAAGCAAAAGTTTGATGCAATGGGGTAAGATTACAGCAATGTTGCCCTTGTGCTGGGGAGCACTGGATTAAAAAGTATACATAGGCTAGGTATCACCTTTTCACTCTACACCAGTTTCCCTTCCCCTACCCCCCCCCAACATGAACTATACCATAAAAATATCCAAGGAACAGTACAGTACGTTTGTATTTTTGGAAACTTTATTGTTGCCTAAGATACTTTACAATATTATTATAACCTTGATACCGATTACTTAGAGATAGCTTTATATTTGGCAAAATGACTGAGAAAAAAAATTGAAGATTCTGCAACAAATACTTGCAAATGCTGGATAAAATATTGTCATTTTAAAATAAATAATTGACGCAAGAAAAAAAAGAAATTCCTAGGTACCAGGAAAAATGAATCACAGAGATATAATTGTACATACGAATGCTGCAGCTGTTCCAGATAAGTGCAGAGATTTGGAGGTGTGGGAAGGAAGTAGATGTGCATTAAAGGTTATACAGAAACAGTAGAAAAGGTTTGGTTCTGCATGAGGAAGCTTTGGGGCCCTGCATAAAGCTGCAAACCCATGAGGGCTTCACCTTCAATAAAAAGAAAGGCTAGAAAAATCCCACAGTACAGAAAACCAACGAGGAAATATGTCACAACTATAGACCTGGAAGGGGAAAACATAGACACTGCTGAAATGTCAGGCTCGCTGTTCAATGTACTGAGTTTAAATGTATCATAGCTATTTGTCATTAGAACCTGAAGTTAGCATAAAACCTTGCCAAGTCTAATGATATTGCTGGTATAACTCTTATTATAAGCATTGGCAGAGCTACACTGGAGTGATTTCCATAAATACAATAAAACTAAGCTCATTTTACAATATTACAAAACACTTAAATAATATCTTCACCATGAATGACAATTTAGCAGACATAGTATATAGGTGATGTCAAACCAAATATTTTAAAATTGAAACAATAAACTGAATAAAGACTATAAAATTATACATTTACAAATCTTGTAAACATAACATTATTTCATAACAAATATAAAAAAGGAATTAATTTGAATAAAGAACAGGAAGAGTTGAAAAATAACCAAACAGAACTACTACAACTAAAAAAGCACAGTTGGAAGAATTTTTAAAACTTTAATGTATGCATTAAATTTTTAATTAGACACAATTGAAACTAATGTTTGTTAACTGGAAGATAGAATTGAAGAATTAACACATAATCCATTCCAAAAAAATAAATGCATGAAAAACATAAGAAGGAAAGTTAGGAAAATCAAGATTTGCAGTGAGAATATACAAAGTATGTCTAAAAGAATTCATAAATGGGTGTTCAGAGCAATTTTTGTGAAGTAATGTGTAAAGAGTTAATGTATAAATTTTTCTAGAATTGATGATGGTCATAAACATGTAGATTAAGGAGCATAAAGAATCTTGAGAAGTAAAAACATAGTAAAAGTGAAAGGAATACATTATAATGAATTTACCAAATATCAAACGCAAAAAATATTTTAAAAGAAATCAGAGAGAAAAAAATAGGTTACATGCAAATGAACAAAAATTTCTCTGACAAGAAAACAATGACAGTAGAGACTAGAAGACAATGAAAATAAAAAGAGAAAATAATATCAACCTATAATTCCATATCCAACTATTACTTCTCATCAGAAAAGAATATTATAGAAAGATACCTGACTGCTAACATATTGGAATAAGACTTTTGCAAAGTCTAAAGAGATTAACATAAAGAACTTTTACAAGTCTTTGAGAAAAATACAAAAAACCCATTAGAAAATAATGAGTAGGGTATATGAAACAGAAAAGAAGAAACAAATGGCTAATAGATTCACTGAGATGGTCACATTCTAATAACATGAAAAATAGAAATCAAAAGAGTGAAGTAGCATTTGATTCCAATCAGAATGACAAGTAGTTTTTTTAATCAAATGCTAAAGAAGACGTGAGAAAATGGAATCATAGTGGGAGGGTAAACTGACACTGTTCTTCTGGAGATCAAACTACTTTAGAGATATTAAGTGTTGGACCTAACTTCCTTCCCTCCCTGTGTGTGTGTGTGTGTATGTGTGTGCGCATCAATAAAACTCCTGCATTTTATGTTGTAATAAGATGCATTAGCAGCCTTTTTTTCTGTAGCAAAAAAAACTATGGATAAAGAAACTTAGATTTTTATTAAAAAAGGGAAATATATAAGTAAAATATATAAATTCATACTATGGAATAAACTGTAATAATCAGAAACAATAAACTAGATTTAAATTGGGCAACCTGGATAGATCCAAAAACACATTTAAAGAAGATTTAAGAAAATAATAAAATTTGGAGTGAAATATCATTTATATAAATATAAAATTCACAGAACAGGAATATGTGTTAATTTTAGTATACCAATACCTAGAAAACATGTGAAAAGTAGAATGAGAGGACATATATTAAATGCATTAGAGTGAAGAGGCAGACTGAAGGAGAAAAATGATAAAATTAAATTTAAAGAGAGGGCTTGATTTGACCAATAGTAGCAGTACAATTCTGTATACTTGTGGTCTCAAAGACAGTTTAAATATAAATGTAAACGTGACCGTATATGTATGTGTATATATATATACAGAGAGAAAGAAAAAGGAGAGAGAGAGAGAGAATGAGAAAACACACTTTGTTTTCAATCTCGTGCTATGTTCTAGGGTAAAAAAAGGTTCAGTCGTATCATTACAAAACATGATCCTTAACCTTAAGGATTCTGCACTGTATCCGAGCAGATAAACCAAACCGTCAGAAAAAAAAGGAAAAGAAATCCAAGATGGGGAATTGTGAAGAACATATTCCAAACTTAATCTGTGTATCTGTGTCCCCACAGCCTACCACAGCCATCTAGAGAGCAGGGTTGTCATGTGTCTAAGAGATTGGGGCTTGAATTCTCACTCACTAGCTCGGGACCCTGGACAAGTTTCATGACCGTTCTGAGCCTCAGTTTCCTCATCCACAAGATAGTAATGATAACAATATCTACCTTACAGGTTAGCTGTAAAAATGGTAAAGTGATTAGTACCAAGATGTTGATACATTATTGCTATTTATCACTGATTTTTTATCCATCCCACTGCCCAGCACAATGCTGGCATGTAGCAGAAACTCAGTACATGCTGCTTGGATAAAAGACCTAGTAAATGGAATGTAGAGAATCAAATGATCAGGGGTGCTCAACCAGAGCGGCATACTGGAATCATCCCCAGAGATACTGAATAGTTTGTCTGGCGGGGGGCTCAGGCATTGGGTAAGCTGTGAAATGTTCCCAGGAGATTGCAGGAGAACCATGGAGCTAAAGGATGATACAGCCAGGATGGAGAACCATGGAGCTAGAGGATGATAGGTGTGGGCTGAAAGGCTGTGTAAGCTTTGGGGCCAGAAACGATGACTAGCCTTTGCCTAATTAAGAGCAAAAGAGAAGGGATTTAAAATAAAATTTCTAAGAATCAGTTATAATCCATCCTAGGAAGGGATGACTCTCCCTAATTATGTCAATATTTTGAGGGAAACTGGGTTGAGATCAGTATTATAAGATGTATATGTTGTATGATTGGCACTGTGCCTGATGACTAGTCTTTCCATCAGCTCTCCAGGAGCTATCTCTATTTTCAAGAGGACATAATTGTAGGCTAGAACTTTCCTACTTAAAGTCTGGCCCTCGGAAAGACAGCGTTAACCTCACCTGGGAGCCTGTGAGACATGCGGTATCTCAGGCCCCACTCCAGGCCTCCTGAATGATCACCTGCATTTTTCCTCGTGAACAAGGCAATTGATATTCACATTAAAGGTTGAGAAACAGATGAATCATTCTGTATCTTGGGTGCTCATTGAAGTCACCCTGAAATCTAAATTTTAGAAAATTCTGATGCCTGGGTGTGGAGGCTTTTAAAAACTACCTTAGGTGATTCTGATATGCAGCTGTTTGACAATCACTGGGCTAGAAAATGTGTATAAAATGCCTAAGGTCATACAGCTAGTAATGATGAAGCTGGGATTTAATCCAGGACTCCCAAACCATTGTGCCATGTCCCTTCCTGAATTAAACCTCTTAGATTCAATAAACCTTCAAGTTCAGATAAAAATGTCAATTAATACATTTCTGTATTTATTATATGTAATATATGTATATATACATATATATGTATATACCCTCTTCTCAATGGAAGTGTGATGTCTCTGATGGTCCTGACCATATTTCAAAATTATTTATATGCCCCTACGCGCCAACATTCAGCGCAGTGCTAAGAAAATACTGTTGCTTACTAAATACTGTTTGTTTAACACACAATGCTATTCAAACAATGAGCTCCACACTAACTGTACCAAAGAAATGCTTCTTTGCCCTGTCAAGCTGAAACTCAAATTGAACACCAGTATTAATATATGAGAATCTTTAAATCTTTTCTTTCTTGTTTTGATTGATGCATGCAAATTATTTCACTTATCAAGACAAAGCCTCTCTATAATTTTATATTGAATGTGATAAAATAATGAGGGCTAAAATCTAAACTTCCTAACATGTAAATGGCCTGAAAATAAGCTTCATAGTTATTCATTAGCTGTTGCAGTGACTACTTCCCAAGATTATTTTTTGGTATGGAATTAAACTTTACAAACATCCGGAACATCTCACTCAATAACTAATTCACAGCAAGATCATTATCTTACTATACTAAATACCTGGATAAACAATATTTAAATGAGCATAGTCCTGCTTTACAGATTTTTTTTTCCTGAGGATATTGTAATCACTATCGTTCCGTAATAATGCCTGGCAATGGATAGAATGTGGTTTATGAAAAGAATCTGAATTATTTTTGTCAGTCATTCAGCAGCAGATTTTCCTGTGCTGCATTACAAATTCATTACCCCATAGTCAGGTCTTGAAATCTCAGAGCAGAAGGTAAAAGTGAGCTACTGCTAAGGTTAGATGTTATCACACAGAGCTGCCCACATCATATGTAGATGAGCGTGGAAATAAACTCCAGACCGGAACATTGGCAAATGTATTTGATTTGACAGAAGTGTTTCAAGACATTTTCCTGTTAACTTTGCCTGTGAATATCATCAAGATTAGGGTAAGGAACACAGCAAACTCCTAAAGAACAAGGAAAAACACTTCTCTTTTCTAATTCTTTTCCTGGTAGAGTGATCTGGCAGCTTTTAATGGTTTAAACATTCATTCCCAAAGCATTTACGGAGTTAGGAATTCAGTAATTAGACATTAAATGTTGAAAAGCTCAGGCCGTCATGCTCAAGGTGTTCACAAGGCAGAGGGGGAAATCAGACAAGGAGATGATAGTAATAGACAATAAAGCTCTGACTGCAGTAACCACAGGATGGGTGCCACAGAAAAACAGAATGTTCCCCATCTTGGTGGAGAGGTCCGGGGAGTGGAATACCAAGGAAAACTTTTTACAAGAGATGACACGGAAGGTTATTTAAAAGCCCAGTCTGCGCTGGATAGATACTTAGGAGGTATGTTTGATTGGTGGGCGATCAATTTACACTTTCACACATAAAGAACCACGATGACTTTCAGGTTTTTCCATAAACAACCAAATAAGAAGAAGCAATTTAAACTTGCAACCCAGGTGGTCCAGGAACTTCGTTTTCTGGACTGTGGTGTGGTAGAGGTTACAGCACCTTCTTTGCAAGAGGTATAAACAAGAAAAAGAACAAAGAAAGGAGCTTTTATTCTGGAATTCTTTCACTTGTGGAGATTCTAGTCTGAAAGTAGAAGATGATAGTATTTTTCTTGTAAATTCTGTTTTCTAGTTCAAATCTAAAAAGAGCCCTGGATTAGAAACAGCATAAACTTGTGTTCTAGGTCCAGTTCTGTCTTTAGTTCAGCTATCTAAAATGGGCAACTAAAATTAATTCTTTGCGTTTTAGTTTCCTCATTGGTAAAGTGAAGGAAATTTGCCTGAACCAGTGGTCCTCAACTGGGGGCACTAGGCAATGTCTAGAGACAATTTTGATTGTCACAGCCTGGGAAGTTTCTACTGGTATCTAGTGGGTTGAGGTCAAGGATATTGCTAAAGATCCCTGAATGCACATGACACACCCCACAACACAGAACGTCAGTGGTACCAAAGTCAAGAACCCTTGGCCTGAGCCCTGCCTTTCCCAGCTGCATTAAGCAGTGAGCTGGCTGTGGCCTCTAGGAAGCACCTCCTGGGATGCAGTTAGGATGCAGAGTTAGACCTGACAAAACCTCTTTCAGTCCAATGAGCACTCTGGAAAAGACTACCCATTAGAGGAATCCTAGCTTGGATGGAAATAATGAAGTCCTTGGACCTTTAAACCACTGCCTTGCTCTGTTATTTTCTGGGGGCTTTTCTGGGAAGAGCTGACATCAGCTACTATTGACTTGCATGGTCATCAGCTGGAGTTTGGCTCAAGAAGAGTGTGACCTTGACTTGAAAGCTGAAGCAGATCCTAAAAAACTTAACAACTGAAGGTTTTCTTCTCAGCACACTCCTTGCTTCTGGGCAATGAGTCCTTTCCTGTAGGGTCAGTTCTGAGTCTGCCTTAAGAACTAAAAGGAAACAAATGGCTCTTTTCTACCTTTAAAAGTGATAATAGCGAAGGATCATAGAGAATTACTATTTACTCATGCTGTAGTAAAGATTATAGCATCTTCTACTCGGATGTGTGAACAAACAAAACAAAACAAAACCCCAAAGAACAATGGTTTTGCTTCTGGAATTTCTGCATCATCTTGTTTAAATCTCCCAATAACCAGTGGCGTGTGTACTATGAATGTTCTCATTTTTCAGAAGGAGACTTAGAGAGGCTCAGTATCCTGCCCAAAGTCAACCAGCAGGCAGAAGTATGGGATTTGAACCCAGGTCTTTCTGATAAAGCTTATCTTGTAAGAAATATGTTACCATGAGTCTCTCTAATCCTCATTTTCTTCACCCAAAAGATGGAATTTTAATGTCTGTTCTACATGCTTCACAAGGTTATTACAGTGATGTGGTCATATGAGGGAATATGAGTATGTAAACCGTTGTAAACATGAGATCTTATAATAATTATCATTAATACTATTAAACAGCATTAAGAAGTAGTATCATTAATAACATCCATGACTTCCCTAAGTGGAAGTTCTTAGTTTAGAGAGCTCTAGATTGGCTTTAGTTTGGAATGGCCATGAATTGAACCTAGAGTGGGTACATATCAAGAGCTGTTTTGTCCATAAAATTCCTGGTACCCTATGGTACAGCCTGGTGGAGATGGCTCTGCAAAGGAGCAAGGAGGAGAAGAGGAGGAGGGAGAGAGGGAAGGAAGGAAGGAAGGAAAGAGAGAGGGAAGGAGAGAGGAAGAGAGAGGGAAAGATCCAAGTACCTTCTACTACCCAGGGCCTAGCAGTATCCCAAGTTTAGTTTGTCCTTCCAGGAGCCTCCTATGAAATGTAGTCAAGAACTGGTTGAGAGTCTTGCAGGCTTTCTACCCACTTTGCCTGGGTTTGAATCCTAATTCCACAGTTCACTATCTGTGTAATCTTGGACAATGTACTTAATGTCTCAGTGGCCCCAGTATATTCATCGGGAACATGGGGATGTTACGAATGGTACATCACTGGGCCCTTGAGAGGACTGAGTAAGTTAATGTGTATAAAGGTACTTAAGACAGTAACTGGTACATATAAAGCCCTTACAGTTATAGTATAGGTTTTGTGTGTTCTGTACGAAACTGTTTCTTTCAAACAAACAAGACTAACACACCATGCTAGTGAAAACTCTTTGCAAAGTGCTTGCATAATACACTTTATATGGGTCTATGATACATTTATTCATCTGTGTGATATTGTCCATGTAGATTATTTATTGTTTTAAACTATTCTGAATGCTTCAAGGAAAAACTGTTTTTTTTTTCATATATTCCCATTTTTCCCTAGGCTGTAATTTCAGAAATGGAATAATTGAATCAAAGGGAATGAACAACTTTAAGCCCTTGATGTGGATGACCAAACTGCTTTCCAAAAGGTAGTATCCCTCAGATTCCTCATTCACCACACCCTAGGCAGCCTACGTGAGAAATCTAGATCTCAGTTTTAATTAACTTTTCAGATTAATAGAACCAAGAACACCCCCTCCCCAGTGTTTTTACCATTTCCATTCTATCTTTTATGAATTACCTTTCCTGACTTCTAACTATTTCTCTGTCAGCCTTTTTTTTCTTCCTTTTTATCTCTTTCCTTATGCATAATTTATGCATGAAAGAGAAAATCATTGGTCACATTTATTTTTTCTTCAGTTTATCATTTGCCTTTTATAATATCACTAGTCTTGATAAAGACACAGATCTAAGACAAATATCTTAACCAGTGTTTTTTTCAAGTTAAAACTTTGTGTAGCAGACATTGTCCTGCCCAGGTTGTAGCCTCTTGGGTTACCCTGGAGGTCTTCTGCAGACAATTCCCAAGAACGCCTATCACTTCCTGTCTCTCTCTGGCTGGAGATGTTCTCTTGTCATCAAAGAGCCTCTAGTCTGTATGAGATGCAAGCAAGGAGTGCAAGGGAGTAATCATCTCTCAGTCCAAGAAGTACTGAAGTCTTAGTCTCCTCACACCTCATAGGAACAATTCTGTAGATATTCCTCACTGTCTCTCAGAGTGTCCCCAGATTAACTGAGCCCCAGTTGCCCACAGCAGGAATATGTTTATCAATATACATTTTATCAGCTCTACCCTATTTCCTATCTCACTTCCCACTACTTCACGTATTCCCTGGGATTATCTCTCAAATAAACTACTTGTACACAAATCCTTATCCCAGCGTCTACTTTTGAGAGAATCCAAAATAAAATACATGAGTCTCATTAAAGTATTTCAGTGGATTCTTATTTTGGTTATGATACATCCATTTCCTGAAAGTTATGGTTGATGTGGTAGATTTTTAACAAACAAGATTTACAGGAAGAATCAATTTGAAGAAAGAATTGAAAATTTTTCTCAGTCTTTCATTTAAAGGCAAAAATGACTTACGATTAGAGTTTAGTTTGATTTTATTACTATTTAGATATGATTGTGGAAACGTTTCCTTTCTGAATTTCTATGATTGAAGTTTGAAAAACATGGGACTAAATGATCTCTAATATACTTTCCAGCTCACAAATCATTTTACATGCTTACAAGATTTAACATAGTTTGGTTCTGGACACATACATTTTTTTGTTGATTGAATGATTCCTCCCCTTATCTATACTTGTATTTTCAACTTATGTAACAATGTAGTCTGTTCACTCATTTACTTATTCTCTCATGCATTCACTTAGGAAACACTTGCTGATTATGTTCTGCATGCAAAGTAGTGTTTGCTTGGATTAGGAGAAGCAACACTAAACTTGAACCCAGCAGAGTTTGCACCCAGATGAGACATTTAAGTTCTGTGGACTTCATGCAAGTCTTTTATTCTCTCAGTTTATTTCCTCATGTCTAATAATAAATAAGTATAATGAATAAAAATACTGAGAACTATTATGGGCTTACAGTGTACCAGACTTTTTTTTAGGAGTTTTACATGTATTTTATTCACTGATTTGATTCTATGTGGTAGGTGTCACTGACGTCTCCCTCCTAGAATGAGGAAACTAAGACTCACAGAGGTTAAGAAACATGCACAAAGTTATGTAAATCATAAGTGACAGTAATAGGATTTGAACAATGGGAATAAATGAAGACCACCTACCTGAGGACAAGCAATAACTTTTATTCAGGACTTGCTCTAGCAAGGGATTAGCCATCACCACTTGCATTTAGCAGAGACACGAAGGCAGGTGGGGGAGTTGGAAATCAATAGTAGAATAAAGGGATGCTTCAAGTATGCTTGATTGGAGGATGTTGCCCTGGGGAAGCTGGAGCAGGCTAATTAGAAGTAGGACATCCTATGTGATTGGTCAGGGGACCATATTTGGCTTTCTCTGACCTAATCTGGAAGTAGGGGGCAAAAATTAGGGAAGTTGGCAGTTATTGATCAAGTCCTGACTTTTTAGAGCCAACTGCTACCTAGGTAGGGGTTTGGCTTCCTGGTCTAGTTGCTGCAGATTGTGGGTTAGAGTTCTATTTTCGTATATTGTTTGGCCATTGTACCTTTGTTTATTCAGTCTCTCATAACCAAGGAATTTTTACTTCAAAGCTCACTCATTAAACCAGACTCTATTTTTCTTAAAAGAATATATGTTCATGCAAATTATAAACCCCAAATATGACATTTATGAAATTAGTGTAAGAATTCAGAACACTGCACTAAATATTTAAGAAAAGAGAAATTCAAACTGTTCTTTATGTACATATTTTTGTTTAGTTCAGGAAAGCAAACATGTAGAGTTGAAAGATGGAGTTTGATGGAAAAGAACAATGTGGGAAAAGTCTGCTGATATCACAAGCCATGAAGTCTTTGAAGAAGCTAACTTTATAGAAGAGAGTCTTAAACTCAAATGACCCCAGAGGCAATGCGGAAGCATGAATGAATGAAAGCAGGAAATAAGGAAATAGACAGTGACAAACTGCCAAACACCCATCTAAAAGTTGTATTCTTTTTTTTTACAGTTTAGGTAGCTGTAAAGCATATTTATTGATTTGATTTTTAAAAATTGTGCCCTTTGGGAATTACCTCAGTACAGAATTAAAGCAAAAAGACAGTTGATGACAACAAAACATGAACAACTAAAACAATCATAGAATGAAATACTGGTTTGAAAAAGTCACACTTTTAATGACATACTACTGTGGAAAGTCAATACTTTTAACTCAGCTCCTAATTACACAGAGCAAATAGAAAATAGTTGTTGGTGTGGAGGATAGTACCTCGGAGCTATTAAACCAATACCTTTTCATCTTTAGTAATCCCTAGTTGCAAGTTGATCCAAGGCTTCTGTAATTTAGAATCATGCCAAGATGACTCAGATCCCAATTTTCTTCCATAATAGGGCAAAGATAAGCCTTCTACCATTCAGACTGAGAACATTAGGTTTAGTACCCCAAAGAAGAGGAGGATGTCATGCTCTGGAAGACTCTGCCGGAGGAAAGTGAAAGGCCTGTTTCTTCCGGTTCCAGAACATGTGGGAAAGATCTGTGTCTGACTGCTCTTCTCCAGGCTGATAGATTTGTAAGAAAGCAAAACATAGAGTAGGTTTTGTTCATTCTCCTTTTGGAATGTTGGCGTGAGGCTGCCACTCCGGGTGGCCCTGTGTCAACATGGGAGGCAACAGTGTGGCCATGGCTGGTGAAGGTGAACGATCACATGAGCCTGAGGCAGTACTGGCTCCTACCGTCCAGCGGTATCTGGAAGGGATCTTGCTGCGAACTTGCTCGGAGTGGTTTGCTACAGCGGTGGGCAAGGCCAGACCCTCAGTGGGAGCCACCTCCAGACTCCAGGAAGACCTCTGCACAGCAGACAAGGTCTGATTGGGGGTTGAATCACTGAGGGTGGGCTGAGGTGGAGGTGGAGTCTCACTAGACCACGATCGAGTAAAGATAACGGAACTTATATTCTTCAGTCGTGCAAGTGGCGCACCCAGGATCACGTCCACCATCCCTCCATGGAGACCAGCACCAGGATGGAAGCCTACACGGAATGGATAAGTCCTTGAGTTCTGTAATCTTTCCCATATACTGGGATGTGTCAGCTTGGGAAGAGGAGGGTGAGAATAGCTCTGATGGGGAGCTAAACTGTGAGTTGATTGACTATTTTACATTATAAAGGCCATTTACACTGGAACTGTTAATTGGTAGGTTTTAGATAAGTCTCTGTCATTTCACTTCCCCCCAAACGGGGTGGGGTATTGAGAAGTGTATTAATGAGTTATAGAAGATTAAAAAGTTAGACTTTTCCTTGCTCATTTCAGGAGCTGTAGAAATTTGAGAATCTGCTAGTGAAATATGCTATCCCTCTTCCTACTTCCCCTTCCTCAGTCGTCACTCTCAGCTGCTATTCTGGCTTCCTCTTTCACTAAGAAAATGGAAGCAATCTGAAGAGAACATCCACAACTTTCCATTACTACAAATACTCACCTACAAACTTCTGTGACCATATGCTCTACTTTCACTTCTGTAACTACAGAGGAATTGTTGGCTCTCCAATCCATGGGCAACATGCAAATTGTATTCTTACTCAGCTTCAGCCATATGGGACTGCAGCCAAATGTGGCAGGAGTTGTAGATTTTTATATGAAAACTTTTGATTTGGAAATACTGACAACTAGTTACTTTATAAAAAAAAAACTCACAAATAAATAAACAAACAAACTCTTCCAGTAACCAAAGAGACGATGGCTGTGAGTCTCATGTGGCCCACTGGCCACCAATATAAACTAGTATGCACAGAAACATTCCAGAATGCTCAAAGGGGACTCATAGGGGGTTCCCCCTTTACCAGTGGTGGGCTAAGCAGGTTACCCAAGCTTTTCCCTTTCCCAAGTATCTGATTTCCTCTATCTCCACAGCTGTAACAGGACCAAGAGGTGGGAATCAACATATGTTCTTTCACATAAACTTCATGGCAACTCAGTGAGTTAGGTATTATTATACCTTCAGGCATTCACAAAACTAGAGACAAAATGCAAACAACTGCGCAAGAGGATACGAAAATAACTGCACACTGGTGTGCAGAGGAAATACGCAGGAAAGAAACAGTCAGTGCCTAATGAGGTTAATTACTTCTCCACCAAGGTGGGGACCTTAGAGGAAGTCTTTCAAAGAAAGTGACTAGAATTGGTAAACTTAGGGCTTGCCACAGGTTACAAGTCTGGAAAAGAACTAGAATTAGTTTAAATATATATTAACATCAAATGTTTACCTTAGCAAAAAGCTGTAATTGAAGTTATACGGAGTTCTCCCTAAATACGCATGTATTTTAAATATTTATTTACTTATCTATCAATTTATTTATATAAATTTATTTATTTTATTTGGCTGTGTTGGGTCTTTCTTGCTGCTCATGGGCTTTCTCTAGTTGCGGCGAGCGGGGGCTACTCTTCATTGCGGTGCGTGGGCTTCTCGCTGCGGTGGCTTCTCTTGTTGCGGAGCACAGGCTCTCGGCACGCGGGCTTCAGTAGTTGTGGCTTGCAGGCTCTAGAGCACAGGCTCAGTAGTTGTGGCGCACGGGCTTAGTTGCTCTGCAGCATGTGGGATCTTCCCGGACCAGAGATCGAACCCGTGTCCCCTGCATTGGCTGGCAGATTCTTAACCACTGCGCCACCAGGGAAGTCCAATTTATTTTTTATTATTTATTTTGGCTGCACCGGATCTTAGCTGAGGCATGCAGGATCTTCATTGCAGTATGCGGGATCTATTAGTTCCCTGACCAGGGATTGAACCCGGGCCCCTTGCATTGGGAGTGCAGAGTCTTACCCACTGGACCACCAGGAAAGTCCCATTTTTAAAAAAAATATTTATTTATAGTGCACATGTATTTTTAAATAAATTCTTTCCTTGAGGGGCAGGACAAAATGGCAGATTAGGAAGATCCTGGGCTTGCCTCTTCCCAGGGTACACCCAAATTACAACTCTATCAAAGAAACTACCTCTGAGAATGACCTGAAGACTAGCAGAAAAGATTTTCCACAACTAAGAAATTTTAAAAGCCAGGTTGCGATGAGTAGCAGGGGCAGAGACATGGTCTGGCCAGGACTCACACCTCAGGTGTTATGACCCACAGGCAGGGAGTATATAACAGCCTCAGAGGACCTCCCCAAGGAGCAAGGGCTCCAAACCCCACATCAGGCTTCCCAGCCCAGGGGCCTGCACCAGAATAATGAGCCCCCATAATGCCCGCCTTTGAAAACCTGGGGCTTATGTCTGAGAGAGCTGGAGAGCTGTGGGAAATGGAGAAATCCCTCTTAATGGGCAGGCACAAAAACTCACTCTCTCCAAGTCTTGGCACAGAGGCAGCAGTTTGAAAAGCAACTGGGTCACACAGGAAGGAAGTTGATTGCTTAACTTTAGGGCATGCACCCAAGGGCAGGGATCTGTTGGAAATTTCTCTGGGTATAGACAGATGCCAGTCTCAGGGTTTCTTTGTTTGTTTGTTTTTGGTTCACCCTCTACCTAGCTGGCCCAGTATTGACAGGGGCCATTTCTGACTCTCCATCTAACTTAATAGCACCACTTGCCCTGCCCCAGCTTCACCTGAAGACTCGACACAGCTGACACACTTCCAAAGCAGCTCGCCACCCTGCCAGTCCTGGCAGGCACCCTCAGCTAGCACCAGAGCCCCTACAAAGCAACCCCCACCCTGCCAGATCTGGCAGGAGCCCTCAGCCAACACCGAACTCTGCCAAGGTGGCCTCCTAGCCTGGGGACTCTCGCCCACACCAGCGTGTCTACAACAGATGTAGCTGAGCCTTACAGTCAGCCACAGAATGGGTCTCCCCAGACACCAGTGGGCTAGCAACATCCAGCTACAATAGGCGGGCATGCAGTCCTCACAGGGGACACTACTGGAGCACTTGTCTCTTGCAACCACGGGGGACCATACTACTGGGTCCCATAGGACACCATCTATACAAAGCCACTCTTTCAAAACCAGGAGATGTAGCTAATCTACTTAATACATAGAAACAAACATAGAGAGTCAGACCAAATGAGGAAACAAAGGAATATGTTCCAAACAGAAGAACAAGATGAAACCTCAGGAAAAGAACTAAAGGAAATGAAGATCAGACATCTTCCAGATAAAGAGTTGAAAGTAATGATCCTAAACATGTTCACTGAACTCAGGAGAAAAATGGAGGAACACAGTGAGAACCTCAACAAAGAGATTAAAAAAGAACCAATCAGAGCTTTAAAATATAATAACTGATATGAAAAATACACTAGATGGAACCAACAACAGATTAGATGTTTTAGATGTTGCAAAAGAATGGATCAGCAATCTAGAAGACAAGCTATTGGAATTCACTCAATCAGAACAGAAAAATTTTTTAAAAGAAACAAACAAACAATGAGGATAGTTTAAGGGATCTCTGGGACAACATCAAGTATACTAATAATTATAAGGGTTGAAGGAAAAGAGAGAGAGAAAGAGACAGAAAATTTATTTTAAGAAATAATCACTGAAAACTTCTTTAACCTGGCAAAGGAAACAGACATCCAAGTTCAGGAAGCATAGAGAGTCCCTAACAAGATAAAACTGAAGAGGCTTACACCAAGACACATTATTATTATATGTCACATTTAAAGATAGAGTATCTTAAAGCTACAACATGTTACATATAGGGGAGCCCCAATAAGACTAACAGCTGACTTTTCAGCAGAAATGACAGAGGCCAGAAGGGAGTGGCACAATATATACAAAGTACTGAAAGAAAGTAAATAAATAAAACTTACAAACAAGAATACTCTACCCAACAAGGTTATCGTTCAAACTGAAGGAGAGGGACTTCCCTGGTGGTCCAGCAGTTAAGACTCCATGCTCCCAGTGAAGGGGGCCCAGGTTCGATTCCTGGTCAGGGAACTAGATCCCACATGCTGCAACTAAGAGTCTGCATGCCACAACTGAAAGATTCCACACACCACAATTAAAGATCCTGCATGCTGCGACTGAAGATTCCAAATGCCACAACTAAAGATCCTGCATGCCACAATGAAGATCCCGTGTGCCACAACTAAGATCCAGCACATCCAAATAAATAAATTAATAAATACTGAAAAAAAAAATCTGAAGGAGAGAAATAATTTCTGAGACAAGCAAAGGCTAAAGGAGTTCATCACCACTAAACCAACCTTACAATGAACATTAAAGGGACTTCTTTAAACAGAAAAAAAAATAAATAACCATAACTAGAAATGAAAAAAATTATAAAAAGAAAAATCTCACTGGGAAAGGAAAACATGTAGCAGAGGCAGTTGATCAACTACATAGCTAGTATGAAGGTTAAAAGACAAAATTAATAAAATCACATATTTCTACAAAAATTAGTTAAGGAATATTAAAAAATAAAATGATTCTACCCCCGCCCCCCCAAAAAAAGTATTAGAGCTAATAAATGAAGTCAGTAAATTTCAGGATACAAAATTAATACACAATATTTTTTTGCATTTCTATATACTAATAATGATATATCAGAAAGAGACATAGAAAAACAATTTCATTTACAATTCATTTAAATTACATTTAAAATACCTAGGAATAAATTTGATGAAAAAGGTTAAAGACCTGTACATTACCTGTACACTAAAAACTATGACACTGATGAAAGAAATTGAAGATGACACAAATAAATGAAAAGATATACAGTGATCATGGACTGGAAGAATTAATATTGCTAAAATCACCAAACTACCCAATGAAATCTAAAGATTCAATGTAATCTCTATGAAAATACTAATGATATTTTTCACAAAACTAGAACAAATAACCCTAAAACGTGTATAGAACCACAAAAGACCCCAAATAGCCAAAACAATCTTGAGAAAGAAGAGCAAAGCTGGAGGTATCATGCTCCCTGATTTCAAACTATATTACAAAGCTACAGTAATCAACAGTGTGGTACTGGCACAAAAACAGACATGTAGATCAATGGAACATAGTAAAGAGCCCAGACATAAACCCATACTTATATAGTCAATTAATCTATGACAAAGGAGGCAAGATACAATGGTGTACAGACAGTCTTTCCAATAAATGGTGTTAGGAAAATTGGATAGCTACACACAGAAGAATAAAACTGGACAATTTTCTCACACCTTATACAAAAATAAACACAAAAAGGATTAAAGACTTGAATATAAGACCTGAAACCACAAATCCCAGAAGAAAACATAGGCAGTATGCTCTTTGACATCAGTTTTAACAATATATATTTTTTTTGATCTGTCTCCTCAGGCAAAGGCAATAAAAGCAAAACTAGACAAATGGGACTGCATCAAATTAAAAAGCTTTTTCACAGAGAAAGAAACTATCAACAAAATGAAAAGGCAATCAACTGAATGGGACAAGATATTTGCAAACAATATATCTGATAAGGGGTTAATATCCAAAATATACAAAGGAATCATAGAACTCAATATAAAATTTTTTTTTTTTTAAAATTAAGAAACGGACAGAGAACCTGAACAGACATTTCTCTGAAGAAGAAATACAAATGGCCAACAGACACATAAAAATATACTCAAGATCACTGTTCACCAGGGAAGTACAAATCAAAACCACAATGAGATATCCCTCACACCTGTCAGAATGACTATCACTGAAAAGATAACAAATAACAAGTGTTGGCAAGGATGTGGAGAGAAAGAAACCCTGCTATGCTGTTGGTGGGAATGTAAATTGGTGCAGCTGCAATGGAAAAAAGTATGGAGGTTCCTCAAAAAATTAAGAATAGAACTACTGTACAATCCAGCAAATCTACTTCTGAGTATTTACCCGAATAAAGCAAAAATACTAATTCAAAATGATATATGCACACCTATGTTCATTTCAGCACTATTTACAATAACCAAAATGTGAAAGCAACCTAAGTGTTCATCAACCGATGAATGGATAAAGAAGATGTGGGAGATGTGTACACACACACACACACACACACACACACACACACAGAGGAATATTACTCAGTCATAAATGAGAATTAAGTCTTGCCATTTGTGACAACATGGATGGACCTAGAGGGTATTTATTATGCTAAGTGAAATAAGTCAGAAGAAAAGACTAGTATTATATAATCTCACTTATACGTGGACTCTATAAACAAAACACACACACAAAAGAAAACAAAAACAGACTTATACCTACAGAAAGCAAACTGGCGGTTGCCAAAGGGGAGAAGGGAGGAGGGTGGACAAAATAGGTGACAAGGATTAAGAGGTACAAACTTCCAGATATAAAATAAATAAATCACAGGGATGTAATATACAGCATAAAGAATACGGTCAATAATACTGCAATAATTTTGTATTTTGACATGTGGTTACTAGACTTATCATGGTGAACATTTCTTAATGTATTTAAATATTAAATCACTATGTCATACACCTGAAACTAACATAATACCTATTTTAAAGTACTGGTCCTTAAATGGATGACTTCTAATTTGGGATTGTGTTGCATTTGAAAGTCATTTGTTCCACCACTGGCTCCATGGGTAGGCAGAGGTTTTCTTGAAGATAAGCCAGAAATCTCTTTTTCTTAGAATATTGAAGGGACCAGCCCCCTTCCTTTCAGAAAAAAAGATGCCTATTATTTTGATTTGCTCCCTTGTATCTGAGTTTTCATGAAGGTAAATTAGGATTTAATCTCCCCACCCCTAGCCTAATAATCAGGGATGTGCATAGTACAGATTAAGCATCATTGTCCCTGAGAAAATGAACCCAAGAGAGAGATCAGGATACAATGCATCAATTCCCCAGGCATTCAGCAGAAAATGAACATGTATTGACCAATGAGTGGAATAATAGCTTTGTTGACAATGTCACAGGAGGTGTTCAATCTCCAGGCAGAGTGAGTGGCGAAATGAAAGGAGGCAGACAAAGAACAGCATCTCTCTGCTCTCTTCACTTCTCCATCAGTTTTCCCAACACACAGGTGGGCAGTTTCTATCATATTGTCATATTAGTTTGAAAGTTAAACCTTTGTCACTCTCTTTCTCTGAAAAGTTTTGGTCACAGTTCAAAGAACTTAAAATATGAAAATTTAACAATGCAGCAGTGGAAATAAGGCAAAGAAAGTTAGAGAAAAACTGTAAATCACTAGTGGATCAAGAGGTGGAAGGAAAAGCTTTTTATTGCAGAAATCATTTCTGAACAGGAGGCCTTGAAGAATTCTCTTTGTTCACGGGATGATGCTAATACTGTCTTAAGGACAGTTAAGTTACTGTCTTAAGGAAGTAAAGGAAAGTCTCGGCAGATCAGTCACCCCAAGCAACATTCTGCTTTACCACATTATCTCAGCTTTGTTTTTCCTTTGCTAATTTTTTTTTTGATATTTACATGAATTAATAAGGCAAAATCAGTTCCTATTTGGATTATATGCATAGGCTGATGCTTATCCCATGCTACCACACATTCGATTCCATTACAAATGCATTCATGGTATGAAAAGAACCTTATCTATGAAATTTACATTAAAAAAGGTAGGAAAGTAAGCTTTTTGTGGAGAATCAGGAAGGAGGTAAGATGCCTTATACATAGCAAACTATGGGATTCATACAGAAAATGAAATTGGAAGTCCTCTATATCAAAACCAATGAACCAGATGAATATTTTCCCTGGGCCATTTTGTAGTGGATTTTTATTCAGTGTGTTATGATTATTACTGTTTTCTACAACACACTTGCAAACACCTACATATATACATGTTAAAAAATTAGATGAATTGGTTATGTAGCATTAGAGAAAAGCTGGTTAGGCATATCACATAGATTTATAAAGAAGTGAGATATAGACAAATAAAATAAAATCTAAATTACTGACTAAAATCATCACATTGCAAATAATGAGGTTTGGGCGAGAGAATGCTGAAAAGTAGAAAGCTGTATAGAATGATTAGCATCCTATTTGTACAACGTTGGCAATAACAGATATTGAGTTTACAAAGGCAGCAATTCTTTAGCTAAAGATGACTGAATAGAACTGAAAGCTTACTTACCAATTCTGGAACAGCTATAAAGGAAGCAAAGTATGTGTGTGTGTTGTGTTGGGGGAGGGTGTGTCTGTAGGGGGTAACTAGTCCAGGGACTTTCTCTACATCACTCCCCTCTTATACATTTAAGGATAAAGCCAAGGAGTGTGTTAGTTGCTACATACATCTAGGAAGTTACTATAATGAGTTAGCAGGGAGGTGAGTCAGAGAAGCACAAAACCCTTTGGGAAGAGAGATTACTAGAGAGTCATCTTTGAGCTACTTAGCAAGAGACACAGTGGCAGAGGCAGCTATGGAATCACAGTGTGTCTGTGGCAAAGAAGGAAGAGTTAATTCATCCTAAAAAAAATTCTCCAGGTCAAGGAAGAGGAGGGAAAATAAAAGGTGAGTTGGAAAGACAAAATGGCACGGTCTATTTTCCACCAGGGAATGAGCGTTGACATTGCCAAAAGCCCTAGTGTGTCCAGACACACTCTGTTATTACTGTTCTGCTTTCAATGCCAACATAGCAATTCCGAACACTTTATGCTGCATCCTGATTTGCCCTGCAGGGTGTTAGCTGCTGATATCTAGTCATTTTGAGACCGTGGAAAACAAAACAATTGCATTTGCTACCTGGGAGATGGAAGGCAAGGCACACTAGCTCTGTTACCTTCTGCAGCTCTCTTTGGAGCTGTACTGATGTAGCTGGAAGTAACTGAACCAGAATCGCTATCTAAAATAAACCCCCTGCAATCTTTAATACCAATAGGTCTTTATTGAAGGAAATAAAAGCAAGAATGAGGTAAACAGAACATCAGGGAAGTTTGCTTCACCCATTTGGTCTGGAATGGCTGAGGAGAAATGAACAGTTTTCTGTCCAGGACTGGGGCAGCATTTGAGAAAACAAGTAGTGAATATGAATCAAGGCTGCATTCTTTCCTAGGTCTTTCATTCTTACCCTCTGTGGAAATCATCTGGCCCATTTTCATCACTTTCTTTTATTGAGTTTTATAACTCAATTTTTATTGAGTTTTCAAAAGTTTTATAAAATAGATGATTCGAGAGCATAGTAGATAAATTCATAGTTCACTGATGAGTAGAATTGAGAGAAACAGAGTTTCTGTTTGCTAGAGGTGATAGCAGCTAAGTGCTGCCTTTGTATTTGATAAACCCATAATGTAATACCCTTAAAATGCCAGAGAGTTGTGTTGTTGTTGTCCTTGTTGTTTTTCTTTTATTGATTCCCATGGCTAAAGGGAAACATCACAGAAGTCAAGCTCCAGCTGCCACAGGCAACAAGATGTCTTAGGTTTATGGGGACAGTCTGTCTTAAGGAGACAGCATAGTGCCACAGCCAATAATACAGATGTAATGTCACACCTATGCATGGCAGCACAGGAGGATCACCTCCTAAGTGTTACACTGCACAAACTGCTGTCAATTGGCTTGTCTGTGGGAATACAATGTATCCCATTCCATATCCATTCATCTCTTTCAATTAGTTCCTTTCCCTCAAGCATTTTAAGGAATGGAGCAAATGTCTGCCCTTTGCAATCTTTCATTTCTATATATCTCTCTGAAAGGGACATGAAGAATGTTTCCAAATATCTGTATGAATTAACAAACTCCAAGAAGCAATATTTTCCCCAGACTACAACAAACTTGGAAAGACTTGATAATTCTTTAACTTCTTATTGACTCTCATGGATCCATGGTTCCAAATATCAGAATATTAAAAAGAACACAAAGTTTGGAAACTAGAACGTTCTCTTTTAATTTGGATTTTCATTCATCTGAATTTTGGGAAAGTAACTGACACTCTCTGAGCCTCAATTTCTCATCTATAAAGTGAAGAAAATAGTATCAATCCTATAGCTTACAAACAATGTATTTTTGTTCAATGATGTCTTAGTTAATTTGGGCTGCTACAACAAAAGTACAATAGACTGGGTGGCTTAAAGAACACATATTTATTTCTCACTGTTCAGGAGGCTGGGAAACCCAAGATCAAGAGAATGACAGATTCAATGTCTGGTGAGGACGTGCTTCCTGGTTGTTCTCCTTGCTGTAACCTCACATGGCAGAAAAGCACTCTCTGGAGTCTCTTTTATAAAGGCACTAATCCCATTCATGATGGCCCCATCCTCATGACCTTAGCACTTAAAGGCCCCACTTTCAAATACCATCACATTGGGGGTTAGGCTTTAACATGTGAATCGGGGTGGGGGGGCACAACATTGTCTATAGCATTTGGGCGGTTCATTCTTTTATTTATTCAATGAATATATGTGTGTTAGATGCTTTGGTTGAACAGACAGAAGTAAAACATTATCTGAAAAGGAGTGACTAGCAGGTTAAAAAAAGACTTCATCAAAGAGTGACACTGAACTGAGTCTTAAGAAGTAAGGTGAGCATCACAAATGAGGTTGGGAAGGAGAGCACTTTTTTTAGATTCAAATAAAGTGATGTAGATAGAAATGCTTTTCAAACTACAAAGCACTATTTGAATGTAAATTATTATTTTCTTCTAACTAAGGAACATGTAATTCTCTAATAGCACTTTCTTTTTATGAAAAATAATTTTTTTTACATAAAATTTTGAGAATACTAAAAGGAAAGAAAAATCACAGTCAATCCAAACATTTTGAGATGACTATTAATGATTCTACATCTTTCCTCTGATTCTTTGATCTCTGAATATATTTTACAATCTGTGCATCACACCTGAATTTGTTTTTCACTTTCAGTAATTGAGAGTGAGCATATTCCCTTTAAATATTGTTTAGGAATGTCATTTTAATGACTGTATAGTATTCTGATATGAATATACAATTACTTTTAAGCATTCTGCTCCTTCTGACCTTAGTTATTTCCACTTTGGGCAATTCTTAAAAACCACTGCAATACCCTTTAACATAGATCTTTGTACACATCTGTGATGCTTAAAGGCTATATTCATAAGAACATGTTTAAGAATTTCAAAACAAATGAACATTTTAAAAATTGCTTTTCCATATGGTTGTGCAGCATAGTACAAGGGAATGCCCCTTTCACCTTACTTTTCCCAACTTTTATTATTATTTTAAAAGCTTTGCTCTTTTGACAGTTACAAAATGTTATCTCATTAGTATAATTTGCATTTCTTATATTGACACTGAGGTTGAACTTCCTTCATATGCTTATTAGTTACTTTCATTTCTTCTCTATCCTCTCAGTTCTTGGCTTTTGGAGAAGAATCCTATTCTGGTGAACGCAGAGAATCAATGAGAACACATCTTCCATTTATTCTTCCCCTTGGTCAAATCCTGACCAATCCTGCCTCACCTACTGTCCTTCTTCATTCATACATACTTTATTTTCAGGAGAAGAATTGAAAAAAAAAAGGAAGACGATAAAAAGAAGATAAAGAAAAACTTCCTGGAAAGAAGGAAGGGAGAGAAAAAGAAAAAACAAAAAAACCCAAAAAACTAAGTGGAATTGGATGAAAGAATATGAAAGGCAAGTTTTCATGCCTGAGTCCCTTACCACCCACCCCTATCAACTCAGTCCCTCTCAACACACACACAGCTCAGCAGACAGAATGAAATTAAAGCCCCAGTGTTCCTACTCTACCTAACACCATTCATTATAATCATCTGAATTTTGAAGAATTTTGAAGTATTTGCAACAAAATCTTACACTAAAGAATTGTAGGAAAAATATGGTGAATCATCATTCTCTCCCTAGCCATGGATCAATTACAACATCGTCCAGGAATGAATTAGTAATTAAAGATGTCAAATCATCTTTGGTACAACACACCAAATGGCTAAACAAAGATTAACTGGGCCCAGCAAAGAAAGTGTCCCCACACTGTACAGAAACCCACTAAATATTTTTAGATTATTTAAATTGAAAGAGAACTTAAATTTCACCTTATCCAACCTGTTCGTTATGAAGATCAAAAAATTAAAAGAGATGATATGATTTGTTCAAAGACACGCAGTAAGTAAATGAAGGAAGTTGGAATCCAATTCAGTCTTGTACATTTTCCCAAGTACCATTCTGTCTCTGAGTTTAGGTAAATAGAAATATGGTAAAATCTCCACAAGTGTATCCATTTAATGTCTTAGAGATAATATCTCCACAATTAATTAATTGATTCAAATAATAGCAATTATATGCTATGTGTTAGTGATACAACAAAGAAACACACACACACAAACATACAATGACTATCTACATAGAGATAGTTCTAAGGGATATTGATGGAGTTAATATCCACTTGCATGAATGACAGTACATGAAGCAATTCAAATATCATAGTCTGTAGGGTATTCACAACACATTTGTCACTGTTACAAGATATCATATTGTGGTACCTAAGAATACAAACAGATAATCCCACATTGAATATACATAAAGAAACAGAATTTCTAATAATTAAGTTTGAAAGTCTGTGTTTTTTAGAAAAACATAGTTTTTAGCAAAAAAAAAATTTTTTTTAAATAGCTTTAAAATTCAGAACAATATCCTATATTTCCTATTGGATACCCTCCATGGTATTCTTTGAGCAGCCATTTTCCCCATGTGAAGTTAACAAGAGGGATGCTTTTCGAATGTTTCAATTTCTGGGAAATGATTGAATGTCTTAGATGATTGAAGATAACTTAGCTTAGCCTTACAGCTGTGTATAATGCCAAACAGATTAATCCTCAAGAAATCCCTCTAGCCATCCACTTTCCTGTCATGTCAGTTTGTTTAAACACGAGACAGTCTTTGAATATTTCATGGTTGGTAAAACTTCAATTATAGAAAAACACATTGGTTTTTATTGTTCTTTTCTTTGTTCTTTATTGTAATTTTCAACTACCTTCATACAGCAAACAGTGTGTAAAATAAGTATGTTTAAAAAGGTGAAATCTTAGCACCATGTAGCATAAATTACAGAAATATAAATGTAATAGTTTTTAAATTAATAAGTTATATTTTTATACCAATCTTAAGTTTCAATGTAATTTCATAGTTTTATCTCATGTAATTATTACACTAACTCTAAAAGGGAGATATTAATCCTATTTTAGGGGGAATGGAATGTGGTTCAGGGAGATTAGGTTATTTGCCCAAGATTATAAAGCTAAAAAATGACAGAATTAGTGCTTGAATTGTCTTGGGAATCCAAATCAAGTGTGCTTTCTACCAAAACAAGGATGTATATACTGGATTCATTTTAATTAACAGCTTTGTCACTTAATAATTCTTTACACAAAGCACAATTTCAGTATTTTAGAAAAAGCCACAGAATAAAAAACAAAAGGAATACTATTTTTGTTTATCCATTTACAGATATGCACATATCCATGCCAAGATCAAGTCACTGACATTGCTCTGCCCAACTCATTCCCCTCAAAGAACTTTGAGAATACTTATTTCCGTTTTCCCCTGAAAGGGCTGCCATATTGTTTTTTATCCTTCACACTATGAATCTTTCACTACATGATCAAGAAAATATAAATTATGTGGCTTCACCTCTCCTTAAAAGTGTCTAATTAAGATTAAACTTGTCCCTGTGTTAAATGTAAAATGATTTAATTATAATCAAAATGATCTCAATTGAATGGATTCTGTTTCAAAGAGTCACTCTCCCAGTGCTAAGAAGCTCATTAAATTCAATTTGCAGTAATGTACTGCTGTCATGCTTCCTTTCTGAACCACAATATTATATTCAAGTTCTTTGATTATTTCCCTGTAGGGCAGCATTAATGTGACACACCATGTAAAAGAAAAGCTTAAAAGAGACTCAAAGATGCACTACCTTTTTATTTTCTCAATAGATGTTAATGTTGAGCAGCATGAAAAATATGCAATAGTTTTTGCAGCCTGCCCAACGAAGGTAGAGAAAATAGAGAAAAAAAGTTGATATTGCTGTTTTACCTAAAAGTCTAAAGACTTTATTTGATACTTATGTGGTTGTAAACCTGTGGGAATTTCCATACAATGTAGATGATGTATTTATGTTTTTCTTAGGCATATGTTTTTCATGTATATATGAACATTAAATGTAGAATTGGTATTTTTAAGATGATAAATTCTCTTTAATCTAAAATTATTAAATATTTCAAAGTTTGTATAAGAGCCACTCCATTTAATCATTAGTTATTTAGATGAATCAAATAGAGATTTAAAAAATGGTTTTTCCTCTTAAAGACAAAAATTATTTCTGGTTCATCTCTCCACATAAAAATATATACTAAATGATTTGAGGTTTTGAGGTAACTAATCCACAACTTGAAATTTAAAAATCACTTAAAGGATGTTAGACAAAATAACTGTATAGTAGGCAGTTGAAATAATTGGTAAAAATAATACACCCAAATCTTTTAAAAAAATGCATTCTATTTCAACAGTCATACCTAAAATTATGTAACTATGCCACATCTGTTTTGCAAAGCATGTTGCTATCATTTAAAATGTGTAACAGAAAGAAAGGCTATTATGCAGCTGGGAATTCTGAAAGCTGTTGCGATTTACACAAATATATACACATCAAGGTTGTTGTTTCCCTGTTTTGGTTATTCTATCAAATAGCGATATAAAGACAAAGATAAAATGCAATATAAAATAAAATATGAATACTTCTATCCAGCACCAAAATAACAGGTCTCTTGATTATCTTCCAATGAGTCAATTAATTCAATTGGATAATCAGTCTAGATATTGCATGAAGAGGAAGCTATCTTACCAAACTTTAAAAACTTATTTTACTTAACTTTTGAAGACATTTTATTTACTTCTCTTTTTTTCCTTCCTTCTTTGCTTCTTTTTCATTTTTCTCTTCCTTTATTCCTTCCTTTTAAAAATTGCAAATGTTTGTTTTAATTATACAACTTATGTAAAAAACATTCTTGGCAGAAAGATTGGACCAATTCATCCTCTTCTAACAGCAAGATGGTGCCCATTTTCCACATCTTCATCAGCACAATTTAGTTTTGATCATGCTGATTGGTGAAAAATGAGATCATATTGCCAATTTAATTTGCTCTTACTTGATTATTAGTGAGGTGGAACATGTTTTATGTATTAATATCTCAGGTATATTTGTTGCTTTTTGGATGTGTTTTATTTTTGTTATTTTCCTGTTGGTATCTTTTGTCCAATAGGAACTTTCCTTTATCTCATCAACAATTAAGTTCTCTCTCTAATAAAGATATTTACTACCCATCATATTTATACTATAAATATTTTCTCCCACATTGTCAGTGAACTACCTATTGATGAATAATATTTCCCTCATTCTGAAAATTCTCAGTACATAGGAATTTGATTAGCCTCAACAGAGTTTAAACTTCTTGAGGGTAGGAAATACATCTTATTCAATTTTAGAATGCTTATATAGTTTAGCATGGTGTCTAGTAGGTAGTAGGCGGCTGAAATATGTTGGAATGAATTACTGTCTTTTGAAAATTCCATCCTCTGTCCTTTCATCCCCTGTCCTTCCATCCTACTTTCTAAAGCTACAGTTTGCAACTGGCTTCCTCTATTGCACATTACTTAGCAGGTACTATTATAGCCAAATCAGGAAAGATACTCAAATATTGGTTGAACTGTATTGTTTTAACTTTAATTCTACATAATACAGACTCCATTTGCTAAAAATGCTTACCTAATATTCATTAAGGGCCATATAATCACTACACACGTCTAATTATTTTTTTGTGTGTGTTATCTCATTTTATTTTATTTCTACATTTATATCCTTGCTATTTTGTAGTATTCCACAATAGATTCAAGGAGGCGTTCAAACCATTTAACAAATAGACAGATATTTTAACACAGCCTACATAGAATAATAGATGACACATACTATACTCTCACTATATAACAGGCACTTTACATGTCCGAACTCATTTAATCCTCACAATTATTTCCATTCAACAAGTGAAGAAACTGAAGCACAGAATGATTAAGTGATTTATCCAAGAGTACAAAGCTAGGACGTCACAGAGCTGAGCTTTGAACCAGATCCCTGGTCCGGGAAGATCCCACATGCTGTGGAGCAACTAAGCCCGTGTGCCACAACTACTGAGGCTGCACTTTACAGCCTGCGAGCCACAACTACTGAGCCCACATGCCACAACTACTGAGCCTGCATGCCACAACTACTGAAGCCCGCGTGCCTAGAGCCCGTGCTCTGCAACAAGAGAAGCCACCGCAATGAGAAGCCCGGGCACCACAACAAAGAGCAGCCCCCGCTCACTGCAACTAGAGAAAGCCCACATGCAGCAACAAACGCAGCCAAAAATAAATAATAAATAAATAAATTAATTAAAAAAAAAAAAGAGCTTAGGCTAGTGCCTGGTTCATGGTAGATGCTCATAAATGTTATATATTATTTTTAACAATATTAGAATTTATAATATTATTATATACACTTTTCCCCAGGGAATTACACTCTCTTAAAAACTAAAATGTACCTAATCTCTTTTATAAGTATATACATATGTGTGTGCCTGTGTGTATATACACAAACATTATAGATGATCATTCCATCATTATATTTTAAAGACCATTAACTTTTAGTGTAACCTATATGCCATTCATATATTTCATCGTGATAGGTTCTAAATGAATATTTATGGTCAAGTGCTAAAACATAAAATTCACTCCTTAGGAATTTAAGTATTTTATTGAAGAGAAAACATGTTAACAATTACATCATTCCAAATATTGGATAGGAACATTACATTTCATAGGAATTCATAAGAATATTACTGTAATATATATACAAACATAGATATGATAATGAAGTGCCTTTACACACACATAAATATTACATGATTTAATTCTTATAAAAATCCAGTTTGGTAAATTCCACAGCACTCCCATTTTACCTTTGAAAATGTCAAGATAAAGTAACTTGCCCAAGATATCACAACTATTCAGTTGCTCCCAAGTTTGAAACTCAGATTTATTTAATTTCTAAGTCCATGACCTTAATTTTTGTTTACTTATACCCCAAACAGGGGCTAGCACATCTTCCACAGTTACTGATCAAATTTTGGTATAATAAAGTATTTTGAAAATTGTAAGTTGTTATTAGAAACAATGCAGATTGTGATGGAGAGAATGTTTTATGGAGGCAACAGTCAACATTTTTGAGCAAAATATGTAGAATTTTTGTCAACAGAGAATAGAAAATTGCATTTATGTGTTGTTTTATAGACCTAAAAGAGAATGTTTTGCCGGACCTTTTTCTTTTGGATTAGTTTGGCTGATACTATATAGATATGACCTGAATAAAGAACCAGGGAAATCTGTGAGTGGGAAAGAAAATATAATTTGTGGACCTAGAATTTAAATACACACCCACACCCCTCCTTCCCCACATGCAAACACTGAGATTCTTATCATGGATAGTAACTGAAAATGTCCTTCCTTTTGAGTGAAATCGTGAAAGAAATAACTGGGCTTAATGTTTTTTTAATTTACAAGTTCGGAACATAAATGCATGTCCTAATGAGAAGCCTAAGATAGAATAACAAATTAATCACATTAGAAGAACTTTGCCCTTTGCATTTCCTTGCTCCTGGGAACTTAAATGTTGAATTTTAATGTTGCATTAACATGTGCAATAAAAGTTAAAACCCTAAAACTAAAATGCAAACTTCCTTGCAGACTAATGTAATTGTACAAAGTAACTACATCTAATAACTCAGGAAGGCTAAAGGGAAGGATAAATTGTTGCCACTTGAAATGACAAAGGAATTTCCAAGGTGGTTTGATGAAGTTACTGACTTAATTAAAGTTTGCCATAATATCAAAGAAAATGCTGCACATTTGTCTTGCTTTATTTAATAGACGACTTCTGAAAAGGCATGTATCTCAAGCCGTTGTAAATATTTCCTCAATTGCTAACATTATTATTTTAGATATATTGTATTTTCATTTGGTTCAGACAATACTTGAATTTTTTTTTTTTTTGACTTAAAACACTTTGATTTTCATTTACTGGATTTTGCCAGTGCCCCATAGCTAACACATTTGCATAATCCATATATAGGAGGATTTAAAGAGCTAAAAGTCAAAATTAAGTGCTACAAAATATTTTTGAAAGAAGTATTAAACCTGAGCTTCTGTAGCCAAAGGTACTTGTGAGGATAAGAATAAGAAACAAACATAAAGAAAAAGAACTTCTGAATAACTGGCATGGTTCATTTTAGCTACCACTTAACCCCAAAGATACTATCTTTCTGCTGAACGCAGGACCAATTCAAAATACTTCCTAAGGCAGCAGAAAAACCATTTCCACACAAAGCTATTTCTAGAATAAATTCACAAATAGTATTTATAGGGATGTTTCATTTTATCAGTATTATTCTGCCTGTGGAATTAATATATTCCCCTTAACATGAAGAATTTACCAATACAGTGTGGATCAGTGTGGCAAATAAAGCAAAATTTTAAAGAAGGAAGAGCACCATCTCATGACTCCCTTGAAAGAAAGATTCTAGCAGCAGCATAAACTCACTAGACTAGAGTCATGCATATTGTGGGTATTTCATGTATTTAAAAAAAAAAAACATTTAGTGAAAAAAAGTGTTCCATCCTGAAGTTATTTTCATTTCAGTGGAACTTTTTGCTGTATCTTTTTACATTTCTCGTCTAAAGGAATTCCTTCTGGCACTGTTGAGGGAGGAGAGATTTCTTAACAGAATGACTCTAAGCAATTTCTGAAGTTCTGCCACTCATGTGAAATTTGGACAGAACAAATAAGTACACCCTTTAGAAAATTCATACCTGAAGAGTTCCTGTCAATATTTTTATCTGGACATGCCATGAAACTCCTCCTACTTATTCACTGGGCAAATGGTTACCAGGAAGGCGCATGAGATTTGAGGACTAATATCCCAGATTTAGAAGCACATCTCTGCAACTTTGCAGCTATTTACATTTGAACAAGTTACATGAGCACTGAATTTCCTTCTCCAACTTGAAAATGAGGATATTAATACCTACTTAAAAAGGAGGAAGAGTAGTTATGAGGATTAACATATATAACACGTCCATAATTCTGTACTGAGAAATTACTCTATAATGGGAACTATTTTAAAACCACAATCTGAGTAAGACATTTAAAACTATAAACCTCATTTTCTGATTCCTCCCTCCTCCCTGATATAAATCTGTCTTTAAATATATCTGTATTTTAAAATCCAAAGAGGAGTTGTTCGTAAGAATATGTAGATTTACTGCAATTTATGTTTCAATCAAAAAAAAAAAAAAAAGATTGTGGAAAACAGTCTCCAAGATTTCTCTTGATGATTCTCTCCTTCTGGCCTCCTAGTATTCGTAGGATATTGTGGAAAGGACAAGCGTGGAAATTATGGCTCTCTCATAAAAGACAGTCAGGTTTCCACCATGCTCTCTCTTGGATGAACGCTCTGGGGAAGCCAGATGCTGTATTGTGAGAACAGTGATGGAACCCTATGGAAAGAACCCCATGATGCTGAACTCAGGTGTCCAACAGCCAGCAGCACCTCCTTGTCAGCCATGTGCGTGAGCCACCATGGATGCAAATCTTGCAGCTCCAGCCACGCGTTCCGATGACAGCACCCTGGCAACGCCTTGACAGCAACCTCATTGAGAGTCATGAGGCAGAACGACCCACCTAAGACACTCCCAAATTCCTGACCATAATATTATGTAAGGAAGCAAGTATGTATTATTCTTAAGCCTCCATGTTTTGGGGTGGATTCTTATGCAATAATAGATAACTGATAAAGATGTAACCCTGCATCTGGTAATAACATCTGTATTATTACATCTTAATTATTTAACAGCAGCCAGTCCTGGCTCAGGCCGGAAGGACAATCCAACTGAGCCTAGCCCACTTTGGCAAACCATAGAATCTTGAGCTAAATAAGTGGTTGTTATAAATCAACTGTCTGGGGTTGGTAGTCACACAGAAAAAGCTAAGTGATGTATGTCATCTCTGTTGTTGTTTTATCTTGTGGGATTTGCCAAGCTGATTCTCAAGTTCTTATAGAAAAGCCAAACATCGAAAATGATTAAACACTCCCTATAAAGAATAAACTGATGGGGGGAGGGACTGATATCAATAATTATTATAAAACTGTAGTGAGTAAGAAGGTGTGGTACCAGTAGGAGAATATAAAAGTTGATCCAAGGACCAGTATAGAGAGACCAGAAAGTGACACATGTAATTAAGGAAACTCAATTGATTATGACTAAGCTGGTCATTTTCAGTGGGAAAAGTGAGAATTTTCAATAGAGGTATCTGGGAAAATTATTTATTCATATGGAAATAATGATACTCTGCCAGTACCTTATGCTTTAGGCAAAATCAATTCCACACGGCTGAAAGATTGACATTTGAAGGACAAACCTTAAATGTTTAGAGGATATTATATGAGAATACCTTGATGACCATGACAGGAAAGCATTTCTTAACAATACACACATGCGTATACAAAGCACAAACCATAAAGAGGAAAGTGGAAAAATTCAACTATATAAAAATAGCGATAATCTATTTATCCTTAGTATCAAAACAGAGTGAAAAGTATAAGCCACAAATTGAGACATGGGACATAAACTACTCTCACAAACTATTTTGCAGAATATATAAAGAATGTTACAATTGAATATGAAACAAACTACAAGTAGAGAAATGGGCAAAAGTATAAATTAGGCTCTTCACAGAAAAGGGAAACCAAATAATCACAAGCTTTAAAATAGTGTTCACTCATTAGTAATCAGGGAATTATAATTTATAACTTCAGTAAGATGCTATTTCAATTCACCAGATTGGCAAATTATTTTTAAAAGCTAGATGATACCAAATATTGGCAAGTATATAGAGTACCAGCAACAATCACCACAGTGGTTGGGAATGAAAAGCAGTACCATTACTTCAGAAAATCATTTGATATTATCTCGAAATTTTGAATGTGCAGCTACCATGTGATACAACAATTTCACTCCTAAATCCATAATCTAGAAAATTTCTCTACATGAGCGCTGGGTGTCATTGACAAGAATGTACATAAGCATAACGTGTAGTCACAATAACTGGAAATGCCACAGATCCATCAAGAGTAGGATGGAATAATATGCAGCAGGAAAAACAAATGAGTTGCAACAATATACATGTATTTCAGGAACATTAGAGTGAATTAAAAGAGCACAAACTAAGAGAAATCTTGTAGTATGAGTCTATTTTTATAAATTGCAAAAATATGCAAAAAATTCAAATGACATCCGAATACATAGAGTAACACCTTAAAAAGAAAGAAAGGGAATGATAAACACAAAATTTAGAACAGCAGTTATCTCTGTGAGGAAAGGATATAAATAGAACTGTGGATGAGGCCCTTAAGGGACCGAGTGGTAGATACACAAGTTTTGTATACTGTGATTATTGATATTTTACATATGTTATAAATATTCTCTCATATCTACTTGATGTTAAAAATAATATTAATTTTTAAAAGAAAACCTTATGTCATCAGTTTTCTTATTGGAATTGATCATCAAGGAAGCAATTTTCCATGCCAGTAATTCTTACTCCAGGTCCTATAAAAGCACTCTGCTTCACATTTGGACCTCTGGGCAGGGGGTCATAGCGATGTTTGCTATGAGCTGAAAGGAAGCTGGATGGATGCCAAGAGCAGTGCTTATGACATTGCTCCCACCCTGGCAGAGACATTAAAGTCAGCATTTAAAGAAAAGCAGTGATGTGCTATACCCAAGAGGTCATGGATCCCTGAAAGTCTTGACACACTTCATAACTGCCTTAAAACCATATTGAAAAAGCGCCCCTCCTCTGCCCACCTCTTCCTGAGAATTTGCCAAACCCATTAACCTTTTTATTCTAAAGGCAATGATTTCCCTATAGGTCCAGAGAGCCAGGAAGGAGATTGTGACAGGTGGTGGTGGAGAACTGCTGTTTATAGAGTTGTAGAAAGGTGACAATAGAACAAGAAAGAGGATTCTGATGCTTGGCTGTGCTTTACCAATAGGGAAGCGGGAACCTGCTTGAGTAACTCAAACTTGAAGGGTGCTGCCAGTCACACTGAGAAATGGACCATTACCTTGCCCTTTTCCTGCAGGGCTGACCCTTTTAGCAGCTTTGTTCTGACCCTGGAAGATTCCAATGCATTCACAGCCTCTGTATTTTGTTGACGGGCATCACCAGGTTCTCTGCAGTCCTCCCTGGGCTTACAAGTTTATAACTTACTTGGCATTAGTAGGAATGCAATACTCAGTGGGGACAAGTACTTCTGTCTGTCTTTCTGGATTATTTACCAATCATAAAAAAGAACCATGCATCCTCCATGCTTCCGAATTTATAAGTATTTTCAAATTTATGTGTTTTTTTCATCTTTTCAAGAAAACTGAGGCTCTAAGAAGTTAACAATTTTTAAGATTTGTTACATCAGATAAGAATCAGAGCCAGGGGCTTCCCTGGTGGCGCAGTGGTTGAGAGTCTGCCTGCCAATGCAGGGGACACGGGTTCGAGCCCTGGTCTGGGAAGATCCCACATGCCGCGAAGCAACTGGGCCCGTGAGCCACAATTACTGAGCCTGCGCGTCTGGAGCCTGTGCTCCACAACAAGAGAGGCCGCGACAGTGAGAGGCCCGCGCAACGCGATGAAGAGTGGCCGCCGCTCGCCGCAACTAGAGAAAGCCCTCACACAGAAACGAAGACCCAACACAGTCATAAATGAATAAATAAATAAATAATAAAATCAATTTGCTTTTAAAAAAAAAAAAAAAAGAATCAGAGCCAGAAGTCAATCCCAGGTTTTTTGAAGTCTTTTGAAGTCCCAGAGCTTCAAGCCTTTTCCATTACAATCCAAAGACTCTTCAAAATCATGCTTGATGGAGAGGTTTGAGGAGTGGGGAAATTACACCTTCATAATACTTAACAGTTCATAATTTTAACAGTTGAAAGTAGTGTTTTTTTGAGTACAGTTGAGGTACCAGTTACTGTGCTGTATACTTTCACACAGTTTTCCCATTTTGTCTTTTCAACCATCTGATATTATTATTATTATTACGTTGCCGTTGTCGTTATTGACACAGTTTTACAGATGAGGTTCTGATAGGACTTACGACAACCAAGTTGCAAAGGAAATTTAAAACTAGATTCTGTTAAAATACAATGCTTAATTGCTATGAAAACACCTGGCTTCCAAGTTATATAAGATATGGAGATGTGTACCATATTTCTGAAAATGCAAGGGTAACTTAAATATGTACTAATATATACTAAAATCACTATTCTGCTTACCATAACTTGCATATGTGCAAGTGTGTGTGTGCATGTCAGTGTGTGTATGTGAGTGTCTGTGTTAAATGTACAACAGCTCAGAAACTGATATGTTCAGATTAGGCAAAGAGGATCTGTATATAGATCCATACCTTCACAATTTCCTTTATTCTTCAGATACCATGGAAGACACGGTAGATCCCTATGTAATCATTTTCAAAGAATTTCAGACTTGTACATAGGTATGTGTGCATGGGGTAGGGAAGAGGTTCTAAGTCAGGAATAATTTTGTTCTCCAGGGGACATTTGGTAATGTTTGCAGACATTTTTACCTGTCACAAATGAGGGGGGTGCTATAGGCATCTTACGGGTAGATGCCAGGGATACTGATAAAAATCCTACAATGTATAAAACTGCCCTCCACAACAAATAATTAACCATCTCAAAATGTCAGTAGTGCTGAGGTTGAGAAACCCTGGAGCTCTGGGCAAATGAGAGATAGAAGCAAAATGCCAGGGTTTGGCCATTAGTAAAAATATTGCAAATTTAAACCACTGCTTACAGGCCCACTAGCTGTGGCTCCAAAAGAATTTGCTTTGTGCAAAGGTATAATAAACATTATAGATTAGAGGACATTTAAGTCACCTACTAACTATGTGTTTCCAAGAGATGAAAGAGTTTAAGTAAACTACCAGTAAGATATCACCAAAATTAATGTTACTGCACAAACTTAATTAAAAAATATGTTCAGAAACTTCTGGAAGAAGTCAAACTAGCAAAGACATGCTGTTATTTTTAAATAAGGAGGGGTTTTCTGAATACAGTGGTATTAGTCAACATGGCTACAGCCATCCCTTACTTTTATTACTCCTATGAGGATAAGGAAACTGGCACTGAGCAGTCCTTGGAGAGAGAAGGAAAATATTCATTTCCTACCCTCTCATTTATTTTCTTTTCCTGCTCTAAGGCTTGCATTAATAAAGCATAGAAGGAAGAAGAAACCAGCACTAAAGAAATTTGAATGCATCCTCCTTCCCATATAAAACCTATAATTTTCTGAAATTTTCAGAAATGTGTTACTTCTTTTCCCTTTTGACTGCCTGTGTTGAAATTCACAGAAACCAACAAAAGACATCATGAAATCTCCCGCATGAATCATTTATTTGGACAAAATAGGGAGGCTATTTGAAAAAGGGCAGTAATTCCTTCTTGCTGTCAAAAGATAAAGGCTTACAATTTCCTACTGAAATGTGTACAATACCTTGTAAATTGTGAACATGTAATCATCTTTCGAAAAAGAAGAGAAAAACACCAATTGGCAACATTTTGCCATAGAAGTGAATGCATTACTGCAAACCATAAATATTTTTAATTCTACTCTTCTAGGGGAAGAAGATAAAAGTCAATTGTTCAGTATTAGACAATAGTTAAAGTCAACTAAAAGTTGGTTAAAGTTAGAAAAGTGACCATAATAAAACTAGTCTTTGTTCAAGTAAACTTTTGCTCTCATTAGAACTTGGAGTCTTACCTAACAACAATAATGTGAGGTCTGTAATATTCCAAAGAGGCACAGAATGAGCAATTCAATTCCATCTGTCCTGAATAATACTGAGGAGAGCAAAGCTTCTTTTGGATGGTGAGAATATACCAAGACTGGCTGCAATAATTACAATGAGCAAAATGATGTTTGTCCATGCAAACTGCCGTGGTTTTATATTGTTCCCCATCTTTCAACAGAGGATTATAAGAAAACATTTGCAGTAAGAAATTATATTTGTACACTGTCATCTGGGAATCATTATCACCCTTTAAACCACAATTATTGGTGTCAGTGGTAGAGCTTTGTGGATACTCTGTGGCCTTTAAAATCTTTCCCTGCACAATGAAGACAATCCTATTCAAAATGACCAGTGAGATCATAGTTAGATTAGAATGAGAATGAAAATTTCTTTTTGAAAATTATCTGTCTCCCTTTGCTTAATTAAAAAAATAAACAATTTTAATCTGATTGATTTCTGGAGTTCTGAGACAATATTGGGAAGTGGATGGTTTGTTCTTGGTGAATCCTCTCCTCTAATTTCAGCCCTGTCCTTGGACTCTCTCTGCCCTGCTTATCCCTCCACTTTGATGCTTAGATAGCAACCCATTATCACAAGACTCACTTCCTTTCCCCCTCTCCCCTTTTGCTACTTTCATCTCCTTCTCCCATTAGTTGTAGAGCTATTTTATCTCCTAATCTCATGAAAGATCACACATCTGAATTACAAAATCCAGGCTCTCTTCATTATGCTTCTGTCTTATAACAATAACCTCCACTTGGTGCTTTCAAACATAGACCCGTTTCCTTTGTTTCATCCTCAGGAAACCAAGTTCAAACTATCAGAAAGGATTGTGGATCCCTATGGCTTGCCAAAGCTATCAAGGAGATGAAAGAATGACAAAACTAAAACATCTCTGGTATGATTCCTATTGTATAGTCATCATTATCTTCTGAAAAAATATTTGAAAATTTAATAGACTTGATTTTTGCATTCAAGTTGCTTAAGAGACATAAGCTCATGAAAAAAATAGTTAGCAGTACAAGAGAATGCCTAAGGGACAAAGTGAATCATAGAAATTATATAAACCAGGGAGTTCAGATACAGGAGCAAGGGCATGGCCCTGGGAGGTCAGGGATCAGTTCATCTTCATCTTCCAGGTAGCTGAAATTTGCTTATGATCTGTGTTTAGGGCAAAGGGAGGGATCATTATGTCATTTGATAAAGATCTCAGAACAGTATAGAATTAGAATCTTCCCATTTTTCTGCCGAAGGAATAGTTCAATCATGAAGAAAAAAGTCGCATGTTTAATTCATAAAATAAAATCTCTGTGATTTACAGTATGATGTATAGGTGCAATGCATGAACAAAGGAAAGTAATCATATTTTCATGGGTGATATCTCAAGTGAGGTAAGGGTGATTCATTTCAGTTGAAATGGAAGAATTTAAGTCTGCAGCTCCTGCTGCTTGGACGGGACACTGGCCACAGGAGATGAGACTATTAATTATAGCCAGAGAGAGATGTGACCCTCAATAAAGGAAATTCATTCCACTCTATAGTTACATCAGGTGAAGAAGTCACAGGATGTTGTTTTCTGTAGAGATCTTTAGGGTTTGATTCAGAAATGTGTAAGAAAAGCCTTCACTTGGTAAGGATTCCAAGAGCAGTTGGTATTAGCTGACTTTTGCCAACCTAGTCCAACAGCTTCATTTTTCTCTTTTCTTCCTTAGTGCCACTGTGGCCACAGGGAGCATGGTTGGGTAGATTCCTAATAGTGGTAGGTCACTTGTGGTCACCAGCAAAATAGGACCATCTAAGGAAGTAAGAAAGCTTGAAACACTGATAACATTGCCCCTCAAACTGAGCTCTCAGGTGTGAATGAGATGAGGAAACCCTGGTTAGATTCATGTGTGTGTTTCTATATATGTTTTCACATCTACAGAAAATTCACAGACAAATATGTATAAACATTGCTTAACAGCACCTGTTTCTAGGGAGCATATACATGTATGTATGTGTGGACAGGGAAGGATTCTGAGTTAAGGCTTTTAAAAAAATTTGGTGTATTTTATACTATATGGTAATCATATGTTACTTCTGAAAAAATAATTTTAAATATATGTTCAGTTGATTCCAAAGTAATTATTCCTGATATATTTTAATCTCAGTTAATGTATTTTGACACAAACTAGAATTTTTTTCAATATCTAATGCTGTATAAATATTTTATAGATTCATTAAGGCCAAAATAAAAGTACTAAGGGCTAAGGAAGATGCAGAAGCTAAATAGCTAGGCTTCTGGGGTCAAAACAGGATGAACACATATGTGATGTATTTTTATTCTTTTCTACTTTCCTTTAAAATAAAATCTCAGTCTAGACTTTTCTGACTCCTCTTCTGGGCTAATAAGCATCACCTCTGCTTCAGATTCTTGATGTTGCCCGAACTCCATGTTTTCTGTTTTTGGCCTTACCTTACACAGCATGATGTGCCAGAATGACCATATCACAAAGCCTGCACACTGTCCTTCACCCACGGCTTGCCTGCTCTCTGGTCAATGCCCAAGGACAGATGAGGTTCCCTCTGCAAATACACATGTTACCCCTTGACTCCTCTGGAGGTTGTTCCTGACCATCTCATCCCTCTGCATCTAGACCTCCACTTGCGAAACTTGATCAGGAGATAAATCCATGTTCTCAAACATCCCATGATGAATCCATCCTATGATGAAACTGATACACCACAGACAGGCAGGGAGGCACAGCAGAAAGGGCACTGGCTTCTGAGTCAAATCAAATTGGGTCATGGCTTTTCTTCCTCCACTTTCTAGTTGTGGACATTTTTGGACCAATTAACTCCCTTGACTCTAGTTTTCTTATCAATAAAATGGGCAAAACTATATGAAAAATTGGAAGCTTGGTCCATGCACCACAATACAGATTTGCTTTTCTTATTGTCTGAAAGGATGACATCATATAATTTTTCAACTTACTTTTCTTCAAAAACTTCTCACTGAGCTTTGAAAAAAAAAATCAAAACTTTGCACAGTCTCTAAAGGCCTGTCACTGCCATCTCTCACTGCTCCTCTGCCCTCACCTTAGTCCCCCCTTCAATCATACCACACACCCTAATTACTGGTCTTTGGTTTCCTCTATCCTTCCCTTTGCTTTTCTCATGGCTGATTCTATCTCATCCTTCAAATCTCATTTTTAATGTAGCAAACTGATGGTTCTGTCTAAATAATTCATTCCTGTCATTTACATAATTGCACCACTTTGCTTCTTTGCTTACATCTACAAAATTTTAATTTAATTATGAACTAACTTTTTGTTTTCCTATTATTCTCTATCTTCCCAATCAGACTGTGAGCAACTTCAAGGTCTTTTTCTTTTTTTTTTTCCCCAGCAAAACATACGTGGCATCAAGCACAATGTGAGTGGGGAGACCTTCAAGATGGCCAAGGAGTAAGACGTGGAGATCACCTTCCTCCCCACAAATACATCAGAAATACATCTACATGTGGAACAACTCCTACAGAACACCTACTGAACGCTGGCAGAAGACCTCAGACTTCCCAAAAGGCAAGAACTCCCCATGTACCTGGGTAGGGTAAAAGAAAAAAGAAAAAACAGAGACAAAGAATAGGGACGGGACCTGCACCCCTGGGAGGGAGCTGTGAAGGAGGAAAGGTTTCCACACACTAGGAAGCCCCTTTGCGGGCAGAGACTGTGGGTGGCGGAGTGGGGGGAGCTTCGGAGCCACGGAGGAAAGCGCAGCCACAGGGGTGCAGAGGGCAAAGCAGAGAGATTCCCGCAGAGAGGATTGGTGCCGACCAGCACTCACCAGCCTGAGATGCTTGTCTGCTCACCTGCCAGGGTGGGTGGGGGCTGGGAGCTGAAGCTCGGGCTACAGAGGTCAGATCCCAGGGAGAGGACTGGGGTTGGCTGCGTGAACACAGCCTGAAGGGGCTAGTGCGCCACAGCTAGCCGGGAAGGAGTCTGGGAAAAAGTCTGGACCTACCGGAGAGGCAAGAGACCAATGTTTTGGGGTGCACAAGGAGAGGGGCTCCCTGCTCCATGTGCCCACAGATGGCAGAACACCACCTAAGTGAGTTCCAGAGATGGGTGCGAGCTGCGGCTATCATCTCGGACCCCAGAGATGGGCACAGATGCTACCACTGCTGCCATTGCCACAAAGAATCCTGTGTGCAAGCACAGGTCAATACCCACACCCCCCAGGAGCCTGTGCAGCACGCCACTGCCAGGGTCCCGTGAACCAGGGCCCCTGGAGAACACACCGCATGCCTCAGGCTACTGCAAAGTCATTCCGGCCTCTGCCACTGCAGGCACGCCCGGCATTCCAATTATGACTACCATATCCCTCCCTCTCCCCAGCCTGAGTGAGAAAGAAAGCTCTAATCAGCCTCTGCTTTAACCCCCTCCTGTCTGGGAGGGGAATAGATGCCTGAGGGCAGCCTACAGACAGAGGTGGGGCCAGAACCAAAGATGAACCCCAGGAGCTGTGCGAACAAAGAAGAGAAAGGGAAATTTTTCTGTGCAGCCTAAGGAGCAGTGGATTAAATCCCCACAATTGGCCTGATAAACCCTGCATCTGTAGAATACCTGAATAGATAATGAACGTTCCCAAAATTGAGGCCGTGGACTTTGGGAACAACTGCAGACTTGGGGTTGGCTCTCTGCATTTGATTTGTTTTTGGTATGATGTTTATCTTAGTTTAGTTCTTAGTGCTTGCTTTCATTGGTGGGTTTCTTTACTGGTTTGGTTGCTCTCTTCCTTTTTTTTTTTTTTTTTTTCTTTTTGTGAGTGTGGGTCTACCTGAAAAAGAACTCAGAGTAATGACAGTAAAGATGATCCAAAATCTCAGAAATGGAATGGAGAAAATACAAGAACCGTTTAACAAGGACCTAGAAGAACTAAAGAGCAAACAATGATGAACAGCACAATAAATGAAATTAAAAATTTTCTAGAAGGAATCAAAAGCAGAATAACTGAGGCAGAAGAATGGATAAGTGACCTGGAAGATAAAATAGTGGAAATAACTACCGCAGAGCAGAATAAAGAAAAAAGAATGAAAAGAATTGAGGACAGTCTCAGAGACCACTGGGACAACATTAAATGCACCAACTTTCGAATTAGAGGGGTCCCAGAAGAAAAAGAGAAAAAGAAAGGGTCTGAGAAAATATTTGAAGAGATTATATTTGAAAACTTCTCTAACATGGGAAAGGAAATAGTCAATCAAGCCCAGGAAGCCCAGAGAGTCCCAAACAGGATAAATCCAAGGAGAAACAAAACAAGACACATGTTAAGCAAACTATCAAAAATTAAATACAAAGAAAAAACATTAAAAGCAGCAAGGGAAAATCAATAACTAATATACAAGGGAATCCCCATAAGGTTAACAGCTGATCTTTCAGCAGAAACTCTGCAAGCCAGAAAGGAGTGGCAGGACATATTTAAAGTGATGAAAGGGAAAAACCTACAAGCAAGATTACTCTACTCAGCAAGGACCTCATTCAGATTCGACGGAGAAATTAAAACATTTACAGACAAGCAAAAGTTAAGAGAATTCAGCACCACCAAACCAGCTTTACAACAAATGCTAAAGGAACTTCTCTAGGCAGGAAACAAAAGAGAAGGAAAAGACCTACAAAAACAAACCCAAAACAACTAAGAAAATTGTAATAGGAACACACATATCAGTAATTACCTTAAATGTAAATGGATTAAATGCTCCAACCAAAATACACAGACTGGCTGAATGGATACAAAAAACAAGACCCATATATATGCTGTCTACAAGAGACCCGCTTCAGACCTAGAGACAGATACAGACTGAAAGTGAGGGGATGGAAAAAGGTATTCCACGTAAATTGACATCAAAAGAAAGCTGGAGTATCAATACTCATATCAGACAAAATAGACTTTAAAATAAAGACTATTACAAGAGACAAAGAAGGACACTATATAATGATCAAGGGATCAATCCAAGAAGAAGATATAAGAATTGTAAATATTTAGGCACCCAACATAGGAGCACCTCAATACATAAGGCAAACACTAACAGCCATAAAAGGGGAAATCAACAGTAACACAATAATAGTAGGGGACTTTAACACCCCACTTTCACCAAAGGACAGATCATGCAAAATGAAAATAAATAAGGAAACACAAGCTTTAAATGACACATTAGACAAGATGGACTTAATTGATATTTATAGGACATTCCATCCAAAAACAACAGAATACACTTTCTTCTCAAGAGCATACGGAACATAGATCATATCTTGTGACACAAATCAAGCCTTGGTAAATTTAAGAAAACTTAAATAGTATCAAGTATCTTTTCCAACCACAGCGCTATGAGACTAGATATCAAGTACAGGAAAAAAACTAAAAAAATACAAAACACATGGAGGCTAAAAAATATGCTACTAAATAACCAAGAGATAAATGAAGAAATCGAAGAGGAAATCAAAAAATACCTAGAAACAAATGACAATGAAAACATGATGAACCAAAACCTATGGGATGCAGCAAAAGCAGCCCTAAGAGGGAAGTTTATACCAATATAATCTTACCTCAAGAAACAAGAAAAACCTCAAATAAACAACCTAACATTACACCTAAAGCAATTAGAGAAAGAAGAACAACAACAAAAACAAAGTTAGCAGAAGGAAAGAAATCATAAAGATCAGATCAGAAATAAATGAAAAAGAAATGTAAGAAACAACAGCAAAGATCAATAAAAGTAAAAGCTGTTTCTTTGAGAAGACAAAGAAAATTGATAAATCATTAGCGAGACTCATCAAGAAAAAAAAGGGAGAAGACTCAAATCAACAGAATTAGAATGAAAAAGGAGCAGTAACAACTGACACAGCAGAAATGCAAAGGATCATGAGACACTACTACAAGCAACTCTACATCAATAAAATGGACAACCTGGAAGAAATGGACAAATTCTTAGAAAAGTACAACATTCCAAGACTGAACCAGGAAGAAACAGAAAATATGAACAGACCAATCACAAGCACTGAAATTGAAACTGTGATTAAAAATCTTCCAACAAACTAAAGCCCAAGACCAGATGGCTTCACAGGCGAATTCTATCAAACATTTAGAGAAGAGCTAACACCTATCCTTCTCAAACTCTTCCAAAATATTGCAGAGGGAGGAACACTCCCAAACTCATTCTACGAGGCCACCATCACCCTGATACCAAAACCAGACAAAGATGTCACAAAGAAAGAAAACTACAGGCCAATATCACTGATTATCATAGATGCAAAAATCCTCAACAAAATACTAGCAAACAGAATCCAACAGCACATTAAAAGGATCATACACCATGATCAAGTGGGGTTTATCCTGGGAATGCAAGGATTCTTCAATATATGCAAATCAATCAATGTGATACACCATATTAACCAACTGAAGGATAAAATCCATATGATCACCTCAATAGATGCAGAAAAACCTTTTGAAAAAATTCAACACCTATTTATGATAAAAACTCTCCAGAAAGTGGGCATAGAGGGAACCTACCTGAACATAATAAAGGACATATATGACAAACCCACAGCCAACATCATTCTCAGTGGATTCTCAACTTAAAGCATTTCCTCTAAGATCAGGATCAAGACAAAGGTGTCCACTCTCACCAGTATTATTCAACAAAGTTTTGGAAGTTTTAGCCACACCAATCAGAGAAGAAAAAGAAATAAAAGTAATCTAAATAGGAAAAGAAGAAGTAAAACTGTCACTGTTTGTATATGACATGATACTATACATAGAGAATCCTAAAGATGCTACCAGAAAACTACTAGATCTAATCAATGAATTTGGTAAAGTAACAGGATAAAAAATTAATGCACAGAAATCTCTTGCATTCCTATACACTAATGATGAAAAATCTGAAAGAGAAATTAAGGAAACACTCCCATTTACCACTGCAACAAAAAGAATAAAATACCTAGGAATAAACCTCCCTAAGGAGGCAAAAGACTTGTATGCAGAAAACTATATGACACTGATAAAAGTAATCAAAGACAATACAAACAGATGGAGAGATATACCACGTTCTTGGATTGGAAGAATCAACACTGTAAAAATGACTCTACTACCCAAAGCAATCTACAGATTCAATGCAATCCCTATCAAACTACCAGTGGCATTTTTCACAGAACCAGAACAAAAAATTTCACAATTTGTATGGAGGCACAAAAGACCCCGAATAGCCAAAGCAATCTTGGGAAAGAAAAACGGAGCTGGAGGAATCAGACTCCCTGACATCAGACTATACTACAAAGCTACAGTAATCAAGACAGTATGGTACTTGCACCAAAAGAGAAATATAGATCAATGGAACAGGATAGAAAGCCCAGAGACAAACCCACGCACATAAGGTCACCTTCGTTTTGATAAAGGAGGCAAGAATATACAATGGAGAAAAGACAGCCTCTTCAATAAGTGGTGCGGGGATAACTGGACAGCTACATGTAAAAGAATGAAATTAGAACACTTCCTAACACCATACACAAAAATAAACTCAAAATGGATTAAAGACCTAAATGTAAGGCCAGACGATATAAAACTCTTAGAGGAAAACATAGGAAGAACACTTTATGACATATATCACAGCAAGATCCTTTTTGACCCACCTCCTAGAGAAATGGAAATAAAAACAGAAATATACAAAGGGGACCTAAGGAAACTTAAAAGCTTTTGCACAGCAAAGGAAACCATAAATAAGATGAAAAGCCAACCCTCAGAATGGGAGAAAATATTTGCAAATGAAGCAACTGACAAAGGATTAATCTCCAAAATATACAAGCAGCTCATGCAGTTCAATATCAAAAAAGCAAACAACCCAATCCAAAAATGGGCAGAAGACCTAAATAGACATTTCTCCAGAGAAGACATACAGATTGCCAACAAACACATGAAAGGATGCTCAACATCACTAATCATTAGAGAAATGCAAATCAAAACTACAGTGAGGTATCACCTCACACCAGTCAGAATGGCCATCATCAAAAAATCTACAAACAATAAATGCTGGAGAGGGTGTGGAGAAAAGGGAACCCTCTTGCATTGTTGGTGGAAATGTAAATTAATACAGCCACTATGGAGAACAGTATGGAGGTTCCTTAAAAAACTAAAAATAGAACTACCATATGACCCAGCAATCCCACTACTGGGTATGTACCCTAATAAAACCATAATTCAAAAAGTGTCATGTACCACAATGTTCATTGAAGCTCTATTTACAATAGTCAGGACATGGAAGCAACCTAAGTGTCCATCATTGGATGAATGAATAAAGAAGATGTGGCATATATATACAATGGAATATTACTCAGCCATAAAAAGAAATGAAATTGAGTTATTTGTAGTGAGGCGGATGGACGTAGAGTCTGTCATACAGAGTGAAGTAAGTCAGAAGGAGAAAAACAAATACCGTATGCTAACACATATATATGGAATCTAAAAAAAAAAAAAAAGGTTCTGAAGAACCTAGAGGCAGGACAGGAATAAAGACATAGATGTAGAGAATGGACTTGAGGACACGGGGAGTGGGAAGGGTAAGCTGGGACGAAGTGAGAGAGTGGCATGGACATATATATATATACTACCTAATGTAAAATAGATAGCTAGTGGGAATCAGCCACATAGCACAGGGTGATCAGCTCGGTGCTTTGTGACCACCTAGAGGGGTAGGTTAGGGAAGGTGGGAGGGAGACACAAGAGGGAGGAGATATGGGGATATACGTATATATATAGCTGATTCACTTTGTTATAAAGCAGAAACTAACACACCATTGTAAAGCAATTATACTCCAATAAAGATGTTAAAAAAAAAAAAAAAGAGGATCCGCCTGCCAATGCAGGGGACACGGGTTTGAGCCCTAGTCCGGGAGGATCCCACATGCCGCAGAGCGACTAAGCCCATGCGCCACAACTACTGAGCCTGCGCTCTAGAGCCCACGAGCCACAACTACTGAAGCCCGCGCGCCTAGAGCCCATGCTCTGCAACAAGAGAAGCCACCGCAATGAGAAGCCCGTGCACCACAACGAAGAGTAGCTGCTCACTGCAACTAGAGGAAGCCTGCACACAGCAACAAAGACCCAACACAGCCAAAAAAAAAAAGAATGGATGCCTCCCTAGGAGTTAAGTGGATACTAGCTGACATTTTTCTTAAGGCCATCACCATCAATACCCTCTACCGCTCATCTTCTGACTCATTAAACAGCCCTGAAATGGATTTTGCTGCTGACCTTTCTGGCTGATAAAATTAAGTCCTAGCCAAGAGCTCTGATAGGTTGTCCATACAATCTTAAGAGTAATAAAACAACCCAACACATTGAATCCTGAGCAATTAGAGGAAGAGAGAGGAGCCAGTATTTTATATGAACACATTTGGAAAGCTGAGTAGCGATGTGTTGAAATAATACAATCAATTCTTTGTCACCCCAACTGAATGAATATACAGGAATATATATGCATCCCCCACCCTTCCAATAAACACAGCATTACTCCATTTTTTTAAAAACATACCAAGACTTGAGTCCTTCCAGATTCTGCAGTGTTACCCTAGCAATCCCCTGGATGACTGAATAGCAGCATTTTACATGGGTCACCTCCATGACAATGCAGGACCCTAGCATAAACCCTAACTGGATCCAAGCCCAACTTTCCGTGCTCTTTGTTCATAGCCCATTTAGGATGGTAGAGTAGACTCATACCTCCCTAACTTTCCTATTTATACAAAACCAGCAGTCACCCTCTTATAGAGCTCCTCATTAATCCATGATTTTATATTTGGCACAGAATAAAAATTGCCTTCTAAACTTAGCAATATTATTATTATACGCATTAAAATCTGAATCTTAGGTTTATCCCCTAATGAAGATTTTTCAAAGGGACTTTGTTGATAATGTGGGTTTTGTTATCTAATCACGGTTTAGAATGATCTGATTATCATTCTTTTAAAAAAATCCATTGATTACCAAATCAAATAAGAAGGCTTTCTGCTCTTCGTTACAGACTTTGGTTTTATTAGCTTTCATGCTAGCTAAAGATAGAATTTCAACTGGAATAAAGAAAGCTCTTCTCATCTAGGAATATGAGATCTTTATAGTTTAGAATTCCACCTGCCCTTGTTACTCCTAGCTAGAATCACTATATTTTATTCCTGACAATACATTTTGGTAAAGCAGAAAGAGACAAAAGTCATAAAGGAGTATTATCACTTCACAAGGAAGGGCTAAGCAGCAAGAGAAGATGAAATTCAAATCAGCCAAGATCCTGTTTCCATGATAATGTATCTCTCTAGCTTTGAAATCACATCAGAATAGCTACTATACTGAGTAGTTTTCAAAGTTGTCTTTGAGGCATGGGGACTTTTTAAATAGAAAGCATCTAGTAGAGTTAGACTCCTAAGAAAGAAGACTTTGTATCTGAACAGGCTTAGTTCTCATTTCCAGAGGGATGCAAAATATGGCAAGTGGGATGTCTTGAAATATATATTTTTTTCTTCTTCAAATTCATTACAATTTTCTAATTCAGGCTTGGTTTCCTAAGCAAGTACGACAAGTTCCTTTGTCAAAAGCTACCGATGGCTCTTCATTCTATGACGTTTTTCACTAGGATCTGTTAAGTAATGATTAGAGGTGTAAACTAGTGTCACCTAAAAGAAAGAATAATTAGCAAGTAGATGGTGTATCTTAATTGCCTGGGCAGTTCAAGGGTTCCACGGAAACTAAGAAAGCAATCATTTACCATCACATGCACCTAATTATCTTTGTGGCTGATGGCTAGAATCCTCAGAGTAAAGAGAAAGTGCACTTGTTTATTTCTTCATTCAGTATTTGAATGTTCTAGTACTTGGGATCTGTGATTTTCTGTTCCACTTTCTGATGGTTGCCTGTCCACTGACTAGTGTTACATAGTTATACATGTGAGTGAACACCATTTGCTTTTAATGCGGATCTCTTTGTAATGAGGTCATATAAAAACCATCATAATTATGAAGTTTTACAATGTGTGAGTACAGAGTAGCCTGTTCCCTCCCTCACACCCTCCTGCGTATCAGCAGGGGGGCTTGGGGGCAACAAATATCATATGAGATCAGCATCAGGAAGGGGGAGGCAAAATGACACAAACATTTTATATTCTGCACTGCTCATCTGAATCTACAACTTGTGAAAGATGGAGGGAGTCAAGGTCTTGAGGTCAATTATGGCCCATTTTAGGTTCTTTGGCAAGAACTCATGAAGATTAAAATACTGTTTGATTACGGTTTTCAGTACAGGAAAGGGTACATTAGGGACAGCTCCATGTAACCAATAAATGTGTACTTCTTATTGATATCAACAGCCTTAAAAATGATATCAACAACAAAAACAACAGAAGCTTACATTTAATGACTGTTTATTGATACTTTACTAAGCACCCTATGTATGTAATCTCATAATTCCTCAATTACTCTTGTGACCCTTCTATATTAGTTTCCTGTTAGTCTTATAACAAATTATCACAAGCTATTGGCTTAAAACAATGCACATTTATTATCTTACAGTTCTTGAGGTCAGAGGTCCAAAACGGATCTCACTGGGCTAAAGTCAAGGTACCGGCAGGGCTGGAAACCTTTCTGGAAGCTCTCCAGGAGAATCCATTCCCTTGCCTATTCCAGATCCTAGAGGTCACCTGCATTCCTTGGCCTGTGGCTTCCTCCCAGGTGGGCTGACATATTTACAGGTTTTAGGACTAAGACCTACACATCTTTGGAGGGTCATTATCCTGCCTACCACATTTTCCAATCTCGGTGAAAATGAGAATTCCACATAAAAATTCTGATCACATCTCTGCCTGTTACCTTCCCTCCCCCCTTTTAAACCTTTTACTGGTTTAAATCCTTGTTACTGGTATGAAAACAAAATCCTCTAACATGACCTTCATGATCCAGCAGCTCTAGCTCCTCCCTCTCTTATTTTCCCTATAGTCCCCTTCAACTTTGTTCTAGCTACACCTGCCTTGCTCTGGACCTGTGGCCTGACGTAGACATTCCTATTTTCCAAGCCTTGGTATCTGCTGCCTTCTCTCTGGAATGCTCATCCAACACAGCTTTGCACAATTAACTTCTATTTATTCTTCTGCCTCTGCCACGTGCCACTTCCTTAGGGAAGCCTGCACTAAACTACAAATCTCCCTATGGTCAATTAACTGACTCCTTTATTAATTTATTTACGTACATATATTTCTTTTCTGTTCACCTTGTTCCAGGCACTTCTCTCAGTGCTGGGGATATAGCAGGGCACAGAACAGACAAAGCTCTGGCTTTCATGAAGCTCAAGTTCTGATGATGGAAGATAGATGATACATAATAAACAGATATTCAATATATCAGATGGAATAAGTGCTACGAAGAAAACTAAAGCAGGGTAAGAGAGGAGAGAAATGAGTGTGGGCGTTACTTGAGACAAAGAGGTCAGGCAAGGATTCTGTAATGAAGTGGCCTTTGAAGAAGGGATGATGATTCTTGTGGATCCTTGAGGGAAGAGCATTCTAGGCAGAGGCGACAATAAGTGTGAAGACCCAGAGATGCAGTGTGTTTGGTGCTCTGGCACCAGATCTCTACTTCATTGTAAATGTGGTGATGTTAATCTTACATATCAGCGTTATCATTAGAACAATCTCTGTTTCCTCTTACCATAGTATCCACACAGTTTGTCACATTGTTGATCCTCCTAAATGTTTATTGGATGAACAAGTAAACAAACGCTATGCATTGCTATTCTGATCTCCAACATATTTTTGAGGAAGTTGAGGACTACAGTACTTAATAACTTCCCCATCCCCTAAATCCAAAGCTATTTGACACCATGGTGTATGTTCTTAACCACTTTGCTCTGTTGTCTACTTTCTAATTTTCATGGAAGTGCTTAACTTCAACTATCTCTCTTAATGAGGGAAATGACTTAGAGTAGCTATGAATGTTGATTACCAACTGGAGTATTCTCTTACATGAACAGAGGTATAGCTGCTCAGAGCCCCAGCCTTCTTATAAAATGGTGAGATTAATAATCATTTCAAATATTGTTTAAAGATATAAGCTGTTGCATGAGATGATAAACATGAAAACAATAAGAAAATGGTAAAATATTTCCCTAGCCAACACCATAATGCACATGGAATGAATAAGGAATAGAACTGCTGAGATGTTTGTGATCCTGACACAAGTTCAGTGACATTACACAAAAAGAGTTCATAGGTATGCATGACTTGTGGCTATTCTTTTTGCTTATAACCCCATCAGGAAATGACTCTTCCCTCAAAAAGGGGTGGACTATGTTTTATTCCTATAGAGAAAAAAGTGAACCATTTCCTCCAAAATGGGGATTGAGTGGTTTTTAGAAACAGAGAGAACAAGAGACAGAGAGAGAGAAATTCAAAGAATATTTCAGAAGGCAAATGTGCAAAGTGTATTGGAATGAGTATACTATTAATAACTTTATAGATGCTGTGACTTAAAGTGAACCTTAAAAGAAATTGAATACTGTTTTAAGCACATTAATAAGGGCCTTGATTTAAGTAAGAACTGAATTAGCACACAAAAGATCCCGAATAGCCAAAGCAATCCTGGGAAAGAAAAACAGAACTGGAGGAATCAGTCTCCCTGATCCAGACTATACTACAAAGCTATAGAAAAACATAAATATAGATCAGTGGAACAGACTAGAAACCCAGAAATAAACCCACGCACCTATAGTCAATTAATCTATGGCAAAGGAGGCAAGGATATACAATGGAGAAGAGGCAGTCTCTTTAATAAGTGGTGCTGGGAAAACTGGACAGCTACATGTAAAAGAATGAATTTAGAGCACTCCCTAACACCATACACAAAAATAAACTCAAAATGGATCAAAGACCTAAATGTAAGGCTGGACACTATAAAACTCTTAGAGAAAAACATAGGCAGAACACTATTGGACATAAATTGCAACAATACTTTTTGGGATTCATCTCCTAGAGTAATGGAAATAAAAACACAAATAAACAAATGGGACCTAATGAAACTTAAAAGCTTTTGCACAGCAAAGGAAACCATAAACAAAACAAAAAGACAACTTACGGACTGGGAGAAAATATTTGCAAATGATGCTGCCGACAAGGGATTAATTTCCAAAATACATAAACAGTTCATACAACAACCCAATCAAAAAATGGGCAGAAGACCTAAATAGACATTTCTCCAAAGAAGGTATACAGATGGCAAACAGGCACATGAAAATATGCTCAATATCACTAATAATTAGAGAACTACAATCAAAACTACAATGAGGTATCATCTCACACCAGTCAGAATGGCCATCATTAAAATGTCTACAAGTAATAAATGCTGGAGAGGGTGTGGAAAAAAGAGAAGCCTCCTACACTGTTGGTGGGAATGTAAGTTGGTACAGCCAGTGTGGAGAATAGTATGGAGGTTCCTTAAAAAACTAAAACTAGAACTACCATATGATCCAGCAATCCCACTCCTGGACACATATCCAAAGAAAACCATACTTCGAAAAGATACATGCACCCCAATCTTCATTGCAGCACTATTTACAATAGCCAGTACATGGAAGCAACCTAAATGTCCATCAACAGACGAATGGATAAAGAAGATGTGGAACATATACACAATGGAATATTACTCAGCCATAAAAAAGAATGAAATAATGCCCTTTGCAGCAACATGAATGAACCTAGAGATTATCATACTAAGTGAAGTAAGTCAGACAGAGAAAGACAAATATCATATGATATCACTCATATGTGGAATCTAATTTTTTAAATGATACAAATGAACTTATTTACAAAACAGAAACAGACTCTCAGATTTCAAAAACAAACTTATGGTTATCAAAGTGGAAACATAGTGGGGAGGGATGCATTAGGAGCTTGGGATTAACATACAGACACTACTATATATAAAACAGATAACTAACAAGGATCTACTGTATAGCACAGGGAACTCTACTCAATATTCTGTAATAACCTATATGCGTAAAGAATCTGAAAAAGAATGAATATATGTATACGTATAACTGAATCACTTTACTGTACACCTGAAACTAACACAACATTGTAAACCAACTATATTCCAATAAAATAAAATAAATAGTGACTAAGGCAAAAAAAAAAAAAGAACTGAATTAGCATGGAACACACAGTAGATGGTAATTTGGACAATGTGGGCTGAAAGAATCCATCCTAGAAGAGGATGGATTCCATCCTATTTCTGAAAATAATTTTACTATTTTTAGTGAAAACATTTTACTAAGAATTTTTCACAATTCTTTACCAGGGAGAAAATTTATATTTACATAAGAAATACAATAAATATCACTTATTGTTTATTATATATAATTTTGCTTACTTTAGCCTCATTTAGATTATATCTGGCTCTCATTCCATTGTATGGGTTGAGTTGTTCTCAATTAAACTTACTGTTTTTCCTGGAAGAAAAGTTTAATTCAGGATATTATGAACATTGTTATTATTAATCAAAAGAAAAGATTATTTTAAAATATATTTTAGTTATGCAATTTAAAAAGGCAATATATGCAGATGGTATAAAACTCAAAATTGCAGAGTGGTATAAACTGAAAAGTAAGTCTCCTTCTGATACCTGGAGCTATTTAAATTGTTCATATCCCCAGAGGCAGTGTTTTTTTTTCTATTTGCTACTGTAAAATGAGCCATATCTATTATAATTTGTATATGTAAATATGTACACATTCTGCATATCAATTTTAAATAACTAAATTACTGAATTATAATTTGTAAGAGTTTTACAGCTGATTTTCTTGGGGTTTCCACATCAACGGTAATCATTTTTAGAAAGTCATCATTTACAAGTTTCTTTTCAATTTTCATAACTCATATTTCTTTCTCTAATCTTGTTGGCTAATATTCCAATACTGTGTTAAATACCGTTGGTTATAAAGGGCATACTGGCTTAATCCTGACTCTAATATTTTAATGCAGATGCTTCTGATGAGCTCTACTAAGCATGATGCCGTCCTTAATTGATACAGCAGCACTATTCGTGTCTAAGAAGGAACAAGCAAATTGCCTCCTTTCAGACACATAATCAATAGATGCGTGATAGGCAGACAGATAGACAGATACTTTGTACAAATAACTACTAAGATACCATGGCCCAGACTAGTTGTCCTCAAGAAATGGCAGGCTATTTGGGCCCTTGTCCTGGGGCTCAGGAACGGAAAGAGGATTCTAGCCAGTGACATGTTGATGGAGACCAGGCAAAAGCCCCAGGCTAGGAGGCCATCTGGCTCCCACAGAGGCCATACACTGTCAGAGCATGAGAGCAAGGAGAGGTCAGGGATCCCAGCTTAAACATCATGCACCTTATGATTATCAATAAAATATCAGTACATAATGCATATTTATTTATTAGCGTTGAAATGAACCAAGCAGTCTTAGAAGTTATCCTTTAATTTCCTTTGCTCATATTAATATCTCTTTTTATTTCTTATTTTGGGTATTTGTACTTCACTTCCATTTTTTATGGCTAGGTTAGCTAATGGTTTATCATGTCTACAATTTTTCCCCAAAAGACCAGCTTTTGAACTTTATATTTTGATTCATTAATATGTGTGAAGCAGCACTTTATAGTTTTGTAGTATCTAGGTCTTTCAGTGAACAAGATTAAAAATTACGGTCTTTTCTTCTGAAAAATACATATGCTCACACATCCTTTGAAAGTTGCATGCAGATATTCGGGAGTTTATTTACCATGACATTTATTCATGGATCTTCAATTAGAAGTCCTATTCTCAAGCATTGTCAAATAACACATCTGTTGAGCTTGCAAGGTAAAGTTCAGCTCAGCCCTGGGACATAGTACATTTTAGAATTGAAGACACTATTAACAGTTTTAGGTTCTTCTACTACTGCTTCTAGTACTACTACTACCGCTGCTACAACAAAAGACTTCCATTGCAGTTATTATGTGCCAGGCACCGTGTCAGTTTTTTATTTATTATCACAGATAACCTAGGACATAGGAACTATTATCAACGCCATTTTATAGATAATAAAACTAAGACACAGAAAAGACTCAGTTTTAGCAGAAACTTGCCTAAAACCACACAGCTAGCATCTGTTTGAGCCAGAATGCAAACCCCAGCCAGTCTAGCACTAAAGGTGATAGATATTTATTAGAAGAAAAGTCATAATAAGCTCCATTCATTCTCAACACTCTTCTTACAACTGCCCTGTTTTTTTGTTTTTTGTTTTCCATTCCCTTCACTTTAGGCCAATGATTATCAACTGGGAGTGATTTTGGACTCCAGGGAATATTTGGCAATGTCTGGAGACATTTTAAGTTGCATATTTGCAGGGTGGGGAGTTGCTACTGGTAACTGATAGGTAGAGGCCAGAAATGCCGCTGAACATTCTATAATGCAGAGAACTCCGGACAAGCAAAGAATTATCCAGCCCACATGTCCCCAGTGCCGAGGTTGATAAACTGCTTTAGAGAAACTGACCATGCCAGTTTCAGAACTCTGTATTTGGCAGCAATATGGCAAAATAAAAATTACTTATTATGGGTTGAACTGTGTTCTCCCCCTCCCCCAAATGCATATATTTTAGCCATAACCCCCAATATCACAGAATGTGACGTTTTTGGATATAGGGCTTTTAAGGAAGTAATCAAGTTAAAATAAGGCCATCAGAATGGACCCTAATCCAGTCTGACTGGTGTCCTTATAGGAAATTTGGACACACAGAGAGACACCAGAGATGCGAGGTGTGCTCCGAGGGACAGACACGTGAAGAGGCCGCAAGAGGGGGGCCGCCTGTAAGCCAAGGAGAGCTGTCTGCAACAGGTCTTTCCCTTATGGTCCTCAGAGGAAACCACCCTTGCTGGCACCCTGATATTGGACTTCCAACCTCCAGAACTGTGAAAAAACAAATTTCTGTTGTTTGAGCCACCTACTCTATGATACTTCGTTACGGCAGCCCTAGCAAATGAATACATCACTTAAGGCTATAAATTATTTTCAAGAACTTTCAGCTCTCCTAAAGTATTTTTTACATAGTCTATTGCTATGCTAATTAAAAATGATTCACCTCTTCAGTAAACCTGGGGTTTCACTTCATTTATTACGCAGCACTTTGTTAACTTCATTTCCTTTTTGGAACAAAATCCACTTTTGCTTCCCATTTCAGGCTGCAAGGAACTTCGAAAGTCTTCAAATCTTACACCCAAGTATCCTGCTCCAGTGAACATGCTGTGTGCACTGGGGAAGCTGGAGCTGGGCAGTTTCTCCACACGAAAAAGATTCATTAGTATTTGTGTAATTTGAAAGCTGTTGTCTTTCAAAGATTTACAAATCACTTTACCTCAAAAGTTAAACAGGTCAAATGAAACCTCTCAAAATGCAAAACTCTTGGCTTTGCTAATATGAGATGTAATGAAGCATTCTAAGCAATATGTTTTTTTACATTTTCTCTAACATTATATAGAAACTGACTTTAAAAATCAGTATTTCTGATCCCAACCATTTGAAAAACAATGGATGTATGATAGATGCAAAAGGAAGGCCTGGGCTTCAGTTTTATGTCCATTTCCTTCCATCAGGCTCTTTTCATGCTTTCCTAGGAGTTGATCATGATTGAGTAGCAAAAGTGCATATCCCACAAAAACACTTCCTTACCATCCTTTTTTGTAGATAAAGAAGCCTCTTTTGCTTATATGATGGAACAAATAAGTTACACACACACAGAGCTTCTGAAACTCTTCTCCTTTCCCATGACAACCTAACAACATGGCTTCTGTCACCTTTTCATTCTACCTGCCCTCTGTTGAGACAGGTCCTTTCAGATAATTTACTGTGAATATAATAGCCTCTTACCCTAGTCCTGAGACAGTTCATAAAACTAGCCTGTGCCTTAGTTCCACTAAGAACTCTCTTCTGGATAATGGAAGTTTGGGAATGAGGGGAGTAGGATGTGGGTGGCATGTCTGCATTATCTCACACTTACTGCATTTTGATGCTTGCACCTGTCTCTGTGGCTTTTTCTCAGTACCCATTGCCTGAAAGTTCATGCGTTACTAGAAAAATCATTATATTGCTTAGAGATACACTGCTGTCCCTGTACTTTTCCTCCAGAAAATAATTGCATCTCTCTTTTGTTTTTCTCCTTTGGTGAGTCACACCTCTCATCCTCTATCTGCTCCCAGAGTTAGCTAGTTGAATCAAAGCAAGCTCTTTGAGCTTAATTTTTGCTATTTCTTTCTTAGCAGTCTCCTGCCTTCTGCTACTAGTTTCCTTTTGGTTCCAGGGACATGTTCTGTTTTTTCACAATGACTAAGGCAGCAAGTGCTACGGGCATAAGAGGGCAGGGTCAAGGGATGCTAAACATCCTGCAACATGCAGAGCAGTTCCCACACAAAGAAGAGTTGCCCTGCCCCAAATGATAATAGCATACCTGTTGGAAACCACTGACAGATAGTAACACTCCAGGTGTTACACTCTAGGTCAGGGTGTTAGAGACAGAAATATTGGTTTTCTCATCCTCAGAGATAAAACATTCCTTCACAAGACACTTTTGTTATTTTGTGCCTCTGAAACCTTAAATGTTTTACATCTCAGGCCTCTGAGAGTAAGGATGCATTATGTGCTGATGATGACATCTGGAGAATGACATTGAACGTTGCTTCAATGCAGTGCTGCTGTGGAAGGTTTATGGAGGGGAATATATCTCCTGCAGAGTGCAAGTCAGAGCTGAGGGAACAAACATCATTCACCATTTATTCAGCAAACATTTCCTGGGCAGTTTTTCTCTTCTCTACTATTCTAAGGTGCTCTGGAGCTAAAGATAAAGTATATAAGACCCTTGCCTCTAAGGAGCTATGTCTTATCGAATAATTGCCTTCAAAAAAATTAAAGCTGCTCCAATGGTTGACCTTATCAATGATTCTGAGTCTTTAGGAGTCTTTGGATTTATATGTTACTTGCTCAGGGAACGACTTGGGGTCCTGTTCCCTGCCATTTGAATGGCAATGAGGACCTGGAGAAATAAGGTTCCTGGTTTACTGGTTCAATGGATTTAAATGTTCTCCTGGAGAAATAGATTATATGATTTCAGATATAGGCAAATTAAGGGCCACAGGAGCCCCAAGGAGGGTTTCTTTATGCTTGAATTAATATAGTAATAACCAATATTTTGTGAATAGTGCATTTAATAGGATGGGTCTCTGTAAGACACTGAAGAGTTTTATGGATCTCTAAGGCTCTGGGAAAAAAGAAGGGGCAAAGAATGTAAAGATACTAAATATGGGTGAAAAGGTTGGGACTCAGAAGCAGACAGAACAATGGAAACTAGAATCAGCCTGGTTCATATATAAAATTTTCATGGCTCTGCTTATTTTTCATCTCCCCACTTTCTTTAAATTTGGAACCTTGAAAATATAGAGCAAGTTCCCTTTGTCTTCTTCTGATACCAACATTCACTCACATAATCATCCAACCCACAAAAAATGTGATAAAATTCAGGATCACAGAAGGAAAGTGAGGGCTCAGTAACCACTGGTAATCAACATTTCTCTTCCTTTTATATATTCAGTCTTTCCTTCTTAATAGCATCATATCATTTGTTATTTAAATATGTCCAAGTCTCACTGTATAAAATCCATCAAAAAACACAACTCTTGTCTTGCCTCCACATTCTTTATCTACTATCTTGTCTCTCAGTTCCCTTTCACAGATAAGCCTCTCAAGAATATTTTATTTTATTAATTTATACCCATTTTTCAATGTCATGCATTTGAGTCTATGCCCATCATGCATCTAGAAAAAAATTTCACTAAGGTCACCAAAGACTTCCATATCACTAAATCCTATGGGTTATTTTTTCAATCCTCATATTACATGACTTCTCAGTAGCACCTCAGTGCTGCTCACTACTCTCCCTTCTTGAAACATTGGCTTAATTAAGCTTCTGTTTTATTCTGGCTACGCCTTCTTTACCTCTTTTCCTGGTGCCTCTTCTTATTGTGCGTCATAAAACATCAGAGTTCCTCAAGGTTCAGCCTCATGACATTCTACTTTGTTTTATTTTTTCATTGAATAATTTCTCTGTAAGTAATCTGTTCTTTTTCTCCTAAAGACACTTAAAATTCAATCTGTGCAAAATGAACTCATCATCTGATGACCTTTTCCCACAGAAACTCAGTCCATATCTGTATTCACCATCTCAATGAGTATACATCATCCACCTACTTTTGTAAACCATAAAGCCAGAAATTATCCTCAATATCAGACTTTTCTTTAACCCACTGTCTACTCCATCCAATGCACCATCTATTTATGTTCATATTTTAATATTTATGTACTTAATGAATATTTCTGCTATCTTCCATATCAATTAATAAGACCCAAGTCCATGTTACCATTATCTCTTATCTAGACTCCTATAATGAACTACTAATTGGATTCCCCAAATTTGCTCCTTTATTAGAACATGCATTATACTTATATATATACATATTAGTGTATATATTAGCATACATATTAATGTGTATATATATATAATACACATAATCTCCCTATCCTACTTTAATATATATAAAGAGATTTATTATAAGGTAATGGTTATGCGATTATGGAGGCTGAGCAGTCCTTAGATCTAGTTGGCAATCTGGAGACCCGGGAGAATCAGTGACGTAGTTCTAGTCTACAGCCAAAGGCCTGAGAGCCAGGAGCACCAATATAAGTTCCAGTCCCAGGGCAGGAGAAGACCAACATTTCAGCTCCATCTTTCAGGCAAGTGAAGTTTGCTCCTGCTCAACAATTTTGTTTTACTCAGGTCTTCAGTTGATTGGTGGAGGGACACCCACATTATGAAGCGAGTCTGCTTTACTCAGTCTACTGATTTAAATGTTAATCTCATCAAAAAACCCCTCATAGTCACATGATGTTTGACCAAATGTCTGGGCATACTGTGACTCAGTCAAGTTGACATATAAGATGAACCATCATACTCTTATGTATCCCACCTTTCATACATACCCATGACCAAAATTATTTTTGCCCCAAATGCATGTCCTTAACAGAGCCTACAAAGCCTTGCATGATTTGGTCCTTACAAACCTCTTTAACCTAGTCTCTCATTGCTTTTCCCCTTGATTTCGACATTCAACCTGTACTGGTTGCTTTCAGTTCCTCAGACATGCCTTGCTCAGGCTGGTTTGTCCTGCTGAAGTGGTTTCTTGCCTCCTCTTTTGGTATCTGATTCCTCTGCATCCTTCAGATCTCAGTTCGAATGCCATTTCCACAGGGAAGACTTCCATGAGTACTCAGAAGAGGTTGGATATCCCTGTCATATGTTCTTACAGCACCATTTACCTTCTCTTCATACATTTTACTTTAGTGACACTTTACGAGATTAAATTTACATGATAATTTACATAATAACATATTTGATTAATTTTTGCTAGTCCAAGAGACCATAAGCTATGTTGAATTTTGCTCAAAACTGTACCTTCAGGGCCCAGACTAATCTTTGGTATACGGGAGGTATTTAGCACATATTTGATTGGGTGATCTGTACCTCCATTGTACCTACAGGCCACTAAATCAGCAAGGAAATTAGAGTCAGATGGTCTGGAGTTCCACTTCTTGTCCAAATTACCATATTCTATTTATCAACTCGTTGGTCATATCACTAACATCTTTATAGATTTTTCTCTTTTCTTTATCAGCCAACTTCCTCAAAGCAATTAGACTAGGGGGCCTACTAATCATTAGAGTTACCTTCCTTGAAAGGTGGGAACCCGAAAACATACATGCATTCAGAGTAAAAGAAGGAAGAAAAGGCAGAGTGAAGCAGAGGATAAGAAGGAAACTGAAGGAAAAAGAAACAATCAGTTTTGACCAACTCCTCGCATTAATCTGAGATTAGATTGGGGGAAGATAATTTGTGATTCAGTAGAGCAGGGTCGGCCAACTATGGCACCTTGGTCAAATCCTGCCTGCCATCTGTTTTTGTATAGCTTGTGAACTAAGAATAATTTCTATATTTTTAAATGGTAAAAAGTAAAAAGAAAAATTATATTTAGTGACGTGAAAATTTTGTGAAATTCAAACGTTTGTGTACATAAAGTTTTATTAGAAAATAGCAATGCATATTATTTACATATTGCCTGTGGCTGCTTATGTCTATGGTTACTAGGCCTACAAAGGCGGAGCTGAGTACTTGCAAAAGAGACCATATGGTTCACAAAGTCTAAAATATTTACTCTCTGGTCCTTTACCAAAAAGAGAGGTCACTTTGCTGACCTCTGTAAAAACCTGCTATTCATTTCTGCCAGAAAAAATTCTTTGCAGACTCATTTGGTTGAAGCATAATGCTCACTAGTGCTCAATGTTACATATAAAAGGACATTTCAAGGCTAAAATATTTTGGGGTCATTCATCATTTGGGTTTATCCATGTCATGCACTTCCCCCTGAGGTAGCACATAGAGTCAAGATATGAGGGAATATTTCATGACATAAAACTCATCCAATTATAGACCACTTGAGGAATACGTTTATCATCATGTTTAGTTGTACTTCTGGCTCTGCCACTAACTAACATGGGTGATAGCAGAGGACATGTTATAGAGTTTCCAACACTTTCTCTGGATTCAGAAAAACCTTGCATCAAATTTGGACCTTGCCATTTGCTAGCTACATGTCCTTGGGCAGTTTATGCTACAATTTGAAGCCTGCATCTTCAGCTCTAAAATTGCAATGTTAACAGTAATAGCATCATACTTTCAGAAGATTAAGTGAGAAAATAGATGGGAATCATTTAGCTCACTTCCTACCGCATGAAAAAAGCTTGTGATTAGCTGTTGCACCTTGAGAAAGCCACTTAGTCTGGTATATGGGGGTCGGGTGGAGTGGGGTTGGGGGAGGTTGAATTGAATGAAGCCTCACATGTAGCATCAGCTTTCCTGCTGTTGAAGCTGGGTGTTAAAAGCAATGTTGAAATTGGTTACAATGGATTTCTAAAAAGATAGTACGGTCCTAGATCTCTTTATGAAGATACAAAGCTGACCAATTTTTACAGACTCTGCTGAAGATATATCACTTTATATCAGGCACTCAGAAAAATATACTTACTAGTCATCACAGGAAAAACTGAGTTATGTTTTCATATAGCATCAGACTAGTGAACTACTTCGAGCAAATGTTTTCATGGCATAATAAAGTGCCAGTTTTTGGTCAGCTGCCATGTATTAAGATAAGCCATCAGGAAAGAGCTCCGTGGTTCTGTTTTCTTTCTTACTGAGGTGTTTCCATATTAAAGAAACAATCTCTCTGGGGTAAAGGTTGGAATGATTTGTAGACAAACTTCCATCCTTGGTATTGCAGAAGGCTCTTCAAAATTTGGAGTATGGTACCATTTTCTTGATTTCTGGCATTTGACAATATTGCTATATTTTCACATATGTTACCAATAAGGTACTCAACATGTCCAGGGGTTGAAACTATGGCGATGGGTCATTGTCATTGTAGGACTTCTCTAGAACATACAGAGACATTTTCCAAGAGATGATTGTTCCTGATATTGCCTAGACTCTCTGCAGTTTTGGGGAGGGAAGCAGGAGAGAGTATGGAAGGCTACCCCTCTTAGGAATTCATGCTGACATTGGCTGATGATTATATAACAATCATGTCGCAAGGCTTGGCTTGTCATGCCTTGTAGCACACACACAGTGATCTAAAATAGGTAATAAACTTCCATAAGAATCTAACTGTAGCTTAATCACTTAGTATGAGACATTTCTTTCTTTCCATTAAAGTTTCAGATAGAATCAATCTCTCAGTTACATTCATCTGGCAAACCAGGGTGGCTCTGACTCAAAACACTGTCCAATTCCTGACATAATCAACAAAACTATATTGATTTAGGACACCTAATGTGATTGCTATGATTTGTAAAGATCCGAAAGACCCAGATGGTGTAGTCTAGGCATTTATAGAGTACAATCTAGTTGTCACTGGTTCCTTCTTCCTCTGTGTGCTCTCTTTTATGAGCAAGACAGAATTAACTAATACATGGTTCAGAAACCACACATCTAAGAAAATTATACAGTTTCTACTACTCTTCTTCATCCTAAAATCACACTTGAGGGAATGATAAGATTAACAGTATTGACATGTGTTTGCAGAGCAGAACCTTCTCTGGAAAGTGAAATATTCCATGCCACTCCTAGAATAATTTTCCCAGTTTAGAAAAAAAATTAATGAAAATATGGGACTACCAAAGATGAGTCATTTCTTCTTTCTTACAGGCAAAAATGATTTCAGTGAGGAAAGCAAAATTTTTTTGTTTTTTGGGGTTTTTTTTTGCCTGACTTTAAATAGGTTTTATTATTATTTATTTATTTATTTTTTGGCTGTGTTGGGTCTTCATTTCTATGCGAGGGCTTTCTCCAGTTGCGGCAAGTGCGGGCCACTCTTCATTGCGGTGCGCGGGCCTCTCACTGTCGTGGCCTCTCTTGTTGCGGAGCACAGGCTCCAGACGCGCAGGCTCAGTAGTTGTGGCTCACGGGCCTAGTTGCTCCGTGGCATGTGGGATCTTCCCAGACCAGGGCTCGAACCCGTGTCCCCTGGATTGGCAGGCAGATTCTCAACCACTGCACCACCAGGGAAGCCTGAAATAGGTTTTATTAAACTTTACATCAGGTTTATTGAAGTATAATTTAAAATCATTAAAATAGACCATTGCTTTATGTGTACAGTTTGATGAGTTTTGATAAATGCATGCATCCAAGTAACTTCCACCACAAGCAAGATACAGAACATGTTTTTCACTCCAAAAGTAAAGAGGCATAATTCGCTCCTGCACCTTTGCAGGTAATTACCTACTCCATTCCTGGCCTGACAGCTACTGATTGGCTGGTTTCTGTTAGTCATGTTTGATTTATCTTTTCTATAATTCCATATAAATGAAATCACATGCCATATGTCCTTTTATGTCTGGTTTCTTTCATTCAGCATAATTTTGTGATACACTCATATTGTTTCCTGTAGCAATAATTTGTTACTTTTATTGATGAATAATATTTCATTGTAAGAATGTATAGCAATTTGTTTATCCATTTACCTATTGATGGATATTTGAACTGTTCCCAGTTTAAAGCTATTATGAAGTTGCTATGAATATTTATTTGAGTCTTTGTGTGGACATATGTTTTTATTTTTCTTGTATAAATACCTAGATTTGACATTTCTGGGTCATATGGCAACTAGATGTTTAACTTTCAAGAAACTGCCTCACCTTTTCCCCAAATGGTTGACCCATTTTATTTTTACATCAACATAGGTCCATATTCTCTTGAACATTTGATATTATCAGTATTTATTTTTTAATTTTTATAATCCTAGATGTGTAGCAGTATGCCTTTGTGGTTTTAAGTTGCATATCCCCAATGATTAATGATGCTAAGCATTCTTCCACAAATGTATCAGCCATCTTCTTTAATGAAGTGTCTATTCAAATTCTTCACATTTTTTTTTTGATTGGGCCCTTGCCACTTTATTTTTTAGTTGTATGTTCTTGACATATGCTAGAAACAGACTCAACTGGAATTTTAAGTCAAGAATTTAAGAATAACTTATTATTCTTAAATTATTCTCTGACTAGTCAGTATATACAGAGATTCTAACCCTGTTTGCATTCTAAGAATTATTCTGTCTACAACTCCTGGTCATTCTTTGCTTGGCTATAGGTAGTTTCAATCTACTCATGCTGGATTAATATTCTGCAACAAATGCAAAGTGACTCCATAGCAGAATTCTGGCACTTTTTCTCTGCATAACTCCCTTATCTCCAGTTCTCCATCCTACAAAGTCAAATGACTTCAGCCTCCACGAATATCCATCTTTGTCTCCTCAACTCACTAAGACTGATGTGCTCTATTTACACTATTATTCAGGAATTGAATGCAAGTTGCTCATAGGGATCATCTTGTTTCTCTTCTCTCATGGACCAATGAGTCCTGTGTTTCCTGTTGTCCAATGTGTATAAACAGTTGTCTTATAATTGTTGTCCAATCCTCTAGTTGTTCATGGTAGGAAGATAATCCATTCCAATTATTTCATCATGACCAGAAGCAGAAGTCTCAATATGCTTCTTAAGATCAGCTTAGCCACACAGATGAAATGAAGGGCATGTGTATCCAATTACACATTTCATTTGGAAATTTCAAAGTTATTTTATTTTAGGATAATATAGCTAAAGACAAGAAGACGAAGAGGAAAATGGCAGTGTATATATGTGTGTAAAGATATATTCTGCTCCATGTGCTTGATCTAACAAAGATTAAAATATCAAAAATATAAGAAACTAAACATGTTTGTTGAGCAATCAAGAGTTTGAATCTGTGATTTCCTATAATGGGTAAGGAAAATACAGTTTATTGTAAACTTGTTGGCACAAATGTGGCTCATGAGAATATTCTTTGTCAGTGTGGGGAGTCCAGATTGGACACACCCCACTCTAGTCTGCTCCTCTGCTATAGTATATACTGACATGAGTGAAAACAAGTCAAATGTATTTTGAAGAAAAAGGTGACATCTGTTTAAATTAGATATATAATTCAGGACTCATCAATGTTTGCCAAAGAGGGGGATATGAGAGGTAGATTTGCTAGATTAGCCTGGCTACCAATTGCATACCTGTAGCACAAAATACAGATGTTTTAATATGGTCCAGCCTCTGTTTTTTTTTTTGTTGTTGTTGTTCTTTTTTCCCCATTACCTTTTCTCATTGATGGATCTTCTACACTAACCTCTTTTGAGGCTCACTCCTGATCCCCTACTAAACCTTGCATTTCTTTCTTTTTTTTTTTAAAGTCCTTAACTCTTTTTTTTTAAATTAATTAATTAATTTATGGCTGTGTTGGGTCTTCGTTTCTGTGCGAGGGCTTTCTCTAGTTGCGGCAAGTGGGGGCCACTCTTCATCGCGGTGCGCGGGCCTCTCATTATCGCGGCCTCTCTTGTTGCGGAGCACAGGCTCCAGACGCGCAAGCTCAGTAGTTGTGGCTCACGGGCCTAGCTGCTCCGCGGCATGTGGGAATCTTCCCAGACCAGGGCTCGAACCCGTGTCCCCTGCGTTTGCAGGCAGATTCTCAACCACTGCGCCACCAGGGAAGTCCCCTAAACTTTGCATTTCTGAGATGAGATGATGACCTTGTTTCCATGGAGACTTAAATTCCAGGTAAGCATTACTTAATCTCACAAATTTCTGCATATTAACAGGACACAAGGCTTGGCTCAAAAACTAGGAAATGTACTCATAAATTTATGGCCACCTTAAAAACGCTCTCTCTTCAAAGAAAAAAAAACATATATATATATATACACACTATTCAACAATGTGTGTATGTGTACATTATGTGTACTTAGATATTGACTTTGTTGGGTTCCTTCCAAGTGCCTCTACAAGGGGTGAGAGCCAGCGAGTGCTGGTTATATTTAAATCCATCCTGTCTGTTCTGAGTCTCCTAGAATGAGCTGTGCAAACCACGATACATATAGAGCTAATCTAACAAAATGAATGTGAACTGTACAAGAATAACCATTTGGGAAATAGCAATAAAAGAAAAAAATCCTATTCAAAATATCCCAAACAGAATAGTACCTAGTAAGCAATATATACAAAATAAATGTACAAAATCCATATGAAGAAATTATAAAACCTTTTGAGGAACATAAGAGATGTCGATAAAGACTGAATTTGTTGGAAACATTGTTACCCCTTTACACAGTAACTCAGAAATTTAATAAAAACAGAATACTTTTTTAAGTTGATAAAATGATTCAGAGTTACCTTGTAAGGATGGACAGTAAGTCATGCACTTGCCCAACAATACACTGACTTGTATTTTACATTTCACTTGCATTACTTGCATAGTAAATTGATTAATTTGTTGAAAAATAAGTTACAGAATACAAAAAAAAAGAATGTTAATATAAAATTTGTTATCATATTTACTCAACTCTTAGTCTGATCCAGTCTTCAAAATATTTTCAAGTTCATGATATTGACAGATTAAAAGGTCTATTGCTAAATACAAGACAGTTCAAGTATTTCCATTTATCTTGGTCACATATAAACAAAATTTCATGGAGAGAATTATGATATAGTGTTATGGATCTTGAAATCAGAAGTTTCCTTAGAATTAAGGCTGAGCAGAGCCCAAAACACTGAAACTCTTCCTGATACAGTTAAGGTATACTGGTTTCTGGCAGAGCAAGGCAGCTTGTAAAAATATCATGGATATTTACATGGAGACAATGATACAGCTGTGGGTGTAATGAAATTCTACGTTTTAGAGTAGCTACCTATGAATGGCCATTGGCTAAAGTGGGTGGTGTTTGAAATGACAATCACTTAGGAATAATTCCAAGCATGAAGTGTATCCTTTTGAATATTATCTGCGAATTGCTATTTTCAACTGAATATAAGTTTGGAGTTGCTTAAAATATATGATGCTACATTTAAGGTTGCATCAAGGGAAATCAAAGGAAAATGGCATGATGTTGCAGAAGATCCAGGCAGGGGAGGCAAGGTGAATGATTCTAGATACATCTCACTATTTATTAACATTGTTACATAGAGTAAGTCACTCCAATGTCATAAAGCTTGTTTCTTTTTCTCAAAAATGAATTAGTTGGTTTTAAATATTTTATACCTCTTTAGGTTATAGTGAAAATCAAATCAGATCACATATGTGAGAATGCTACATAAACTGAAAGTGATATTATGATTATCCTCCTTAGTACTCAATTGTTTTCAAAGTTTCAAGCGCCCCAAAGACGTCAATCAGATGAAATGTTGTGCTCAAATGGAATGCATCAATCAAAAGAGTCAAGGTGATACAGTGGCCAGCTCATAGTTAGAAAGGAAAAGCTATTATGTTTTCTTTCCATCATCTCCTCTCACATGCCACCTTAGAGCTATAATGGTGTTAGTTGCTTAAGCAACACTTGAGTGAGAAAAATAATCCATTCTAAATTATATACGGTTTTACCAACCTATCTTGGCCATACCAGAGGTATCAATAGGATGCAATGGAAACACTGTAGGACTAAGAGGTAGGCATTCCAGCATTGATCTTTATTAGCAGAATAGCTTAGGTTCTTCATCTTTAAAATAAGGCTTAGATAGGATCCATCTAGTTCTAATATGCCGACTCTGAAAAAATTCACAAGATAACACACCCATCAAATCAAAAGTACTTTGAGTATTCTTTGGCAAGAGATGTGGTATTTGCTTACATAAAAATTGTTTTTTCACCTTTAGGTAACTACGAATATAACATACTTTTTCATTATCATCCTAGAAATGCCAGTGTCTTGAAAGCATTTACAGCACTGTAGACCTCTTTGTGGACCCACATACATAGGAATGAAAAGAAAATTCAGAAATGTATGATGGTAAATGGATGCCCTCATTCTACACACCACGTTTCATTTTTCTCATCTAATTTCTAAGATGACAAAGCAGAAATAGAAAAGATCTTGAGAAGGGTAAGAGATATGATTACTGTAAAGCAATTTCCTAATAGGAGAGTTTCAGAGAACAAGGGCTATTTAATATGAAAAGAAGACGATACCAAGGAAGATAATAGAGCTACAGTAATGATGAATGGCATACGGGAGGGTAAATGTTTCTGACTGACCTATTTTAAATATTATAAAATAGATAAAAAGGATCATCACCAAAGCCCTGTTCCTAAACACCATATAACAAATGGCATTTAGAGACTGTTCTTTGAAACTGACCCATATATAGAGTTCTGATAACACGTACTAGAGTGAAAGAACACTTGATAAAATCAGACAGCCAGCAAATTGAAAACCGGTTAGAGGCTTTTCTTTTTTCTGAATGCAGAAGGCTAATAAACAGGCAAATTGCCAGTAAAATTTCATGGAGGTAAAAGGGGTACAGAGACTGGTAAGGGAAGAAAGAAGTAAGTGAGAAACAGTGAAAGATGCAGAGATTGTAAAATGAAAAACATATACATATATATGAAATCCAAAAATATATACAAAATAATATCAACCAATTGCCAATTGATAATCAAGTCATTATGATAGGTTCAAGAAACACCCTAAGCCTTCACTTTAGGCTTGCCCAGGAAAGCATGACATTCTGTTTAATTTAATTAGTTTTGTGATGGCTTCTTGTTTAGGAAGTTTTCCAAATAATAGGCCCTCACCTTTCACATAAGGATCCATTTTCTGATTTGGCATAATATTGTCTATACCTAGAAACACAAAGGATTAATGACTAATGGATCTGACTTTTCAGTATAGGGAAAAATCTTTTCTTGAGAAATGGGTTCTCCTTATGTCAGAGTAGCTAAAACTCTCAGTCCACATCTTAATGCATTCAAATGCAGTGTAAGTAGAGTCAAGGCTTAGTAAAGTAGATATTATTGTAGTCAGAAAAGTGAAATGGCAGGCTTTCTATGCCAAAATTAACAAAGCCATCACTTAAGGTTTACAGTGGAATACAAAAATGCCATTTACAATTTGAAACAAAAGAACCTACCCCCTTTTTTGCATTATTGATTTACAATCCTTTACTTTCATTTATTGCAGCCAAAGCCTGCATGCTTAACAATTTTTTTCTTCTTTAAAGTGGTTGTCGCTGATTGTGCTTCCAAACAGCAGCCTACCAACCCTCTTTTCTCACTGTCAGCTTCTCAATTTGTTTCATGAATAACAACTTTCATTTTCCTTAATTATGTTTTTGGAATATTTACTTGCAGACACCTCTTACCACACTACAATAACATTTTGCAGATCCCCTGTTTTAAGATTGAATCACTGGAAACAATGACTACTGAATTCTGCAAAGTTTGAATGTATTTGCTACATTTATTCTGACTTCTGCTTTAAGCTATATCCAGGTTGCTCTCATTTGCAGAGAGATGGGAATGAATATAACATTACTTCTTACTTTTCTCTGGACCATATCTCATCCCACCAAACCACAAACTTTTTATTTTAATCATAGCATCTTTGTTAGTAGTGGCAAAATGACTTTAATAAAACTAAAATACTCAGCTGAATCTAAATTTACCAACTTCAATCTCATACTTTCTGCATTCCTCTAGGGTGTCCTACTACAATTAGTAACTGGCACAAGAATCAGTTCAAGAAGGCTGAGTTTTGGGCAAACAATTAATTTGGTAATGTCAATTTATTTAGAGCCTTTGCTACTTGTGTTCTCTGTGGCAAAGACTATTAATAGAATTTGTGCATCTTTTATAAACCTAAAGGATATTATTCCTATTCATTAGATATGATTCAAAATAATAGATAGGATTTCAGTGTTGTCAATTACAGTAAAGACTTTACACACGCACACACACACACACACACACACATATACACACGTATATATCCATCTAGTTGGGTTTGTCCACTGGTTTGCTTTCACCAGGAATTATTTTTAGACATTAATATAACAATTTTGCTACAATGAAGACCACTGTATTCAAATTACTGTTATTTGACCTATTACTGTTTCAAAGCATAAACAGAGTGTTGGTTAATCACCAACCCTTAAAATTTCTGTTATTAATAATGATCTTTGCTTAAATGGCACCACAGTTTAAAGAACTGGACAAAATGCTCTATCACAGGAACAAAGTTGTAAGTGTAAGTCTATTCAGGAGATGTGAGTTTCCAAGTTGTTCAATAATCTGACAAGAGATTACTTGTCTAAATGGGCACTGCCTTGTTTTTCTTTCTTAACATAATTACTTGTGCAAATTATATTCTTTCTCCAGAAATTCTACTTTTGGTTATAACATTTTTGGAATTTGATTTGAAAAGGGTATACAGTATTTGATGTGATTATCTATAACACTATATTAGGGGAAAATTTCAGTTTGGAGATTGACACCAACAACTCAAGACTAATGAATAAGGAAGGTAAATGTTCAAGTTGGATTAATTCATTTGGATTAAGAATATGTTCCGATTTAAGGGTAATAAGATATGTTTTCACGTGTCTTGTAAATCAATTCTGAAGGTAATTCTGAAAGTTGAGTCCCGGAATTATTTTGAAAAATGGGATAAAACCATGTTCTCGAAAGTAGTGGCTTACAAACAAGTTCCTAGTGCAACATTCATTGTACAGATACTGCTGTTTTAAAAAACTGATTTGCATATTTTGTCAGAGTATTCATTTCGAGTTATCTTTTAGTTCAAAGAAGGAATGTTTATCAAGATTCTAATCAGGTAAAGATAAACCTAAACATATCTATTTCACTAAAGCCTAATCTTATCCATTATGTCCACTTAATTTCATCCTCATGGGTTTCTACTTCACTCATTCACTATATCTACCTTCATATCTCACAGAGAATTTAGAAATAGTGAAGCACCACCTTCAAATATCATCTAAAACCTCTGAGCAGCTGGCAAGCAGTCAATAAGCAACTACCCTAGATTAACCTAGAGAAAGTTGAAGAGTTGAACCCTGTTATAAAATGGGTCAAGGGACCAAGGAAACACATGCCTTCTCTAATAAAAATCTGCCCTACCTCTCTCATTGATTGGATTGCTGTCATACTCAAAGGTGATAATAGATCGGGAAAGAACATGGGAAGGCAGAAACAAAATACTCAATATGAGGTAGAGATAAAGTGACTTAGATTTTTTTTTTTTTGCTATAATTAATCCAGCAATAGTAGTAACATTTTTGAGCACCATTTTAAGTGAGATTCATTGATATCTCACAATTACTCCCATTTTGCCGCTCCCTTGTTCTCATTTTGATTACTTGCAGATTATTTTTGTTGTGTGTTGATTTTAAATAAGGTAAATTAATGGGAAATATTTGGTCTATAATAGTGCATGCTGTAATCTGTTCCACATGACACTTATAGTGAATATTCCATAACTAAAGACCCCTGGGCAGTGTCTAAAACATCACTGATCTTTAAGTTAAGGAGGACATCGAACAGTGCATTTTTTACAGTTTACTAAGTGTTTTTAAGAGTAAATAAATTAAAAAAGAAGAAACAAAGGAAGGGAGGGGAGGAAGAAGCAAAGAAGGAAGAAAAAAAAGAAGGTAAAAAGGAAGGAGAAAGGGAGGAAGAAAATTTGACTATTTGAGATGATAAAAAAATGAGGGTTACCTTCAACTTGCAGGAAAAAGAACATTTTAAAAATACCTGCCAAGTTTCAAAATGATAAGAGTCTGCCCATTAATTGCCATGATAATGTATTTGTAGAGTTAGAATTTAGTGACATCAGCTATAGTTTTATAACTATCACACAGTTATACAATCTATGTTGTTATGCTAATTAACACATTTCTGTCTGGATAAGATAAGAGATGGTGCCCAGGACTGAATGCAAGCCTAAGATTCTCAGGCTGAAGAATTCTGGTAATGTCAGGCAAGATTTATGAGTAATAACAAAAACTGGGTGTGAATTTCAGCTTCATCACGTTCCTATAGTTACAGCATGTCCTTCAACTTTTAAATTTCCAGTCTCATAGTTTGCAAGATCTTTTCATTAGCTTCTAACATCATAAATTGACAGTTAATTTATTTAATACATTTTTTAACAGTTTCCTTTCACTTTAGGAGAAGTGTATCACTAAAGGGTATTATTAGAGATCTTATTGATGTCTCTGAAATGGCATCTCTTGGTAGAGGCTACTAGAGAAAGAATCCATAATCATCATTTCCTCTTTTTCATAATATGCAGTTTAAAATGTTTTCTTGTCACTATACAATTAGAGAAAAAATGGATCTGCACACCGGACACAGATACTTGCAGGCAATCTTCACTGGAAGCGCCAAGATTAGGTCCACTCTGGGGCGATGGAGGCAAGTGAAGTTTTCCCAAATGACTCAGGACAATAAAATTTCAGCTGTTCCTGGGAAAACAGCTTCAAATTCTATTCAGATATTTGTCATCTAATCCCAAGTGATTTACCAGGTTCTGTCCAAAATTGACTGGTACCTCTAAGAAAATGCAAATTTCACCTCAGCCTTATGCAAATTCCACCATCAGGCATTACCATCTTATTGCTCACTGAGCAGTGGATATTGGCGGGGAAAATGTAAGTTAAGAAACTTCCACTAGAAATAAGGATTGTTTTTCTTTTTTCTCATTCCTACAGAATCCAATGACTCTCTACCAAATTATACAAGGAAGCTGCTGTCCTTTCTTCTTTCCTATTAATTTTTCTAAAATGTTCACTGACCCCTGGATATAAACTTACATGAAAGATGAGGGACCAAACTGATTGGTTCTGGAAGCTGGTATGGTTTTGTGAGTTTTGGTCTCTTTCTCTGCGATAAATTGAATTATTGGTCTCAAATGTTCACTTCCCTAGAATCGTTTTATACATTTACACCTGTGTCACAGCCTCATAGTATGTTGGATAAACTTTGGGATTACTGACTTTGGGTTTGGCCTCCTGACTTGCTTTGGCCAATGGGATGCTAGTGGAAATGACTTGAGTAGACGCTTGATATATGCTTGAGCGCTTGGGCTTGCCATCTTTGCTTCTTCCACCATCATGAGAACAAAATACCCCAAGTTGCCATAGTCCTTGGGCTCCATAAAGAGACTTGAGATTCAGAGCCACCACACCTGATGCTTGTAGATTCTAAATCTGAACCAGACACACCCTAGCCAACATGCAGTTGTGTGAGATATAAATGTATATTATATGCCTCTGAGTTTTTTTGTTTGTTAGCAGCAAAAGCTGATACTGACCCCAGTAGGCTTCTGCCCTGAATAGAAGAACTGACCAAAAACTTGCGTAAGTGGAATAAATGTTTGTTACCTGGCAGCCTTTGTGTAGGTAGCAAGGATCAACACGGAATAATGTTGGGTTATTTTTCTTCCCCTACCCCATACTCTTCATTAGCATCTTCTTAGCCACCCCAAATAAACACACGAGCCTTTCCCTCTAAATACATTCAAAGCAGCTAGATACGTATTCAACTTTAATCAAGCAAATTAACATTTCTTTCTCTTCCTTTCTTATAGAGTTTCTTTCACCTCTGTCTTGGTGGGTCATCTGGATACCTTTTGATGTTCTAAGATTTGCAGTCTGCCTATCTCTGAGGATAAAATTAAATCTCAGTACTTGCTGTAAGTGTTTAAGTTCTCAACATTTTCATGCAATAAAAATATCATCACAGTCGAATATGAGCAAAGCTACCCAGGATACGATACTTATTAGCAGTTACATTAAGTGATATTTCTACTGTTGTTTGGAATTGACTTAATGAGCAAAGATATAATTTTCCCCTCATTTTTTTGCCCTTAATTTTGTTCCATGACACAAAAGGCCCATTTCATCTGTCTTCAGTAGGAGCTCCTCAAGCATCTTTATGAAAATAGTTTATAAACTTATAATGCGTCCTCTTTTCAAATCTCCTGGAATATCTATTGAATATAGGTATGGTGTATATAAGACACCTATTTAGGTATAACACAATGCAGATTATAGGCTCATGGGCTAGTGGGTTCATAGGTAAGAAAAGAAAAGGAATGAAGTTTGGAATTTTAGACCATTCTTTCATTATTTAACATCTATAGTTATAAGTAATTTAGGTTAGAAAGGGAACTGAAAACAATTGAAATTCTGTTGTTATAAATACAGTGTTTACTTCAGGTAAGGTATGAGCTGGCAATCAGTTTAGTCTCTCTTCACTGATAACAAGTCTGTTCCACCCAAAATGTACCTGGTCCATTACGCATCAATATCTAAAGTGCGTTGGTCTTCTCCCTCTCCTAATTTACATGCTTTCCAGTTTTGGTACAATAAAAATGCAAGGTCATAATTCAACCTTAATAACTTTTTAAGTATGTCTTTCATCTCTCTACTTTTTTTAATTGGCATACTCAGTAGGTCAATGAGATTTTAAAAATAAGGTTACTATACTCTTCTGTACTTTAGAGCTACTTGTGGAACACAGTCGCCACTTACCAGTCATCTTTCAACTCAGAAAAACCTCATCCTTTGTTGAGCCCATGTTAAATATAAGCAGAGAAACACACAATTGTTTTGTGCAAGATGAAATAAACAAGTATGCTAAATAGTACATTAACAAGTCTTTTCAACGAACACTTATGGAGTAAGATATCCTCCAAGGTGATGAAGTATATGGGACAGATATTCTCTAGGTGTTGGGTATGCACAATCCATGCCCTTCAAGTGTTAGAGCATAAATCGACGGGCATGACAATAGAGGCAAACACAAAATGCTATATTAGCTCTGATGTTGGATGCATTATTAACCATGAAGTGGACATAGAAAAGGTTAGACCAAAAAAAAGATTCAAATAATAGTTACACATGTGCCTGAAGTTTTAAATTTTAAATGTTGAGTAGGAACTTTTCAGATTGAGAAGAGCAAAGAGAGGGAGATTTGAAAGCATATATTGAGGCCCTGAAGTTTTAATGTGTAAGATTGGAGCAACATTAGAAAATATAAGGGGCTGAGATATGTATAAGGTGTGCCTAGATTACAATGGCTTTTACCACATGATTTTTAAAAAAGGAGTGGTTGTCCTTGAAGAAGTCCACAATGTGGAGTGACAATCCTAGATTTTTATGTAAAAAGAATATTCCGGAAGTGGTCTGGAGATTAGAGGTAGGGGCAACTATAGTACATTAGCAGTTTTCGTCCAATAGCTTCTCTTCTGAAGTTACTATTTGCAAATTGGAATTGTTGCAAAATAAGATTTTATTCTCTTATAGTCCTAAATAGACATTAACACCATCTTACCTGTCAGCTCAAAAACATTAATGATTTATAGGAGAGTTACCTAACTCCATTTATGCAAATTTGAGTTCCTTTGTCCATTTTGATGGAGTGAGGTGATCACAAAATTCCAAATATAAATACCTTGGAAACGAAGACTTCAACACTTAACTAAAGAACTAATTCCTTCCTGCAGTGTCTGCACTGGTTGCATTATGCTCTCTGAGGTGAGCATGTAGTCCAAGTCTCCACACTGAACACGCTGTCTTAGCCAAAGGAAGCCAGGGGGATTTTCCCTTATGACCACTTCCAATAGGAACAATGACAAGAACATCTCATTAGGAGAACATACTGCATTGTCCTAAAATCTCTGTAAAACACAGCTCTGAGGGACTCACGCCTATGTATTTAAGTCCCACATCAACAAAGCTTTCCATTTAAATAGTCCCTACTGGGAAAATTGCATGAGTGTTTGTGATCTGTTAATTATAAATAGGCAGACTCCTAATGCCTCCTGTAAGGTTTGCAAGACATCCTGTGAAAATTAATCATAATGGATTTTTAAAAGTTTTTGTTTCTCTCCAATGGTTAATTATAGCTCCAATGAGTCTAATAAAACTGTGCCACAATGGTTCTATTGATAGTCCTTAGAATTGCAGGAAGCCAAAAGTTCAAGTTAGTTAATCAGAGGGCTTGATTTGTTTGGAACATTATCACAATACGAGCTGGATTTTGTCACTCAGGGCCTATTAGGTGAAAGACTGTGAGCACTTTCATTTTCCTTGCTCCAGATGAAGATTATTTAAAGATCTCCCCCTGCTCCCTCCAGAGTTTCTTTTGCATGAACATCCTGGTATAGGAGATAAAGTGCACGTGGCTAATTCTGGAAAATAGAGCCAAATCACTTGGTCTATGACAGCATTGTATGGTATTGGTAATAAACGCTAACAATTTATACCAATCGTCTATGGGAAGTACTTTGTCTGAGTCTTTTACATTTAAAAAAAAATATGAAGTTATTCTGTCGAATCAGTTAATTTCTCCCACCTGGTTTTATGTCTTGGCAGTCCAAGAACAGTCTCTTCTGAATATATAGAGCAAGTGATGAACAAGGGATAAGACTGCTAAAAATGCATAATCCCATACAGACAGGCTCTTCATCCACTCTAGGTACAACTTGAATTTGATGTCTCTAATGTTTTATAATCTCCATCAGAAACACTTAGGAGAAGAAATACTGTTTGTGCAAAAGGTTGAGGACCAACAATAGGGTTATGTTCTAGTTGAAAGACTATTTGAAAGTAAATATCCAGGAAATTTGCCTTCTGTACATGAAATACACCTGAATTTCATGAAGTACATTCGCTAATTCACTGAGAATCCAGAGTTATGTGGAAGGGGGAAATAAAACTGCCTCATGAAGAGAGATGATCTTTGCATGCTAGAATCCCTTCTCTTCCTTCTGGGACAGAGAATAGATCAGATTCAGTAAGGTCTCTTGGATATTAAAACAGGTTAGTCCTTTGTTTGTTATAATATTCAAATGGAGTGTGATAATTCATTTCATGCAGATAAGTCTCTGTAAACTCAGGAGTTTTATTCTATCTGGTAGAAAGGCTCTGGCTTATTTTCCCTTTGGTGTCTTTGGTGAACTAAATGTTTTTTTTCCCTTACTCCACCGAGTAGCTCTAAAGCACTAAACATTTTTAGAGTGTGCACTTATATAACTATTAGAACCAAGCATTAAGCAATAAATTACATTTTTTCCCTTCTTGACCCACATGTGGCCAAAGATATTCCAGCCTTAGCTCTATCCTAGCATTTGTTAGTTTGATTATTGGGGAAAAAATATATGTTTCATTATTTTTATCCTTTAAAATAATTATAAAATCAATAGTGAAGCTTCCAAGAAGTCAAAGAATGAACAAAATAAGATTTTCCTTTATTGTTGAAGTTTATTTCTCAACAATAATGTTAGGTTTGTAAGGTAAGCAGACATGTGGGCTGATGGGGAAAGAAGTTTAATTGTCAAAGAAAAGAAATAGCCTTTTTTAAGCCCAAAAGGAGAGGTTTAAGAATATTTATATTATTGAATATCTTGCTTCACTCAGATTTGAAAGAATCAACCAAAAATGCCCAGCAGTAAGGTATTTCTAAAACACTCAAGAAATAATGTATTTACTGTTGTTGTTTTAAAAGTGAGGCCTCAAAAAAGCAATTAAGAAATAGTAGTTGGGGCTTCCCTGGTGGTGCAGTGGTTGGGAATCCGCCTGCCAATGCAGGGGACACGGGTTCGAGCCCTGGTCTGGGAGGATCCCACATGCCGCGGAGCAACAATTACTGAGCCTGCGTGTCTGGAGCCTGTGCTCCGCAACAAGAAAGGCCGCGACAGTGAGAGGCCCGCGCACCGCGATGAAGAGTGGCCCCCACTTGCCGCAACTAGAGAAAGCCCTCGCACAGAAATGAAGACCCAACACAGCCATAAGTAAATAAATAAATAAATAAAATTAAAAAAAAAAAAAAGAAATAGTTGTTAGTAAGCTTTGTTAGTTTCCACCAATAAAACTACTCAGTTCAAATAATAGGCTACCAAAAGAATTCCCTGGCAATCCAGTGGTTAGGGCTCAGTGCTCCCACTGCCAGGGCCCTGGATTCGATCCCTGGTCAGGGAACTAAGATCCTGCAAGCCACACGGTGCAGCCAAAAAAAAAAAAAAAGGCTACCAAGTGTTTTTTTTTTTTGTTTTCTTTTTTTTTCACAACTCACACACACACACTGTATTATATTTTTACAAGAGATAAATAAACTGACACCAAGCATTGTAAATGGATGACCACAACAAAAGCAACAATGATTGCAATTACCAAACACAAAACACACTCATACTATGTCATAATATTGACATTCAGTCCAGTAATCCTCCACTGTAACAGCTCCCTTACACCAAGTGTTAAAAGTAGTTAATTTAGGTAACTAGAAGAAAAGCAGCACAGAATTTTCAATGAGAACAACCAACTACATTCATGTAACCAGGCATGATTTTAAAAACTGTGCATGTACTAACTCATTTCATCCTCACAAGAAACGAGACAAATAGGTCAATACTACTATTGTTCTTATTCTACAAATAAGGAAACTGAGGCACAGAGCAGTTAAATAGATTGCCCAAAGTTACCGTCTCAGGAAGTGATGGAGCTGTGATTTGAACCTAGGCAGTCTGGAAACAGAGTCCATGATCTTAACCAGGATGTGGGGTGTACATTTAAATGGGAATGTGCCAAAATGTTATAAAATTGGATATATTTGAATGGTGGAAATATAGGTCATGTTCAACTTCTTTGGGCTTTGATGTACGTTTCACATTTTCTATCATGAACACAAATAATTCTATAATTAAGAGTCAAGTATCCTGGGTCTACTTTAAAAATACTCTTACTAGCTTCCATCCTTCTCTGTTACCTTCATATATCACACATGGCTGGTCAGGCTTCTCTTTCTAAATGAAATCTCTAATGTGAAAAAAAAAATCTTTAAAAATAAACTTTCTTTTTTCAGATATGCATCCTTTCTGTATTAATATCCTGTATTATTAAACCAACAGAGCCCTGAAATATCCTTTACTGGTTCACAAATCAGTCCCCTATAGATGGCATAATTATGATTCTGAAGTCTTGTATTAGTTGAAGGCAGAAAAGGGTAACCAATACCTTCTAGGAGCCTCAGAATGAACAAACTAGAGAGTGTGGGCTATAGGCCTTCACTGAATAAACATGAAGAAAGAAAATGAAATATGTTCAATACATATAAATTACAAAGGCAATTTAGAAGTTAAGAATTAGAGAAATTTCTCATATAAGCCAGCAGAGAAAGTAGCTGACAGGGGTCAGGTGATGAAAGAATGGTCAGGCATATTTTTTTGTCCAGAGTGACTTACTAGTCATCCCATCTCTGCTTCTCCATCATAGGACTCACAATTCTATACCACTTTTGCCTATAAAAAATCATTCTCTTGTGTAGAATGAAAAAGAGAGAATTGAAACTATATCAGTGTGTTGAACCAGGGAATTCCAAATAAATAGGCTTCTATACTACAAGTGTTACAGGTACTAAATTCTTTTTTTTTTTTTTTTTTTTTTTTTTTTTTTTTTTTTTTTTTTTTTTTTTATAATTTTATTTATTTATTTATTTATTTATTTATTTATGGCTGTGTTGGGTCTTCGTTTCTGTGCGAGGGCTTTCTCTACTTGCGGCAAGTGGGGGCCACTCTTCATCGCGGTGCGCGGGCCTCTCACTATCGCGGCCTCTCTTGTTGCAGATGGAGCACAGGCTCCAGACGCGCAGGCTCAGCAATTGTGGCTCACGGGCCTAGTCGCTCCGTGGCATGTGGGATCTTCCCAGACCAGGGCTCGAACCCGTGTCCCCTGCATTGGCAGGCAGATTCTCAACCACTGCGCCACCAGGGAAGCCCCAGGTACTAAATTCTAAGGGCTTTGGGGAAGTATTAGGCAAATTTGTGACACCTGTTTCTACCAATAAATCTGTGAGAACATTCAGTTGAATTCTATGAGGACATTAGTGGAACCCATCAAATAATCCAGGGAGGCCAGAGCTACTAGGAAAATCAGATCCTGACCCAAAGTCTGCAAACATGATTTAGTGTCAATGTCACCATAGGTTCCAACATTAGTAAATAAGGTTTGGTATTTGACCTGGGACCAAGTATTGGGCAGGTAACACAAAAACAATGTACAATACTCAATGCTTCTAATTCATTTCCTCTCAAAATGGCTCCCATTTTTTACCCCTACCCCCTTAATCATTGATTAAATATTATCTTTTACTACAGTGGATGTCTCTACCTCAAACCTTTCCACCACTTTTCAGATGGTAGTTCTTCGCTTGTGTTTTTCATAATGGTTTCCTTCCATTGGTAGCACTCAATGACTTCTGGTCTTACAAAGCAATAACATACTCTCTATATACGTATGTATGTGTATATATATATACACACACACACATTGTATCAGCTGATGTAAAACAGAAGAAGCAATTGCCAGGCATGGACTCTTTGCTTCTTCATAGCCAAAAATGTGTTACCATCACAAAGGTAGGAAAAAGTAGAAATAGTAATTATGCAGACAGTCTCAGCAGGGTTGTTTTGTCTCAGGTAGAAATTTTGACATATGCAGTTTAAAAAATAAATCCATCTGTCCTCTTATCAAACAAGAATGTTTATTTTGGGGAAATATTTATAATATACCCTTAATTTTCAAAAGAAAGGTGATATAATTGCCAAAATTTTTCAAAGGAGAGCTAATAACTTTCTTCTTGGGTTATGAAAAACCAACTTCAATCTATAATATATAATTTAGAGAAAAGCATTCAAAATCTTCTAATTAGACTTGTAGCACTTCAAGAAAGAAAAAATTGTGCCCCTTTCACTTAGGAAGAAGGTTGAAAGGTAAAATAGGTATAAATTGCCAAAAAGAACTGGCAGTTGAAAGAAAAATGTATTCTTTACTCCTATGTTCATAAAATAATAACATGCTAATATATTATCTTTAAAATTTAATATGAACATAAGATGAAAATATGTAGGTGTCCAAAATGATGTTTTTCTTCAACTATTTATGGAACTGCCGAATAAGGGTGCTTTGGTATCATACCCAGACTTTCGGGATCTATTTATTAGAAAATGTACAAATTTCTCCAGTCACTATGCATGCCCTGGGTAGGGGTTTGGGCAGGGGTGGAGGGCAAAACCATTGCAATAGAGGAGAGTAAAGAGATAGAAGAATAAATGTCTCATCGCCAAAGGAGCTTAGCGTCAAGAAGAGAGGTGTACCAGATGTTCAAATAGCAGGGCCATGTGTTTTGTTGAGTTACATATCAATGTATATGGTGCAGACTAAGTTCCTAAGTTCACAGAAGTACACCTAAGGACATCTGATGTTAAAATAATGAACGGGTATAGGATGAAAATGTAAAATTAATATAATAGGGTGAAAGGATCACTTTAGCCATTCTGAAAGAGATAAAGTATTTGATTGATGGGATCAATGAGTTGGACTTGTCAAACTGAGACTTACCAGTGCCAAAGCCTAGGGCCTTTAGAAAAGTTGTAATACATGAACAGTTTATATATATTCATGGAAGTTAGTATAAAAAAGGGAGCAATGAGAATGAAATATGACAGCCGGGTTTGGGAAAGCAGAGGGAGAATAGAGAGGACTTTCCATGGGCTGCCATAGATATCACACACTGTAGGACTTGGACAGTATCTCTGGACAAGACGGATAAGTGGGTAGACAGTGGAGAAAAATTGGGATAGAGTGATTCTAGCTTGCTTTTAAAAAAATGAAAATTTCAACAATGGTAACAACCATGTAAGGACAAATACTTAAGAAGGGAGATAATTAGTCCATCTGGGAGAAAAGCAAAAATGATGGAAAAGGTCTGGTGAAAAATAACTCCAAAGGTCTGAACCAAGAAAGATAGCAGTGTCTCTGTTTGGGATGTGGAAATAGAAATGGACAGAGTGAGGTGGGTTGAGGTAGGCAATGAACCTAAATTAGTTTGACTTTGAAAAAGTTATGTTTCAGATTGCTCTGAGACATCTGAGAGAAGATATTCTATGGCAAATTAAGGTAAGGTCCTGGAGAGTCCTGGTGGGAAATCTAGTTGAAAATGTAGATTTGAAAATCATGGGAATAGAACTACCATATGACCCAGCAGTTTGTAGAGATGTGGATGGACCTAGAGTCCATCATCCAGAATGAAGTAAGTCAGAAAGAGAAAAACAAGTATCATATTATTAACACGTATACGTGGAATCTAGAAAAATGGTACAGATGAACCTATTTGCAGGGCAGGAATAGAGACATGGATGTAGAGAATAGACATGTGGACACAGGGTGGGGGAAGGGGAGGGTGGGATAATTGGGAGATTAGGATTGATATATATACACTACCATGGGTAAAATAGATAGCTAGTGGGAACCTGCTATATAGCACAGGGAGCTCAGCTCGGTGCTCTGTGATGACCTAGATGGGTGGGCTTGGGGGGTGGTCCAAGAGGGAGGGGATATATGTATATGCATAGCTGATTCACTTCATTGTAGAGCAGAAACTAACACAACATTGTAAAGCAATTATACTCCAATAAAAAAAAAAAAAGAAAATCATGGGGATTTTTGGCCGTAAATGAAATCATCAAAGCAAAGAGATACATACAACACGTCTGAGTCTTAAAGATTATCCACAGCTAGTATGTTAGGAAAAGAAGAACAAAAGAGAATGTCTTATTATAAAGACTAAAACGATAGCTTTGATGTGGAATGAAACAATATTTCCAATTTTCCAGGACCCACCTATGAAAGATGAGTAAAAGGAGAAAGAAGAATGAAAAATTACCTTATACTACTCTAAGAGGCTATTATGTATTTTCTAGGACATCAAGAGTTTCTCTTGATCCTTTAGTTAATATTAACCTTACCTGTAAATAAAATTTTGGAGCTGGATTGCCATTTAGCTTGACCAAAAAGAAAAATGTGTTTAGATGATGATAAGCTTCCTGGGGAACAGAGACTCAGTATTTGCTGGCTGAAGACAAAGTATTATACAACACCACACTCCATCTAAATGACAAATAACAAATTGGAATATTAGCATGGTTAGTTAGCTAAATTCCTTAAAGTGTGTAGGAGTAAGGCTCAGACTTAGAAATAATATTATTAATTACAACGTCTTTTTCCAAAAATTGCAACCTGAGGCTGAACAGTGAAATTCCAGTTGGGTCTACAATCTGTAATGTCAGCATTTCACCTTTATCCATGCAGTTTTCAAGTTCCCTATTTCAAAAAAATCTTTGTCCTTTAAACGAAAGGGTGGAAGCCTAGGTCTGCATGTACAAGATGCTGACTTGCAGTACACATCTAGTGGACATCAACTGCAAAATTTTAATGAAACACTTTCTTGCCTGCTTTTGACCTTGCCAAGAATGCTACTTGTGCAGGAATCAAGAAACCTGTGAAGCCATATGCTGTGGGTCAGCCTTTGACCAGTTTCCCCCATCCAGCTGTCACTCTGAAAGTAACATCGCATGCATATATATTTTTTTATGCACACAATTGTCCTGAATTTTGGCCACAGGGGAACCTTATTGAGAAATGGTGTATTGGCGTTGTTCAAAGCAAGTTAGTTTTCTGATTTCTAACTTGAAATTTGGAAGCTGTGAGTGACCTTAGACAATACCTTTCTCATTTATATCACCTGATTTTAATCCTTAACAAACATGTTACATCATGTAATAAAATCAATAATAAGACAATACATACACAGTAAAAATAAAATTCTCACTTTCTCTGTCCATTGAAGTTTTTACTATTAGCAGCTTCTTTTAAATTTTAAATTTCTTCCAGAAATTTAAATGCTTATAAACAAATATGTTATTATATCATCTTTGTAAAATAAAATCACATTGTTCACATTATTCTGCTTTGGTTATAGCTAGCAATGAATCCTAGAATCTTTGCCTATCAATACATATGGCCTTATTTCAGGATTTTTAAGGACTGTGTAATATTTCACTTTATACAATTACTATACTTCATTTGATCAATCCCCTATTAATGGGAATTTTTAATTATGCTCTTTTCTAATTATTTTTTCTCATCACAAACAATTCTGTAATGTTTAGTTTTGTATATCTTGGCAGTATTTTTTGATTATAAATGTGGATTAAAATACTAATCAGGGAAATTCTGTTATCCATTTGTTTTAAACATAAGCAGCAGCACAGTAGAGTCAAAAGATAATTGACTTGTAGTCACATTGACCTAGGTTTGAATCCTAGGAAAGCCACTTACTCCTGTGAGCAAAACACTTAACCCCTCTGAGTCTCAGATTTCCTCTTTATACAATAATGACAAGCCTGGTACAAGTAAGATTTTAAGGTAATCTTCCTTAAAGGATGGTATAAGTAAGTATTCCAAAACTTGTAGCTTAGGAGAGGAAGAAGAGGAGGAAGAGGACAAAGAACAAAGTCTAAGCGCAGAATTTGAAGTCAGAACTGGACAAAGTATAAAGTCCTCTAGAGTCTTAGATGAGTGTTTTTCTATTTCATTGCATTGACGTATTCTACGCCCCGTTTCTTTATCTCTCCTTGCCCATTGACTGTGAGGGTGTCTTCACCTTGTCCCACATGGCACAAAGACTAAGAAACTATTGGCAACGTCCATATAAACAGCTATGAGAAAGCTCTGTAGGGTATGTATGACTATTGTTGCTCTGCCTGTGGTCCCTTCCTACTGATGAATTATTGATGATAATATTCAGCCATGACAGCATTTATGGTTTGAGGGAGAGATTCTACTGTGGCCATAGATGATACGCCCTTGATCAATACCCATATTCTGTGAATCTACTCATTACTAAGAGGCATCATTCCAATGACATCCATCCTTGCCTAAATTTGCTCTTTTAAAGTGCCACCTCACGATCAGACTTTCACATTTGTCTGAGAGAGATAATTATCGCTATCTGGCATATATTCTTGACAACAACCTTGTGAACTTAACAAAGTCAGGAGTCATTAACTCTCTTTTTTAGGGTTTGAGGGAATTAAGCTTTAGAAGCATCAATTAATTTGCCCATATCTTCTAACTTCAAATTTGCTTTTCTTTCTATTATATAATACTGAAGCCATTATATTTTAATACAAGAAAAGGATGATCTGTCCAATATGTCTTCCTCTAGTTCCGTGTCTTAGCTCTTTCAGGAAAAAGTAGTCTTCTGCCAGATATTTTCAATGATGTCCCATGGAATATAATACAAATTGCCCCACATGACCATCAAACCTCTCCTTTGTTTAGTCCAGTGTTTGTGAATAGCCTCACCTCTATCATGGATGAGCTCCAGGCTCACAAGACCATGATACTGTCTCTTAAGTGTGCCATGCACTTCTTTCCTGCCATACCTTCCCTACTGGCTTTCCTTCAACTTAGAGATCTTTTCCTCCATCATCCACCCTTGTAAATTATATTCTTCTTCTAAGCAAGTCAAGTGAAGCCTTGACTGAGAAGCCCTTGCTGATTTCTTCAGTCACGATGAATTACTCCTCTTGCATAAAGAAAAACAAATGTGATATACCTACAGTCAACCCACATATTCTGCTTTGTATTAAAATTAATTGTTTTTATGTTGCCTCACTGACCAATTGGAAACAATCTATGTGCCAGACTCTTAACTGTGTCCCATAGGAACTGAACACCTACCTAGGTGCATTTATAATTCCCTCTACCTAGTGTCCCCTTCCTCATTAAATCCTACCCAATAATCAAGGACCAGCTCATTACCACCATCATCATAAACCCTCTTCTGAATTCCTTTAGAAAGACATGTTATTCTCTTTTGAACTCCAATACCAACTTATGGCAATTACCTCTTCCTTATACTACAATGGTTTAAGTACCTTTTGATTCTTCTGAAAGATTTGAACCTCCATATAGCCATGGAGTGCCTCTATTTTGTTGCAGTTTACCACTGTATCCTCAGAGTTCAAAGCACGATAGGTGTTTAATAAAGATGCGTTGTATATATGGAAAGGCACATATTCTTCTGGTTCATATCATCTATGCTTATGTCTAATAAATGTTTACTCTCTCACAGTTACTTTTAATCAGAATTTAAAGTTTTCTTTTGAACCATATGAAATTACCATTCCTGAGGTCCTAAACAGTTAAGTATATGCAATTTCATTTGATTCAACCTAAAATTTACGGGGTGAAGGGAATGATGGATAGTCAAATGAATGAGAATTCCCCACAGTTGTAATTCATAGCATGGCTGCATTAATCACATACATAAATATTATTTCATTTGACAGAAAGTCATTGGGAGGTCAAGAAGGGAGAATTTGCATTAAAATATGTCACTCCCCCATATGGAGGAAAATGCATTTCAAATACATCATTAGCCACAGGGAGGACTAATACAGACTATACATCCACCAGGCTTTTTTACCATCACATTCATTTTCCTCTGTGTTCACTGAAATGAAAAATCCCTGTACCCGAGTAAAACAACAAGCTTGCATCTTCTTTCATCCTTCCCTGGTGAGAATTCCAGCTGGGAGAAGTCATCTTGCTACATCCCATTGTCAGACCCGTGCTAGTAAAGTCAGGAAAATCACAATGGCTCAGAAGGTAGCCCAACTGCACATATCAGGGGATTGCCTTTGCTATGGGGCACGTACACAGCAGTTGCTTGACAGGTGTGCATTGCCCACACCTCCTACCTGGAATTAGCGTCAAATGTCTAAAATACTACTGATGGGCTGGGTTTTCCTCTACAGGACAGTCAGCCCTTTTGGGAATTTAGGATTGTGTCATAACAGCATTGTTAGAAATTAAGGCATGGATTTTAGAAGCTAAAATGTCATGGTTCAAACCCCATCTTTTAATTTTTGCTAAATTTTGCAATCGAAACTTCATGTCCTTATTTGTAAAATTGCATAAGACTAAAGTTATCTTATAAGGTTATTGTGACAGTATCAATGCTTCAGAGAAAGCCAATTTAATAGATTATCTGTTCATACAATGGGTGTTTAATTAATGTTAGCTTAAAAAAAAACTTTCTGGTTCATTTCTAAATTGTTTAATATTTCTCTGGCTGGCTGAACAAAAATTTACACATACTAGATGCAGAGGCAGCCTACTGAAACCAGAGCATTTAATCAAAAACCCAGAAATTAGACATATTGCTTGGGAAGTAGTAATAATGAAGAAGAAGAAAAAGAAAAAGCAACAGGAAGGAAAAAAGAAAGAGGAACAGAAAGAAAAAGAAGAGAAAAAGGAAGAGGAGAAAGGTACTATTTCTTTAGCACTTGCTGTACACCAAGACTTTTCTAAGTCCCTTTCATGTATCGAGGATCATATAATACTTTAATAAACATTTCAAAATAGATAGTAAATAGAAAAGACATAGAAAATAGGAGAGAAAAGATGAGAATTTTAAGAATCAGTTCTGGAAGATTAATATCCAAATAATAGGAGTTATAGAAAGTATGAAGAATAAACACAGAAAAAAGAAATTTATCAAGGTAATAACTCAATTCAATTTCTCAAACACAAAGCACATTAGTTTTGAGATTTAGCAGACTCACACCAACGAACATCTCCTTGGCTCACAACAAGGAACACCAAGGAACATCTTTGTGAATTTCAAGATATTGAAGTAAAAAGAGAAAAATCTTCAAATACACTGAGAAAGAAGAGACAATGGACACAAAAAGGATTCAGGATTATAATGGCATTGAAATTCAATAAAATACTAAAATCTAGGCTAAAAACATGCCATTGTTTTTCAAAGTTCTGCAGGAAGAAGAAGATGGTTTCCAACCTAAAATTCTATAACTAGCCAAACTACTAGTCAAGTACCTAGTACTTCTGTGATATTTACTATATAGTAGGCCCTGCTGAAAACACACTACACTTATTAACAAATGTCCTTCTTCAATAATCCCCAAAGGTGGATGTTGTAATTATCCTCATTTTACACATGAGAAAATGGAGGCACAGAAAGATTAAAATAATGTGTTTGAAAGACACACCACTGTTGTACGGGAGGACCAGGGTTTAAAAACCCACAATCTTGGTCCAAACATGGCATCCTGCACCTTAATCAAAAATAAACTACTAGCCTAACAAAAAATACTGCCTTTATCAGGTGTGTCTTTATCAGGCTAAACATAAAACCCTTTCATCACTAAATTCAAGGAAATGTCTCCCTTATCTCTAAATACTTCCTTTAGAAGTAATTAGTTTGCCTAGAAGTTTGTTATTTTTTTTGCTACTACCTAAGAAAAAATCAGGTAATTGATCAAAAGTTAACTTTATTATGTGTTTCCTTCTATTTCCCTTTCCCTATGGTCCTTTTCCTAATATTACTAAAATGCTAACCTTCTCATAGACTCCATTTACTTATATAAATTTGATGAACATGTCTATACACTGAGCTCATCCTTACCCTGAATTAAAATGCAAACATATTCAGTAGAATAAGAAACATTTCAGTAGAATAAGAATATTTCTAAAGCTTTAGTTTAAAAATATGCTTCCAAGAAATTTGACTTTTCCAGTGACCCAAATATTCTTTAAGCTCCTCTCTTCTCTGGGATGTGCACTGCCTAACTGAAGTAGTTTCATAACCACCCTTGTTCTTCACGTGTTTAATGATACAACTTAAAGTAACACATCAGTCACTTGGCTAATAAGGATTTTCTGAAGTTCACAGAAATGGAGGGAAAAGCTTCCTTTATCATTCCACTGTGTATTATGTTCCCCAAGCATGTATTATTGTTATTCTTATTACCCAGTTGAACTAGTCTAATTTGAAGTTGGATAAATCATAAGCCAACTGATTCTCAAGCCTCCCCAAGTTATTACTTTACTTCATCCAAAGATTTTATAGCAGAGAACACTGGGGATATTCCAGATGACTCAAAGTTATTTCTTCTTCTCTCTCTAAAGCCTATAAAATCTAAAAACTCTTATGCAGTAGAAAGTTCCCATAAATAATTAGCATTGCACTGCAATGGTCAAAAAAAAAATACTTAAAAGTAACCCATAAAAATGCAAGGTTAACTCACTCGCAAGTGCTAGTTTTTCTAGGTATGGAAATATATTGGTTCCTAATAGATATTGGAATATATTGGTTCTTAAAATACTTTTTCAGGTAGACATTTCTAGGTTTGGCGACCCAGAATCCAACTCTCCTTCTTATAATAATAATACCCTAATGAGTGGGGAATGTAGAACCCCTCTCAGTTCAGACTATGCTGCAGGGAACACTTTCTGCACTTTGTATCCAAGACTGGGGCCTGAGCTAAACTAATCCTCAATCCTATTACTTTGTCCCCAGAAATGGTTTAGTGAAATGCACATCAGCTAACTTGATCTAGCAAAAACAAGAAATTCCATTCAGTAGCTGGGAGAGGAGACTGATTAGAAATCATGCAGATTTAGGATTCTCTGGCAGCCACAGACTAAGCTCAGAAGTGGAAAGAGGGAGAGGAAAACCAGGTCTCTTCACATCACTTGAGTTATTGGATCAGTTTTCACTTATAGTCAGATCACCCTCTGGAGTTTTCAATAATGAGAGTCATTCATTTTTTAAACCAGGTTGACTTGGTTTTTCCAGTTTCCTATAATAAAAATATCTAGGGCTTCCCTGGTGGTGCAGTGGTTAAGAATCCACCTGCCAATGTAGGGGACATGGGTTTGAGCCCTGGTCCAGGAAGGTCCCACATGTCACAGAGCAACTAAGCCCGTGCGCCACAACTACTGAGCCTGCGCCCTAGAGCCCACAAGCCACAACTACTGAGCCCATGCACCACAACTACTGAAGCCCATATGTCTAGAGCCTGTCCTTCGCAACAAGAGAAGCCACTGCAAGCCCATGTGCACCGCAACGAAGAGTAGCCCCCGCTCACCGCAACTAGAGACAGCCCGCACACAGCAACGAAGACCCAATGCAGCCAAAAATAAATAAATAAAATAAATAAATTTATTTTAAAAAATATCTAAAATAACATCTACTTGTATGCAATTCTGAGACTGTAAATATTTCAGTGATAGATGTGTCCACAGATGAAACTAGGAATTCTGGGTGTACTAAATACTAGTTTCAGGAGCATAAATATAAATTAGACATCATTTCCACCCTCAACCAACAGTGAAGTTCTCTTTCCAGGCTCCTCACTGATACATGGGCTAGGGAATCTTGTTCTCCACTTCCTCATACCAACTACACAAAAAACAGGGATATAGTTGTCACAATTCTAATTCTTAGGCAAACAATATTTAATTTCAGTTTAGTAACACTACTACTAAGTTGGTTCAGAGATGTGAAATGTATGGGGTTCATGAGATTGTCAGATTCATTCTGTTTATTTAGAGATGACTCTTTCAGCTAATAAAGAGAGTTTCATGATGTTCACAGGGAAAGAGCATGGTCCTAGGAGTTAGCACATTTCCTGTTGTTCTGTCCTTCCTACTTGACTGTGATAATTGAACTGCTGGGAAAGTCAGTACTGTACGAAGTCCCTAATGTCCTACCACCCACCTTGAGTATTATATAGTCATCATTTCTAGATGCATAGAATTCCTCTTATTCATATTAATAAAAGAGAAAGATATTTACCACCATGCTTATGTAGTGCAGTGTAAATAGCCATCACAAAATTTAATGTCTAAAACAAACAAACAAACAAAACATTTATTTTGCTCATGAAGCTGCATTTCAAGAAAGGCTTTTTTTGTTCCACTTGGTATCAGTTGGGTAGCTCAAAGATGAGTTGGAATCATCCAAAAGGTCACATGCTCTTATGTCTGGAACCTGGGACGGGATAACTCAAACAGCATGGTGGGGTGGAATAGTTAGGATTCTTTGGGCTTCTCTCCACCTACATCTCCATCTCCATCTCCATCTTCATCTCCATCTCTGTCTCCATTTGTGTCTCTCTCCAGCTCCAGCTCTATCACCTCTGTCGCTGATCTCTTGAGCATGCTAATTTAGGGAAGCTAGACATCTTGCACTGCAGCTCGGGGCTTCCATGGCCCATGCCCCAAGAGAGAGGATATATCACCTTTTTTGATTTAGTCTCAAATCACACAGCACCTCCTCTACTGCAATCTCTGTACTGAGGCAGCCGTAAAAACCTTCTCCTTTTCAAGGAGAGTGAAAACACAAACTATCTCTTGATGGAGCAGTTACAAGGTTCTGAAAAAAGCAGGTGAGATCATAATTGTTGCAGCCATTTTTTATAAATTTGCCAAAATCACAATATACAGTTACGCATGAGTCACATATCTGTGTGCATTTGACTTAGGTCATTATATTTCATTTTAGTTCCAGAAATGTGTGCATGATTACCATATGTGCTGCTAGAATCAATCATTATTTCTCAAAAACACAGCACTAGGCAGGTAGGAAGAAAGGCATTTTCCAGATGTGTGCTTAGAGACAAAGTAAGCCTGCCTTGAATTGAAATTTTCCTTCAGTTAATCTACATTATAGAAAATTAAGAGGAGAGAGATGTGTGTTTGTGTTGAGTAAGATTAAAAATAGAACAAAACAAAACCTCTCTGCTTTTTTTTTCTTGAATTCATCAAAAATAGCTACATTTATATTACATTTTTAATGACCCAAGTGGATGCTTTCTTTTGATTTTCTTTCCACTCCTTTAAGAAAACTGAATGTGATTGTTTCCCAAAAACCCAGCTAACTTTCTGGCCACCTCCCTCAACTTGGTTCAACAACTACTCCCAACCTCCACACAGCTTTCTCCAATGCACTGACAAGTTGTCAGTAACTACAGGGGTCAATTTCACAGTCTGCCAGAGATACATCTCAGCGGATCTCGAAGACAACAGGACATTTCATTTTCACGCTGTAACCTGCTGGTGCTACTTGTTCCATGACAGGCTATAAGGGATGGCTCTCACCTCTTGTTTTTATCATCACCCCAAACCCTGGCATCCTAAGTCTATCTGTTAAGACAGAGGGACACAAATAAACTGCAAGCACACCATTTGTTTCTTTATTTTGTCTTCTCTGATCCCTCTCTCAGTATTGATGCAATTGACTCTGAGACAGAACTCCATCACTGACCTTGTTGTGTGAGGAACAAAAAAGTTGTATACCCCCAAGCTCTCTCTGACAAGAGAGAAACCATAAAGACTGTGCCATCCCTTCCTTTCCTGTGACCCAATGAAAATCTATTTTCTGAAGAGCAAACAGAGCTATCTTCTTAAGTCGTAAATACTATCCAACTAGTAAGCACTGCAGGTCTCTGCCCTGGATTTTATTGCTTCTTTTGAATCTCTGGTTTTCAGACACAGCGTCACATGTTCACAGTAATTCAACATTTAAATCTCAACTTTGGAGAACCAGCATAAGGCAAGGGATACAAAATGGCGTTCTATTTGTATAGGTCCTTAAGGTAAAGCTGTAATTTAGATATTATCACATTGCCGGGTACCATACTCAAAGAACTAATACAAGCCTTTGCTCCTGACTCTGTCTATGTGCAATAGCTTCCAACACCATGCTGTGTAGCACTGTTTTTGATTATCTGGGAAAACACAGGTATCACACACATCTGAGTCTGAATCCTGTTTCTGTTAATTACTAGTTTTACGATCATGGACAAGTTAACTTAATAGCCTATGTCTTGGTTTCCTTATTTGTAAAATGGAAAGAACAATAATAGCTGTTACGCAAATTTGTTTGTGAGAATGAGAGTTGATAATTAATGAAAACCCATGTCAGTGCTAAGTAATAATTGATCAAATAATAATAATAAGAATAATGAAATTATAAATTATATTGTATGTCATGTTGTATATATAATATACTATATAATATTTTATACTATAATATTATTATATATGTGTATAGATGGCATTATTATTAGTATTTCCAGGCTACTAAAGAGTCCACTTTCTACCTTAGTTTTGATAAAAATGATAATAAAAATTGAGATGATGAATCTATCAGCATTTTCAGAAATATATATTCATACCCCCTACTTTTCTTTTCTATGTATAATCTTCCCTTATGCATCACCCAAGTCAGCCAGAGTTCTTGCTCTCAACTCTGAGCTGCCACTGTATCTGAAGTAATTTGATTGTAGCGCTTAGGACACATTCTGTAATTTTTGTCTTACTGTTTATGCTTTCTTTTCCTCTCTCTCTTCTTAGCTATTATGAAAGAAGGGAGACTCTCTATTTCCCCTACCAACCCAGGCACAACTAAGCAGAACTGGAAAACTCTCACTTAAAATGCATGACCACCAAACTTGATGGGGACCCAGTGCTTCCTAACAGTCTATAGTATTTCTAGTCCTTTCACTTTTGACATGACTGTTTCTACCTGCTCTTGTATCATCCAACTTCCAAAATCTTCTCCAACTTCTCAGCTGATAACTTGCTTCCTCTTCCACTAAAGAGGATCAGTCATGAAGAATTTCCTCAAGCTTCTACCACATATTCACACCCATCTGAGCCCAGACACCCTGTCTTTCTTCCTGTGGCTAAGGTCTACCTCTGTGTCTACTGCCAAAACTTCCACTTTTGTATAACTTCCCAGCCCCTCTCACCTCTTCAGGGACATTGCTTCAGCAATTCTTTGTCTCTTCATCATCAGTTCTACTCTCTCTGCTGGATAATTCCTATCAGTATGCACACATACTGTTATGGCTCTGTCTTTAAAGAAAATCCCTCTCTGGATCCCATTCCCCTCCAGCTACTACCCCATTTGTCTGCTTCTTTTTATGGCAACACTCAAAATAATTTTTTATATCCTCTATATCTAATTAAATTCCTCCTCTTCTTTTTGGTACTCACTCCAACCAGGCTTTCTCTTCCATCATTCTACTGAACTGCTCTTGTCAAAATCAAGAATGACTTTGCGCTACAGAGCTAACCTACTGGAAACAATGGACACAGCCTCTCTCTCTCTCTGTCCCTCTCTCTCTCTTTCTTGAAACACTTGTGAAACTTGGTTTGGAAAGATCCTACTTCAGGGCCTTTGCATTTGCAGTTTCCTCTGCTGGATCTAATTTTCACATACACATCTATATTTCTCAGTATTGTTTCTCCTTCATATACTTGTTCAGTTCTTATTTTCTTACTATGACTGTCTCGTCTATATGTTTTAAAACTTCTACATCTTCCCACCTTCCAGTCCTACTTATATCCCTCCCTTGTTGTATTTTTCTTCATAGCACTTTTAGCTGTAAACTTTATATTTTACTTTTTAAAATTTATTTACTATATGTCTCTCTCCTTCCCATTAGAATAATAGCATCATAAAGAAAGGGACATTTTCTTACTATTTGTTTGTTTGTTTCATTATTAAAACTCCGGCACCCAGTATAGCACTTGACATTAGTAAATACTCATTTAACATTCTATTTTGAACCAAAAAAAGCATTTATCTTCATATCCCCAGATCCTGGCATCAAATCTTACAAAGTAGACCCTCAGTAAGTGGTGACTGTTACTCAATGTGTTCAAATTTGTTTATCCTGTTCTCCCCAAAATAGGAAGGCCACACTTTTCATTCCATTTTTTTTCAAACTCTGATGACCTTTAGAATGGTGATAGATTAAAATGTAAAAATAGTAATTGTTTGAAACCATAAGACTGCTCACAGTAAAGATTTAAACAACTCCTCCTTTAGTTCACATCGTTTGCAGCTACTTCATTTATTTATTTCGGTTCACAGCAAACCTCTTTAAAAACTTTGTCCCTGTTCATTACTTCCATTTTCTCACTTCCTCTTTATCCTGTACTAGACTCAGCATTGATTTCCATTTCAACTAGTCCACTAAAATCACTGTTACCCAGGTTACCAGTGATCTTTGTGTAGACTATCCGGTGTTCAATTATCTGCCCTCACTTTATCTTTCAGCAGCAATTGATATAGGTGAATACTCTCTCCTTGTGGAAGTACTTTCTTCTCTTGGCCTCTGTGTCTCTGTGGGTTTCCCATCTTTTTCAACAGCAATCTCTCAGTCTCCTTTGTGAGCTCCTTCTCCATTTGAGCTAAGAATGTGGGAGCACTCCTATGTAGTTCCTGGGTCTTCGTCAGTTCATTATCCACACTCTCTCCCAAGATAATCTCATTCTGTCCAATGGTTTTAAATAATATCTCTATGCCAATGACTCCCAAATTTCTGTCTCCATCCCTGATCTCCCTTGTGAGGTTAGACTCATTTACTAAGCACAGTATCTCCCACTGGATATCTAACAAGAATTTCAAAATAATCGTATCCCAAATGGAACTCCTGGTTCTCACTTCTCAGTTCTGCAATATGCTGCTTCCCTTGCTTTCTTCATCTCAGTAAATGGCACCAACACCTATCTGGTGACTTACACCAAACACATAATTACTCATAACCTTCCATTTCCTTCATCCCCACACTCAATCAACACGCCTTTTTAGTTATGTTTCCAAAATGTATCCACCCAACTCTCTTCAAATCCACTGTAACCACCCTAGCTCAATTCATCATCATGGTTTCTTTAGATTGCTACCGTGGCTACCTAAATGATATCCCTGTACCCCTACACATGGCTTTAAAAGCCAGAGTAACTTTTCTAAAAATTTATATGAGATAATAACATCTTTTTGCTTAAACACTCCAAGGTCTTTCCATTTCACTTAGAATAAAATCCAGACTCTTCTCATGTTCCTAGAGGCTCTACATAATTAGACCTTTGCCTTCTTCAAGCTTGTTCTCTGTGTTTTAGAAATCTTGGATTTCTTTTAGTTCCTCAAGCATGGGACTCTGATTCTTTCCTCTGGGTATTTGAGCTTGGCCTTCCTTCATCTGGAAGGTGCTTTCTCAAAGTTTTTTTTTAGGTCCAACTCTTTTCTTCCCAATGATCTCACTCCAAATGTAACCTTCTAAAAGAGGCCTTCCCCAGCTCCACTGCCTAAAGCACCAAACCATCTTCTCCCTTCATGTACCCTAGGTCTAGTCACTATTACAATTCCTTATTCATTTCCTTCATAGCAGCTAAGATTATTTGAAATATTCATGCTTATTATACCTTAAGCTTTTGTATTTAAAGCTTATTATATTTAATAACTGATAAACTGTCTTCCCTTACAGGAATGTAAGTTTCTTGAGGACAGGAACCTTGGCTATCTTACTGACAACTGCTTCCACAGAACCTAGAACATACAGTGCATATCATATGGAATCTATCAAATATACCTTGGATGAATATATCAATGGCCATCTACTTTAGGCAGGCTGCTCATCCCCTTTGGGTTTCAATGTCCATGTGTGTAAGGTGGGGAGGATAATACCCACTTTGCTAGGATGCCAAGAAGATCACACATATAGAAGCCACTGTAAATGCTATGGCCCCTTCAGAACACAGCAATAATTACTGTTGAGACTTAGTTTAATTCCAAACTATACATACCTCTCCTCTCTTATTTCATTTATTATCTTTTCTCTTGCTATTGCATTGTAAGTATTGCCCAGCTTAACATGTAAGTCTTTGTATTTTTTGCTAGCTTATGTTATAACCTCCCAAAGATTATTACACTCAATAAATGTCAAATGTAGTGGAAAAGGAGATTTGCGCTTCTATTATAAATCCCAATTTGTAGCAAAATAATGTAATGGCAAGTGCATGGGTTTTTGAATCACATAGAACAAGGTTTTTTCCTGGTTTCATAAACTTTACTAGTTATGTGACTTAGGCCTCTGACTTAAACTCTCTGACTCAAAGTCTTTTCATTTATAGAATATATATAGTTATATAAATTTTTGGAACACATCAATATATTATAAGTGCTTACTAAATAACAGCAGTAGTACTACTACTAATAAAATGATGATCATGACATCTTGTGAACTAGGCTTCAGCAAAGAAACTTAGCCTTCAATATAACCATTACTTTGGTTCTCTCTGTTAAAGTGTTATAAGATTCTTAGTGCTTTCAAAAAGCTGATTTCAGAGCATCCAAATGGGGAAAGAAAATAAATACCTGTGCTCTATAATCTAAGCCACAAAAACATGTAGGTGATAAGGCATTATATAAGAAGAATAAGACTCTGAAGGCAAACATCCCAGCACACAGTTTAATTTTCATTCATCATAAAAGAAGTTTCTGTAGATAATGGGAAACTGTAATTGCCAACATTAGGATAATTGAAGATTAAGGCACCAAAGGGCAAGAGAAACTTTCAATTACCTATTTGTTTGCAACACATCTGTGGAGCCTGTTCTCTGCAAAATGTCTGCGTTGAAAAAAGAGAAGAAAATGAAGTGGGAAAGGAAACAGAAAGAATAGAAGAAGACCCTAGATTCTGAAGGGGGGTAGGAATATATATAGTACATTATATATACAACATATATTTAATATAACATACATATATATATAGAGAGAGAGAGCATTTCTTCATTTTTTTATGCAAACTTCTTGAAATACATTATTTGAATTTTAAAATTCCATAAAATTTCCCAAAGTATTTCCTCAAGATCTGAGACTTCATCATTTCATACAGGGTAAAGTTTGGTCACCTTGGATGGTTAGCCGATCAGGTCAGGATATGATCTAACTGGTCAGGTTACCTTAGTGAATGTTGGAATCCATAGCACAACTCCTTCTTTCTTCTGTTACACTATATAGTCTTCCCTCGGATCCTAATTTCCTAATCAGACTTGATATATACTCAGTTCTGATTGTCTTTGAGTGTCAGTAATTCTTGTCTTTATAGTTCTTGGATGTTTTTCCAGAAGAGCCCTGATTGCTCTTCACTGGGGGCTATCTTCTTGTGTCACCCATAATTCTTTTATTTCCTTTCTGGTTTCCTTTTTGCCTCTTCTTCCCAGAGCTGATAATTTATGGCCCATGTCCTTCCCAAGGAGTGCCAGTCTCATTAAAATTGACTCCTGTTGCTACCATTCTGTCAACTTCAGTGGGAATGCCATTAGCTAAGTGCACTGGTTGACCTGTACCATCCTCTTTAACTCTAGTCCAAATGGTTGTCAGATAAACATCAAGAAAAGGAGCTTGTTATAAAAGCAAGACTTTTATCAGCACTATTTGATTATGTGTGTTCAACAGAGAAATGACCTACATTTTTACTTCCCAGCAGAGAAACTAATAATTAAATATCTTGCTTGTTAGAATATAGGCTGCTTTCCACACAAGTAATCAAAATGGTTTAATGCAAAATGAATAAAAGTGAAAGTAAAAACGTAAGAGGACCCCTTTTTGACCTCCCAACACAAAGAGAAAGGAGTCACCACCCACTTGGACAAGATGAGAGACTTGGGTCCATCAGGTGAAGTAGTAAGTAAAGCTCAAAGAGATAAAAGTTGAGGCTTGCTGTGACTTTAAAAGTTTTACACATATTGACTATCATCTGCTCCTTTTGGGGATGCAAATGGCAGGTCCTTATCTTTAGGCAACTAGGATAAACTGGAATGTGAAAGTGAGAATATTACAATCACTCTGCATCTGTGTGTGGACAGGTTGCCTGTATTTCACTCTCAGCTTTCCATTGAGAGCTGAGAGCAGCAAACACAGTAGAAGTTACCCAAGGGCAAATGTAAAAACCTAAGCCAGATGTCCTATACTATCACAGATTCATAGCAGATACTAGGAGGCTCTTTACAAACTACTCTGTCTGAAGTTTCCTTGCCTTTTTTATTTCATGTGAGGGGTGGGTGTTATGTTGCACGCAAGGCAAGAGTTCAGAATGGCAGCCAATGGATCCATATTCTGAATCACCTATAATGCCTATGTTAATACAATTACTATGTTTTTCAGCCACATTCACGAAGAGTCACCATTGTTAGCATCATACTCATGGATAGGATAGCACTATATGGACAATATTGATTGATGGAAAATTTCCATTGTTAAGGTAAGTTCTAGGGGACCACTGAGATGCAAATACTTGGGGGATTTCTAGGCTTAGAAAGCAGCCTTGAAATGACTTTAAAGTTGAGAAATCCAACAGAACTAGTTTCCATAGGGCAGTCTGATATTTTTTCATCATCATACTTGCAAAATATATTACATCCAGATTTGATTGTGAAGGTCTTTAAACGACTCTCCATGTATAGGTGGAATAATCATGGTTCCTTCATGATAACATCTGTTAAGAAAAGGCTGGTAGTACTGGATGGACCACAGTGCAGAAGCTGAGAGACTGCTGTTTCCTTTTCCCTCTGAACCTTGTCTACAACAGTTAGTTTGATCCACGACTAGTATAATGACAGCTGTCTCCGTTCTAAGATAAATTGTAGCAGTATAATAAATGAAGATCAAGAGCTAGAATAGCCAACCTGATCAAGACTTTGCCTCATTCAGAACACTTGCTTGCCAGAGTGTCTGTACTAGGCAGAAAACTGACACAATATTTATCTAACTGAAGGGAAATCCAGGTGACATCTATCTGAAATATCCCTCTCCTCAATGACTCTTTTTCACAGTAATGAAAAAAGAAAAAAAAAAAGTTTTTGAGACTATGATTCTCCAAGGACTGGTTCTTTATAAAAGGAAAGCTGAGAGTAATTTTTCAGATCCTTCTAACACATAAGGATACCTGGATCTCAATGACCCTGATAGATATGATGTATTACTTTAGGGTTATTTTGGCAGGACTCAATCTACTTGTCTTAGTTGAACTACATTTTGATGCAAGAATTGCATGATTAATAAGACCTTAAGCATTTTATTGAGGAAATCTACTTTCTGGTCTCTGATATCATCCGACCCCCACCCAAATTCTGCTCCTTCTCCTGAACTCTTTTACTTAGTGAATGACAAGCATCATCCACTAATTTGTCCAAGTCAGAAACCTGGGAATCCTTGTTAACCCTTATCTTTATTTTATATTGCAAATTCAGTTTAACTTTCCAGCTTTTATCAATGCTAACTCTAATATTCTTGGAACTGTATCCTCTCTATTCCCACTGCCAATGTCTCAGGTCTGGCCTTCAACTTTCCTTACCGTCATTATAACATAATAAATATCCTATATAATGTACTTGTAATTAGCACCAGTCTTTTCTTCTATGCCCCCCTGACAGCACACTGCACATCTTTGTTCACACATGTGATCATGTCAGGAACTCAGCCAAGTTAATTATGCCACATGGGCCTCAGAATTTGGTTTTATTTATTTGTTGTTTGTTAAAGCTATGAAAATATCTACATAAAGTGACTTAATCAATGCCTAACTTACAGGAAGTACAAAATAGACGTTACTTCTCTCATTATTTCACTTGTTTAACCCATCTTACATGTGAGGGTTATATCCAGGCACCATCTTGCTTAAGAAGCCAAAATTAAGATGATCTCCCTCTGCTGTAAGTATAACATCTCTGAAAAGTTCTCTAATGGCATTCAACTCACTGAGCTATAATTTAGTGTTCTGCTGTCCCAAAGGATTACAAGTTCCTGGATGTTAAGGGCTTTTCTTTCCACCTTTATATACATACTGCCTGACTCAATGTGTGAGTAGGTGCTCAATAAATCTTACTTGATATATTATATCTTGCTACAACAAATTACTGATTATTCAAATAAGCTCAGGTATACAACAGTTTAGTTTTATTTTTTTATAGCTGTCAGATGCTTAATAGCATTAAGCATTATCATCATTACTACCACTATTACTAAGAAGAAGTAGCTTAACTTCTTTTTCCTATTCTCAATCAAGTTCTATGAGAAGGGGGGAAAAACCCAGAAGTGATTTACTTCTAAAAATGAATTCAAGCTCATTTTTTTAATTAACATTTTTAACACCAATATTCTATACCTTCTCCCTTTTGAGTCTATATTTTCTATTGAGATTACATGTTTGGAATGATGACTTTAAAATGTATAGCAATTATCAGTTGCCAAAGACAGATCTGAATCAATAAGTTACAAACTAGATTAGGAAAGTAGATTCAAAATTTCTAAAAGAGTTGAATTTATCATTCTTTGATCAATCCCTGGTTAACTAAAAAATTCAACTCCAATCATTTTCATGGCATGTCAAGTCACTGAAGAGTTATTCAACAAGGATAACCATCTTACTTTAATTACTGCAAAAGAATACAAAGTGGAACAGGAAATACAATACATGGAAATATTCAGTTTAAGGAAAGACATGATTCACTTTGTATAAAACTTACAAAGAGGTTCTAAAATGAAGGAGATGTCCAATGCTCTAACACAATCAGAGAAAGAACATAAATAAAAGACATCCTGATAGAAAAAGAAGAACAACTACTTTTATTTACAGACAAAATGATCCTGTACATAGGAAATCTCAAGAAATCCACACATACACACACACACACACACACACACACACACACACATGCACAAATCCATTAGAACAAACAAGTAAAGCAACTTTGCAAAATACAAGATCAGTATACAAAAACAAAGATCAAAATACAATATCAATTGTACTTCTACACACTAGCAACAAAAAAACTGTAAAATGAAATTAAGACAACTATAACACTCACAATATACTTAAAAGAACAAACTACTTGGGAAGAAATCTAACAAAAGACGTGCAAGACTTGTACAATGAAAACTATAAAACGTTGCTGAGATAAATTAGACAAGACCTTAAATAAATGAAGAAATATTCCATGTTCACGAATTGAAATACTCAATAATTTTAAACTGACAATTCTCCCAAAATTGATCTACAAATTCAGTGCAATCCCTATCAAAATACTAATAAGTTTTTTTTAAGGAACTGACAAACTGTTTCCACAAGTTATGTAAAAATGTAAAAGACCTAGACTAGCTAACAATTTTGAAAAAGAACAAAGTTGGAGGGCTTAAACTATCAGATTTCAATACTTACTACAAAGTCACAATAATAAGGTAGGGCATTGCTAGGATAGGCATAAAAATTAATTGTTACAGAATTGAGAGTTCAAAAGAAAACCTTAATATTTACAGTCAATTAATTTTTGACAAATGTGCCAAGACCATTGAATGGGGAAATCTTAGTCTTTTTAACAGATAGTTTTGGGATAATTGTATGTCCACATGACAAACATAAACTTAGACCTTTACCTCACTATATATAGAAATTAACACAAAATCAATCATAAACCTAAATATAAGAACTAAAACTATTAAAAGTACTAGAATAAAACTTAAGAGAAATTCTTCATTACCTTGGGTTGGGCAAGTGTTCCTTCATACAACACCAAAAGCCCAATCAATAAGAGAAAAGAACATGATAAATGAATTTCATCAAAATTTAAAATGTTTGCGCTTCAAAAGACACCAATCAGAAAATGAAAAGGTAAGCAACATAGTGGGGAAATATAGTTTTATAATCATGTAACTGATAAAGAATTTGAACAAAGAATAGTTATAACTCAAAAATAAGAAAATGAACAAGCAATTTAAAAAGTAACAAAGGATTTGAATAGACCTTTTACTAAAGAGGATATATAAATAGCTAATTGACACATTAAAGAAGACACTCAACATGTTTAGTCACGAGGGAGATATGAGTTAAAACCACAAGAAGATACCACAGCACAGCTTCTAAAAAAAGGCAGATAATATCGTGTTGATAATGATATGGAGAAATCGAAATGCTCATACATTGCTGGAAGGAATGTAAAATGGTACAGCTACTTTAGAGAACAGTTTGGCAGTTGTAATGTTTAATATAAACTTAGTATATGATCTAGCAACTCCACTCTTAAAAATGTATCCCCCCAAATGAAAATAATGTGTTCATACAAGACATGTACCCAATATTCATAGCAACAACATTCAAAGTAGCCCAAACTAGAAACAATCTGAAGCCCATCACTTGAAAAATTGATAAACAAAATGTGGCATAACCACAAAATAAAATACTCTTCATCAGTAAAAGAATGGGCTACTGATGGATGCTACAACAGGGATGACTTTCAAAAATATTCTACTAAGTAAAAGAAGCCTGATGCAAAAGACTACACATTGTATGATTCCACTTATATGAACTACACAAAAAAGGCAAATTTACAGACACAAAACAGATCAGTGTTTGTCTAGGGCTGAGGGTGGGAGTGGGAAATAACTGAAAAAGCCATGAGGGAAATTTTGGACTGATTGAAATTTAAAAAACCTGGATTGTAGCAATGGTTGTACAACTCTATAAATTTATTTAAAATCACAGAATTGTGTATTTCCAATTTGTGAATTTTATGGCATTATATCGCCCTGAAGCTCTTAAAAATGTGTAGAGTTTTTATATCCAAGTAAAAATTAAAAATAAAGTAGATTAAAATGAAAAATTAAAAAATTAAAAATTAAAGTAGAAACACCCCTTGATTAGTTCCTTAGCAGAGTTTGCTTCATATATAAACTAGGTAGCAAGATAAGGCAGCTTACAAAAATCCATCATTCCGAATCTGTAAATTTATCTTTTCACTACTAAAAATCTCCAAGTTTAAATATTCACTCCAACTAGGCTTTGTTTTTCTAACCATTCTGTTAGTACTCATCTAAATTCATGAATATTAGAGATGTTATTCATGATGCTAATAGTCTTCTTAATCAAAGTATCCAATACATATTTCTAAGCAGACCTGCAAGTCTAAGTGTTACATTATTAGAAATGTCAACATGTTGCCATGGGTGGAGACCCAGAGTAAATTGCCACCAGTCAGAACATGAATTGTAGTCACTGTTTCTTGTTAATGGTGTCTATGTACTCAATTGTCGCTAGTATCTCTAGGCCACATAGGGAACTGGTAAAGATAAGTCTGCTCTTTCACAACACATGACTAATATAAAATGCTGCCATTACTTCTGCCGCACTGCTTTGTCAGGTCACTGCTCTGTAACAGCTAATGAGTCCTTGTTTTTAAGTGGGTGTTACAGAGCCCATAATGGCATTTCAGGCTGAAAGAAAGGAGAACTGATATTTATTGGGTACCTGCTAAAGACTAGACGTTATGTAGATGCTTCCACGTACATTAGTTGACTTAACAACAACGCTAAGCTAGATGTTAAAACTTCCTCTTTACATGGAGAGAAAATGAGACTTAGAGAAGTTAAATAAATTACTCAAGTCTGCCCAGTAGTTTCCTGAAATGCTCAGATTGGAACCTCAGTTTATAAAAAGGATGGCTCTTCTTATGCTAAAGACACTGAAATATGGATGATTAATATTATATGATCACAGAAGAATACTCCATCATCTCACCTCTTAAAGAAGACTTCTCAAAGTCAGTTTCTTTAGAATTTCTTTAGAATTACTGAGTCTGTGGTTGGCCAAACTGGCAAATAAATAAAATCAAATACCATTCAGAAAAAAAAAAAAAAAAAAAAAAAAGGAATATCTGTCACTATACAAAGCCACCAAGATATGGATGATTAATGTATGCCTAGTTCCCTTCTCCCTGTCAAATTACATTCTGCCATCACAAGTTGACATCTAAACTCACCCCACTCTCTTGGAAACAAAAGAACTTGGCATTCAGAGCAAGGACTCAATCATATATTAGCTGTAACAAAAAGGAAAAAGTCACTTTAAATGACTTAAATAATTAAGAGCTATACAGTATAATGTATAATCATCCGAAACTGCACAAAAGCTGAAGCGTATGTCACAACACATAGATGGCTCTGACCTGGCTTTCATTTTTCCCACTTCCATTTCCTTTAAAGAATAGTAGACTAATACAGGGAAGTGTTTCCTTTCCTCTCCTGACAAAAGACATGTTGTGTCCCCATGAAAGAGTCTGCTAGAGTCCACTTAGCGTTGACACGTGTTGGATGGATGCCAGAGAGCCAGGAATGGTTAAAGATTCCTGGAATATAAGAAGGCACTTTGTGTGTGTGTGTGTGTGTGTGTGTGTGTGTGTGTGTACATATATGTGTACATAAAAATATATAAATTTTTTTTCAAGAAAAAAGAAGAAAAATTTTGAAACTGTACCTTTTTTCTTTCACTTCATGTATCTCATGTTACTTTTTATTCTTTGGGCCTCACATATATTCAATGGGTACAGGATGATTAAATCAGAAAACTGCTGGGCTTATGAAGATTTCTTTCTGTGTGGCACACTCTTATATAGTTCTCAAGGCACAAAACCAGGAGGAGATTTATACAGGGGAGAGAGACAGTTATTTTCCCTCCCAGGTAGAACTAACTGCTTGTTAAAGAGCAAATCATTCCTTTCTATTTAGCCAGACTGCTGTCTCTCAATTGCTTATTAAATCATGGAAATGGAACTTTCTTCCTGCAGATACAATTCTTCTTTGCAGTCAGTACGTAGTCAATGCATGTTAATACAGTCAAGCTCTTCCTTCTTCCTCCCTCTCTACCCAAAGTCCCATTAATAAGGGCAATAACGCAACATTTGACATTTAAACAGCCTGAAGGGCTCCAAAAAGATTTCACCAACTGCTGTGAATAGAGTTCTGAGGAGCTGCAGCTACTTTTGAGGCAGGAGGAGAATAAGCAGAAACACAAAGTCCCAATAAGGGAGATTCTGCCCAAGGGTAGGTGCCAGATGCCCCCTCTTTAAAAGCTGCAAAATATTATATCCACACATAAAAATCAGGTCTTTTACCCTTAATATATTGAAAATATATCATTGGAAGTCAAATGACATTGAGCTAGCCAACTGAAATGAGACATAGGAAGGCTAGAACTCTCCACAGCAAGCTTATTTCCAGTGAATTCTATTTTTGAGATGATTATTAACCATTTGACTGGCTTTCATATCAATTGGAAGCATGGAGACAAAACAGGACATTCCAGTTGTCCTGATATTTTAAATGTTCCCATATATTCTCATATAGTGTAAGGGGCTGGCTAGGGTTCAGGAAAACATTTGAACTTGGGGAATTTCAATTCAATAAGCAAAATATTCCCATATGAGCAAAGAATGAGAGTTTCCCGAAGATTGAAATACCTAATTTTTAATCCTTATTAAAAACAAAACAATAATACTAACAACAGAAACAAAAACTTTTATGAGATTTGTGAGATGATACTCTCTTTAGAAGACCCTAAAAACTGTATTTTACTAAAAATGTATGTAGCATCTTCAGATAACTTGATCATTCAGAAATAATTCATGAATAACACAATATGCAATAAAGGTAGTATCTCTTGATTAATTTAAAAGCAAAATGTCAAAAGCTTGGACTTACCCAAACCCCACAAAAACTCAGTTCCACTATGATACGAGTATTTAGTCAAGTTTTTAGCGGCTGCTGCAATTTGAATATTCAATTGAGCATGTCTAGGAGACTGGTGGCTGAACCTATTTGCTTAAATCCATTCTAGGCTAATGAATGCTTTTTTTTTTTCATCCTGGATTGCAAAACAGTGGGCTGTACTGATTCATATTCTCTAAGGAAGCCAAAGGCCTTGGCCGCCAAGAGAATATCAAGTGCAGAGTTCCCAGATGGGTACTGTGGTCCATTATTACATACATCTGTGAAAATCAGACAAGGTATATCTGTTAAATAGTCAGAAAACTAGAAGGGAAAGATGCAAAGGAAAGTTATTCTTGAACCCAAAGCTAGAAGTGAAGACAAAAATCTTTATAATCATCTTCTAGGCAGACATGTACTGACTCTTTAAGATTAACTAAAGCCTAATAATACTAAAATCTGCATAATACAGTTATAAATATGAAGTAACATGTAAATTCTACTTTATGGTTCCCCAGAGAGGAGTAATAGATAATTCTCACAGTAAAGAAGGCTGATAAGTAATCTGAGGATGTTTTAAACTAGAAAAATTAACTACTTAATTTCTTTTTCTTTTTCTTTTTTTTTTGGTACAATGAAACGTGTGTGTGTACATGCAATTAAATATCAAATTATTAATGGTCCCAGTTCCAGAGGGCATACTGTATAGGTTTTCATATATTTCATTTATCAAGTAAATAAAGTAAGTACCATATGTGAAGGATTAAGTAAAGTAAAATATATCATTTTGCTGATGAAGAGGCATGACCCTTTACAGGCAAGCTGTATTGGTGCTCCTCAAAGATAAAAAAACATTACCGTCCCTTGTTAGATCCCGAAAAATTTAGCAGTCCATCAATAAAGCAGATTCACACAATCTTATTAATTGATAAATGTTTCTAAAAGCAGTGCCTAAGACAAAAATTGCATATAGCCAAAATTATGCTTGAACAAGTTTTGAGATGTACTGATTTTTATTTTGTCTGTATACACATACACACACACATATTCTAAAAAACATACAAAATATATGGTATATAAATGTATGTATTATACACACACACAACCCAACCATATATATATATTTTGCATAATTTTCTTGATTTGACTATTTGAAGTATACCTTTTAAATTCTATTTTTCCCAGTATAGTGAAAATAAGAAGTGAATTTACTTTAAGATTATGTAATTATAATGCAAAAGACTATCTTAAATATTTTCCTGATTTCTATAAAGGATATGTTTTAATTTGCTATTGTCAAAAATATTGAAAAGCTTTGGACTAATGGAAACATGCATCAACATGTTATAGTGACAAATACTTTATATAGATTTAAACAATATAAAGTTTTGAACTGTGCTTTAATATCAAATTTACATTTTCTACCTTTATACTAATGGAAACATTCAGGTTTTTAGCATTAAGTGGTTTGGATATGGAAAACCTTTATGCAAATACATATTGCCAAATTTTAAACTCAGAAAACTAATAGGAAAAAAAAAAAAACACCCCAAAAAGCTTAGTTCTTGTTCTGGGTCTGCCAGTGTCTGCTTGACTAGCCTACAGCAAGTTAACTATACTCTACAGGGTTTCATTTCTTCATTTGTAAAATGAATGGTTTGGACTAGACAACTGGTCTTCAAACCGTGCTTCTGAAATATTACTAAAGGTCTTAGGGTGACAAAGCCCCCATTCTAATTTCCAATACTGTCTGCCATCAAAACTACCTAAATCATAAATCTAAATACTTACAAAACTATACTAGAGCAATTATTAAAACTATTTATTTCCTAGCATGTAAGTCATTTTTTACTCAACACATTTGCTGATTTCTTCTAGTTGTATCCTGGTTTCTAAATTTAATAATGCACAAATAAAAATCTTGGTTGGAATTCAACACTTCCTGCTGTTCATTCTCCCACTGAAGTCTCAGTCCTGTTTACATCATAATTGGTTTCTATGGAAATGATTATGTCATCATAAACAAGATACCTGAATTCTGCTTTGATGCAAATATTGTTTTAATGGGAAATGAAATAAAAAGCAGTATAATAAACAGAACATATTTAGGCATTACTGTTTGTGATATTGGGAGTGGGAAAATAAAAAGATAGTTTTGAAAACTCCTCCAGATCATTAAGTCATATTGTTAAGCAGTATGGACAGACAACCATAAAGCAAGCTGAAATGCTGGATGAAGTCTTATTCTTGCCTCAGAGATGGAAAGGTTTTTAGCCTCTGGAAATGTAAAGCAGAAACAATCTGGACTGTTTTTGCAGAGCAACATATGGCCACAGAATTGCTTAGGAATACTAGCAGTTTCTTTGGCAATGTAGTAACTCAAAAACTATTGCTACAGATTCATCCCTGAATATAGCTAAAAGCTGCTTAAATTATTTGATTGAATGATATTTAATACCGAGCGTTTTGGAATATTTGGAAAATTAAGTAAAAAAATTCAAAGAATATTCATTTTGCTAAAACTAAGGCCATTTGATCAATCTTGTCCAAATTAAGATCTGTACTATAGAAAGAGGAAAATAAAAGACTCTATTCTGGTTACCGCTGTTATTCATTCACCAAATCATTAATCGTTCTCCACATAATCAAAAAGCATATATTAATGCTAAGCCCAAGATTTATCAACCACTGTGCTGGGTGCTGGGCTATAGAAATAAAGATGATGTAACCTCTCTGCTCAGAATATCACTCTATATTACAAAGAGACATACAGATTAATAATACAGACACAGAAAGATGCTTTTAGAGGTACCCACAAATACCTTCAAAAACACTGAAAATCAAGTAGTATTGCCTCTGGAAATGTGTGGCGTCAAGACGAATTCATAGAAGACTCAACAGAAGAGGTAATAGTGGAGCAGGGTCTTGAGGGATGAGTAGGTGTTTGCCAGCAAGACAAGCAGCGGAATAAATTGCATATTTAGGGGTCTTAAGTATAGAAACAAGCATGGGCTGTTCAGAACTACAGTGTGACTGGAACATTGAGAGGGAAATGGCAGGGATGCTTTAGCTAAAACTGAAAGTGGCTTTTCATGGAAAATTAAATATAAAAATGCATTCAATATGGAGTTGACTGTGAATCAATACTCCCTCATAAAATTTGAGATAGAGTGTCAAAAATGTTAATAAGGGCAGTTACGTAGATTTTTTCCCCAACTCTGCAATGCTTTGTTGATCTGTATAATCCCGACTGTCTCTCATTGTGTCCCTGTACCTGCTTTAGATGCTGAAAAAGTTACAGTGGAAACACTCAACTCCTGACTGTCTCTGACATCCAAAATCCAGCCAATGGTGGACTCCCCCACTCCTAACACTGTTCCAAGTTTTCTTGGAAGAGAAATTGCTCACACTGAACAAAGATTAAGTGGCCAGGACCAACGCTGAATGATAGCCCTCTATTGCTGCAGAGATTATACACTGAGTTCATCAGTTAGTAAGCACTTTACCAAACATCAAAGAAAACCCAAATTAAATTGGTATAAAATAAAAGGGAGATATAACAGCTCACACATGAAGGAGATCATACCTGGCCAGGGTTCAGAGCTGACTGATATAGAAGTTTCCCTTCACTCTTCATGTTTACATCCACAATATGAGTCTTGCACTGCACTGAATTATGTTACCTTGAAATTCATATAATGAAGCCCTAACCCCCCAATGTGATAGTTTTTGGAAATCAGGGCTTTCAGAGGTACTTAGGTTCAGATAAGGTTATGAGGGCCAGTACCTCATGGTGAGATTAGTGCCCTTATAAGAGTACATATATATAATGGAATATTACCCAGCCATTAAAAAGAATGAAATAATGCCATTTGCAGAAACATGGATGGACCTGGAGATTATCATACTAAGTGAAGTAAGTCAGACAAAGACAAATATCATATGATATAGCTTATATGAGGAAACTAAAAAAAGAATGATACAAATGAACTTATTTACTAAACAGAAACAAACTCAGAGACTTAGAGAATGAACTTGTGGCTACCAGTGGGGAAGGGTGGAGGGGAAGAATAGATTGGGAGTTTGGAATTGATATGTACACACTGCTATATTTAAAATAGATAACCAACAAGGACCTGCTGTAAAAAAAATTTTTTTTTAATTAAAAAAAAAAGTATCTCATGTGGAAAAAAAAAAAAAAGAGACACCAGAGCTCGCTCTCTCTAGCCATGTAAGGGCACAAATAGATTGCGGCAGTCTGCAAGCCAAGAAGAGGGCTCTCACTAGAAATCAACCATACTGGCACTTTAATTTTGGACTTCTAGCCTCCAGGACTGTGAGACCATCAATTTCTGTTGTTTAAGTCACCCGCTGTATGGCATTTTGTTATGGCAGCTCAAGCTAAGACAAGTCTGCCTTGGTTTGTAGGCTGGTCACCAATAACAATTTGATTTACATTTTTTTCCTTAGTTACATAACTAATTTCCCATGGCTCCCAAGAACAAAACATTTCTTTTGCTAACATTCCTAACCCTTGACCCAATCTACAAAATATGGTTGAAAAAAAAAAGATGAAAGATGAAATTATCATGGTAGATGTCAATTTCTCTGCTGCAGTGAAATGGCTGTTGAGACATGAATTACAATGTCCTGTGTGAACCACCAAAAGAAACAGGCTGGAATCACCAATACTGCCACAAACAGTATCTTCATGTCACTCTATTAGCAGAGCCTCAAACACTGATTCTGTTTCCTGGCAGTTCTCCAGAGGGCAGATATCACATTCTCGGCAATGGGCAGCAGTGACGGAAAGGCAGGAGAAAGGCATGACTCAGCAAGCTTGCATCTGAAACTTTGTATCTCATTCACATAGACTTTTTGTTGGAGTCTAAGTAATAATTTCTGAGCATAAGATGAATATTTATAATGTTACTTTTGCTTTCTGGTAAATGCATAAAAGGAAAAAATTGAATCTCATAATTCTCTGTTAGGAGAGAGAAAGGATTCAAATATTTGGGATATGATCCATTCTCTTAATAACCAGGTAAGAATTAGATGAGGTTTTGAAATAGACCCAATCAGAGGTCCCCAAGCATGCATATCTGGTGCAGCTGTCTTCCTGCCCTTCATCTACAGGTTATGTAGACTGAAGCAGTTCTTTGTCACTAAAATAAAATAAAGTTATTAAATTTTAAATTCAAATTTTAAAATAAATATTAATATTAAAATTATAATCAAATGTAAATAATTAAAACAAAAATATATAGTCATAAAATATGTAAGTATAGATTTTAAATTATTAAAATATAAATTTAAAATATCAAAAATAACAGGTTAATCATCTAGAACTGATACAGTATACTTGCTTTTTGACATTTACAAACACTTTGTCGTATGTCAGACTCTGTTCTAGGCACTGGAGATATAACGGTTACTACCACAAATCAAAATAACATAGAACCGTTATGTTCCATTAAGAAATCGCACAAGTGAGATCTCAAAATAATGGATGGAATTGGAAGGGCCTTGAGGACACCTACTACCATTTCAGGTTATCTATGAAGGCCACACATAAATCAAAAGACAAGGTTGTAAAAATGAAGGTTGGAATCTTGTTCTTCTCTTTCCCTACTACTTATTTTCACTTATTGCACAACATATTGAAAGAAAAAGATTTTTTGATTTGGTACACTTATTACTTACATAAAACTTTACCCCAACCATTAAAAGTATCAAAACAGAAACTTAGATTGGATTTAAATACAACTACCAAATGAACTAGGATGAGGCAGAACATTTGGAAGGAGAATGACTTGTCACATGGAAAAAAAGGTAATAATATCTACAATTATAAACATTAAGATCATACAAATTTATTTATTTTGAGCATTTTTTAACACCTTTTTTGGAGTACAATTGCTTTACAACAGGAATAAAGATGCAGACATAGAGAATGGACTTGAGGACATGGGGAAGGGTAAGGGTAAGTGGGAACGAAGTGAGAGAGTGGCATGGACATATATACACTACCAAATGTAAAACAGATAGCTAGTGGGAAGCAGCCGCATAGCACAGGGAGATCTGCTCAGTGCTTTGTGACCACCTAGAGGGATGGGATAGGGAGACGCAAGAGGGAGGAGATATGGGGATATGTGTATATGTATAGCTGATTCACTTTGTTATAAAGCAGAAACTGACACACCAGTATTTTGAGCATTTTTCAAGGAAGTCTGTTATGGTTAAAATTGTGAGCACAGGGAATTCAACATGAGCATGTGAAGGATTCACAAGAGCTTGAAATATTTATTACACTTGCAAAATGTTAACATATAGCACCAATCATTAACATTCTTTTGACATTTTTACTTCCATTAAAGCTGTTTAAAACTCACTTCATGGGTGTGGGTATTTAGAAAGCCATAGTGGATCAGGGCTTGATACTCATCTAAAATTCACTGTGAAGGAAATTTCCCAATCTCAGACTTAAACTTTTTTTCTGTGACTTATTCTCATCTTCTTAGATGAAGTCTCTGATGGGCATTATTAGCAGAATGGGCATGATTTACAGACATAGAGAAGAAGAATAGGTTCTAAACCAGTGTTCTTTGATGGAAATATGGGAGACACGTATGCAATTTTAAGTTGTTTAGCAGTAACATTTAATAAGATAAAAAGGAACAGGCACAACTAATTCTAATAATATGTATTATTTAGACAAATATATCCAAAATGCTATCACCACAACCCAATACAAAAAGTATCAATGAGATATTATAAATTATTTTTTCATATTAGAACTTTCATCTCTGGAATATATTTCATCTTTAAAACACATCCCAAATTGCACAGCCTTGGGTCAAGCACCCAATGGCCACATATACGTATTAGCTTCCATATTGATTAGCAAAGTTATATACTATAAATATCCTTTATACTTCCTGAAAATATAACAATTTTAAATTATTATGTTTCTTCCAAATAATTATGTTTAAAAATTTTAAACCACAAGATTTCTAATCCTGCACTTTAAAACTTGACTTGAAAAACCAATGTGTATATATTGAATTTCTAGAAACAATTAATGAAATGTGCATGAATGTGTGTGTGTGACTGCTGGAAATTAGGAAGTTGAGAACTGACATAGGCTGTTTTACGTAGGCTACAGAATGAATGACTTCAGGCAAATAATTTCATCCCTGTTGATAGGTACTTGATTTTTTTCATTTGTCACATAAGGCAGTTGATCTAGGTAAACTCTAAGATCATTATCTATCTTATAATCTTTTATTAAAAAATCTGTTTGCGGGCTTCCCTGGTGGCGCAGTGGTTGAGAGTCTGCCTGCTAATGCAGGGGACGCGGGTTCAAGCCCTGGTCTGGGAAGATCCCACATGCCACGGAGCGGCTGGGCCCGTGAGCCACAACTACTGAGCCTGCGCGTCTGGAGCCTGTGCCCCGCAACGGGAGGGGCCGCGATAGTGAAAGGCCCGCGCACCGCGATGAAGAGCGGTCCCCGCACCGCGATGAAGAGTGGCCCCCACTTGCCGCAACTAGAGAAAGCCCTCGCACGAACCGAAGACCCAGCACAGCCAAAAAAATAAATAAATAAATAAAAATAAAAGTAGCTAAAAGGAGGAGGAAATTATAAAAAAAAAAAAAAAAAAAAAAGAAAAAAAAAAAAATCTGTTTGCTATATTTGTGTACACCAAACTTGTGTATCTGTGTATGTGCTCTTTTATTTAATAAGCAGGTCACAACTGTAGGATTGTGACACACTGGTCCATCAGAGTAATTTGTGAGATGAAAAACAGTCTATGACAAAATTATGAAATAATGCATTTTAAAATAGTCAATGACAAAATTACAAAGAGTTAAAGTTAGAAAGATGATGTACTTAAAGCTAATCTAAAAAGGAATATACTTCATATCCTCTTGAAATCCAATGTACTTCTTGGAGTGAAAGAGCAGGAAGGGAAGTTGTAAATGGCACACTAGAAATTAGGTACATTGTGGGCTCTACCCATAGATATCCATCATCAAATGTCTCATGTGTAAATGTCATTCATTACATACACCATGCATTCAAAGGATAGAAATAAGTGGTTTTATATATATATATATATATATATATAAAATAAAAAATATATATACTTCTTTGTTACCAATTTGACAATTATGGATGCAGGCTAAATACTAAATGAAACTGTCACTTCTCTCCTGCCCGTCATATCTCTCGACGAGCGTTCAAATAAACAAGATTCCTGGAAATAAGAATCAACTGAATGTATACATTTAGTAAACCACAATTCCATAAATACAGCCCTCAATAAGTCTATCTTAATATTTATATTCCATCTGTGTGTTGTGGATTTGGGAGATGGACTGGCAAAATAGCTCAACAAAAGGCTTGCAAAGAAACTTTAAAAAAAAGCTGAGCATGGTATATCTCTCCATCTGTTTGTGTCATCTTTGATTTCTTTCCTCAGTGTTTTATAGTTTTCTGAGTACAGGTCTTTTGCCTCCTTTGGTAGGTTTATTCCTAGGTATTTTATTCTTTTTGTTGCAATTGTAAATGGGACTCTTTCCTTAATTTCTCTTTCTGATCTTTCACTGTTAGTGTATAGGAATGCAAGAGATTTCTTTGCATTAATTTTGTATCCTGCAACTTTACCAAATTCATTGATTAGTTCTAGTAGTTTTCTGGTGGCATCTTTAGGATTTTCTACGTATAGTACCATGTCATCTGCAAACTGTGACATTTTCACTTCTTCTTTTCCAATTTGTATTCCTTTTATTTCTTTTTCTCGTCTGATTGCTGTGGCTAGGACTTCCAAAACTATGTTGAATAATAGGGGCAAGAGTGGGCACCCTTGTCTTATTCCTGATCTTAGAATAAATGCTTTCAGTTTTTCACCATTGAGAATAATGTTTGCTGTGAGTTTGTCATATATGGCCTTATTATGTTGAGGTAGGTTCCCTCCATGCCCACTTTCTGGAGAGTTCTTATCATAAATGGGTGTTGAATTTTGTCAAAAGATTTTTCTTCATCTATTGAAATGATCATACGGTTTTTATTCTTTAATTTGTTAATATGGTGTATCACATTGATTGATTTGCATATATTGAAGAATCCTTGCATCCATGGGATAAATCCCACTTGATCATGGTGTATGATCCTTTTAATGTTGTTGGATCCTGTTTGCTATTATTTCGTTGAGGATTTTTGCATCTATGTTCATCAGTGACATTGGTCTGTAATTTTCTTTTTGTGTGTGTGATATCTTTGTCTGGTTTTGGTATCAGGGTGATGGTGGCCTCGTAGAATGAGTTTGGGAGTGTTCCTCCCTCTGCAATTTTTTGGAAGAGTTTGAGAAGGATAGGTGTTAGCTCCTCTCTAAATGTTTGATAGAATTCACCTGTGAAGTCATCTGGTCCTGGACTTTTGTTTGTTAGAAGATTTTTAATCACAGTTTCAATTTTATTACTTGTGATTCCTCTGTTTATATTTTCTAATTCTTCCTGGTTCAGTCTTGGAAAGTTGTACCTTTCCAAGAATTTGTCCATTTCTTCCAGCTTGACCATTTTATTGGCATTTAGTTGCAACATCGCTAATTATTAGAGAAATGCAAATCAAAACTACAATGAGGTATCACCTCACACCAGTCAGAAGGGCCATCATCAAAAAATCTACAAACAATAAATGTTGGAGAGGGTGTAGAGAAAAGGGAACCCTCTTGCATTGTTGTGGGAATGTATACTGATACAGCCACTGTGGAGAAGAGTATGGAAGTTCTTTAAAAACGTAAAAATAGAACTACCATATGACCCAGCAATCCCACTACTGGGCATATACCCTGAGAAAACCATAATTCAAAAAGTCACATGTACCCCAATGTTCTTTGCAGCACTATTTACAATAGCCAGGACATGGAACAACCTAAATGCCCATTGACAGATGACTGGATAAAGAAGATATGGTATTTATATATATCATGGAATATTACTCAGCCATAAAAAAGGAATGAAATTGGGTCATTTGTAGAGATGTGGATGGACCTAGAGATTGTCATACAGAGTGAAGTAAATCAGAAAGAGAAAAACAAATATCGTATAGTAACGCATACATGTGGAATCTTAAAAAATGGTACAGATGAACCTATCTGCAGGGCAGGAATAAAGACGTAGACGTGTAGAGAACGGACATGTGGACACAGTGAAGGGAAGGGGAGAGAGGGATGAATTGGGAGATTAGGTTTGACATAGGTACACTACCATGTGTAAAATAGCTAGCTAGTGGGAACCTGCTGTATAGCACAGGGAGCTCAGCTCAGTGCTCTCTGATGACCCAGATGGGTGGGACTGTAGTGGGGAGGGAGGTCCAAGAGGGAGGGTATATATGTATACATATAGCTGATTCACTGTATTTTACAGCAGAAACTAATACAACATTGTAAAGCAATTATACTCCAATAGAAAAAAAAAAAGCTGAGTAACATAACCTAAGATTCTGAAATTTGAATATATATGCTTCCTTTCTAACTCTATTTTCAAAACTTTGATTATTTGATCAGAATGCAGCACTGGGTGTCTCAAACTCATACTTTCCAGTAGGAATATTCATATACAGAAAATATTGAAGCTTAAAGGAAACAAAGATAGAATTCATCTAGCTCAACCACTAACCCAATATTCCTTTTCCTTCTACAACAATACTTCTCAAACCACCAACCGATTAATTTTTTCCATTACTGCAGACTGACACTTCTGTGAAATATAAAAATGAATTACTAAGAGAATAAGACAAAAAAACAAGACTTACAAAGTGCAAGACCACATATTTTATTATTAGATTCAAAAGACATAAAATTGTTCTATCAAATTGCTGTAAAATTCTAAACATCTGCACTCAATTTCTGTACTTAATGTTTTTAGGGATTGATGTTAAGTTTACATACTGTCACTGGTCTGTGGTCTACACTTTTTGGCTAACGCAACTCTAGACTATCTCTCTGAATATATGTTGTTGTTTTTAATGCCATACCTGACCCTTAACAAAGACAGGGAACTTACAAAGTACAAACACTTGATTTTAGAAATCTACTTATTAGAAAACAAGCCAGATTCTCATTGTATTATCGCTATACTTTATCACTGACCTAGAAGTTCCTTCCAGAATATACAAAATAAAATATGAAAAATAAATGAAAATTATAAATAAATGAAGGTGCAAAAGATGAATGCAGGCATAAAAAATTAGGATTTGAAGGTTATATAGTTGTATATTTAGAAAATACCAAATACTTCACTATAAAATTTAGAATTAAAAGAAATATTAGTATGTTGCTCAGATTAAATCATAAAATTGTCAATAGTTTTCCCTTATAGCAGCAATAAGCAGTAAAAATATAATTGCAATTAAATTTGCTAGTGTATATTCTTATTACGTTTCATCTTATTAGATTCAGTCCATTGCTCCCTTTGGTGAAGATATTTTTGGATTTAAATTTGTCATCTAACATATTTCATATTCACAGCACTTCGTTTGCAACATTGGTAAACATGTCTCTACAACTTAATTTTCCAGTCATTGTAGTTTCAAAAAGAAAAATGGAACCATCTAAAAAGGAAGCACTAGTTACCACAAAAATAGCACACTTAGGGACCCCAGAGCCATATGACTTCCTTTCATGATTACAGAGCTCTGGTTTCAGAAGCACACATTTAAACTCTCAGCTTGACCAACCTTCTCTCAAATGCAGGTCTCCTATTGCAGGAGAGTAAATGAATCCATGCCATCACGGTTTCTTCACTGAGAAAAAAGGATTTAATCTCACGCCTCATGAAAGGTAAAACTTCATATGAAAGAGCAGGTGGCCTGTTTTTATAGTAGAGATTAGATTTGCCATAAGGCTTGACTCATTTTATGGGAGCAGGTCAGGTGCTCAGAGAGAGGTATTAGGTACATCATATGCTCTGAAATTACATGAATATGCAAATAATAAAATACATATGGTAAGAAAGTTTTAGAATTGACTCTGCACTATTTGCCCAGAGCGGGGCGGGGTGGCAGTGTATGAAAGACTCTTAAATATACTTCTTCATGTTCTCCTCTGTAAGTCAGTATTTCCTTATAAGACAGAAACCCATTTCAAATTATTAGAAAACCTTATTTTATGACAGAATCCTCAGGTAGGATAGGGATGTGTCGCATAGTTGTTTAAAAAAATACTAAAAATTCTAAAACAGCATTGACTTTGGATTCAGACCCAAATTTGATTTTCAGCCCCAGCGTTTACTAGCTAAATGTCCTAGGGTGAGTTATTTATTCTCTCTGAGCTTTACCTTCCTCTTTCTAAACTAGAATAATAGCCTCCTTAGTGGGTGGTTGTAAGCCTTAAATAAGATAAACTATTGAAAGAGTGCCAGGCATGGCTACTATTATTATTATTATCTCATTTACAACATCATCTTTATTCTCATGTCATCTTCATCTCTATAGCTCCATCCAGTTTGTCATCATCATAGGATAACCATGGCTTCATATTCTGACATCTCACTAGTTGTGTGACCTAGAATAAGTCCCTTGGTTTTCCCAACTTCCATTTCTTAAAATTTTAAGGGAAGGAGTTGAGGTAGATTTCTATGTAGCTATAGTTTTTAGTATTAAAAGTGGGATTCTATATTTAATAGTCATTGTACAATTAGTTGTACTTAACTGATACAATACACTGGTGCACCGAAGAATCCGCAATCTTCTTTTTTGATGCCCGCTCACCTGTGTAAAGCAGGTGTGACTTGAAGTTTGATAACCTCTGTAGTACTGATAGTTATTTCAAAGACTTATTTCAGGTCCAAACTTTTGATCCCATAGTTATACAAAATCAATCTCTGATATATTAAATAAAAAAGAACCTACTTTATGATGTTCATGAAATTCTATAATGCTTATTTAGTGACCACTAATTATATTTTATATCTAGTATAAATCATGCTGGAACTGCTCCTTCCATAGATACAGTAATTTTTCCATTCATTATTATGGGAAGGATAATAGCTAAAGCTGAAGAAATATGCTTACCTATTTGATAGCCAAACAAACTGGCATTTCGTGCAGATGATCAAAACTACTGAAATCCTTAAGATTCAAGAGGGAAAAATGACCAATGAGTGTTAAACATATTAACACACTCATGTACAAAGCTGTTCATTTGATCTTTTGGAAGGAATGTATTTTAAACTTGTAAACAAAAACAATACTAATGAAAATAATATATTTTATTAAATTCATCAACTAGCGCCAAAACAACATCAAATATTGGCTGCTCATAAGATTTATTGTGAAAAGGATACCATAGAAGTAGATATCTGTGCTGGTATTTTCTATGTTATTTTCCTGAGGGCTCTAAATGAACTAGAAACTCTAACTCCTTTTTTACATCCAAATCCTTCTCAATGAGAAGTAGTTCTAGAAATCTAAAATCGAATGAGAAAGATTATTTCCACATGTTTTTATTTTCTTGTTTTCAAAAAGGGGTTCAGATGGCTTTAGTTAATTGAAACAACTGTTGAAAATTTTGACATTTTTAATAATTTCTCAATATTTTCAATCCTGATGAAAATGTTTTGTCTTTTAGAACATCTACTCTGGGATCTGGCCACTCACTTCATGAAAAATGTATATTCAAAATTTCATGTGATCTATTCATCCATCTAGGTAGTTACCACCTGGACTCTGCTAAGTCAAATATTCCCCAGTGTCCCCACTTTTTCCTTTATGTAAGCTACCTTGGCAATGAACATGAATTCCTCTTTCTAGACCTGCAAGCACACAAAGTCTGCTCTATAGGTCCACGAAGTTTGTTTTTATAAGACACAATTATAAACACACAATTGGAGACATATGAGTAGCAGTAACTGACCCAAACACCTAGATTCTTTGGTTTGGTTTGGTTTGATTTTAGAACTTCCCATTTCAATTGTGACTTTGGAAATATAGTAAAAATGGAATGTTAGTGAAAACTCCCACAAGTTATTCCAGTTTATAAACCATTTATCATACTTATTACAAAAGAATAAGTGTCTCTCCCTTAATCCAATCAATTATCCATTCCTACAGGACAATCAGAAGAAAATTCTATCTTTCTTCAAGATTTTAAGGAAGGAAATAGGAATGAAGAGGCATTTGTAACAGTTCACTTAAATATTTTCCCAAAAATGTATTCCTAGAAGAGGGCAAATGGGTAGGAGAGACCAGAAACTTTGCTATACTAACATGTGATATTATAACAGCATCTATCTTCCCTGTCAAATATACAAGTGCAGCATTGCCTCTAAGTTTTGCCATATTTTTCATATATTTTCTAGAAAAGTTTCTCTACTGTGTGCTCAACTTCCAGATATAAGATATTATTTGCTATAATCATTCATCACCTATTTCAACACTCTCTTAGCCTAGAGTTAAGACATGGCATCATTTAAGATGAAGTAAACTGGCCAAGAGGTAGAAAGCAATTGAATTCCCCAAGAAGGGTATTCATTATTCTTGATGCTCTTATGACTATTAGGAGTCTGGAGGTGAAAAGGATACTTGTTGTTAGCAGATCTCCAAAATTATTAAAGACTAAAGCAGTGACTTACAGGGTTACTACCTTAGAAAGCAGCATAAGGGAAGTATGGGCAGATGCCCACAGATGAAGAGGAAGAAATTACTACCTTAGCAAGCGGAATAAGGGAAGTATGGACAGATGCCCATGGATGGAAGAGGAAGAAATTCTGTTGATGGTATCTATTCTCTAATCCTCTTAAAAAAAATTCAGTCCGGAATCAAAAAGTTTGGGACCTCTAGAAAAAAATCAAGACTGGTTCTGACAAAATTTATAGACTAGATAAAGAAATAACCTATGATGCTGTAAAACAAATACACTGTGATTCATTTTTCTCTCTCCCAAACTGACAGTCCCCATTTCAGTGAGTGGCAATTTTATTCTTTCAAGAAGCTTAAGCAAAACAACAATAACAAACAACAATCACAAAAACCTTTCTTCTCTTTATTTTACATTCCATGTCAAGTTCATCAGCAAGTCTTGTCATCTCTATATTCAAAGCATATTGAGAAACATAATGAAATAAACAATTCCATATAGATTTTTTATATATTCACAATGAATTAATATTTAAGCTGAAAATAGCTAAAAAGTGATACAAAATTGTTAAAACTTACTATTTAGTGTAAGTCACTGGTATCCACAAAAACTACTTTGACATTTTCTGTAATAGGCATAAAATGAGAATGAAAAGTATTTGACTACAGGGGGGAAAAAGGTGTGAAAACAACTTATAGAGAAACTAAATTTCCAAAGAGTGCCAAAAACCTAAGATGTATGTACTTGTATCACCTCTATCAACATTTAATGTGAAGAAAGGATGTATAATACTCCATGATAAAACTCTAGGGATGATATTACAGTGGCTGTAATCAACGCAATAGCACTAAGACAGCAAACTGTTTTCAGAGCAAAACAAATTTAAACATATATCAAAAGATTAGATGCACAACGATATTGTTTCCATTTATTACTCAGCACATCTCCCAAACCACCAGGCTTCATCCTACCAAGGTTACTTCTATTTCTTTATTTTACTACCAGGCATTTGATTGTATAATCTACTCCCACACCCCCTCTAACTACAAAACTGATTTTTCGGTACTCTTATAAATCTGCATTGAAAGGAATAGAATATAAAAAGCAGATTTTAGGGTTGTGCCTAATGAATTTTTGCAATAAATGAAGTAGTTGGAAATCCAAATAACATAAAAATTACAAATAACATTGAGTTGAAAATAGTAAACACCATTAGAGGTAACACTGATCCATTTACCATCTGGTGATATATCACTGCTTCTGATTTCCTTGAACTGGGAAATAAATTTTGATCGGTTGCTATTTCTCTGTTTAATCAAATCAAATTTTTATCCCTTTGCACTGTTTGACTTGAAAAAATTAGAAAGTTTTAGAAAAGAATTCACTTTCAAGTCAAGGTTTATAAAACAAAGAGCAGTGAAGGAAAAGAAAAAAATCAGAAAATATGTCTTGCTGAGACTTCTTAATATTAGTGACTTTGATTTATATTCATTCTCTGGGAATCAAATGGACTTTTTCATCTCTTCTCTTTACCATTTGCCAATCAAATGCTTGTCTTATTATTAGAATTAATGGACAGGGAAAGGTCACAAAAACATTACCACCTTCACAGGAACAGACAAACATTTTGTTTGTTTACACTGATTACATATGGGAGTCATTGAAACTTAGAAAATATAATAAGATATACAATCAACATGGTTTTAAATATCCATTGCATCTATATCACCCTATAGAGTTCAAATATTATTACTAAATTTTTACCTGTTCTTTAGTAGAATTTTGAAATGAGTTTGGCTGATTTAAGGGAAGGAAATAGAGTCATCTTCCTAACCTCTAAGCCAAAATCAGTATATTTCATTGCTAAAGGTCAGGATTTATGGTACAGTTTATATCATTTTTAGCCTCATTCCTAATCTTTGTGTAATAAGACTTTTATGTCCATCTATGGTCTGTGTATTGGACTGATGTCTGTATTCCCCCAGAATTCCTATACTGAATCCCTAACCCCCAGTGTGGTTGTATGTGGAGATGGGGCCTCTAAGGAAGTAGTTAAGGTTAAATGAAGTCATAAAGGTGGGGACCTGATTCAATAGTATTAGTGTCCTTATAAGGAGAGGCACCAGAGAACAAACACTCTCTCTCTGTCTCTCTCTCTTACCCCACTTGCACCAATGAAGAGGTCATGTGAGCACACACCAAGATGGCAGCTGCCCACAAGACAAGAGAAGAGGCCTCAGAATAAAACCTACTTTCCCAACACTTTGATCTTGGACAGCCAGCATCCAGAAATGTGAGAAATACATTTCTATTGTTTAGGCAACCCAGTCTGTGGTATTTTGTTATGGCAGCCCAAGCAGAAAGTAGAGAAATACAGTCTGGGAGGCAATGAAAACACTGGGGATAATGAAGTTCTGAGAAAGCATGTTTTCTCTTAGTGGAAGCCAACCAAGATTACTAATCTTGCATAGTACACTGATTTAGCTCTATTAAAGGATAGCTGTAGATAATCAACTCAGTCCTCTGGCAACTACACTTTAGGCTCTCATTTCTCACTGGCACATGTCCATTCCTGCTCCATTTGCCTTGCCTTGCCTGACACTGCACATACACTGCTGTCAAGTGAGTAGCCATAATGTCTCCTGTACTTATTCAGACTTGGGTTGTAAATCACTGCCCGTTCCTTGTCATTCACTGTGTAAGGTTAATATGTGATTGGACTACAATGCTTGATGTTATTACTTTGTTATCAGTTACTACTGTTTGCCTTTGGACACAGGCAATCAAATGCAGCGACTCAGGTGCCAGATTCCAACGCTGAATTTCGAATACTACAGTTCTGTCCCAATTAGCTCAGTCCCAGGCATCTCTGGTTTCTTTCAGCCTATTTGGACGTCCTCATTTCCCAGCAACTGCTCTTAATATTCTAATGTTCTACAGAATGTCCTTATAGATAGCAATAAAGTCCCGACTATCTTCAGCTCTTGCCCAACCAATTCGAAGAGAACAAAAAAATTTTCATCATGCTACCCTACAAACTAGCCTGGTGGCTCTCAGAGACATTGGAATCACCTAGGAACTTGTTTAACCAGCCCTCCCCCGCCCACACACACATCCACCACCACCATTCCTGAGCTCCATACAGACCTACAGACTCTGTAACTCAATGGGCCCAACAATCAGTTTTAACTCGCCCTCCAGTTGATTCTAGTTGTTCTAGAACTACTTGCCTGGGGGCAAACTGACCCTGAATATCCACACTGTGCAGTAACCACATTGAATGACTACTACAATTTACCCCCATTAAAGTAGCCAATTGGCCTTATTGGCCCACTTTATTCTTCTGCTCTTTTTCCTTGGATATCTGGACTTTCTCCTAGCCCTTTGATCTCAATAACCCTCCATCCCAGATAACTGACTGGAAACATCACCCCCCCACCCACCCCTGCCCCATCCCGGGGATCCTAAGATCCCCTTCCCTGGACTCATTCTTCTACTTCTTATACTATCTGCCTCCCAATTGGTTGACATTCCCTAATAACACCCTACCTTCACCTGACCTTAAGCATCATTATTATCAACAATTTTCAAAACACCCAAGCTAATTAATAAATGTCTAGAGTTTAGATTCTCCCTCTCTGGGATGAACTGTAATTTTCCTAATCAATTAAATGGCAGATGGTTTTCCTGCTCTCTACCTCCAACAAATTTAAATAGTAAACCTAAGGAATCTGTTTTTTGACATTGATAAGGCTCCAAACAACTGTTCAAAACAAGTTTAGGTAGATTCTTAAACCATTCACTCCATAAGAGTTGTTTGCCAAGCACTACTCTCAATATTTTAGATGTATTTATCTCATTGAAATGGTGGTGTGCACATGACATCTAAAATTGTTATTTTTGCAAGTTGAATATGGCAAGGTATTGGCAATTTCACATGGCTAAGTCTAAGTACCATTTTTATCTCCCTTTAATACCTGGGACAACTGAGAGTTTAGAGTATGAGAAACCTTACATTAGTAGAAGAGAATAAACAGAACAAAGCATAACAATTTTTGGAACCATAAATTTGTACAATACAAGATGAATACAGAGACCTGTTGGTGCTCAAAACTTTTTTTTCTTTTTTTTTTTTCCCCAGTAAGTGAGTGGCTCTGGAGTCAGCAGAGAGAGATTAAAATGGCCCTTGAAACATCTACATGGGGTACGGAGAAGGCTGTGTCTTTGCAAATGTAGTGGTTGATTCTGCAACATTTATTTGTTTAAATCTTGATTGCTTGCTCTAAACCAAACATAGTAATCTCATTTCCATTTTAATGATTGGTAGAGGTATAGAAACGTTACCTAATTTGACTAATGAGGCAAGTGCGGTTATCTGCTAGGGATCTTTCAACATTCCTGAAAAAACTGTCACAAAAATAAATGGTCCCTCCACTTTCCATTGGACATTGATAGATCTGGGGGTGGTGCAGCCATCTTGCTACTGATCTGAATATAAAGGCCACCAAAAGAAAAACAGGTTAGACAGATAGAAAGAATGCTGGATCTTACTGAATCACTGGATCAACCCAATCCTGAAGCCAGACCTACATTTGAATCCCAATTTTTAATCATGGTTTTCTGTTACTTACTGCTCCAAACAGACTATTACAAAAGAGAGATTCATTTCTTCCATTAGAATTTCCTAGGAAACTTCCCATTTCTAAATGGTACTTAAATACAGTAACTAGGTATTAAAAATCATACAACCTAAGGACCCTGATGAGTTGACATTATGTAGTCTAGAATCTGTTCTTATTGATTTGGTCTTTGGATAAAGTAAGGTCTCAGTTCCAAACCACTCCCTTCAAATACTGGCTTTGGGACGTTGGGCACATCATTTAAGACCTCTCTAAGCCACCAATTATTTATCTGCAAAGTGGAATAATAATGTGACTCCACAAATGTTCAAAATAAAAGTTAGATGAGACAACATATGAAACAATGTTATATGTATAGCATTGTGACCGGTATAAAAGAGAAATACGATAAATGTGATTTCTTTCAGGTTCCTTTTGTCTTCTTTTTCATGGTATACTTTAACAGTTTAGCATACAGATAGTATCTAACTGGGGAGAAGACTCAGAAGGGTAGGGGAAACCATTTGACTTAAAAAGAATAAAAGTAATTTATCATAAAAATCAAAGGATAGACATGAGCCTTCAATCAAGAACATCAGCTTCTGAGCACTACATCTGCTCACCTGGCTGCCTAGGCTTGGGGCTCGCCCTGGTCTCCGCCTAAAGTGCCCAGCAGGAGCCACAGGCTTTGATCATCCACTGCCTGCATCTGTGTCCCAGTAGCCGCAACTGCCCCAGGGGCTGTTCTGGAAGATATCTGAGAGCGGGGTGGCCTGGGTCATGAAAGCCCCACACCTCTCATGTAGTGGTGAAGAAGACCAGTATTCCCAATGAGTCTGGGAGAAGGTAAAGACTTCTTAATGATCAGCGCCCTCAAAGTGATGTAGAGATGGAGGATTATGACTATGTCAACACTGGACCTGCCCAGAGGATCTCTGGCACTGATAACCGCAGAGGCAGAAACAAGAGATACTGGACACAGGATTAAAATGTCTCCAAGAAGGGGGACCTTCAAGATGGCGGAAGAGTAAGACATGGAGATCACCTTCCTCCCCACAAAAACATCAGAAATACATCTACATGTGGAACAACTCCTACAGAACACATACCGAACGCTGGCAGAAGACCTCAGACCTCCCAAAAGGCAAGAAACTCCCCATGTACCTGGGTAAGGCAAAAGAAAAAAGAAAAAACAGACAAAAGAATAGGGATGGGACCTGCACCAGTGGGAGGGAGCTGTGAAGGAGAAAAGGCTTCCACACACTAGGAAGCCCCTTCACTGGCGGAGCAGGGGATGGCAGGGGGGAAGCTTTGGAGCCACGGAGGAGAGCGCAGACACAGGGGTGCGGAGGGCAAAGCAGAGAGATTCCCGCACAGAGGACCGGTGCCGACCAGCACTCACCAGCCCGAGAGGCTTGTCTGCTCACCCGCCGGGGCGGGAAGGGCCTGGGAGCTGAGGCTCGGGCTTCGGTCGGATCCCAGGGAGAGGACTGGGGTTGGCGGTGTGAACACAGCCTGAAAGGGCTAGTGCGCCACAGCTAGCCGGGAGGGAGTCCAGAAAAAGTCTTGAGCTGCCGAAGAGGCAAGAGACCATTGTTTCGGGGTGCACAAGGAGAGGGGATTCCTTCCCAGTGTGCCCAAAGAAGGCAGAGCACCACCTAAACGAACTGCAGAGATGGGCGTGAGCCATGGCTATCAGCTCGGACCCCAGAGACGGGCATGAAACGTTAACGCTGCTACTGCCACCAAGAATCCTGTGTGCAAGCACAGGTCACTATCCACACCGCACCCCACCCCCCCAGGAGACTGTGCAGCCCGCCACTGCCAGTGTCCCCTGATCCAGGGACAACCTCCCCAGGAGGACATACAGTGTGCCTCAGGCTGTTGCAACACTATGCTGGCCTCTGCCGCTGTAGGCTCGCCCGCATTCCAATTATGACTACCGTACCCCTCCCTCCCCTCAGCCTGAGTGAGCCAGAGCACCCTAATCAGACTCTGCTTTAACCCCCTCCTGTCTGGGTGGGAGCAGATGCCTGAGGGTGACCTACATGCAGAGGTGGGGCCAAAACCAAAGCTGAACCCCAGGAGTTTTGTGAACACAGAAGAGAAAGGGAAATCTCTTCCAGCAGCCTCAGGAGCAGTGGATTAAATTGCCAAAATCAACTTGACGTACCCTGCGTCTGTGGAATACCTGAATAGACAACGAATCATCCCAAAATTTAGGTGGTAGACATTGGGAGCAACTGTGGACTTGGGGTTTGTGTCTGTGACTGACTTTTCTGATTTTTATGTTTACGTTAGTTTAGTTTTTAGCACTTGTTATCATTGGTGGATTTGTTTATTGGTCTGGTTGCTCTCTACTTTTTTATCATTATTTTTTAATTTTAATAATTAAAAATATTTTTTTTTTAATAATTTTTTTTTCTCTTTCTCTTTTTCTCCCTTTTCTCCTGAGCTGTGTGACTGACAGGGTCTTGGTGCTCCGGCCTGGTGTCAGGCCTGAGCCTCTGAGGTGGGAGAGCTGAGTACAGGACACTGGCCCACCTGAGACCTCCCAGCCACATGTAAAATCAGTCAGTGAGAGCTCTCCCAGAGATCTCTGTCTCAACACTAAGAACCAGCTCCACCCAACGGCCAGCAAGCTCCAGTGCCGGACGCCCCATGCCAAACAACTAGCAAGACAGGAACACAACCCCATCCATTAGCAGAGAGGCTGCCTAAAATCATAATAAAATCACAGACTCCCCGAAACACACCACCGGACGTGGTCCTGCCCACCAGAAAGACAAGATCCAGCCCCACCCACCAGAACACAGGCACCAGTCCCCTCCACCAGGAAGCCTACACAAGCCACTGAAACAACCTCACCGACTGGGGGCAGACACCAAAAACAATGGGAACTACAAATCTGCAGCCTGCGAAAAGAAGAGCCCAAACAGACTAAGTTAAACAAAATGAGAAGACAGAAATATGTAGCAGATGAAGGAGCAACGTAAAAACCCACCAGCCCAAACAAATGAAGAGAAAATAGGCAGTCTACCTGAAAAAGAACTCAGAGTAATGATAGTAAAGATGATCCAAAATCTTGGAAATAGAATGGAGAAAATACAAGAAACGTTTAACAAGGGCCTAGAAGAACTAAAGAACAAACAAACGATGAACAACACAATAAATGAAATTAAAAACTCTCTAGAAGGAAGCAATAGCAAAATAACTGAGGCAAAAGAACGGATAAGTCACCTGAAAGATAAAATAGTGGAAATAACTACAACAGAGCAGAGTAAAGAACAAGAATGAAAAGAATTGAGGACAGTCTCAGAGACCTCTGGGACAACATTAAACACACCAACATTTGAATTATAGGGCTCCCATAAGAAAAATAGAAAAAGAAATGGTCTGAGAAAATATTTGAAGAGATTATAGTTGAAATCTACCCTAATATGGGAAAGGAAATACTCAGTCACAACAGGAAGTGCAGAGAGTCCCAAAGAGAATAAATCCAAGGAGAAAAATGCCAAGACACATATTAATCAAACTATAAAAAATTAAATACAAAAAAAATATTAAAAGCAGCAAGGGAAAAGCAACAAATAACACACAAGGGAATCCCCATAAGGTTAACAACTGAACTTCCAGCAGAAACTCTGCAAGCCAGAACGGAGTGGCAGGACATATCTAAAGTGAAAAAAGGAAAAAACCTACAAGCAAGATTACTCTACCCAGCAAGGATCTCATTCAGATTCGACAGAGAAATTAAAACCTTTACAGACAAGCAAAAGTTAAGAGAATTCAGCACCACCAAACCAGCTTTACAACAAATGCTAAAGGAAGTTCTCTAGGCAGGAAACAAAAGAGAAGGAAAAGACCTACAAAAAGAAACCCAAAACAATTAAGAAAATGGTAAATAGGAACATACATATCAATAATTACCTTAAATGTAAATGGATTAAATGCTCCAAGCAAAAGACATAGACTGGCTGAATGGATACAAAAACAAGACCCATATAAATGCTGTTTATAAGAGACCCACTTCAGACCTAGGGACTCATACAGACTGAAAGTGAGGGGATGGAAAAAGATATTCCATGAAAATGGAAATCAGAAGAAAGCTGGAGTAGCAATTTTCATATCAGACAAAATAGACTTTAAAATAAAGACTATTACAAGAGACAAAGAAGGGCACTATATAATGATCAAGGGATCAATCCAAGAAGAAGATATAAGAATTGTAAATTTTTAGGCCCCCAACATAGGAGCACCTCAATACATAAGGCAAATGCTAATAGCCACAAAAGGGGAAACCATCAGTAACACAATAATAGTAGGGGACTTTAATACCCCATTTTCACCAATGGACAAATAATCCAAAATGAAAATAAATAAGGAAAAACAAGCTTTAAATGACACATTAGACAAGATGGACTTAATTGATATTTAGTGGACATTCCATCCAAAAACAACAGAATACACTTTCTTCTCAAGTGCTCATGGAACATTCTCCAGGATAGATCATATCGTGGGACACAAATCAAGCCTTGGTAAATTTAAGAAAACTGAAATCGTGTCAAGTATCTTTTCTGACCACAACGCTACGAGACTAGATATCAATTACAGGAAAAAATCTGTAAAAAATAAAAATACATGGAGGCTAAACAATATACTGTATAATAACCGAGAGATCACTGAAGACATCAAAGAGGAAATCAAAAAATACCTAGAAACAAATGACAATGAAAACACAATGACCCAAAACCTATGGGATGCAAAAAAAGCAGCTGTAAGAGGGAAATTTATAGCAATACAATCCTAACTCAAGAAATAAGAAAAATCTCAAGTAAACAATCTAATCTTACACCTAAGGCAAATAGAGAAAGAAGAACAAAAAAACCCCAAAGTTAGTAGAACGAAAGAAATCATAAAGATGAGATCAGAAATAAATGAAATAGAAATGAAGGAAACAATAGAAAAGATCAATAAAACTAAAAGCTGGTTCTTTGAGAAGATAAATAAAATTGATAAACCATTAGCCAGATTCATCAAGAAAAAAAGGGAGAAGACTCAATTCAATAGAATTAGAAATGAAAAAGGAGAAGTAACAACAGACACTGCAGAAATACAAAGGATCATGAGAGACTACTACAAGAAACTATATGCCAATAAAATGGCCACCTGGAAGAAATGGACAAATTCTTAGAAAAACAGAACCCTATGAGACTGAACCAGGAAGAAAGAGAAAATATAAACAGACCAATCACAAGCACTGAAATTGGAACTGTGATTAAAAACCTTCGAACAAACAAAAACCCAGGACCAGATGGCTTCACAGGCAAATTCTATCAAACATTTAGAGAAGAGCTAACACCTATCCTTCTCAAACTCTTCCAAAATATAGCAGAGGGAGGAACACTCCCAAACTCATTCTACGAGTCAACCATCACCCTGATACCAAAACCAGACAAAGATGTCACAAAAAAAGAAAAGTACAGGCCAGTATCACTGATGAACATAGATGCAAAAGTCCTCAACAAAATACTAGCAAACAGAATCCAACAGCACATTAAAAGGATCATACACCATGATCCAGTGTGGTTTATCCCAGGAATGCAAGGATTCTTCAATATACACAAATCAATCTCATTAACAAACTGAAGGATAAAAATCATATGATAATCTCAGTAGATGCAGAAAAATCTTTCACCAAAAGTCAACAGCCATTTATGATAAAAACTCTGCAGAACGTAGGCATAGAGGGAACCTACCGCAACATAAAAAAGGCCATATATGACAAACCCACAGCCAACAACATTCTCAGTGGTGAAAGAATGAAACCATTTCCTCTAAGATCAGGAACAAGACAAGGTTGCCCACTCTCACTACTATTATCCAACACAGGTCTGGAAGTTTTAGCCACAGCAATCAGAGGAGAAAAAGAAATAAAAGGAATACAAATTGGAAAAGAAGAAGTAAAGCTGTCACTGTTTGCATATGACATGATACTATACATAGAGAATCCTAAAGACACTACCAGAAAACTACTAGAGCTAATCAATGAATTTGGTAAAGCAGCAGGATACAAAATTAATGCACAGAAATCTCTTACATTCCTATACACTAACAACGAAAAATCTGAAAGAGAAATTAAGGAAACACTCCCATTTACCACTGGAACAAAAAGAATAAAATACCCAGGAACAAACCAACCTAAGGAGACAAAAGACCTGTATGCAGAAAACTATAAGACACTGATGAAAGAAATTAAAGATGATACAAACAGATAGAGAGATATACGATGTTCTTGGACAGGAATAATCCACATTGTGAAAATGACTCTACTACCCAAAGCAATCTACAGATTCAATGCAATCCCTATCAAACTACCACTGGCATTTTCCACAGAACTAGAACAAAAAATTTCACAATTTCTATGGACACACAAAAGACCCCGAATACCCAAAGCAATCATGAGAAGTAAAAACAGAGTTGGAGGAATCAGGCTCCCTGAATTCAGACTGTACTACAAAGCTACAATAATGAAGACAGTATGGTACTGGCATAAAAACAAAAATTTAGATCAATGGAACAGGATAGAAAGCCCAGAGATAAACCCACGCACATATGGTCACCTTACCTTTGATAAAGGAGGCAAGAGTATACAATGGAGAAAAGACAGCCTCTTCAATAAGTGGTGCTGCGAAAACTGGACAGCTACATGTAAAAGAATGAAATTAGAACACTCCCTAACACCATATACAGAAATAAACTTCAAATGGATTACAGACCTAAATGTAAGGCCAGACACTATAAAACTCATCGAGGAAAACGTAGGAAGAACACTTTATGACAGACATCACAGCAAGACCCTATTTCACCCACCTCCTAAAGAAATGAAAATAAAAACAAAAATAAACAAATGGGACCTAATGAAACTTCAAAGCTTTTGCACAGCAAAGGAAACCATAAACAAGATGAAAAGACAACCCTCAGAACGGCAGAAAATATTTGCAAAGAAAGCATCTGACAAAGGATTAATCTCCAAAATATACAAGCAGTTCATGAAGCTCAATATGAAAAAAAGCAACCCTATCCAAAAATGGGCAGAAGACCTAAATAGACATTTCTCCAAAGAAGATATACAGATTGCCAACAAACACATGAAAGGATGCTCAACATCACTAATCATTAAGGAAATGCAAATCAAAACTACAATGAGGTATCACTTCACACCAGTCAGAATGGCCATCATCAAAAAATCTACAAACAGTAAATGCTGGAGAGGGTGTGGAGAAAAGGGAACCCTCTTGCACTGTTGGTGGGAATGTAAATTGATACAGCCACTATGGAGAACAGTATGGAGGTTCCTTAAAAAACTAAAAATAGAACTACCATATGACCCAGCAATCCCACTACTGGGCATATCCCCTGAGAAAACCATAATTCAAAAAGAGACATGAGACATGTACCACAATGTTCATTGAAGCACTATTTACAATACCCAGGACATGGATTCAACCTAAGTGTCCATCGACAGATGAATGGATAAAGAAGATGTGGCACATATATTCAATGGAATATTACTCAGCTATAAAAAGAAACAAAATTGACTTATTTGTAGTGAGGTGGATGGTCCTAGAGTCTGTCATACAGAGTGAAGTAAGTCAGAAAGAGAAAAACAAATACCGTATGCTAACACATATATATGGAATTAAAAAAAAAAAAAGGTTCTGAAGAACCTAGGGGCAGGACAGGAATAAAGACATAGACGTAGAGAATGGACTTGAGGATACGAGGGGTGGGGAGGGAGGGTAAGCTGGGACGAAGTGAGAGAGTGGCATTGACATATATACACTATCAAATGCAAAATAGATAGCTAGTGGGAAGCAGCTTCATCACACAGGGAGATCAGCTCAGTGCTTTGTGACCACCTAGAGGGGTGGGATACGGAGTGTGGCAGGGAGACGCAAGAGGGAGGGTATATGGTGATATATGTATCCATATAGCTGATTCGCTTTGTTATACAACAGAAACTAACACAACATTGTAATTATACTCCAATTAAGATGTTAAAAAACAAATATGTCAAAGATATTCCACTTAAGTGGAAAAAACCTAAAGGAAAATTTTAGATTGATTAAAAGAGACCTTGTTTTAAAGGGGTACAAAAGCCAGATGACAGCAAAGACAGAATTCTTCCTGCCCTCTTCCTTTTAACTTACCCAGTACTGGCAGGCCTAAGTAACACAACATATTAGTAATTTGGATAAGAAGGGACTGTAGCAGGAAAAAAAACAGAGTTCTTTATAGAAACTATTGAATATTTATGTTAAAAACTTGCTAGGATTATCATACAAATGTATATTTCACTAGAGGCTTATTAAAGACAGGTTTTAAGTTTAAACATACATGAAAAGCAAAAACTACAATTTAAAATAGGTGATTCATTAGCCTTCTTCAGCTTCTCAGTGTCAAAGGAATATTTTAGAAGAGACTGTCTGTAAGTAACATAATCCACTGATTTGCTGTTACACCAAAATGATTCTGCTATTCTCTTTAACTTCATAATCTAAGAAAAAAATAGGCAAATGTAGCTGTGGTCCTGATTCTTCCTGCAGCATGAAGAAGGGCCTATAAAATATGTCCCACCTCCTTTCATGCAAGATGCATCCGTCCATTAAGGACCTTAACCCTCTATTTACCTTACCATGTTGCACCATGCAATGATTCTGCCCACCATCACCATTTGACTGTTGGTAAAAAAGTATATTTTACTCTTTTCCATGAAGTTTGAGTCCTGTTTTATCTCTGATTATAATTAACACTTGCTTCTGCAAGATTAGCAAAATGATGACAATTGATGAAGTTCTATAATGGGCACATTGATGTGTATTGCATTATTCTACTTTGTGTTTGAAAATTCTCATAATAAAAAGTTAAAAATAAAAAGAATCAAGATAATAGCATAATTAACAGGAATAAAATTATTATACATTCTAAAACATTATCTTTCACCTAGCATCTTCAGTTACAAATATTGAAGTAAGAATTGAAATTTCCTGGTATCAACTGAGAACTCAGTTCATAATGAATTAGAAAATATTTAAGAAAATACATTTAATATATTTCTATTTAGGATAGTTGAAGAAGTATATATAGGTGTTTTAAAAGTGATAGATTTTGAATAAGAACTGGCATGTGCTAATATATCAAGCATATTAATATATGGACCCTTATGTTGATCAAGAGGGATGGAGAAGTGAACAATTCATTCAAAGACCCATTTCATAACATTTTTTTTTTGCTTCAGTCATAGACAATACCCATTCTGTTCTATTGCCGCCTGGAAATCATATCCTGAAATTCAAATCATACTCATATAGTTAGTTTAGTCTTAAAAACATCTCCATCTCTGTGATGGAGTTGATATAGCAGTTAGTTGTAACATTTAGTCCTAGTTAAGGGAAAAAGGGTGTGGGCATATATAGGTTCCTTTCTTTGCTTCAACCATTCAACTACACACACCCACACACCCACACACACACACACACACACACACACTACTATAACACTAGAAGCAGGGGTGACAACTTCTGATGATCCATTAGTGGTTGCCTGAAAGGCTGGGTTGAGAAGGACTCTTAAGGCTTCATCTGAATTCAGAGAGAATGAGGGCTGAGATGGATTGATGATATCTGACATGGGAATGTAAGGGGATAACAGCTGTGTATGTGTCAAGTTTTTTTGCTTTAGACAGATTGAACAACTACCATGTTCTTTAACTTGAACTGTAGCAAAAAAAAAAAAAAAAAACACAAGGCAAAACAAATTTTAGTCCATCCAAAACCATTTTCCCAAAGATTTACTATCATTTAGATGTATCCAGAAAGCTCCAAAGGTCAAAAACAAGAAAAGAGAAATGCAGGAATCGTTTGGATTGTCTACTGACCTATTTTAAATTATGAACATCCATGGGATCATTAAGGAATTAGGCTGTAAGGATCATTCAGAACTCAGGTAGAATTTGTGTAATAAACAAATGTCCTCTTAGCAACGATCAGAGGACTGAACAAGGTGAGCTGTGATGTGGAAAAAAGGAAAGCTAAGTTTAGAGTACGGAACTGAGCCTTGCCATGATTGAAAATTTAAGGGCAACACAACCAGATATAGAAGACAGGTGATAGCTGGGTAGAAAAAAGACAAGTGGTGGGAGGGTGTGGAAGATACATTTAATTGATCTGAATATTCTGCCCAAGGTGGGTTAATTCAGTGCGTGCCTACACCACCAACTCAACATTAATTGGAGAAGAGAAGATCAAGAATATCACAAATCAACAACAAGTTGTACCTTTCTGTTTATTGCCAATTGGTCCCTCATCATTGCTGTTTTCCTCATTCTTCAGGAGCAATTTCCTGACTCGGTCTCTCAAAATATCATCTCTTACCCCCAAACTACTCTGCTTCTGAAACTATATTCTCTTGGAACCAATTGCCTTAAAGGAAAGAAAAACATTCCCAGGTCGTAGCAGCTTTTATCCACTCATCAGTATTTGATTAAAAGGCAACCAATTGTTACAATTCTTTTTTTTTTTTTTTTCCTGGAGCCAAGAACCACTAGCATTTTGAAATCTCTCCATTAAGGCTTAAACTCAGTTTCCTGACAAGGGAAGATTAGATTCTAACAAGAGTGGGAGTTTTCTCATCACTCCAGAATCTTACAACACTTTGCCAAAAATACCCAACCTCTGCAGTGGCACTGCTGTTGCACTGATTGAAAAGAGAAGGGCCACATGTGTAGACCAGGGTTATGTTCTGTGTTTGCAAATGGGGACCCATTCTTTATCTGCCTAATTACTGAACTCATCTGGATAAGTGAGTTTGGTTCAGGTCTTCAGTGAGTATTAACTCACGTTATTCAGAATAATGGAGAATTTTCCATTCTCTATTTTCCATATCCATCAGCTATAGATGTTTTTAGCTAAAAATAGTTGTCATACTCTTTTCATACAATGCCTTTTTTTTCCAGTGTAGTTTTGTTGCTACACTTGGCAAACCTGCAAAAGTTTAAACATTTTAAATATTTTCGTGGCACCAGAGAACTAGTTAATGAAATAGTCTAATTAACTAGAAATTCAGTTTATACATTTTCTGTGTTCTTAAGTTGACTGGTCAGTCACACGACTTTGTCAGCCTTGATAAAAACAGTTACAGATGGCTTTGACATTTGAAGGCAAGAGCTAAATTGGCTGAATGGAAAAGAGGCACATCCTGAGACAAATATTTAGAAAATGATTTTCCCCTATTGTAATACTAACTAAAGTTAATGTTGTAATTGCAATTTGGGAGTTAATTTCCTTTTAATAGCTGATACTGCCATTTCTCTGCTCAAAATAATTGTCAGAATGAAACTCATAATCCAAAATGTCTGGAAATAAAGATCATTTTCTGTGTCCTCCCACTGTATTATGAAAGTAAGGATTTCTTTTCTTCCTTGTGCTCAGATTTCAAAAAAGAGATTAGTGCAAAATGAATTATAAAGTGCCTAAACTGTTCCAACACTCATCTCCATTCTGGCGAATTTAGTAAATGCCTTTTATCTCGCCACTGAGATGTTTTTACTATAATGAAAAACTCAATGAAATGTTTCCTTATTAGGTCTATTATTCATCTCCTATGTCTTTTCTACCTTTAAAGTAGTAACCAAAAGGGCATAGTGAAGATCCAATTTTTCTTTTGCATTATAACATCATGTTAATTAACTCAAGCATCCATATGCAGTGGATCACAGTGGCTTGGCCCACTTATGTATGCATAGACTTGCTTGGGCCCTTTCTGGGATGTGTGTTTTAGGATTATTTCACAGCATTAAACTAACCAATGCAAAAGAAGTGAAGTTTTAAAATCTCCATGGGACATTTATTAACCCAAACTTTATTTTCATGTATTTTTACATAGAGTGTCACCAGAGAAAATGGTGTTAGCCTGCATGTTTTTCAAAAGGCATTTTACAATTAGCTGCCTATCTATGAAACTGAGGATGTGATGTGGGTGTGACCACCATACATATGCCTTCCTGCTTTGGCAGGAGAACTTCTTGGAATAAATCCTTTTTTTAAAAAAAACTTAAAGGTAGATAATTTAAACTGATAACAGACTCTATAGCTACGACTCCCATTGCACAATGTAAACACTCAGACTCAGGGTAGTTTTATGTTACTTATCATTTTTATTTTATGATATTATGTGACTGTAGTATATTTTATAGCATAGTATCATCTTATTTTTTATTATTATTTATTTTCCTTTGGGGGGAGGACACAAGTATAGAAACAAAGAGAGTCTCATCTTTATTTTTTCATCTTTTCTTACTCTGGTACATATTCCACTTATACAGAATTTCATATCTCAACTTTATACTGAAACCTATTCTAAAATATTTGGGAGCCATCCATTCCTGTATGTTAAAACTTTGGTTTAAAGGGAACATCATAAAGTCTGTGGGGTGTGAATTCTTAAAATTCTGTGAAAACGCAAGCAGTCTAGAAATCAATCTGTTTCTGAAACAGTTTGGATATATAGTTATATGAAAGAAAGTTCTTTTGCAGAAATTATTATTAACTAAATACAGATTTACAGTCCATCTCAAAGCCTTACTTACTACTTCATGCTGAAAATATAAAATGTGCAGGTAATGACTATGTTGCAATACACATTCTTAGGAGAGAGAGAGTTGGGAATGTTTCCTTTGTTCAGAAGAAAAAACAGTTTTAAAATGTAGTTTACCCTGTGCTTCTGGAATTGGCACAGATTGTTTAATACATTTATATATTTTCATACTTAATGATCTTTATGGAAGATTTTCTGCTTACAGCCTTGGTTAAACATGTGTCTCCTAACAGAATTAAAATGCATAAGACGGAATATTCCTGGCATTGACATTTCGGAAGTAGCATATTTTTTTGTATTTGCTTATGGGAGTAAACAAAGTAAAACACAAACAATTATTCCTAATTGATTCAGATGTTTCAAAGGAAACTGTTTCATCCTGCAATATTCAGGAGAGGATGAGATCAAGACAAACTTTACTCCATAAAGGAACGGAGTGCAGAGAACATCTGTCCTATTCACCAAAGCTGAGAGACACATTCCAGAGTTTATGTTATCCCAGAGAGACCAGAGATTTAGGGAGTGGGAGTTTCCTAGGATGCAGACTGAGGTGTATGTCATATGATGACGGTAGAGGAGACAAAGGAAAAAGGATGCTCCAATTGATCAGGTCTAGTTAGGTGCCCAATCCAAACCACTCACTTGACAGATGAGGCATGAAAACAAGGGCTGGGGAAGTGACTGCTGTGCAACTGGAGTTAAAACTCAGGTTTTCCATTTTTCAACTTATCCATCAAATTTATCTATTTGTTTAAATGTTACAAGATGTAAAGCCTTACAATGCAATAAAAAATTATAATCATATTATTTGTTTAGAACAACACATTTTTATCTAAATGCAGGTTGCAGTACCACACTGAAGGAAAGATGGACTACCTAAGATATCACTATCCATAAAACCAAAATTTGGATTTTATTTTAGGAATATACAGAGTTAACTATTCTGGGACCTTGAAGAGGCCAGCTTACGAGGACATATAAATCTAGTAGAAACGGAAAAATTCTAAAGTTACATTGTCCATATGTTAGCTATTAGCCAGATGTGGCTATTTAAATTTAAGTACAATTAAATCAAAAATTTAGTTCCTCAGTAACATTCGTTCGGCACATTTCAACTGCTCAGTAGTCACTGTGGCTAGGAGATAGTATATTAGATAGTGCAAAACTGCACAACATTTTCATCATTACAGAAAGTTCTGTTGGACAGAACTGGTCTAAAGCATGTGGTATTGAAGAAAGGGTCATACACTAGGGGTAGTCTTGAAAAACAGGTGCAATAAAAAGGTCAATTGTTTTTTAGAAATAGTATGCTTATGTCTTAACCCACTTATGTAATTCTGCTCTATTTCTTAGCAGCAATGATAGGAGTAGGTTGAGAATGGATATAGATTCTGTGTACAGGGATGTGCTTTAATGGATCAAACCCATAGCCCTACTAGTGTCAAGCTTTAACCAACAAAAGTCATTGTTCTGGGACAGGGATAATGTAATCAAAGAAACCAAATAGACTGGATCAATTTCACTGAAAAAGTTCAAGCTGCATGGATGAAAACTGTTAAGTCTTAAATTCTTCCTGCGGTGACATAGAACATACCAACCACTGGAAAAACATATAGTAGGAAATCCTTTATTAATGCCTGGTCTATCAATAAGGTGGGGATTTAGAGCGCAGTGCAGTAGGCAAGAGCATATGATTCAGAGCTCGAGACAAAAGATTTGAACCCTAGCTCTGCCACAGTGTATCTGAGAAACCTACGTCAGTTAATGTACACTTTCTAACCCTTGATTCTCTCATCTGTAAAATGGAGATAACAATAGTGACTGATTCACTGAGCTGTTGTAATGAGACTGATGCCTGAAAATCTCCTAATTTTATACATATGGGAAGGAATATCTAGCATAGAGTAGAAACTTAGTAAATGTTTGTTGTCTTATTATTTTATGGATAGTTAGTAAAACTATACTCATGAAGATAATGTCAGTAAAACATGATAACTGTTTATAAAGTAAGGTTAAGAGAAGAGTTATAAATAAAATGCTATGCATCCTCAGAAATACAAGCATAGAATTACCATATGACCCAGCAATTTCTCTCTTGGGTATGTGCCCCTCAGAATTGAAAATAGGTACTCAAAAAGAAAAAAAAAAAAGCTTGTACACAAATATTCATAGCAGAACTATATATAATAGGCAAAAGATAAAAACAATCCAAATATCCACCAGCAGATGAATAGATAAACAACTTGTGATATACCCATACAACGGAGTTGTATTCAGCCATAAAATAAAGTACTGGTACCTTACAATATGAATGAGCCTCAAAAACCTTTTGCTAAGTGAAAAAAATCAGACACAAAGGGTCACTTAACTGTAGGACTCCTTTTATATGTAATATCAGGTTGCAGGGGCTGAGCGCAGGAGGGAACATGGGCATATCAGTTTCTTGGGGCTGCCATTATAAAGGACTTAAAACAACAAAAATTTATTGTCGCATGATTCTGAAGGCAATAAGTCCAAAATCAAGGTGTCAGTGGGGCTATATTCCCTCTGAAACCGGTAGGGTATCTTTCCTTGCTTAGTCCTACCTTCTGCTAGTTTGCCTACCATCTTTGATCTTAGATGTTCCTTGTCTTCAAGCTGCATAATTCCATTCTCTTTCTTTGTAGTCATATGGCAATCTCTCAGCATGTCTTTGTCTTCACATGACTGTCATCTTATTAGAATACCAGTTATACTGGATTAGTAGCCCACTCTACTCCAGTATGACCTCATCTCAATTTAACTAATCACATCTGCAACAACCCTCTATCCAAAGAAGACAACATTCTGAAATGCTGAGGATTAGAACCTTAAAGTATCTTTTTTTTTTTGAGGGCGAGGCAGGGGATACAATTCAATGCATAACAGGGAGTGACTGCTTAGTGAGTACAGGGTTTTATTTTGGCATCATGGAAACGTTTTGGAACTTGAGAGAGGTGATGGCTGGACAATATTGTAAGTGTACTAAATGCCACTGAATTGTTTACTTTTAAATGGTTAATTTCATGTTATATGAGTTTCATCTCAATTTAAACAATGCAGTGCTATCTTATAACTATATCAGAACTTTTTTTATGTAGGATGTAAACAAAGGTCTTCCTTTAAAGGGCTAGAAGAACTTTAAAGCGGGAAGTGAGGTCTTCATATATTATAACACTTTCACGGACCATTTTAATTACATAAGGAACACCCTAGATCAAACCTGAGAAGGGTGAATGTAGAAAAAGGAAAAGCTAAACCACCTCAAAGCAGAATAAATTTTGAGATCCTTGGATATACAGAAGAGGGCAAAAGCATCAGCAAAATGGGAGAGCTGGTTCTAGAGGATAAACATCAGCCCAGAAGGAAACACTTGCCAAGAAAGGTCTGGTACTTTTCAGAACAGTGATGTGTAAAGTTTATTATTCATTTCTTTATAATGCAAAACTCCAATATTCAGTTAATTTAATTTCAGGTAGTTAAATTCTACCTGAAAAACCTGCATTGTGATTGAGGTTTAGGGAGGATCTGGGAATAGGACCAGGAATGAAGAAGAGAGGAATCCTGAAGGAGGAAGATCCAGGAGCTCAGGGTAAATATGGAAAGGTAACAAGAGAGACCATGAGAAAACATGTCCCCTAGAAGGCACGGCAGACTCGGGAAGGACTATGTATTTCCTACAGGACATGGGACAGTGGGGTAAGGGAGGGCTCTTATCTACACAAGTCCATGATTTCAGGTCTCATTTAAACTGCCTGGGAATGCTACCAAATATAAACGGAAGAAGTTTTAAAATTATTTAATGACACTATTCATCTCATATGACTAAGTTATCCTTATAAGAAAAATAAAAGAGAGGTACATCTTTTTTTTTTTTTTTTAGTGGTAACAAAAACAAAGTGATTAAAGAAGATTTAGGCTCTTATTAAAAAAAAAAATTGGATTTCACAAATACATAAAGTCTGAACTGCCTGGGACCTTGCTATTTGTAAGAGGCAAAGAGTCATTCATTTAGAATACTTTCAGGAAAATAGAAATTGCTTATTAAATGAACACACTTAAAAACAAATCCAGATATCTTGTTGCCTTATTTATGTTTTATCATTTTAAATATTAACCTTTGTATCATTGTATGGAATCCCACACGACTTGGTGATAGAAACACAAGGGTTGACAACTCCCATCTCTTCCAGCTATGTCATCCTGAAAGCAATTTTCAGCTATGTTTCTTCTTGTTTGTTTTTGTTTTGCTTTTTTCTGAGAGACCAAAAATTGCTGAGGAATGAAAGGACATCATAAAAAGTGAATAAAGCACTTAAATGTTGAGGTCCTGATCCTGTCACCAAGAACCACAATTTCACATCTCCTGTTGGTCAGGGGCTGCTCCTGGAGAAGCATAGGAGAAAAATCTACAAAAATCTCTTTGGCACTTCCATTTTGAGCCAATGTTCTCATCCAAAAATGCTCAATTGCTGAGGGGCAGTTATTACGTAGCAGCAGTTCAGATTCACAAACAGAAAAAAAAAAATTTAATTTGGCTGAGGAACAAGTGATTTCTTCTGAGATAGGGTCATGTGTGCTTTGGGGTCCTTCAACAGGGAACACGTTATTTTGGACCATCATTTGCCACTTTCAATAGGTTCTGAGATACAGGCACTGAAGGTTATCATCACGGTGCAGGGAAGAAGATGGGATAATTATGTAGCTTAAACAGAGCACACAAAGGTGAGCAGAGCTAATCGGATCCTTTACATTCAATTCCACTGTCCTCACTTGAGTAGCCTTTCAGCCTAAGGCTCATTGGCCCAACAACAAAGCACAGACTAATTCATTTTCACCCATGGTCGGCTTACCAAGAATGTCATGTGATGTTTCCAAACACTCAGAAGTCCGCTGCCTTGGAAGTGCCCAACTGTCATGAAATAGTCCAGGAGAATGTAGAGGCTAATTTACTATGCCAAATAGGAATTTAAAAGACAAAGACATTCTCTCTCTAAGCCAGTAAATAAGGCTTGTGCTTTTTACTTAAACACTTCCCCTTGTACAAAAACTCTTTCCTGAGATCGTGTCTCACAGCATCATGGGCCACCCAGGTGCTATCATTTGTGTAACTGCTATTGGTGCCCATGAGGAAGGAGACAGATGGGCCCCAGGCTGAGCAGCTGCAAACAGTCTCCTGTTGACACTTCGAGATAAAGACAGGACCAAAGCCCTGTTTGGGTAAAAAAAATAAGGCAACCGCATTTTTCTCAGTCTTGTGATCAAGGGGACCTTCCACCCCACATATGTGCAGAGAAGATCCTCAAGGGTCAAAGGAGGGAGGGGGTGTGCCAGCCCACAATATGTGCTGCCAACCTTCCAGACACCATCGTGCTGGAATTCATCTTGCCTGAAAGAGGCATGTGCACATTGGGGAAGGCCCTGAGTCAGACCAAACATGAGCACGGACAAGATGACTTGTCAAAGGGAACCCAGAAAACTGTCCCCATATAAGTGATCTAAGCCACCCTTATGGGGCGCGGCTCACTCTGAGTCCGCCCATGTGTTCTTCCACACGTACTTTGCTTCTAATAAATGTTTTCTCTCCTTCACAATCTCTGTCTCTTTGCTAAATTCTTTCTTCAAAGAAGACAAGGACTGAGGTCCTGCTTCAAGCCTCCACACCCCATGGCCCCCCAAGATCACCCATAGCTCCTGGCTCTGGACTGTTTTCCAAACTGCCCCATGAAGCCCTTTCCTCAGACCCACCTCTCTCAGGGTTAGGTATTTGACCCAAGAGTCCTTTCTCAGAATTAAAGTAAAATCAAAGAAGAGTTGATCTTTCTCTGAGGCTGAAACTATAGGTTCAGAGACTTTTGACAGCAATATTTCTCTTCAAGTGGATTAGACCTAAGGAGGAAATTAGTCTGGCAAATAGGAGGGAAGCATAAAGCAAGCACACAGATGTAAGTAAGCAGAGACTAAAGATGGAAACATGTCCTGTAGCTATTCATGAAATCCCTTGTTAAAATTGGCCATAAATTTCAGGTAATTTTTTTTAAAGACATTATGGTATCACTGTGATATGTTTTCTGTCTTTCCTTAGCTTATCTGAATTTTGTTCATGGTGATTGTAACCAAAAGACTTTTTACAAATACAGCCTCATGTTTCAACAACTATTGCATGTCATCCTCTTCCTATCAAAAATGGAATCTATAGGGCTGGGGTGGGGGGTGGGAGGCACAAACTACTGGATGTAAGGAAGGTTTAAGGATGTATTGTACAACATGGGCATTTTAGCCAATATTTTGTAATAACTGTAAATGGAAAGTAACCCTTAAAAATTTTATAAAAAATTAAAAATTAAAAAAAATGGAAACTATACTAGACTTAGGTCACATAGAAATGCAGTCATTCAACTTAAAATAATTATAATAATGAGAAAAAAAAAACAGTGAAAACAACGCATGTGACAGGTACTAATTTATACAATAATAGGTACTCATGCAACCTCAGGTCACCTATCTGAAGATGCACCAGCTTCTTTCCAGGTGATACATAGTCATGCAAGATCCTCACCAAATTTCTGGCCAGGTGAATAGTTTCATGTTCTAGAAAATCATGATATGAATTTCTCTCAAATGAAGCCATGTGTTATACTATTCAGACCAGAGGTCAGCAAACTGTATGATCTATGGGCCAAATCTGGGCTGCTACCAGTTTTTGTGAGTGAAATTTTATTGGAAACGGAATGCTTTAGCAGTACAATGGCAAAGTTGAGCCCTTACAACAGTGACTGTATGTCCTGCAATTCCTCAATATTTACTATCTGTCCCTTTATGGGAACAGCTTGCTGGTCCCTGATTCACACCAACTTCATGCAGCTAAGGCAAGATTAAAAAAACACATGGCTTACCTTTTCCTATTTTGTGCCAAAGACAGACATCCCTAATGGATCGTGATTCTCTTTCAAAGTAGGCAAATACATAAATACATAGCTACAAATTCTTAGCTAGTATGCTAGGAAGACATTGATAATTAATGAGCATGGCAAATGAGATATCTTTGTTCTTTCTGAACTAATATATTTAATAGATTCATATTGTCAGATTCCTGGTTTTTCATCAAGTTTTACATAATCTCTACACTCAGCAAATACACCCTTTCATGTGTAAAAGATATACTATACAGTATTATACAGAAGGACAGGTGATAAGTAGCTGTTTAAACCATCATCTGGTTCACGTAACTTTTTTAACCTAAAAAAATGATTTAACAAAACTAAAAGCCATTCCTAAAGTCCCAATACCGGGTTACCTCTGAGGTAAGCACACACCTTAGTTCTAATCCAAAGAAACAAAACTGGAAGTAGGATACAAGAAACACAAAATTAAAGAAATTTCACCTTTGGGTGAAGGTAAATTTTTTTCATATATTAAATATAAAGTGCAAACAAAAGATCAAATTGCAATATAATAGAAAGGAAAATTAAGGGAGCAATTGTGATGCTGTGATTTATAACAAGAAATTTATATTTGGTCTTGGTCCCTTTTTCTGGCACAAAGCCCCTAAAACACTAGAAATTTCTCAAGTGGAAAAAGAAAAAATAAAGTGTCATTTGTTATGTTAATGAGGTGACCTTTGGAAAGCCTCAGGTTAACTTAAGGATGTGGGTTGGTTGCCTTGGGAACCAACTGTGTGATTAAAGGTTTGGAAATTTTAGTTCCACCCTGGACCTCCTGGGAGGGGAGGGGAGCTGGAGATTGAGTTCAATTACCAATGGCCAATAATTTCATCAATCATGCCTGTGTAATGAAGCCTCCTTAAAGGCCAAAAGTACAAGGTTTAGAGATCTTCCATTTGGTGAACATAGGGTGACTGAGGCAGAGTGGCACTCAGAGGGGGCATGGAAGCTCTGTGCCCTTTCCCCATACCTTGCCCTATGTATCTCTTCCATCTGGCTCCTCCTGAGTTACATCCTTTTCTAATAAACTGGTAATCTAGTAAGAAAGATGCTTCCCTGAGTTCTGTAAGCAGCTGGCTCTGGCAGATTAATGAAAGCCAAGGAGGGGGGCTTTGGACCCTCAGATCTACAGCCAATTGGTCAGAATCTCAGGTGACAACCCAGACTTGCGATTGACATCTGAAGTTGTGGTGGGGGGTTAGTCTTGTGGGCCTGAGCCCTTAACCTGTGGGATGTGATGCTCTCTCCAAGCCCATAGTGTTAGAATTGAGGTGAATGGTAGCACACCCAGCTGGTGTCTGAGAATTGCTTGGTGGTGTGGAGAAACTGCCCCGCCACACAAACACACATATTGTAATAAGGTGCCGAGTCTTACTAATTCATAGGGTTAATTTAAGATGTATGATTAGGGACATAACCACTTTACCAGAGAAGTAAATGCTATCTACAGAGATCATAAAATAATTGCATTATGTTAAATATGGATTTGGAAAAACTAGTTTTTTAAATCTATTGGATGAAATATGGAGATTTATTCTATTAAATTATCTGTGTGAGACTGTAGCAGTAAGTAACAAATAAAAATATGAAAGCAAAGACTATAAATGAATCCTTGCCAATTTGGACAGATGCATATGGTCTGATCTTTATATAGAACAGACAGATCAATAAAAGAGCAGCCCAAAGTCTCTGGTTGAAAGCCCAGGATAATTCTACTTTAAAAGAAAAGAAAAAAAAAAGTAGTAAGAAATGTGGTCTTTATCTCTTTTTTTCCCTTTATTTTTTTTTCTATAAATACTAATACAGTTGGCTTTCTTCTGCTGTAATAGAGGGAGAGGAATACAGAAAAGATATTTCCTTTTAACAACCCAAAAAGGTCAGCAAAGTATAAAATGTCAAATCTACAAAGTTGGATAAATGTGGTTAAAGCATTAAATGTTAATGATGTTCTTGGTTGCAAAGTTTCACAAAAAATCATGTATATTTTCAATTATGTCCTAAGACTACACGATCCCACTTGTCATCACAAAATGAATTGACTAGACATGTGGTCTGGGTCATCTTTCACATTTACAGTAAAGACCAACAGGAAGATAATTTGACTCTGTCCCTGTTCAGTTTGTATCTAAGTGACAAGGTGAGTCAATAGTGGCAGGTACCTTCATGATGAAGGGCTTTGGGCCAAGCCAACAGTTTTGTTGGTCCTAATCAGAGTCCCAGAGTTTTGGGACCCTAGTTCTATGAGTCCCAGCTTCTCTATTGGTAAATAGTATGATGATATCTAACTTGTAGTATCAAGTAACAAGTAATAGTAACTTGTAGTATTGTTGTAAACATCAGAATACTAATTATTATTATTCTCAACAGAGTATTTAGCACAATGATAGTCTTACAAAGTGCTCTACAATATGACCTCTGCTTCCCTCTAAAGCTTCATAGCCCATCAACATCTTCTTCACTCTCCATCCCGTAGCTCTTTCTCCATCCAGGCCATCTTTCATTTTCTTCAGTAACCGTGTGTTTTCTCAACCCTGATTCTTTGCCATTCCTTTTGTTCAGACTTTCCCTTCTTCTAACCTCATGCTTACTTTACCCATCATTACCTGGCCAAATGCTACTGTTCAATTTTCCTGTGCATATTCCCTTACAGAACATGTGCAGTTCATCTGCTATATGATGCCAGAGTGCCCTCTTGTTCCTCTTTAAGCATGTAAATGGCACTTTAATCACTTGCTTAGCTTTATTATTTTTTTAGTTAGATTATAATGCAGCTGAAGCTAAAGACTGCATTTGCCTTGTTCACCAACACAATCTTTCTTTGGACATAGTATGAAGTAAATTATAGCCATCTTAATCACTGTGCTCTACGTATGTCTGCAATGTAGTAGAACAGACGGATGTAGCTTTGCAGTTAGAAAGATGGGAGTTTGAATGCTTGACCTACTGCTCACTAGCCCTGAAACCTTGGCCAAGTGAGTCAAGGTAGATCTGGCCTCCTAGGTCTCAGTTCCTCACTTATGAACTTGCAATTACATTGCCTCTCTATAAAACGTGAATGAGAAACTTATGAACTGTTATCTTTTACAATAACTAGTGTCACTATTACTGTCCAATGAGTTAAACAACAAGTTCAATTTTCTGATTAGTAGCACAGACCACTCAGAGGTTCAAATAAACACTCCTGGAAGAGAAAAGGCAGATGCGATTGCTAAGGCAACACATTTCGTGTCTAGTTCATTTTAGTCTACCAAAGTGGCTTCCTAGCATTATGTTAATGGACAGGATTTTTCTGGGACTGCAGTTTTATGCAGGGCCTTCCGTCAGAAAGCATGTGATGCTAAGATGGAAATGATAACAGCTGAATTTAAATTGGAGGCTAATCCAAAGTGACGGGCATATCTAATTTGCAAATCAGACTTGAAAGCCAGTCTCTCAGAGGTCTGCACCTGTGACAAGTGCACCTGATGCACACCTCAGCTTGCCTTGCCCCATCCGAATGCTCATTAGGTTATGTAGCTCTGGCAATGCACCAGGGAAATGGTTCAGAAAAACCCACGTGACTTCAGCCTTTTGCAGGATCCAGTGAGAGAAACTCATGCTAACTCATGAAATGCCCCTCCTTTTGGCTGTTTTTCAACCTCCAGAGAGAAGAGATTTAGGGAAGGCTCCAGAATTTGTGTCTAGGAAGCACTTGGGTATAGTCATCTGGTTTTAAGGAAACCTATGAGACTTGTCTTGAGAGCATTTGCATTGCAAGCATATAGCTTTTCCTTAAACTGTGTGTGCCCTGGGGTGTCTGGGGGATGTTTATGAGGATAAGGGAGGTCAGTGGATTGGAGTGGAAAAAGTCCCACTAAGCTACTCCTGAGTTAGCACAATCACTATGGAAAAGGAACAGGGAAGCTGTTTTTAATCACGGCGATCACTGGGCTCAGGCTTCAACTGTTAGAGACTGAAATTTAAAATTTCACTATGACCCCGCTGTGGGAGAGGCAATTCAGAACATCAGAACTTCACCTTCAGAGGGAGCCTTTGGACGGCTCTCTTTATGGCAGAAACTCCTGCTACGCCCACATTGTTAACACACCACTTTAAGATGAGTCAGCATGGAAACTCAGATGGGGATTTTCATTATAAACTTCAGAAGATTTAGCTCTGCAGCCTTGAATGCAAATCGACACCACTCTATAGGGGAATTTCTTCCTGTTTTCTAACCCCTGAGGACCACCCACAACCACCAAGTTTCAAGGAGAACAGGACCGCCTACTTCCCATGCCTACAGTCAGCACTTGCAATATTGTGTCTACTTCCCATGCCTATAGTCATCACTTGCAATATCAAGTATCTGATCATCTCGGGGGATTACTTCTGTGCTTCATAATACATAATCAAAGCTGCAATTAAAAAGGCTAGAAATGATTTCTTTTATATCTTCTTAAAGATAAAAATTGAAACTATGTTTCATAATATGAATAATGATTTTTGAGAGATCCTGTTTTTCTGGGCCATCTTGTCCCCTTCTCCCTGTACAGGATGATGTTAAGTCATCTAGAAGAAAATAACTTTCTGTTATTCTCTAAGAAACTATTTTGGTCTCAGAGACATGACATTTGTTTTGTCCCTTATACTACTTTAGCTTACTTAAGGTCACTAAAAACGACTCTTCAGGGCTTCCCTGGTGGCGCAGTGGTTGAGAATCTGCCTGCCAATGCAGGGGATACGGGTTCGAGCCCTGATCTGGGAAGATCCCACATGCCGCGGAGCAACTGGGCCCGTGAGCCACAATTACTGAGCCTGCGTGTCTGGAGCCTGTGCTCCGCAGCAAGAGAGGACACGATAGTGAGAGGCCCGCACACCGCGATGAAGAGTGGCCCCACTCGCCGCAACTAGAGAAAGCCCTCGCACAGAAACGAAGACCCAACACCGCCAAAAATAAATAAATTAATTAATTTTTTAAAAAAAACAAAAAACGACTCTTGAGAGTTTAAGATCGCTTTCAAACACATTATCTCATTCAGCCTTGAAAACAAATCTGTGGGGGGCTGGATTATCCTCATTTGGGAGTTAAGGAAACTGAGATGAAAAAAAGTTGAAAAAAATGATCTCTGAGCACATGGAACTAACTGAAGCAAGCACAACCCAATGTTTTCCAGGTAATAAAGGTAAGACAAATTTATTACAAATGTAAAAATTGTTCATTGACATCTCTGTCACTTTCAACAACAATAATGGCATCTACTACTATTATTACTGAAGGCTTATCATGTACCAGGCACTGTATGATGAAAAACAAGACAAGGCCCCAGCCTCAAGGAGCTCCCATTCTCAAATGGGCATAAGACCAAATAAAAAGAAAACAATAAGGCATCTAGAGAAGGTCAAAGTTATATAAAAATATAATTAAGAGCCCTTTCATCTGCAGAGTATTCTATAGCTGAAAATAATTTCAAATCTAATCTATTATTTGGTTCTCCTACAACTTGACAACCAACAGCGTTCATTGGAGATAGCCAGCATTTGGAGGGTGCTGTGTAGTAAGTGGACTGGTGGTATGTGGGTGTCGTGGTGTAAAGGATAGTATGTCTCTGGCATATGTGTCATTGGCTGAAAGTTATAAAAGCACAGCAAATATTTTTTTTCCCTGTTTGTCTAAGAAGCTACAGTATATATTCTGGGACAAACAACTTAATTACATGGTTGGAAGAAAAGTTTGCAAGCTCCTTATTGGTCCACTTATAAAATTAAAGCAAATTATTCCATTATGACAAGAATTTCCTATTATTCTCATTATTTTTGAGCATCTACTACAGCCTAGACATTTTCCTATAAACTCTTTTTTGTAATGGGAGTAATCTTGGACCCCTGCTATTAAAATGGCTCTTCTTATAGACTACCACTTCAATATTTTACTGTATAAGCATACCTAAACCAGATCTGATAAATCATATACCTTTATTTGCCCCGAAATATATGCTGAAACTATACAAAATGCCAGCTACTTTATGAGCTTTGAGGACATAGTGGGGATCAAGAGAGGCCTACATACTGTGTCATGAAATTTATATTCTAGTTGTCTATATGGACAAGTAAAACAGCAAAACACATTTCCTGTGTGCTCTGTGAAATATGTGTGTGTGTGTGTGTTGTATGTGTGTGTATTTGGCTTAAATATCTCACTTTGATGTCACTATCTCACTTTGTTTCTCACTTTGAGAATCAGAATCACAACATTTTTCATTAGTGTTTTTGGTCTACTAGATATTAAAAACTAAAACTCGAATCCCTAAATTTAAAACAAAAATTAACCTTCAGTTCTGTTTTTATTCACTGTTAGTTAAACTTTCAACCTGTACAGCTAAAAAGAGAATTTAATGCTAAATCCTTTTAACTTTTTTTCATTCATTGAAGTCTCATTTGGAGTTATGCACTTCTAATACACGTATTTCATGCTTCATGTTTCTTATGGTAAGAATCCAAAACAATACATTTCCCATCATTGAATAGAATACTTGTGAAAACCATATTTTAATAACCAGTTTTGGGCTTCCCTGGTGGCGCAGTGGTTGAGAATCTGCCTGCTAATGCAGGGCACACAGGTTCGAGCCCTGGTCTGGGAAGATCCCACATGCCGTGGAGCAACTAAGCCCGTGCGCCACAACTACTGAGCCTGCGCGTCTGGAGCCTGTGCTCCGCAACAAGAGAGGCCGTGATAGTGAGAGGCCCGCGCACCGCGATGAAGAGTGGACCCCGCTTGCCGCAACTAGAGAAAGCCCTCGCACAGAAACGAAGACCCAACATAGCAATCAATCAATAAATAAATCTTAAAGTGTACAGTGGTTTTAAAAAAAAAAAAAAAAAACCAGTTTTGCACCCCTGACATAAAAGAGCAGAATGTGATATATATGAGTACTATTTAGTGCACCATTTAAATTCCCTCCGGAAGGACCACCACCAGCTATGGGACAGGCCAGTTGGCCATTAATAAAGATCAGGAAATAAAAGCATAGAGTAAATGTCCAATATGAGAGAAAGCCTCTTTCCAGTGGAATTAAAAGTATCTCCCAACAGCTCTGAACAAGTTGATCAAGATTTATGTATTGCACTGGGGTTTTCTCCTCATGCCCCTACACTTAAAACACAAAATAAATTTCACAGCCTAGACTCAGATTGCACAGGGTTTGTTCTATACAGAGTTTGACCACAGCTCCATTTAAACAAACATGTAAGGTTTTGATGCATTTTTCCAATAACACTCCTCATCCCACCATTCATTAGTTTATGCAAGGAAACCTTATTCTCTGCCTAGCTGGCCCAGATTCAGCCTCTGCGAGCTGCCCTGTCTAAACGGACCATGAACAATGAGAGCATACTTTTCCTACACTGGGAAGAATAAAGCTCACGGATTATTTCCTCAGCTTCAATGCACATCGTTCCTCCTGTATTTGGGAAAATGATGTCCTTACCATTTCTTTCTTTCCCCATCAGAAAAGCACCTACCCCAAATGCTACAATTGTGGAGAAAGTGCTAAAATTCAAAAATAAGAGGCCTGTGTATGCTTTGCAAAGTGCTCCGACCCAGCTGCACATTAGAATCACTTGGGAAGATTTTGGAAAGTATAAATGCACAAATCTCATCTCTAGAGATTCAGGTTCACTGGGTTTGCACTGGGGCCAGAGCACCTGTTTCCTCCAGCTACATGACACGGCATCCAGTGCAGGGACTGGGGCATGGACTGCTAGGAGACAGGAGGGCAACACTGCTGTCTTTCTCTAAGGGAGTACTCAGTGAATAAAGATGTGGAGGGTAAAAGGATGGTTCTGTTTCCTCTCCGAATGAATTCATGTATTAAATACATAACATTGAGAAGTCATTTGAATCATATTTCTACAAAAGGTAATCAGTTTAGAAGTCCTTTTACATTCAGCCTAATAACTAATACAATAAAGATAGGCTTGTTAGTATAAAGTGACAGAATTTATACAAAGGTTTTTTTTTTTTTAGTTGACAGAAATACAACTAAATGATAAAGAAATCTACTCAAAAATTTTTCAGAACCAAGAAGAATATTTATATCAAAGAAATATTTTCAAGATTACAACTTTTATCAAAAAATGTTTCCACCCCTATCAGTCTAATTCTAAAGATACAATACATCATTTCTTACTAGAGCTTACAAATGAGGCCACTTTGATGTCCAAAATTCATACTTCTGATCTGTTGGGAGCATTGAGTCAAGATTCAAAAATTTGTGAATAATGGAGCAAAATGCACAATGTGATCATCTTTTCAGCAGAAATGAACACTGCAACTCTTATTTGATGAATTAAATAAGGGGCCCTACATGCACTGACCTTTCCTCTAGGATAGAAATGTAGCTCGTCTTGGTCTCTTGAACAATCTGTTGTTATTCACTGGTGGTGAGTTTAAGCCAAACCTTTCTTTCCAAATGGATCTTCTCTGTCAATTTCATGACTATGTCTCTCTCAGTTGGGAGGTGTATACATCGTGGTTTCTATCTAATCATAGCGCTTAACTGCACATCTCAAAATAGTAGAACCTAGGAAGTAGCTTACTTCTACCTGAATCTCGTCATGACAGAGGTCCATTTTTGGTTGTTAGTAAGCATAGCAAATTCTATGAATTTCCTGGTTTTTATTTTTTCAGTGAACTAGCCCACCTTTTAATCTTGTATTTAAAAAAAAAAAGTTTGTTTAATGGCCAGAGTTTCATATTTCATATGAGTCTCAAAGATTATACATAATTTTTCCCTTTTAACTTTAATATGAATGGGTTTGATTCTGTCCAAGGTTAATTCTTCCTCCTTCACCAGGATTTGAAATTAATCTCTCATGAACTTTTTGGTCCCTTCTAAGATGTCATTTGATGTTGTGTCAGAAAGCCACATAACTTAAGTACTTGTATTTTAAAATAATCTCTCATAATTGATCCCTTAACCCATGGCTCAGCATTTCATCTGCTTTATCCAAGCACATTGATCTCTTGGAGAAATCATGTTCTCAGGTTTTTAGCAATGCTGTGGTGTCTCTGCCTTTGGTTTTGAGGCAGGAATGACGTTATTCATATAAAGTCTATGATAATCAGTGATAGTATTTGGTTATGTTGAGCTAGGGTTGTCACCTTGAACTCATTTTTCAACTCTGCAAGGAAAGAACTAGCAAATGAAGTTGTTGCTACCCCACAACTAGTTGTGAGCAGCCCATCTTTCAATACAGTGGGTACTGACTCTTTTGATGGCAGCTGACTTGTTCTGATAGGCAGCAGCAGACTGAATTTCAAAGAGCAGCTGTTCATTCCACAAACATTAGCTGAGTATTAAGGTGCAACAAGTGAGTAGGCATGTGGGGGAAACAGAAGGAGAATTTATCCTCAAAGAAGTCACAAGTAAGAGGAAAGAAAGAGTACTTACAAATAAGTACTAGGATTTGTTAAACACAAATTAAAGGCAAGTTTAAGATAAAATTGTAGCACGCACACCCCCAACCCCTTCTTTCCCCCACAAAGAAATTAACTGTGTGTGAAAAGAAGGGAGAATGTTCAGGGAAGGTAGCAGTATAATTTCTACCTTATTTTGGATTGAAAGGAAAAAACAGGAGTGTAAGATAAAAGAAAAATGGAAGGAAATTTAGAACAGGATATACACCATGTTAAAGACTCAGAAGCATGGAAAATCTTGGAACATCATGGTGGACTGTATTTTTCAAAGAGGTCCGCCCAAATACATCCTATCCCACATGCTCTTATGATGTGACACTGCCACTCCTCTTATTGAGAGTTGGGGTCAATGTCATCTCTCCGTGTATCCAGGCAAGGCTATTACTGGAGAAAGTGATGCTCTGTGACTTCTGAAGCTAGGTTCTAAAAGGCAATATGGCTTCTGTCTGGATCTCTTAGAACGCTCAGTCTTGGAACTAGCTGCCACACTTTGAGAAAGCCAAACAGCCACTTGCAGCCCAGGTTAAGTCGTAGCCAACTGCCAGCATCAACTGTCAGACCTGAGAGTGGGGAAGCCTTTGAGATGAGTCCAGCTCCAACCAACATCTGGATGCAAGAGCATGGCAGTTCCTGTGTAATTACCACCTAGCTGGATCCCAGTCAAATCTGAGAACCATGAAAAAGAATAATAACAAGTGCTGTTGTTTTAAGATACTAAATTCTGGATTGACTCATTAAATAGCAACAGCTAACTGAACAGATATTGTGGACCCTGGAAGGAATTTGTCTTTTTTTTTTTTTTTTTAAATGCCACGGTTTCCTTGGAAATCTGGTGACACCTATGGGTCCCTTCTCAGATTACTGTTTAAAAACAAACAAACAAAAAAACCAATACATAGCATTACAGAGCAAAAAAATATTGCTATATCATTATCAATGTTAACATTTTTTGATATAAGAATATATGTGCATCTTTATTAATGAATTAAATTACATCTAGTGGTAATTCTAATTATAATAAATTCAGAGTAGTGATGAGTATGAATGATATTTTATGGTTATCTGACACAACTCTGATATGATATGAAAACTGATACTTTTTTTGAAAAAATAATGCAACTATGGTTTATTGCCTACATTCACAATTGACAGAAATGATAATTTCTCTTAGATACTAGTGCAAATACTAATCTGTATAAAATAGATAAGTAATAAGAACCTGCTGTATAAAAAATAAATAGAATTCAAAAAAAATATGCTAGTGCAAATAAAGTATTGATATATACGTGTGTGTGTGTGTGTGTGTATATATATATATATATATATATATATATATATTTTTTTTTTTTTTTTTTTTCCCCTATCCCAAGAGCAAGTACCCCTGAATTCTACCGCAAGTGTCACAGAAAACAGTCAGAAGTAAGATAATGGGTGGTCCTTGCACAAGGGCCAGAAAATAAGCAACATTCTTGCATTCTGAAAGCCTGAGTTCATGAACTTACTCCAATTACATGGGCTTCAAAAAATCATACCTTTCTTCTGAGACTCAGTCCTCCTATCTATAAGTACTGCAACCTCTTGATACAAAGAATCTTATCCAGTAAAGATTACATCACATGGTTTGATAGAAGTAGAAATAAAATACTATCTCAGTGCTTTATAATATTTACAGAGATCTTATAAATGTAAGGAAGTACTGTCCCTTCTCTGATTTTATAATCTTATAACATTCACTCCAACAGAATACCTTTCTTGTTGATTACTGTATATCTTACACAACTAAAATCTTGGACATGTGTCTCATTCATTTCTGAGGCCATTGGCAACACAAATACTTTTCCTTTGCAGGTTATTTAAGGGCAACATATATTGGGTTGTGGTGCTTTGAGTCAGAGCAATAAAAACCAATCAGAACTGGCACTTGTCCTTCCTTCCCAAGAAAAAAGGCATGGGTGGGGTTGCTATTTACTGTCCCTATGATTTATGCTATTGAAGCCATTTTCAGCCTGAACCGTTTATGTTCATTTTGTGTGACCTTCTATGTAATTACTTTCATATTTGAGGTTTATTTATTTTATATGTTTAATGGCAGCTGGAGTCTTCTTACTGGGCAAGAACTTTTGGAACAAAAAGATCTGAAAATAAATTTCTTTTGTATTTTAGATGCAATAGTTTGAGCACCTTTGTGGGCTTTTGCCACGGCTCTCTGTTAATGTGAAGAAGGACATCTTAGAACAAAATGTCACTATCCAAATATCCATAGTTTAATAAACCTGCCACTTGGTACCAAAACTTAAATATTACTGGAGATGAAAAAGACATATACTCATATTTTTAAAAGACATTATGATTCTACTTCTAGTCTTATGTCCTCCATCTTTGCTCTATACTGGGGGTCAGAAAATGTTTTCTGTAAAAAGCCAGACAGTAAATATTTTCAGCTTTGTAGATCATATGATCTCTATCACAGCCATTCAACTTTGTTGTTGAGAATTAGTAAAAATCAGGAATGACTGTGTTTCATTAAAACTTTATTTACAAAAACATGCCACAAGTTGGATTCGACTAGACCAGGCCTTGGTTTGCTGCTGTACACAATTCCAAGAATGACAGTTGTAAAATGAAGATTTACTTAGGTTATTTTCCAGCCAAAACCCTTTAGTAGCTCCCTATGGGCATAGTGGCCAAATACAAAATTGCCTAAACTGTGACACTCTTGAGAATGAGAAAGGGGTGCTATTGATAATGGTACTAAGATGGTGAGTATCAATTACAACAGTTCCTGGCAAACTGGGACGTATGATCACACAACCTATGGCCTGTGGGATAAAATTCAAATACCCTAGGCTAGAATTCAAGGCCATTTTGACATTGCTCTGTCTTTCCAGGCTTTTATTCCCAAATGCATTCCTTCTTCCTGGCCACTTTTGTATCTTTTTTCATGCTATTCTCTCTAATTTTCAAAACTCCTTCTCCCTTTTCTCTGCCTAGTGATGTCCTACTTATCTAAGACTTTTCAGATGCCATCTTTCCTGTGAAGTGCATCCCAATGTCCCACACTCTGTCCTTCTTATATAATTTACCATATTCTGCTATTTCAATACTTAACGCAGTGTAATGTAATTTCTTACTACCCACACTGACTTCTACTTTTTTCTCCTCCTCGTCTTTCTCCTTCTTCTCTAAATAGGATGAAGTTGAGGTCAGAGTGGTGTTTACTGTCTTACGTTTTTTCTCTGAATTCTTAGCCTAGAATCTAATAGGTCTGCAATACTTAATGAAATTGCAGTTCTGAGAAAACACTCTTGATTGCATATTATAGAACTCCTCCAAAGCTTGCTTCAATGAAATGGAGTCTGTTATACTAGAGCTATTTCCTTATCCGTGAGCCATGCCTCTGAAGTATAGCAGTAAGTCTGAAAGCCTTTCCAACTAAGGGGCCACGTTCCCAGTGTCAGTCTCATGGTGTGTGTCATCTTGGTCTCTTTTGGGGATCACTTTCTTTTCCATATCTTCTCATTAGCTGTCTCTGTGTTGCCTTGCACATTGCTACTGATAATCAGACTTACTCTTTTTTAATTTTGTCACTTCCCAGTTCCACTACCTAGAAGAGCTTAATAAAAGTCTCTGAGATGCAACTCCAAATTCTCAAAAGAGAAATGCAACTTCCTAGTCTCGAGTCTAATCAACTGTGACCAGGGAGGGGCATTGTTTTATAAAATGAACATGATTTTAGTGGATCACTCCTATAGATGACTACTACCTACTGTAGGATTATATTGAGAAAAATATGGATATAAATTGGACTGACGTCCTAAAAGATTTCTATAATCATGTACGTTTAAATTTTTATGATCAGTTAGAAGAAATATTAATATAAACACTTGGATGTAGAAGAATTCTAAACTCATGATGCATTGCCATTCGAATCCAAAACCAACTCATCAACTCAAATGATCTCTCATCAGTCAAATGAGAAGTCTTACATTCTGAGTTAGAAGTGTACAAATGTATATCAACATACAACAACAACATATATATAAATTACATATATATTATAATTTTACATACATAATATAGTTACATACATAAGTAGTTAGAGCTTTGACAATCATTCTTTTTCTATAATTTTTCTTTCTTTCTTTCTTTAAATGCTTTTAAGAAAATGCCCCTTTCCTGGTAGGAAATTATGCAAAAATGTGTTGTAGACGTGGAATCATTAATTCATGTTAGCTACTAGGAATCACTATAGAAAGTGAATTTTTGTTACGGTATTCAAAATATTGGACTTGAAAATCATATAAGGTTGTTTCCAAAATAATAAGACTGATATTCATATGTTGGCCATAAACTTGCTCTATGAAATAAATGTTCTAAAATGATGCAGTGCAGAGTATGTTGGAAATAGTTATTATTATACAGATAATTCTATGCCTTTGGACATGTTGAATTCTGAAAGGCACCTTGTAATTCTGTTTCTAGGTAAAATTTGATTTTGATACTATATATGTGGAAAATGTATATAATACTATGAAATATTTAGTTTTGTGGGAAAAAATTTTAGCTATTGATTGAATGATTTCTGAATATTTTTTGATTAAAAAACTCTTTAAAATACATCCCAAAGTGTATGTATTTTGGCTTACTTTTATGTCATATATAAATTTATTACTAGACACCACGCTTAAGACACAAATGCACTGCTGAGCAGTGAATAATACAATTGCTAAGTTTAAAATTACTGCTCAGTACTTACTTAGCTAAAATACGGACACTGACATTTTTCAAGATTGCTAGTCTTCTTAGAGGAAGTACATCTAGGCTTGACAAGAAACAAGAAGTACAAGATCTAAATCGCAAGATGTGGGTAGCTGATGGACGCATTGTTAAACAACCACCAGGCTATGCCAAGTATGGTAGGCAGCAGTCCTATTGCTATTATCCAAAGCCATGATTAGCATTAGAGGTCAAGGATCCTGTGGCTTATATTTGGGACATGTATAAAAGATGATTTATCTATTTGCATCCTCTGATGTATGGGCTCTGTAATGACTTTAGGGCTACATTAAAATGGAATTGTAAGCAGTTCCATGATTAAATAGGCAGTATCATCAGAAAATGCTCCAGAATTCATATTATCTGGTATCTAACTGAAGAGAAAATGCTGAAAGGTAGCTTCTTGAAGTGCATGCAGTCTCCCAAGGCTGAGTAATCTAAAAGGTTGAGTCTACTTGTCCAGAGTACATATCATTCAAAACCACATTCATTCAACAAATATGTTTTGGCATCTACCATGTACTAGGTACCATGTTAAGTGCTTATTTAGCAAAGCCCTTATTGATTTTGCATCAACCTGAAATTCCCTGAGGGTATTACCATGCTCAGAATCACCCTGTATTTTGGATGGCTGCACAATGGGAAATGCACAGGGCTTTGGCTGGGAGGAAGTAGGTAGACCTCACACATGCCCGTTACTGAAGAATTGATGGTGTCTGGATATAAACTGTGCTACCCGAGAATGTGGGCAGCAGATGGAAGCTGTTGTGAATGGCACATTTCTCCTACAAACTTGAAGACTGCCTCAAGAGGCATAGCAATAAATCAACAATAAATAGTATACTTACATTTATTTACCTGAATTACATCAATTATTTAGTCACTAAATACATACTGATTTACTTCACTTGGAGTCCAAACTGCTGCCAGAGACTTCAGTGGTGAAATTCATGTTCTCAATATCTCTTAGCCCTAGAATAATCCTGTTGAGGTGAAACCAAGAAGGATCCTGTGGGGCCCTTGGGTACAAATCCTTTCTGTGTCTCCTGTTTCTCGTTTGAGGGAAATAGGCTTTATTCAGCCTCCTTAACCTTCCCTGAATTCCAAAGGGCAGATTCAAATAGTTACTAATCAGGGAAGGCAGGGGATGCAGAGACAAGGGAGGAGTAGTCAAGAAACAACAGTGCAGCCTTGGGGCAGGGTCCTGGTTCCTCCTCAAGGGATATACATAGTAATATCTTTGAACTCTTCTGCAGAACTAAGGCCCCCACCCAGGTGGAGGATGGTAACTTCAGGCTGAGCACAAGATTCATGGAGCACCGCCCTGTTACCTCATCACCAACCAATCAGAAGAAATCCACACACCCTGCAGCCCTCACCCCAAATTTTGCCTATAAAAACTTCTCCCCCCACACCATTGGGGAGTTTGGGTTTTTTGAGCATGAGCCACCCATTCTCCTTGCTTGGCCCTGCAATAAACCTTTCTCTGCTCCAAATTCCAACATTTTGGTTTATTTGGCTTCACTGTGTGTCAGGCACACAAACTTCAGTAACAGAGGTAGCTTTGGCTACACTTGCAAACCTCACACCTATAATTTTTAATACACTCATTAGCATGTCCAGTGTCCTTTTTCGTCCCAGAAGAGCAGAAAACAGGGAAGTTTCTTTTAAAAATTAAGGAGCAAAGATATAGTCTTTCCTTGGACACAACTTGCTTATTAAATAATACAAAGAGTCCCAACATCTGTCTACTTTCCTCCACTCCCATCTGTGATGCCAACAATGAAATCCAATTGTTTACTGCCCATACTTAGCTTTACCACTCACATCTGACTAGACTGCAGATTGGAGGAGGGATTGCACTGAACATTTGACATGGTAAATACATAAGTGGCCAGAGTCCATTTGAATGTCCATGTCTCAATTCTAAAGAAATGTTTAAATAGAGCTATGAAAGGTAACTGCTGAAAAGGTTCACTTTTAGGCATGACATTAGCTTTTATTTTTCCTTTAGTGTCTATGCAGTGGGGGTAAAATGCCAGATACAATGCCAGTGTAGAAACTGAAAAGCAAATGTTTGAGAATATAAAAACAATTCACCAATAACCCCTATATCTTTATGATAAGGTGATAGGTATGACCATGTCTTTTGAAAAGAGATAGTTTTTGTTTAAAAACTATGTGCTATGTGACAGGTGTTTGGGATTGTTACTTCTGATGCTTGCAAATCCATAAAGATGAATGTTAATTTACATAAATGAGATGGAATGAATCAGATATGAAAACCAGTTTAATTTCATGTCTCATAATTTATTATACATTAATTTTCAAACATATCGAAATAACTCCTACAGAGTCCATATAGATTCTCAAGAGAGCATAATTTTGAAATATATTTCAGCTCCTAGATCTTCTGTACATCTGTTCTGTGGGTTCACAGAAGGCAGATTCTGGACTAACTATGAATCTTAAAATGTTAATTTGATTTGATAGTAATGAATATATTAGAAATATGGTTTATTCTTCAACACAGTATTTTCATTCATTTACCTATAACAACATATTTTCAAAGTATTAAAATTTTATATCTAAATGACAGTATTCAACCTATTGCATGTAGTGTTCAAAGATTACCCATGAAAATATATTTTTTGACACTTGCATCTAATGTAAGTTTAAAGCAGAATGTTGAACCAGTTTTAACCAACTTGGAAGCAGTTCTTTGCTGAAAAACAGTTCTCACTTATTTGGAAATGTTGTTCCCTCAAGGAAACTAAATAGCACATCCATGACATCAGCTTTCTCATAAAAAGAATTGGAAAGAGCTCTTTTATTTCATGGTGATTAAAAAACATATGCTAATGTCCTCATTAAAATATGGAAATTTCTCCTGATTAACCAAATCTCAAACTTTTAGGCCATGCTATGTTGAATGTTTATAATGAAATATCTTCTCCAGATATTTGAAGGCTCTTGTGTGAACATTTACGATGTTCAAGGTAAATGTTTATGAATAGCAATGGCCCTCTAAGGCAAGTGCAATTTTCACACTAAAATGCTTATCTGCCTTTATATTTTTCTCCTTCAGGAATTTTGGACTAAATTAACATGTTAAATATCTTTATTTAAAGCAATGAGCCATTATTAATAAAATGATGAAATATTCTCCTATATAAAGAGTTCTGACTTCCTGGAGGGCAATTTGGCAATACTGATCAAAAGTTGTAAAATTTAGTGTACCACATAATGCAGCTAGTATACTTGTAGGAACTTATGTTGATGAACTAATTTAGAATGTGCACAAAGATTTCATTAAAAGCATGTTCACTGCAGCATTAAACCTAAATGCTCAAGAAAAGAGTAAAATACATTGCGGAACACCTTTATACATACTACACAAAAAAAAGTAAAGCTCAGTTTTGTGAAAGCAAATTTCTTGTCAAGGAAAGATGCTCATGATATATTATTTAATGTGAATAAAAAGTTGCAAAATAGTATTATGGTATGCTTCTATTTTATGGATAATAAATCTATTTGCGTGTGTTCATCTGTGTGCAAGTATTTTTCTGCTAGTATATATACAAAAATGTAAACAATTGTTTCCTTTGTTGAATGAGTTTATGTGACTTTCTGTGTCTTTTATTTGCTAAGCTTTTGATTGTGTATATATATATATATATATATATATATATTTAATACCATTAACAGTTATTCCTTATGAAAATAAACTCAGAAAGAAAAAAATGTAGACCATGTCATGATTTAAGAAAAATGAACACAAACAAAATACATTATTTTGAATCATATTTCTTGAAAAAGAAAACCTGTATACAATGCACATTGACTATTTGTAATTCAAGATAACATTAAATAAAAATCTATTTATGTTTTTTTGGCATGTTCTGCATTCAGGCATTCCTATACTAATACTCCAGAGGCATCACTGGGTCAGAAAATCTGTCTGTGATTTGACATTCCCACTTTCTATTTAACTTTAAATAAGTTACTCAAGCTTTCTGGATGTCAACATATTTTTTTGCAAAAAGGGCATAATAATAGTATATATTTGTAGAGTTGTTGAATAGATTAAATGAGAAAATGAATATAGTGTTTACATAATATCTGGCTTATAATCCGTGTATATTAAAAAGCCTAATAGAGCTTAGTACATGCTGTGTCCCATATTTCCTCAATTTATGACCAGTAGGAAGTTCACATATTTAGACTCATTCTAAAGACCACACACCTAACAATCCTTGCATTGTCAAATAGTTAATCATAGCTCTCCTAAGGATTTAGATTGTACGAGAGCCCTAATCAAAGAGCTGAAACTAACACATTTTAAATCAACTATACTCCCATAAAAAATTTTTTAAAAGAGCTTAATATAACATATAGAAATTTGTGTCATAATAAAATAAGAAAAAGAAAATACACACAATGCTGCATACACTGTGAGCAATTAATTTGTCCTAGTAACTTGGATCAAAAATTTAGAATGCGGTTTCCACTGGTAAGGAGACCATCCACTTAATGGAGTAGGATAGCTTGGCATGAAGTGGAAATACAGAATGGAATGTCCAACACCTATCAAGCTCTTAAGTGTCAGGGATTGTAAGCTAGATTTTTTTCTTATTACAACATACTTAATCTTCAAAATTACCCTGAACGTTAGGTGTCTTAGTCTCAATTTTTAAACTAAGGACAACAAGACTCAGAGAAATTTAGAAACTTGCCCAAGATCAAAAGCTATCAGGAGGAGAGAAGCCAGGATTTGAACCTAAGTCAATTCAAATCTACACCAAGCTCTCTTCTTAATGTCTCAAGCTGCCACACAGTAAGGAACAAAGTGGGAACAAACTTAAGAGAAAATTTCAGTAGGATCCTGGAGGTTTTACTTTTATTATTTAAAGAGATAATTTTCTGAATTTAATTAGATTAGTTGTTCTCAGGGGCACAATTAGGGGTAAATCATACTCATGGTTTTACACAGTCTTTCAGCTGAGTCCAGAAAGTTTACCAACTTATGACCAAGGAGCAACGTTACAGTGTTAAAAGACTATAATCTGTATGATTTCAAATTTGAAGGTGTTGGACTTCCCTCGTAGCGCAGTAGTTAGGAATCCACCTGCCAATGCAGGGGACGTGGCTTCAAGCCCTGGTCCGGAGGCAACTAAGCCTGTGCGCCACAACTACTGAACCTGCACTCTAGAGCCCGCGAGCCACAACTACTGAGCCCATGTGTCTAGAGCTGGTGCTCCACAACAAAGAGAAGCCATTGCAATGAGAAGCCCGCGCACCACAATGAAGAGTAGCTCCCGCTCGCCTCAACTAGAGAAAGCCTGCATGCAGCAACGGAGACCCAACGCAGCCAAAAATAAATTAATTAATTAACTAATTAAAAAAAAAGTTGAAGGTGTTGGCTTGATTTTGAAAGGACCACCAAAAAAAGGTATTTTAGTTACATTTTTTAACACAGACACATACAAAAGTCATATGTATCTTCTGCCTACTGGCTTGCATATCTAAGCATAAGAATCCAAGCTGCCCATTTCTTGATAATATCAAAACAGGCACAGTGAATTTTCAGGGAATATACATGTGGCTTTGAGTTAACCCTAAGGTCACAAATCTGCACATTATCTGACGCATTAATAGCCATGAAATCATTTGCAAATTATATTTGGTTCAAATCATTAATTGAATTAACAGATGCTTGCCAAATCAATTTTTTCCTTACCAATTTCTTTAGGGCTAAAATGGTTAGATACTTTCTATTCAAAATTCATAATTTCACCTCCAATTGTTTATAGTCTTTAAGTCCAAAGATGGAAAACATTTCAACAAATATTTCCAAAACTCTTTGGTACTGTTGGGTCCTGCTCAGTTTCAGTAGCTTGGTTTTAATCAAATTATAAATATTCCCCCAAATCAGTATCTTATTTTACAAATTAATTAATTTAAAAAAACAGCTAGGAAAAGAGTTTCCCTGGTTTCTGAGGGGTCTGATATTGTAGGTATTCTAGGAGTCTCATTAGAACTGTGGGCAGTCTACACTTTGGATAAATCTATTACAAGTCCAGCACAATCATTTCACAGAGATAATAGTGACCATGTATTACTTGCATTTCATGAATGGAGAAAAGAAAAAAAAATTATACAATATTAACAAACAATTTGATTATGGGATTTTGTTAGAGACTTTCTAATGCCTGGCTCTGAATACAGGCACTTCCCACATCCCAGAATTTTAGTATTTCCCAGCAATAAAATTATGTGCAAATTCCTTAAACTCTTTACCCTACTGATATTCAAGCCCTCCACCCAAAACAAAAAGAATATATGTTAACTTCCTTTAGAATTTCTGCCAAGCGCTATTTCTTTAAATGCTATCCCTTCTTTGAACCTGTGCACAGTTCGCCCACACTTCAAGACCCAGCACTCCTTTCATTTTTTTCCAAGTACGTCCATTGAGATAAGATGTGATCCCCTTTTGACCTTTGTAACTGTGGTATATAGTATACTCTGCCTTGCATAATCATTATTTATGTTCTTATCTGAGCATCCGTTAGATGCTCAGATCCATTAGCTTACTTAGAAAGTAAGCTCCATAAGAGGAGGTGTCCTCTCCACCTCGTTCATCATTGTCTCTCTACGTAATAGTAGTCTCTTTTGTAATGCAGAATCTTAATAAATATCTGTTGATTGACTAGATAATTGGTTTCTAATATTTTTGGTGCAGTATTTGCATCTTTTTTTTTTTTCAGCATTTGCATCTTGATTACCTTTGTATTCGCTGAAGCACTTAGCAGGGTTCTGGGTGGAAAAAGTTTTTCAATGAAAAAATGTGAAACTGAAAAGTTGAGAGTAAAAATTGCTAAAATTGTTTTAATGAAACAATAAAATTTAACTCTAGGAGTAATTGTACCTTAGAATCAATTGTGTTTGTCATCATTTATAACAAAATTTGAGTTATGAAGACTGCTATAATCTATATATTTTTAATCTTATACAGTGGATCAAAAAAACAACCCTTCCTAAATTTTGTGAAGACTATATAAAATATAACAAAACAAAACAAAACAAAATTACATTTAGTTGATAATCAGCAGAGATGTCACAACAGTGGGTGTTACACATCCTCATTCATATAGGAATGAACTTGAAAAAAAGTGCCTGCAGCAGCCCCAGTGCTTCTGAATTCCAGGGAAACCATCTCCTGTGCCTGACAAAGTCAACACTTGATTCTCCAATTTTTAAAGATATTTAGAAATAAAAATATACAATACACAGCTTTGTGTTATTTTTTTCTGTACACAAACCACTAAGAACTATGCTCATCTCTTTTATTCTTTTTCTCTGTTCTGTAAAAGTGAAATTCATCTGGTCATTGGCTACTCTTTGTAGCTTTCTCTGCTATAATTACATGTAGGTGACTTTATAACTTACAAAATTATTTTTATATATTGTTTTCTGCTAATAATTAGGTCCAAATAGCCCCATAGGCTTTGAAATGGTCCTGACATCTGCACCCTGCTCTCCAATCCTAGAGGCTATGTGTGCAATTTCAGTCATATTTCCCTTGGTGCTTTTGAACCAGCAAACTGCTCTCTTGGCTCATCTGACTTGACTAAAATGAGAAAAGGCATAAAATCTTCCAAGAAGGTGTGTCCTAACAAGATTTCGGACCCAATTCCAGCCACCAAGGGGGTTTAGATAAGGCTTAGATACACAGTTCATCCTTTGGATTCTTTCATCCAACTCCAACCTTGGAACCTTTTGTGATTCCTTCATCTCTATTCACTTCACAGGACTACGTCCATCACTAATCATAATATAGGATTTTGCTTAGAAGTTTGATCAGCTTTAAAGTTTGCTCTAGCTCAGCACAGACCATACCCTTAGCTCTTTAGGGTGACAGGATAAAGGGATTCTTTGCCCTGCACACTCTAGGAATTAATTGAACCAACTATAAATAGCCATTCTAAGCAGAAAGGAAACACTCAATGCATTACCTTGAAATATATCATTTCAAGATTTCCTTGAGTTCTTTATGAGGGAGAAAAATCACATCTTCTCACTGGTGAATCTTCATTTCAATTAGTATAAGTGCACCTCAAATCCACTGGATTCTACATTAATATTTTAAGATCTTGTACACATTTCAGGTAACTTGAGACTATAATAAAGGATAGAAAGTAGACTGTACAAACAATTCAAAAATACCCGTATTTTTTAAGTTATATTTTAAAATGTACTAGAACTTAAAATCTGGGAACTATAAATAATGGCATTTCCCCCTTCTTTCATATATATAGAGAGAGCAAAATCATATGTATATTTGTGCATATATATCCATATAGAACATGTATAAATACATAGACACAGTAAAACAAGAAAGTATTACATATAGTGAAAGAAGAGAAATGTGCTATTTTAAAATATCAAAGGAATCATCAGTAGCACACTTAAGGAGGTTTTATATATGTGTATGCTTCTGCTCCTAGTTTATAAGGCATCGTGCTAGGCATTGGCAGGGAGAAGTGTGTAAGCACATCATCACTGACTTCATTGAGACCACAGAGGTGAAACAGATGCATCTAATTCCAAAGAGAAATTTTTAACAGTGTAATAAAGGAAAAGCAAACATATAAAATATTAAGAAAGTTATGAAGGAAGAGAAACCATGATTAAGGACCTAAAAAGTAAAGAGAAAATTTTCAATATGAAAAATTTCTAACAGTCTGAACTATGTGTATTTATGATAAAAGGATAATTTGGAGAGACTATCTAGTATCCAGATTTTCAAATGAATTTACAATTTTGTTCACTCAATGTTTCTCGTCTACGTAGGTTTTTCAGAAGTAATACTTGAAATGTATTGAGATGCTGAGGAATAATGCTCAGTGTTCTGACAAGAGTGGTTTGAGTTCAGAAGAAAAAAAAAATAGAGCAAAGCTATGTGTTGTGTATATTTTTAGTTCTAAATTTGTTTAAAAACAGAAGGACCAAGCTTTGACTTTAGCAAGCACAAGGAATGGTTTCCCTGGAATTCAGAAACCCTACACAAAACCAAGAAGAGTTAATTGAACCATGATTTGAAAAATGCAAGCTATGAAATGCAGGACAATGGCTCAGTCCGTTAATTAATTCATCATAAGACATAAGTTCTAATGTAATCCAAATAATAGCAGGGATTCAATGATTAGACAGTAAATGTTCCAATCTTCCATCGCAGGGAGAAAATTTAAAATTCACAGGAAGTGCCAAGGAATTTTGCAAATCAAGAACTTACTTCTAGACTTCTATAAGGAATGATTTTTCCTATCCAAAAGGACTAAAAACCTTATCCCATTTTAGAGATTACATAACAAAGCTTACCTTTCAGAGGGAACACTTCTAGAGATGGAAAGATAGCAGTATGCACATATTACTGCTGGTAGAGAGCCAAAGTACATGAATTACAATCTAAACTCTCTTAACTGACCTGCACTTAACAGACTGGCTGGATTAATCAAAGCTCCCTGATTCTCTATAAAACATACTTATTGATGTCTACAGCTGGTTGACCAATCATGGACAACCATCAAGTCTATGGCATACTTTGCACTTCTGCTTCCAAAACTGACTTGTATGCTGAGCAACAATATTTGTTTGTATCCAAAACTTTTATGCAGTTTTGCCTTTATTATTATAATTAAAGAATTTGATTAAATATTACCTAAGCCTATGAAATATCTTGGCAAAGTGAAAGAGTTGTTGTTTCTATGAAATATAAATTGACTTCTTTGAAAATATTCAATAAAGGAGAATCAGTAAAAATCTTTTGCTGAATATTAGTTGTATTTGAGACTGATAAAGATGGGAAAAAGCGTATGAATATAAAAGAAATCTAATTTCAGATTGTATATCAAATGGCTGTGAGTTCATGCTTCACACAAAAAAAGAAAAGAAAAAGTAAAAACCAAGTAGAAACTATGGACGTATTTTGAGGTCTGGTGTACAAATGATAGAAAACTTAGAATTCCTTGGTCTTAGATTAAAAAATTGGCAAGATAATGTGGGTTCAAAGTTAACGTAAAATGTTGAAGTTATGAATTTTATCAGTTTTAATAATTCTCTGCTTTATTTGATTTAAAAAATATTTGACCAACACCGGTCCCAACTGCATCAATATTTTAAAAATCAGTAACGAGGGCCCTCCAGACGAACAGTGGTCCTGATACGCACAGGTCTGTGATAGCTGCATAAGAGCCATGTGGCAACAATAGAAGAAATGTCAGAACCAGCTCAACCTGCTTCCTGAAATATATGTATTAAGATTAAAAATCAAAATCTTTTAAAGAAGTTCCTAAAGATGGATAACAGAACACACGCTGTATTCTCTACACTTTATTGTATTTAATCACATATAGTCAAATATCTAGAATGCTCATTACAGAATATTGACGTAGTCATTTCAAAGTCAAAGCAACTCTTTTTCTTTTAGTTTGTAAAAAATCCATTCCAAGTGTTGTCATTTATAGATGCCTGGACTGGGATGATGGACCATATTTCAAGGACTGCTAGATATACCCCCAAATTAGTTCTCTTTTTCTTTGGCTGAACATTTACATTTGTCAGCTTGTCTTGCACTAGGAATGGCCATATGACTAAGTTTTCTCCAACAGGATGTAAGTTGAAATGATGCCTAGGTCATGAAGACTTTCATGCCATGATCCTCTGTGCCCTTCTTTATGACACCAGCTAAAAGCAGATGAAACCATATCCCTAGGAGTACTCAGCACGAATACCTATAAGGGACTGTTTCTTGAGAGAGAAATAAACTTGTGTCTTGTTGAGCCATGAAATTTTGGATCTGTTTTTTAAAACAGCTAGTATGATTCTAATTCAGATCCTTTTGATTATCCACAGACAAAATTGGGGTTTCCCCAACATAGATTTGTGTTCTTTATAAAACTGTGTCTTAATGAAGAGTATTTCTGAGTAGGAGAGCTATATGTAACAGAGGCACAGAGGACGGCAGGCATGGTGATTGCACACATAGCAGTTTTGTAGAAAGGCTCAAATGATTAATTGGGCAAGTCTTATTCTTAGGAGTAAAGGCATGAATATAGGAAAAAGCTGGAAACAAAATTTATGATCAGGATTAGTAGATTAAAGAATAATATATCTGCTTTTCACATCACTTGGTGCTGTGTAATTATTTGGTTTAAGTATGGTTTTCAGTTTTTTCCATTTCAAGATGCTTTCTTCCCTTTGTGGATAAAAATGAATATATATGTGTGTGGGGGGAAACAGCTTGAGACTGTGTGAATATCCTGTATCTGGGCAATTTTTGCTCCATGTCTTTAGTGTTCATGGATGATTCTTGCCTGAATTATTACTACTGTGGATGTTAAATGTTGACTTTATAATTTTTGCACTTTGTATCATTTGTTATTCTTCTGTTAATAGCAGCTTTCCCTTCTTCATTCACCTAAAAAAATTAGGATTCATATATATTCATGGCTTCTTTATTAAATTTATAATATATGTTTCCATTATTCATTTTGATGCATAAATTGCCCTAAATTTGGCCAGTTGGAACACCCTCAGATTGGTTTCTGTGTTATTTTGAAATGTACTCTTTGGTTTTGAGCATCTTCTTACTCTGTGAATCAAGACGTTCCAGGCTCAACTTGTGCGTTCCCAAGTCACCTGTGGAATGAAACATTTCTCTGTAGACCAATGGTCCTTTCTAAGGGAAAGCAGTTTTTAGAAACAAAATCTTGGTGCTTAGTGTGCTAATTACTACTGAGTATCATTGTTTTTAAGATTCATACTTAGACCAAGTTAAAGAAAAAAAAAAAAAGATGGATAGGTGATAGGTATTTTAAATTATGGGTTCATGTTAATTCTGGGGTTTCTTCTCCACGTTTACCCCATTTCATATTTCTATTTCTCTTTCCCCAAAATGATAACACAAATATTTACCCATCCTACAATACGTAAAAAATAATTTGGAATAGCTACTCCAGTACCAACATCAAGCCTACTAACTAAAATGTAATTGTTTTTATCCTTAGGTTATAATCCCATTGAAAGTGTAAAACAGAATACTCTGTTCAAAATGCATTTAGATTTAGTCTTTTGCCATACATTTGATTAAAATTTAGACTTTGATTTTTATTTGTTTCAGTTTTAGTGTTTTTTACTCCATAATTATTTACTTATTTTTGAATGAGTATAAAGTTATTCTAGAATAAAAGGCAAAAGTATATAAAAAGATAGACAAGTCTCATCTTCTCTAACTCTTATACCTCATAACAACCTACCCCTTGTAGATAACCAACTTCACTAATTTCTGGCTTATTCTTTCTAAGTTTCTGTTTGTAAACATATGCAAATACAAATAAATATTCTTATTTGTTTACACAAAGATAATACATGAACATATATATAAAGATAGCATACTATACAGGTATGTGTGTATGTATACATTTTATATAAATATATAATTACATATGTGTGCATGTGTGAAGTATGATACCTTTTATATATAATCTTTTGAACTTTGCTTTTCACTTAAAAAGATATACTGGAAATCATTATCAATCTTAATGAAGATTTAAACATATTGTGGGGGGAAGGGGAGAACCAGCTGAATAGGAATCCACTGTCTGTGCATTTAAGTTTTTGCAATGTTTTGAAACTTATACAAAATCCTGCAATGAATAAACTCACGCATATGTTTTCTCACACTTTTGAGCTATATATTCAGGATAAATTCCTAGTAGGACAGCTGGGTCAAATGATAACTACATACATACTGCGGTAATATTTTGCCAAACTCTTTCCAATATGGATGTTATCATTCTACATTCTCATTAGAATCATACGAGATGATTTATTTTCTCACAACCATATGAGCAGAGCGTGTTGTCAAGCTCTCAAATTTTTGCCATTTGGAGAGGTGAGAAAGAGACAAGTATATTTTTAATTTGCATTTTTCTTATTATGAATGTAATTGACTATATTTTCATCTAAGAGCCTTTTGTATGTCTTTTATTGTGTCAAATGGCTATTTATGTCTTTTGCCCACTTTATGAGCTTTTGGTCTTCCTCCTTATTTAAAAAATGTGATTTATATTAGGGATTTTAGCCCTTTATCTGTGATATAATTTGCCAAAATTTTCTTTATTTTCATCATTGGCCTTTTAACTTTGATTTGTTAGTATTTGTCATGAAATATTTCTTTATCTTATGCAGTCAAATTTATCAATTTCAAATATGTTGAATCTAGATTTTGAGTCAGTGTTAAAAAATATTCCTCTACAGTCAAATTATAAATGAATTCAATTTTTTTGCTTCTAGTACTTTTATGATGAATTAAAATAAACAAAACTAATGCATCACATCTGATGGATTTGGTGTAATTTCTTATGTATAAGAAGGGGTACAGATCCAAATTGATCTTTTTATTTAAAATTTCTCTTTAATGGTTTGAGATGCCACTTTAACTATATAAACATAAAAAAAAAATAAAAACAAATCCTATATATTTGGGTCTATTTCTAAATTTTTCTATTGTGTCTTCCTGCTCTATTCATGTGCCTGTCATCACTCTTTCTCATTTTTTTTTCTGAGTTATGTGTACATATTTATTATCCTATATGATCTTTAGCATCAATTCATCTGGCATCAGTAAAATACTTGTTGATATTTTTATTGGTACCAGCTAATTTAACTAATTCACTTTACTATCAATTTTCTCACTTAGGGAGAGATTATATCTTTCTGATGTTAAGAAATCCTATCCAGGAATAATAGATATCTGTCCATTTGTTCAAATCTACTTGTTTTGGAGTGGTTTGTTTTATAGCAATAGCTAAATAATACAGAAGGCTATTGACTTTGTATATTAATTTTACATCTTGTTATCTTATTGAATTATTGTACTGTTTAAATTATTTTTAACATTGATTCTCCAGGATTTTCTAAGTATACTATTATGTCATTTGCAAATAATCTTACTTCTCTTTCAGTTCCATGCTTTTATGTGTTACCTTAATTCCAAGGGCTAATATCTCCTATATAGTGTCAAACAGTTGGAGAAGTAGTAGGCACCTCTGCCTAATTCCTGAGTTTAGTGGGGATGCCTCTATAACTTTTCCAGTAGAGAAGTCTATGGCTTTAGGATTGAGGTATTCCTATTTCACTGAATTAAGAAAGTATCCATATATTTTTTTTATTATTGAGTGTTTGTGGGAAATGGATGTTAAGTGTTTTGGAGAACTTTTCAATATTTATATATAGTATTGAATTCTGTAAGGCAGAGTTTTTCCTGCCAAGTAACCTCACAAATTGGTACTCCAGCTTTTTCTCCTCTTTAAGAGGCATGAACATTCAAATGTGATATTTCTAAACATCCATGAAGGCTGTACAAGAATGTTTTGATACACTGAAAGTAAAATTGTGCAATTACTTGATATGGCATTTTTCAAAAGTTTTTGTTAGACTTGTAGCACACCTCTTCCAGTGTTTTCCAACTTGAAAATTACTGCCTGATGGGTACTCTAAGTATATTCTCTAAGTGAATCCTAAATGTGAGAAGAGAAGAAGGAAAAGAGAGGTGTACTTATTGTCAGAATACAGAGATGGGCTGTGGGAGCAGAGAATGGAGAGAGCAGTGCAATTCTGACTTCTGCAAAGATCTGTAGGGAGAACCCTACAATACTGCAAGATCCTATCAACCTGAATGATACAAATAATTGATTTTCCTTTTTTGGAGGGGAGGAAGAGGGATTGGATTCAGTTGCGTGTGTTATAGTGTTAAGTTTTAAAAATATAAAATTGATAGTATAATGATATAACACTCTCACTGGAATACGGGTGATTGCCTGGCAAATGGAATGATTTTATTGCCTTTTCAGAAGCTAATACATAAGAAAAGGCAATCTTTCTCTTTCTCTCTTTCTTAAAACTCATATTATATAGCATATGATCATACATGCATATATTCTATTTATACTCTATATGTTCTCTATGTATGTGTGTGTGTTTATATAGATAAATATTTGTGTGTGTGTGTTCTGTAGGTATATATTATTCACACACAAAGAAAAAAAGGATAAAGGGTAAAAACCATTATTACTTGCTTTGAGGGTATTTATAATCTGTTAGGGGTAAGAGTCATTTTAATATCTTATAATGATATGAGACAGAATAAAATATAGGTTAAATAGAGTTACAAACATTGTACTACGGAAATACTAGTGAAAGGAGTGATTGCTTTTGATATATGAAGTGAGCAGAGAAACAAAGGAAACACAAACAGTTCAATTAAAATAGTTACCTCTGAGCTGAACCAGGAACAACAGGGTTTCAATGTATAATGGTAACGATGGTGGTGGTGGCTTGTGTATGTACGTGTACGTGTTGTTGAGGGGTGTGGCTGTGTTCCAGGCTGACAAACATAGAGGTACACAAATACATCACTTACTTGCATGCTGTCAACTTAGCTATCCTTTCAGCATCGAATAAAACCTTCTGTCAGACACTTCAAGGTCTTTGGCTGAAACCACAGCCACTGGTAGAAAGTGACGTGTTGTGGAACTTTTTCTTCCAGTCAAAATGACTAGTACCTGTGGTGCTGAGTTACTTTTCCTTCCACCTGGACATGTAGGAGCAGATGACTTTCAGAAGGAGTCTCTGCTAACCAGGCTGCAATGAGGAAAGTTATTAAGGGGATGGCCTACAGCATTTTTTCCTTTAAGAAACTCACCCAAAGCAAGGAACAAAATGCGGCAATCACTATTCAAGAGAGTGTCAAAATCATTCAGACATCAAAACAGGCTATTGGAGTTCACGGGTTCTTCAATATGAACAGCTACTATCTTCCCTTTAGCTTAATTAAAGGGTTGCATATCCTTACAATTAAAGATAATTGCAGAGTGTAAAAACTGCATTGTGATTATAGAAATACCAAATGAAGCTTGGTGACTACAAGACAAAGACCTCATCAACTGAACACCTTGGACGTGTGTAGCCTTTGAAACACAATTCCTCCACTCTACAGCTTTTTCTTTTTATAGAGCCCCCTTCTTTCTTTATTCCCAACAGAAATACATTGTTCAAAGTCTTGACTGATTGGAAACTAAGCTGTGGTTTTTCATTAAAATTTTTTTAAGTTCATAAGTATCGATGGTGCTTCTTTGAATCATTTAGAAGTTGAGTTTGTTCTAAAATCAGGGTTCACTGCATTATTGTTTTGTGGTTTCTTTGGAAACCCTGTCAAAAATATCTTGCTAAATCTCATCTTGTTAAATAATGCCAGTATCTTTCACTTAAAATTATCTACGTAGACAGAAGAAGCCAGCTTCAGATGCTATGAAATATGAAGCACAGGTATTTTTGCCTGATCAGGCACATAGCTTCAATTTAGGGGCACTGCAATAGAAAAAGCAAGGTGATTTTTTTTTTTTTTTTTTTTTTGCATACTGAATAGGCACTCTAGCTTGATAAACATCATGTTGGATTTTTCTCTCTGAGACTTTATATAAAGATTTGTAGAACTAACTTACTTGGATAAAAGAATGACAAGGAGGGTAAAAGAAATTGAAAAGAAGCCAGTTTAATTTCTCTTTAAATTGACAAAGAGGCCAATTTCTATCATAAGTTTATATGAGCTTCTCTAAAGAAAAGGTACATGTATTGCAATGCCACAAGCCACGAGCGTGTTCTCTTCCTTGAATGAAATATGACTATTCAATAAAACAACAAATTGGCAAGAGCTAAATCTTTAAACTGCTTCAGCTACATGTCATCATTTACTTACAAGACCTGATCAGCTTTATTTATCAAAGAAGCATCCAGCAGTGTCCCTCAAACTAAGCACATGAAGTCAACAAAGCGACAGGGCTCGAAGAGTGGTGAATGAATAACTGTAAATAAAAATCTCCAAGGAGAGTTCATTTGGAAAAAAAAAATCAATTGGTAAATAAACAAACATCTGGGCAATCTTCTAAAAAATTGTCAATTCCCAAAAATGAATAAGGTCATCTTTCTGTCCTATCCAATGTGTTGGTCAGTGGTAACACTTCAAACTATCTAAGTGAGTTCGTGGAAATACATATAAATTAGACACTGATTTGGGCTTAATATATTCATTTTAAATAATATGCAAATTTGTGTAAACCTAGATTTTAAAATAAGATTTAAAGGCTGTAAACTCCTCAGTCTCACAACTTACATGTTAATGTGGTAATTCAATTCAACAAACATTTATTGAACTCCTAGCAAAGTACTGTGCTGGGTATTATGGGAGCATTACCATACCATTTAGGGAACATACATCTAGGAGGTGAGATAGGAAGAATAAAGTGTAATTTTGCCCCTGATATTATACCTATATTAGCAGTTAATGCAAAATGAGATAACATATGGAACAACTAACACTTGTAAGGTGTCTTTTTCTGTATATGATACCGTCCTTTAATGTGGACTTTCCTGTAACATCGCCATTGAACCTTTGGTGGATAAGAGTTGGAAATAATATCTTGCTTTCTTTCTTACTTTAAATGAGAAAATTTTCTCTACTCTGGATAAGCTATGCATTTATCCATTTTTGCATCAATTCTTCTTTATGTAAAATTCTATGTGTTTCATATTTTAGTTTGTGGTTTTAACAACTGAGTTGAACCACACCGCCGCCATCATAGGTCGCATTCATGCTCCAGGGAAGGGCCTGTCCCAGTTGGCTCTGCCCTACCGCCACAGCATCTCCATCTGGCTGAAGCTGACGTCTGATGACGTAAAGGAGCAGATCTACAAACTGGCCAAGAAGGGCCTGACGCCCTCACAAATCGGTGTGATCCTGAGAGACTCACATGGTGTTGCACAAGTACGTTTTGTGACAGGCAATAAAATCTTGAGAATTCTTAAGTCCAAAGGACTTGCTCCTGATCTTCCTGAGGAGCTCTATCATTTAATGAAGAAACCTGTTGCTGTTCGAAAGCATCTTGAGAGAAACAGAAAGGATAAAGATGCTAAATTCCATCTGATTCTGCTTTAGAGCCTTATTCACCGGTTGGCTCGATATTACAACACCAAACGAGTCCTCCCCCCCACTGGAAATACAAGTCATCCACAGCCTCTGCCCTGGTTGCATAAATTTGTCTGTTTACTCAAGCAATAAAATCATTGTTTAACTAGAAAAAAAAAATTGAGTTGATGAATTGTACACTGCTTTCATTGAATTTGCCTTAGTAAACACTGATTTCAACTGACAATATTTGGAGTCAACATACAATTCACTTTCATAGAATTATCATATAAAATACATTGAAAAGAATGAAAAATGGTGAAAAGGATAAGGCTATTAAAAAACAAAAAGTAGACAAAAACACAGTAACCATTCACTGAACACAATGGGAATTTTCTGATGACTTAATCCATCCCCTTAAGGCGGTGTATCCACAGAAATTTCAAACACAGCACAATGCTTTTTCCTATTAATGAAGTGTATAGACCAGCCGCATGTATCCTATTTCAATGAGTTACTATTTTTACTTTGTCAGTTGTATTATGCAAGTATAGCAGAGTGATAGGAAACCTGGGAATTCACACCTTTTGACCTTCTGTCTTTGTGAAGCATTTATTTACAGTCCTTTTATATATGGTAGTTTCTTTAATTCTCAGATCCATCTTGCATAGCAAATATAATTATTATACTAATTGTCCAAAGGAGACAACGGAAACTCAAAAAGGTTAATGATTTGGCCTAATTCACAAAGGTACTGAAGGGCAGTGCTTGAATGACAAGCCACATTTTTAGGATCTCAGAAAACAACCTCTTTCCACTCTACCTGTCTGCCTTGATTAAGATCAGGAGATATAATAGACAACTGTGAATCTCTCATTTTAAGTAACCAAGGGGAATTTTCTTCATTTTCTTATTTCCTTCCTTTTATAATTGTACTTTAAAATTCAGGAATAAGGTTATCTTTTAGTCATACAATATTAAGAATCAAAATAAGACCTTTAAAAAAATTATTGTATGCATTCTGATAGGAATATAGATGTGATTCTATGGGGGCTAAGATTCTCACACATAAGTTTAGGACGTATCCATCATTGATCAATAAGAATTTATTGTGTTCTTTTCGTATGATCTAGACTGCTCTGGGTGCCACAGGAGAGAGAAAAATAACATTCAATTCAGAAAATATATATTGAGCATCTATTTTATTCTATGCATTACCCAAGAGAAAGAGCAGAGGTTTAGGAAGCAAGAAGAATTTCACCAGAAGAATATATAGATGAAAAAGACCTAAAACTATTATTTGAAATTTTTAAATCTGATCATGGAAACACAACTGACACACATGAAGCAATTCAAGGAATTGAATTTGATGCGAGTTCTAAAAATCATGACAATCCTAGGGTTTAATAAGCTATGTTCATTAAAATTCAGAAAGAATATTAGTAACACAACTATTTAAGACATTTAATCAACCTTAATTTGAAGGTAGAAAACTGGTTGATATTCATATTCATGAATTTATAAGTGTGGTTTTTAAGAGTATCATAAAATCTGTACATCAAGTCCATTAGATGAATTTAGGTAATTGCAGTAGACAAAATCCAATTAAGTCACTTCTTAGAGGAAAAGTAAATAAAATATATTATCTCCAATATTTTCCAACTATATCATATGGTTTATTTCATAGAGTTCAAGAGAATAAAACGTATGCCTATCTAATCATGGACCTACAAACCCATCACGGCACATACTTTGTGATGTTTCCCAGGAAGTGGTGATGAATTTACTCCAATGACATTTGTTCAGCCTGCTCACACCAACTACAATATTTGCATCTCGCTTGGCTGGGGTATTAAGGTGGGAAAAGGAGCAGCAGGAAGGCAAAACTATGGTCATGAAACAAAATAAAAATGACTGTCAAAAGAGGAACAAAGCTTATGGACTAATTAAGCTGGCATTCTTTTTCTCTCTGCTAAGTAACCACATTAACATTGTAGTAGCACATATTCTTCATTTTAATCTGTATTTAAATAAAGATGATTTTTCTTTGCAGAGTCATAATCAGCATCAACTTTTTTTGAGATATCACAGCTTCTCTCCATTAAGTATTAAACAGTAAAAAGAAACTTAAAATTAATGAACTATCCTGAGTATATTCAAAGGCATACACTGCGTGGGTGGCAAATCTGAGAATGTTGGTATAGCAAGACTAGTATCGTATACTCTATCCCCCGCTCAAGTACATAACAAACTATGATTCATGACATTGAAATCCACTTCTTTCAAATTTGCATATGCTTTAGTTCCTTTTAACCTCTACCCATTCACTCTGCTGATGTTTGTCATCATTAAATATATATTTACATCAACTTTTACTGTGGCCACATAAAAATACTCTTCCCTAGTGCTAGAAAAAGTAAAGAGAATTAATGAGTGTCACCGTTCAGACATAAAACCAATTAACCTTGATATATGTATGTGTTATTCAACAGGAGGTAAAATTTTCATATTTAAATTCTAAAATTTTGGGGTGACAGGTTTAATCCTGTCAACAGTTTTTTGTTTGTTTTTTGTTTTTTTCTTCTCTTCATAATGTGGCTAGGAAAAAAACCAGAAACATGTATCTGTAACAGAAAGATTATTGCTGAGAGACTTCCTGGGCAGGTCTCAAAAAGGAGAAGTTTAAGAAAAAATTCTGCATGACCCCTCAACTTGTAAATGTTCAGCTTTTAAAAAGTGGCTGGATCTGTAGTTTGTGCCTTTACCTAGAAGGGACAGCTGCTGCAAGGCATTATTTTTCCTCTAAGATAAATGATATAAATGGCCCCTAATGTATGATTTCCACTTATAAAAGAACCTTGGGGTAATTGTGAGTGACCAGCCATTTGATAGTATTATAACAATACGCTTCATGGAATAATAAATTTATTGTGGCTTTAGCATCATTTGGATCCAAATATCAACCCAGCTCTGCCATTTAATAGCTATGTGATTTTAATGCTTTTGAGGCTCAATGTTCTCATCTTAGAAAAGGGAATAATAAAAACTACCTATTTGATTTTTGTGATAATTAAGCAAGATAAGTGAGAACCATCACATTCTCCCATTCAGGGGGCCACCATTTATATGATATATAAATAAGTAGTGCCTCTTGGCATTGTGAAATATGGTAGGCTTGAGTAACACGTGAAAAGCCCTTGCCTCACAGTTACAAGTAGATGCTCAGTATTTGTATTATTCAACACCACTGCAATAACAAAAACAGTGTGAACTTGACATCCTTTGCATATCAAAACACTTGTTTACTGAGCACAGCCACTATATCTTATGCCTGTTTCGGATTTCACATGCCTAGGACAATGTCTGGCTCACAGAACTAGCTCAATATCAATATGTTGAATAGATGAAGATAACATTAATCTTGTATGATTGGTAGATCAGGAGGCCTTTGAAAAGCTTTATCCTTCAGTAAGAATTCCCAAAGAGTTTATGAATAAGAACAGGTGTAACCTGGGGCACAGCTCTTTTGTTCCCTAAAGTGAAATAAGCTTTTGTGAATTTTTATTATGAAGATATATGTGTTAATGGTATACACGTAGCCTTCTCAAACTTAAAGTAATGCTAGTGTGTGTGTGGGTGTGTGTTCTGAATTTAAAAAGAGAGTGGACGTGGGCCAAATAAATACATGATGCTGGCATTAAAGCATAGACAGATTTAAAGAATTGTAGGAAAACATTCAAAAGGGGAAATGAAATTTAATTTATGAAGTTAATAATTTACTTTTTTTTCTGTTTTGGGGGATCTATACCAATGATATTTTCTGGAACTGTCTACAAGGTGCACTGTGCTTCCTTTAAGCAGCCCTCTCTGAAGATGGTGTTCTTCACTAGAGGTCGAATTTTTTTTTTTTTTAATTATTATTTATTTATTTACTTATGGCTGTGTTGGGTCTTCGTTTCTGTGCAAGGGTTTTCTCTAGTTGCGGCAATCGGGGGCCACTCTTCATCGCGGTGCGCGGGCCTCTCGCTATCACGGCCTCTCTTGTTGCGGAGCACAGGCTCCAGACGCGCAGGCTCAGTAGTTGTGGCTCACGGGCCTAGTTGCTCCGCGGCATGTGGGATCTTCCCAGACTAGGGATCGAACCCGTGTCCTCTGCATTGGCAGGCAGATTCTCAACCACTGCGCCACCAGGGAAGCCCCTAGAGGTCGAATTTTTGCATGAAGCTTGACTCTTAAACTCACATCTTTGTTTCCATCAACTTTTTAAATATGAAGAAGAGATTGGCTTTTACAGCTTTGTCACACACTGTCAGAAAGCCTTTGAGCATGACGAGGAAACTGAGTTTCAGAGAAATAATACAGCTTCTTCCAATGTTACATACTAGCAGGGGTAGCTGGTACTACTGCACAGGTCTCTTCCTCATCCAGATTTGCCCCCTGACTTAACCCTACTCTCAGTGATGAGTTAAACCCAAGATAAGGAACTACTTGTCTTCAGTAGGTATATTCATCCTGGATACCTAAATTTCTTTTATTCGACCAATGTACATTTAATACATCAACAATATCAAAATGGCATCAAAGTAAACTGGGAAATTGTCTTTCACCGATTTCTGTCTCTGAGTCTACCACAATCCATGTCCAAAACAAAAATTGTAACTAGCACCATCTGCTTTAGAGTATATTTCCGAGTCACAGTATTCTAACTCCTTCATGAAAGTTTAGCATTTGTCAAGTTACCAGTGAATTCACTAGCCCGACAGAGAGAGAATAGCATGCCCTATATGTTCACTCTGTCCAAGTTGTACTAGTCAGTTTCACTCACAGAAACTCAGAGTCAGAAGGGACCTAAAAACTAAAGGTCATGGATTCCAGCCCTAACACGTTGTGGGATCCTAAAGATTCAAGTCCCAGTTCAAGCTTTACCAACCTTGAGCATTTAAACTTGTGCTCAAGGTAAATCTTTGTTAAGTCTCAGTTTCTTCCTCTATGAAATTAAGACAATAGTAGTTCTCAACTCATAGTGATATTGAAAGGATTAATAACTCATAAGGTTATGTAAAGGAGCTGGCCCTTTCTTACACTTCAGATTCAGTTTAAATGTCAGCTCCTCTGAAAGTTCTTCCCTAATTACCTTATTTAAATTGGTCTTTCTGCTATTCTTTTTAACCCATCATCCTGCTTATCTTCTTTATAACATAATCTGTGAGAAATGATCTGTTCATCTGCTCATTAGTTTAGCCTCTGTCTCCCCCTTAAATCCGTAAGCTTTGTGAAGCCTGGGTCTGTCTGTATTCTCAAAACCAAGCGGGATAATGCTTCACATAAAACAAATATTAGGGACTACTCTGGTGGCGCAGTGGTTAGGATTCCACACTCCCAATTCAGGGGACCCGGGTTAGATCTCTGGTCGGGGAACTAGATTCCACATGCATGCCACAACTAAGAGTTTGTGTGCCGCAACTGAGAGTTTGCATGCCGCAACTAAGGAGCCCGCCTGCCACAACTAAGACCCGGCGCAACCAAATAAATAAATAAATAAATAAATCTATAAAAAAATATATTAACAAATGAATAGTGTGCAGTAATCAATTGATATATGTTTATAATCATTAGCATATAGAAATCTGCACATTTCATGTAAATGTTATGCTTTTCAATTATGGCAGTTTGTCTATTTCAAACAACTTGAGATTTAATTTTTACATGTTTGAAAGACATAAAAAGCTAGACAAAAATATTATCAGACTAAGAATTGGCAATCCCACTACTGGGCATATACCCTGAGAAAACCATAATTCAAAAAGAGTCATGTACCAAAATGTTCATTGCAGCTCTATTTACAATAGCCAGGACACGGAAGCAACCTAAGTGTCCATCAACAGATGAATGGGTAAAGAAGATGTGGCACATATATACAATGGAATATTACTCAGCCATAAAAAGAAACAAAATTGAGTTATTTGTAGTGAGGTGGATGGACCTAGAGTCTGTCATACAGAGTGAAGTAAGCCAGAAAAAGAAAAACAATTACCGTATGCTAACGCATACGTATGGAATGTAAAAAAAAAAAAAAAAATGGTCATGAAGAACCTAGGGGCAAGATGAGAATAAAGACGCAGACCTACTAGAGAATGGACTTGAGGATACGGGGAGGGGGAAGGGTAAGCTGGGACAAAGTGAGAGAGTGGCATGGACATATATACACTACCAAACGTAAAATAGATAGCTAGTGGGAAGCAGCTGTAAAGCACAGGGAGATTAGCTTGGTGCTTTGTGACCACCTAGAGGGGTGGGATAGGGAAGGTGGAAGGGAGGGAGATGCAAGAGGGAAGAGATATGGGGACATATGTATATGTCTAACTGATTCACTTTGTTATAAAGCAGAAACTGACACACCATTGTAAAGCAATTATACTCCAATAAAGATGTTAAAAAAAAAAAAAAAGAAAGAAAGAAAATTTGATTAGGAAAAAAGGACCACACTACTAAAAACTGTATATAACCCTTCTCTTTAGTGCTTAAAATCTATCCAAAATACCCCTACTAAGGGCTCATCCACCACTGTTGGTTGACCTCTAAGTGACAGGAAGGTTATGATCTTATGATGCAGTCCTATCCATTTTTAGACTGCTCAGATTATTAGAAAATCTTGCTTTATGTAGAACAGAAATCAGTATCTTGGAAGCAAGCATTCATTGGGACCACTTCAATCGTCAAAAATGCACCGCACATTTCTAATTTCATATTAGTCCCTTATAAAAATAAAGACACCTTTCAAATACTCGCTGATTTTTCTCTTCTCCAGGTTAATTAAATCCACTTCAGTCAAGTTTAATCACACATCCATATTTGTATTCATCTTTGTAGGACACGTTTAGCAGATATGGTCACACATTCAGAATCATAACTTGGTGAAGATATTAAAGGAAAACATTTTATTTGTATAATTATTTATGGGCCCACAAAGCACTTTCACATTCCTCAACTAATGAGACTGCATCTTGGTTTCCTGTTCCTTTATGCATTGTTTTATGGAACCTCATCTAGAAACAGTTCTGGGCTAAGTATAATAAATTTTCTATATTTTTGTAGTGAGAAAGGTATACAATTATTTCCCCCATGCTAATAGGGTAAACTGCATTTAGGTTTTTCCAAATCCGTGAGTGGCTAGTTTGCTGTTTACTTCTAACATTCACTCATTTATCTCAGAGAAGCCCACACATGGATAAGACACTTAGACCTTTGCGGTAGGCAGAATAATGTACACCCTCCCTAAAATGTCCACATCCTAATTTGTTACATTACATAGCAAAAGTTTTTTTTTTTTTTGCACTTATGATTTAAGTTAAAAACTTTGAGATGAGGGGATTATTTTGTATTATCAGGTAGGCCCAATCTAAGCAAAGGAGTCCTTAAAAGTGGAAGAGAAGGGCAGAAGAATGGATTGGAGAGATTCAGAAGTGAGAAGGAATTGACCTGCCATTACTGGCTTTGAAGATAGAGAAGGCCATGAGCCAAGGCATGTGAAAGGCCGCAAGAAGCTGAGAATGACCCTCAACTGACAGTCAGAAAGTAAACAGGGATCTCAGTCCTACAACTGCAAGGAACTAAATTTTAATTAGCAAAGAAATGGATTCTTCCCTAGAGCCTTCAGAAAGAAATGCAGTCCTCCGGACACCTAAATTTTAGCCCAGTGAGACCTGTGGTCAGACTTCTGCCATACAGAGTTGTAAGATATTAAGTTGGCTGTTTTAAGCCATGAAGTTTGTATTAACTTGGTACATCAGCAATGGAAAACTAATACAATCTGGCTCTTTGTAAATTAGTATCAATGCTCTGAGGGGGATATAATTCAGTAAGTTTGAGGTTCAGCAAGAACTGCATTTTTGGAATCCTCCAACCAGTGCTACTCCATACAAACATACTAAAACCCACTGTTTGATGCTTCTGTAGACAAACGGCACAACTTCTCGTTGGGTACAACAAATGCAAAGTTTGGGAATACTCTTAATGATCAGTGACTTTGCAGCTGAGTTTGTGTATTGCAAAGCAATTTTATTTTTAGTTTAGGGGAAAAAATGTAGATATATGTAATTCAACACGTAAGAACAGTAAATTAACCTCTTCTGTTTCTCTGTCTCTCTCATTTCTATCTTCTCCTCTTTCCCCTTCCTTTCCTCCTCACACTCAACACCGCACTATACATGTATTCATATTTTTGGAGTAGGGATTATAAGTACCATTTTAATGAAAACGTAATGCATTGTTTAATGAGAATATATTTGTCCCCTAGAAAATGACTGGTTTTTCTCCTCAGCTGTCCTAACGTTGAATAAGCTATTCCTTGAACCACACTTATTATCTTTGGAGTTGTCTGATCATTGTTTACAACTCCTTTGAAGATACTTGCAATAGAGGAAGAATAAAGTTGGTATTGGTTACAAAAGCCCTAAACTTGGCATTGCCTTAGCATAGTTCCTGGCAGTTCATTCATTCTCTTGTCAAGATTATTTGAAATATGTTTCTGGTGCAGAAAGTAATTCATCAGCAAAAGTATACCCCAATGCCAGAATCCCCCTTCCAGCTTGTTTTCTCTCTGTGCTTTTTAAAAATGCCTCCAGTTTGTTAATAATTTTATACTCTTCTTTGGAAAGTTGGCCATCACTCATAACTTTCATGGCATAGAGAGAGAAAATATCCAAGAGAAAAAGCCATATACATTTTGCAAATCAATGCAAAGGCAGTGAGAGCTTGTATTTGATGGAATGGTTGAAGTGCACTCTACAAATCTGAAATGTCATGCATCTTCTATCAGTATTAAGAAAACATTGTAACATCCAATTAATTAAACAAATGTTTATTGAGTACAGACTTATTTCTATGCACTGAGCCAAGGATATGGCAATCAACAAGAAAAAAATGGTGTTGCCCTTTTGGAGATTACAATCTGGCATTCTTCTCAAAAATAAAGTATTGTTGGGTATAAGCATGTAGCAGTCACTAATATTGTTTGCTCAATATTTCTAGTTTTTCTTCCAGGCATATGGTAGGATTGCACATTCCCACCCCTTTGAAGTTTATTGTGGTTATGTAATTGCTTTGTCCATTAACACATGAGGAGAAGTCACACATGTCATTTTTGGGGGGAGGATTTAATAGTCAGTATGCAATATTCATGTTCCTATTTGTCTCCCTCAGCAAACATGGAAGCATAAAGATGAAACCTTCCACAGCTGGCAGTCCTAAATAAGAATGGCATAGAACAGAGCTGATTTCCAATCCATAATAAAAAAGTATATATGTATGTGTATATATATATATATATATTTATATATATATATATATTTATATATGCCTTTGTTATTTGAAGCCACTGATATGTTGGAGTTGCTTTTACTAAACTAGTCTATTTAAACTCATGAAAAAATTGATACCTAAAAGAAGACCACTATCATATCAAGACCTAAAGGCTTAATGGATAAAAATAGTGAGAAAATTGTTAAAGGAGACAGAAAAAGATGGTAACTTCTCTTATGTCACAGCAAGGCATTTGGTGAAGATGTCACCTCTTGTAAGTTGGCAATTATTCCGTAGAACTAATGAACTTGTATCTTTATGGAAAAATTAGAACATATAATGTTAATTCATTGTGTTGTCTATGTTTAGCAAATCACTAAGAAAAAAAAAAAAAGACGAGCTCAGAACATAATCTGCCTGCTTATAAGTAATTAAAGAAAATAAAGACAGTCCACAAATTCAAGGACTTGCAGCATAAAATATAAAGCAAGAAAAACAAAAAGACCTTCAGGGCATAGTTCATTAGAACTCAGGCTGGAGTAAGGATTCAATCAAAAGTATGACCAGCACACTCATTGTTAAAGCCCTGAAGTGATTAAGGTGCCTTAGAGTAAGGATTCAGCTGCCTAGTAATTCATTTCAATTAGACACATTGGCTATGAAATTAGAGACAAGGGGTGTTGTTTCCCCACTGAAACCTAATAAGTTCTAGGTGCCCATAATTCAGCCTAGAGAGAGAAAGAAGTAATTGGAGAAGAAAACCAAAGAAATGTAGCAAAAGCTAAGAGATACACCCTAAAAAGTACCACTAGAGTAGCTACCAGCACACAGAGTCTACCAGATAAGTAAGGAGCCAGCTAAGTTTTTGAGACAAAGGCTTATATATGAAATTTTAAAAAGACCCTTGGGCAGAAAGTGGGTTGAAAAAGCTGTTCATTTCTCCTAGGAGAGCATATTTTCCAGGCTATATTTCAGATGCAACCAAGAAGCATGGTGAAAAAAGAATAATATCCCTAAAGGACAAACCAAAAGAATATAAATTGGAATTCATGAACAGAGGAACCCCTCCAATAGAGCAGAACTATACCTAATCAAAGAACATATCCAATCCTCCAGAAGTGTTTATTCCCATCAGTGTTTGATTACTACCTATAAGCTGTGAAAGGGGCACATAATTTGCCCTTTGATTCATAGATCTCCAGGGCTATAGCCACACTGATGAAGAATACAGGGCCTCTTTTAGGGTCTGAGACTCTGAGCTGGACACAGCAACGGGATGCCTGTTATGGGGGAATGAATGTGTTCTACACAGAATACAAGTCTGTATTAGTCAGGGTTCTCCAGAGAAGCAGAACCGATAGGATATGTGTTTGTTTATTATCCTCTTGGACCATATAAATTTCATCCCTCTCCAATCTTGGTACTCTGCCTGAGGATTGCACTGCCTGTTAGAAGTTGGACTAATGCCTTTGAATCTCATTGGATACCATCTTTTACCCATTCAAACATGATCTCTTTTAAACGAAGAACTTGTTCTGTCAGGAATATTTGCAATTCCAGTCCAAACACAGACTATAGGCAGAATTTCTTCTTGCTCAGAAGAGGTTGGCCTTTGTTCCATTAAGGCTTTCAACTGGTTGAATGAGGCCCACCCACATTATGCAAAATAATCTGTTTTACTCAAAGTCTATTCGTTTAAATGTTACTCTCAACCAAAAATTACCTTCACAGAAACATCCAGAATAATATTTGACCAAATATCTAGATATTGTGGCTCAGTCAAGTTGACACATAAAATTAACTATCACAGAGTTATTTGAGTATTTGGTGACCAGAGGGAGGAGGTGTCCACAATATTTAGCTTTTTCTTTCCCCCTACCGTGTACCATCTTCATATCTCCTTCTCAGACTCGGCTTTTCCTGCCATCCTCTTTCACTCATAAGTACCCTTGTCACTACCTTGGGCCCACCCAATTTCATTTTCCCACGCTTAAGCGCCCATAAAGTTTCATGACACTCATGAAATTAGGTGACTTGCTTTGACTAGTGAAATGTGACCAGATATATTACATGTCACTGCTGAATGGAGCTTTAACAAGCCAGGACAAGATTTTTGTGCTTTGTTCCTTAGTCTTGGTAATCATAAATGGTCCAGGGAGGATTTGCTACCTCACCTTAGATCCTGGAGAGAAGACAGTGAGAAGCAGAGCCCTTGGCTAACAAGCAATTATTACATGGTATACATGAGAACAAACCCTTGTTGTTTGTAAACAATTGAGATTGTTGGGTTATTTGTTCCACAGCATTATCTAGCCTTTCTTGCACTAGAATGAATGTATAACAAGAGAAACATTATCTTAGGAAGAGATGTTAGATGAAATATTTAGAGTATAGAGTTTGGGTTTGGACAAACTGATGTTGAATTTGGAGACAATCCCTTTTGAGCTGTGTGACTCAGGTCAACATTACTCAGTTTCTCTGATGATTGGTTTTTATTGTCTGTAAATCAGAGATAATTATGCATTTCTTGAACTTTTAATATATGGCAGGTATTATTCTAGGCACTGGGGAAATAAAGATGGATAAAATGGATTCTGAAACAAAAATTACATGTCTACTGTCAAAAAGAATGTAACATAAGTGAATTCTTAGTCCACCACCTCAAACACTGTAGTCAATACATTTTCCTGATTTCTTTTGAGTTCTTACTTTAATGTAGAAAGATCTTGACCTTCACTGTTAACAGTGCTGATACCACCTGCTAACAGGTGGCTTTAAAAAGAAAGTGAAAGTCTAAGTTGTTTTTCCTTTAATCAACATAAATGCCAAGAACCAGTCAGACTGGAGTTTCACTAAAATGCACGTTTGCTTTGGCATTCGGTAAAAATGCCAAATTCATCACAAGTCCCCAGGGGGAAGAGATTACTTTTCAGCAGGCAGTGATGCTTACTGGGGAGAATGCCTTCTTTCCTTTTTCCCTATGACTTCCATGTTCTACATTATGTTCTCTCCTCTTAGTTTGTCCTGAGTAAACATGACCCAGATGAGGACATAAATGCATAATTAACAAAAGGAAAAATAAAAATAGACAATAAATATATGAAAAATATTAATGCTTATTAAGGATGAAGAAAGAAAAATCAAAGTAATAATAGAAGAGCATTGTCATATGCTATAGACTAAATGTTTATGTCCTCTCAAATTCATATGTTGAACCCTAATCCCCAATATGATGGTATTTGGAGGTGGGCCCTTGGGAGGTGCTTAAGTCATGAGGGTGGAGCCCTCATAATGGGACCAGAGCCCTTATTAGAGACCCCAGAGATTCCTCTCACCTTCTTCCATGTGAAGACACAGAGAGAAGAAAGCTGTCTATGGACCACGAAGTGGGGGCTCACCAGACACCCAATCTGCTGGTCCCTTGATCTTGGACTTCCAGCCTCCAGAACCATGAGAAATAAATGTTTGTTGTTTAAGCCACCCAGTCTATGGTACTTTGTTATAGCAGCCCAAATGGACTAATAAATATTGGTAAAATAATAAATATTTTTAAAATACTGAATCACTTTCCTACATTGCTAGATAATTTTTTTTTCATTTAGATATAGCATGGATGTAAAACACTCAAATTATGTGTGATTGCTACTCCAATATTTTATTTGGGGGAATTGATTCTACTAAAATAGAATCAATCCATAAAAAAGTTATGAGCATGTCCATCCTGGCACTTTCCTAACAATATAACTTTGGATATAATATACTTTTAACACTAGAGTATTAGCTAAATAAATCAAGATAGGAGTCTACAAAGAAATACCACACAAACTTTAAAAAAAATTTATACACATACTTACTAAAAAGAAAAAATATTTATGATAAATAAAAAATTGAAATACATGCATAGAGACAATATTTGCATGCATCCATGCATCTGTGATAATGTTATGTTTGGCAAGGGAGTAGCATGAGTGTTCAAGTTCATAAGGGTATTCTACATACTCTCTGATATGTCTAAAATGAGTGCATTGCTATTTTATAAAGTAAAATTAATTTAAAAAAAAGCAAATTTGGTAAAAGTAAAACCTAGCTTATAGCTGTATTACAGCAGGCACTGACCATTAGAGAATACCATCAAACATCTAGTCCTTACCAAAGGTAAGAAAATGTATATTTGCTGATTGGTGAACAATTTGTGTCACCAATAAAAAACCATAGATGATTTTTTAAGTTACTAAGAAAAATATTGAGTACACAATGAAATGCTAGGTTCTTCCAAGGGTAGCAAGAATGTAAAATATACATATCAATTCTGTACATGCTGAATTAGAAATGAAAGAATTCCAGCCCTTTTCTCTTTGGAATGACTCATTGGATGGATGATTTTCCTAACCTGTTATTAAAATCTCTTCAGGCAGTCAAAAATGGATTAATAGCAAAGGGCATATTGATTAAAATGTAATTTCTATTATTACAACGAAATGATGTCTTTGCCTGCAAGTGGGAAGTACTCAGAGGCATTTTTTTTTCTTTTTTGACATATTATAATTCACTTCAGTGTTCCACACAGAACTTGATTTCTGCTGAATTATTGGGAGGACAGGTATGTGTATTAGGCCACTATATAATTATTTTTAAACAGAAGATGTTGTCTTAGAGGGAGGAAAAACTTTTCATCTATTTTTAACACTTTTTCCTAAGGAATCAACATAAACATTTTTCTTTTTGTAAATTGATCCCAAATATACTTGACTTCAAACATTGTTTAAAAGTTTAAAAGGGAAATGTAGAACAAATATTTTCTTAAAAACATTATAACTCAAGCAATGAAATTAACCAGTTTCTTTTGGTTTCACTGTCTAAATTTTATGGGGTTTTTTTGGTAGCAGTTTTCATGGTTTAAAACAGAAAGGACTTCCAGACAGCATCTAAGTGAGGAGGTATAATCTTTCTTTCAGTATTCACTGTCACATTCACACACACACACACACACACACACACAATCACCAATGTCTGATAATCTAGTCTCAGAAATTAAAATATTACGATATCACGGACTCCTTGCTATTTTACATATCACATAAAAGAAAAACATGCTGAAAATTAAACTATTTTGTACTATAATAAAATGTGCTTCAGTTTTAGAGTTTGAAAATTTTGCAAAAATGTACATCCTAGAATTAATGAAATTTGCTAATTCATTATATGGAAATATGTGGATATCAAAGAATGTTATTATAACTAAAGCATTCTAACTTTTTTAAACTGTATTAAATATCTGTTTCATTAAATAATAGCTAACATTTATTGAACATTTACTGTGTGGAAAGAAGTTTTTTAAAGATATCTAAAATTAATTATTATAAAACTATGTAGGAATTTGGAAAAATTCTTGGCCTATGGATGCAAATAATTGTTTATGAACTAAGATTAAAACTATATAAGAAAATCAAGGTCAATGTACTAAAATTATAATAGTTCTAGGTTAGAGTTATAAACTTCTTTTTTCTCAATTTCTCAAACTTTCTCTAATAGGTCTATAGTTTCTTTTATAATTTCAAAGCAGCAACTAAATTTCAAACACTCAAATGCTGTGGAAATGTTCTGGTGGGTGATTATAAACAGTATTAAATTTAATATCAAGAACTGCCTCTCTCCTGTAAAATAGACATTAAAAAAGTTCAGAGTCTAATTTGTTTCATTGAATAAAAAAGCATATTTCTCATTTAAGTTTTTCTCAGATGAAAGAGATCCAATTCTGTTGCTTTTCGACATCTCCTCTTTAAAAATACAAAAAAAAAAATAAGCAAATCATTAAGAAATATTTCTGAACCGTTGAATACCAACAATACTAATATAGTCAAACTTCTTTTTTGACAAATATGGCCTCCCACCAGATTCATCCCTTTGTCAGGGTCCAAAAGAGCTCAGCTACTGGCCCCATTAGTCAATTAACTTGTAACACCTCTAAAAGGAAAAATTAAATTGGTAAAATTTGATTTATATATCCTGGCAGATTCAGCATAATTTCAGTGCTATCCATCAACAGAAAAAAAAAAAAAGAAAGATAAAGTACCTGCAAAATGGTACCACCTCCTAATAATTCAATTCCTGAATGTGTTTTAGGGTTCAATCTAAATGTTCAGAAGGAAACAACAAACATTGTTAATGCAATATTTTCCCAAGACCTCTTTCTGTATTGACACTTAGTTCATGCCTATTATCTAAATACTTATATTTAATTTGTTGCTCACCACTATTAGTGATCACTTTGCAAACTTGTAGTCAGTATGAGGCTAATTAAAGAATCTCAAAAAGAGACCTTATCCCAGTGTTCTGATAAGAAATAGCTGGCACACTCAGATTAAGATAATTTGAGAAGGGTATATTTTAAAAGAGGCTATTCACAAAGAAGTAACCAGGATGTAGAGAAGCCAGGTGCAGGACTCTGAGCTAGTAAGAGAAAAGGAGTATGACCCCTAGGTCAGAAGGGTGTGGGAGAGGAAGCAGTGCATGTAGGCAGTATCTACGTATTTCTTGCCTAGAAGGTAGCCTTGAAAGGAATAGACCTTTGGCTGACGGAGCCAGCCAGCCTTTGATGAACTTGCAGAGAGGGATCCTGGGGAATGAATATCCTGATCTCACTTTTCCTTTCCTATTTTCTCTTGCTGGGGCCTCCCATTGGCTGTAGAGGGACTAGAGCCCATTGTTCTAGCCTGTACAGGTCAGCCTCCAAAACAGAGTGGCATAGAGGGAGCAAATAAAGCATATCCACCTGAAAAACTAAATGAAGCCCGAATGAAAGTAATAGAATTGGGGGTCCTTCGGTTCAGTGTCTCTGATGCATCCTCTACAGACTGGGTTGCAGGAATTGGCCAAATGCATATGCCAAATAATTACAGAAGATGCATAGATCACACAGTCATCCAAGTGACTGAATTAGAGACAGAGAGACCTCCCAAAAAGAAGCCTTTGTGGTTCTCCCTGAATTGATACTGATTCTAGATTTTCAAAATGTTACTGCTTTGAATATTATTTAGATTTTGCAGATGCCTCTATGATAAACAACGATCATCTGAGTGAGCATAACACAAGTAATAGAATTCAAACTTAAAATCTGCATGAGGGTCACACTCAAGACTTTTTGCAGGGAGAAAAACAAGTTGAATCCGCCATATTTTCTTAAGTAAGTTATTTCTCTTTATACAAAGTTACAACGAAAGGAGAAACAGATCAGTTAATTAAACAATAAAGTACTTGGCCTGCAAGTCACCAAATAATCACTTTGGATTTGCCTAATCTCTTTCCACTGACCTGTGAGTTCTCCTAATGGCCAGAGCCGGGTGCATGAGGAGAAACTTTAATCCATGGTTTCAGTACATTCAGCCCACAGGTCATACTGGACATAGTGTCCCGAAGGAGTCTTAGAAAATCAGACCCGGGGAAAATATTCTCAACCCAGGCTGCAAATCCATGTGAGTTGGAGGAAGAAGTGTATCAAACAGTATAAAAAATAAGAACATATTTTGGAAAGGCAAAAATGAGTATAGCAGGAAGGCAAGTGTAGAGTAATTCTATATTTTTTTAAATTTTAATTACATATTTTATTTAACCCAATAAATTCAAAATAGGATAATTTCAGCATATAATCAATATAAAAGTATTAATGAGACATTTTACTCTCTCTTTTCTGTATTTGGCATTAGAAACCTGGGGTAAATGTTACACTTCTAGTGCATCTCAGTATAATTACTAAATTCACATCAGATATAGTTGATCTGTATTTAGGTTTCAATTTACAACTGCAAGAGGAGATTCATAAACCCAGGTTGTTCCAAGCATACTTAAAAGTTTTCCAATACCTGAATCAAGTATTAGCTTTTTAAACTCAAATTTCTTAAAATTAAAGAAAATTAAAATTCAGTTCCTGGCTTGCCTTGGACACATTCCCAGTGGTGAAGACCATGTGCAGGTTCAGGCCACCAACAACACAGCATCCCATCATGCTTGTAACTGTTTCTCAAATATTCCAAATCCTTGCTCATTTTTGTGTCCTTGATCAGACAACTTTTATTTTAAAGATTCATTGATATTTCCTGCTCCAGTTGTCTTATCTATGAGCTTCTGCTTTCCAAAGGTGTGTGTGTTTTCGTCCCTATTGAATTTTTCTCTTTCTGGGACTCCTGTTATATGGATAGTGACACTTCTACCCTCCATAGTCTTACTTTTCTTTTGCATTTTCCATCTTTATCTTCCTGAGGTCCTCAGAGGTTCTTTTTTTTTTTTTTTTTCCCCGTCTACCCTTATTTATTTATTTTTTTTAACATCTTTATTGGAGTATAATTGCTTTGCAATGGTGTGTAAGTTTCTGCTGTATAACAAAGTGAATCAGCCATACATATACATATATCCCCATATCTCCTACCTCTTGTGTGTCCCTCCCTCCCTCCCTATCCCACACCTCTAGGTGGTCACAAAGCACTGAGCTGATCTCCCTGTGCTATGCAGCTGCTTCCCACTAGCTATCTATTTTACGTTTGGTAGTGTATATATGTCCATGCCACTCTCTCACTTTGTCCCAGCTTACCCTTCCCCCTCCCCGTATCCTCAAGTCCATTCTCTAGTAGGTCTGCGTCTTTATTCTCATCTTGCCCCTAGGTTCTTCATGACCATTTGTTTTGTTTTGTTTTACATTCCATATGTATGCGTTAACATACGGTAATGGTTTTCCTCTTTCTGGCTTACTTCACTCTGTATGACAGACTCTAGGTCCATCCACCTCACTGCAAATAACTCAGTTTCGTTTCTTTTTATGGCTGAGTAATATTCCATTGTATATATGTGCAACATCTTCTTTATCCATTCATCTGTTGATGGACACTTAGGTTGCCTCCATATCCTAGCTATTGTAAATAGAGTTGCAATGAACATTGTGGTACATGACTCTCTTTGAATTATGGTTTTCTCAGGGTATATGCCCAGTAGTGGGATTGCTGGGTCATATGGTAGTTCTATTTTTAGTTTTTAAGGAACCTCCATACTGTTCTCCATAGTGGCTGTATCAATTTACATTCCCACCAACAATGCAAGAGGGTTCCCTTTACTCCACACCCTCTCCAGCATTTACTGTTTGTAGATTTTTTGATGATGGCCATTCTGACCAGTGTGAGGTGATACCTTATTGTAGTTTTGATTTGCATTTCTCTAATGATTAGTGATGTTGAGCATCCTTTCATGTGTTTGTTGGCAATCTGTATATCTTCTTTGGAGAAATGTCTATTTAGGTCTTCTGCCCATTTTTGGATTGAGTTGTTTGTTTTTTGGATATTGAGCTGCATGAGCTGCTTGTAAATTTTGGAGATTAATCCTTTGTCAGTTGCTTCATTTGCAAATATTTTCTCCCATTCTCAGGGTTGTCTTTTCATCTTGTTCATGGTTTCCTTTGCTGTGCAAAAGCTTTTACGTTTCATTAGGTCCCATTTGTTTATTTTTGTTTTTATTTCCATTTCTCTAGGAGGTGGGTCAAAAAGGATCTTGCTGTGATTTATGTCATAGAGTGTTCTGCCTATGTTTTCTTCTAAGAGTTTTATAGTGTCTGGCCTTACATTAATCCATTTTGAGTTTATTTTTGTGTATGGTGTTAGGGAGTGTTCTAATTTCATTCTTTTACATGTAGCTGTGCAGTTTTCCCAGCACCACTTATTGAAGAGGCTCTCTTTTCTCCATTGTATATTCTTGCCTCCTTTATCAAAAATAAGGTGACCATATGTGCAGGGGTTTATCTCTGGGCTTTCTATCCTGTTCCATTGATCTATATTCCTGTTTTGGTGCCAGCACCATACTGTCTTGATTACTGTAGCTTTGTAGTGTAGTCTGTAGTCCAGGAGCCTGATTCCTCCAGCTCCGTTTTTCTTTCTCAAGATTGCTTTGGCTATTCGGGGTCTTTTGTGCTTCCATACAAATTGTGAAACTTTTTGTTTTAGTTCTGTGAAAAATGCCTTTGGTAGTTTGATAGGGATTGCATTGAATCTGTAGATTGCTTTGGGTAGTAGAGTCATTTTTACAGTGTTGATTCTTCCAATCCAAGAACATGGTATATCTCTCCATCTGTTTGTATCATCTTTAATTTCTTTCATCAGTGCCTTACAGTTTTCTGCATACAGTTCTTTTGTCTCCTTAGGTAGGTTTGTTCCTAGGTATTTTATTCTTTTTGTTGCAAAGGTAAATGAGAGTGTTTACTTAATTTCTCTTTCAGATTTTTCATCATTAGTGTATAGGAATGCAAGAGACTTCTGTGCATTAATTTTGTATCCTGCTACTTTACCAAATTCATTGATTAGCTCTAGTAGTTTTCTGGTAGCATGTTTAGGATTCTCTATGTATAGTATCATGTCATCTGCAAACAGTGACAGATTTACTTCTTTTTTTTTTAAAGGGAGAGCTAATTTATTTATTTATTTATTTATTTATTTATTTTTATAACGAATACTTTTTAATTTATTTATTTTTCTATATTTATTTTTGGCTGTGTTGGGTCTTCGTTTCTGTGCAAGGGCTTTCTCTAGTTGCGGCGAGTCGGGGCCACTCCTCATTGTGGTGCGTGGGCCTCTCACTGTTGGGCCTCTCTTGTTGCGGAGCACAGGCTCCAGATGCGCAGGCTCAGTAGTTGTGGCTCACAGGCCTAGTTGCTCCGCGGCATGTGGGATCCTCCCAGACCAGGGCTCGATCCCGCGTCCCCTGCATTAGCAGGCAGATTCTCAGCCACTGCGCCACCAGGGAAGCCCCATGACAGATTTACTTCTTATTTTCTGATTTGGATTCCTTTTATTTCTTTCTCATCTCTGATTGCTGTGGTTAAAACTTCCAAAACTGTGCTGAATAATAGTGGTGAGAGTGCACAACCTTGTCTCGTTCCTGATCTTAGAGGTAATGGTTTCAGTTTTTCACCATTGAGAATGATGTTGGCTGTGTAAAATCCTTGCATTCCTGGGATAAACCCCACTTGATCATGGTGTATGATCCTTTTAATGTGCTGTTGGATTCTGTTTGCTAGTATTTTGTTGAGGATTTTTGCATCTATATTCATCAGTGATATTGGCCTGTAGTTTTCTTTCTTTGTGACATCCTTGTCTGGTTTTGGTATCAGGGTGATGGTGGCCTCGTAGAATGAGTTTGGGAGTGTTTAGAGTAAATCTTAAGTCTCTGTTGGTTCCTGAAACAGTTTCTAAGAGATTTTCTATTTTCTCTTGTGTGCATTTATTGGGTGCATTTAAAGAACCTCGAAGAGAATTTTATTATCTTGGAAATAATTTAAACAATGGTTTTTCTTTTATCAAGTGGTTACAAGCAATGTTTTTGTGTGTATGTATGTACATGTACATATAATATATGTATGGATAAATATTTATAATTGTTGAAATAAAGTGATCATAAATACAAAACACATATATCATGATTCATTCAGCATAGGGTTTTTAAAAAATTATTATTTTAATGATTTGAAATGGTTTATAAAAGGCTATCCAGTTATATTTTCACATTTTTATTTTAGGAGCAAAATATTTCATCAAAGGTAATACTAATGTGGTCAGAGCAATGCTAGAGGACCCTTCAATATTTAAAGGTATGAATTCAACTCACTAGTAAATACTGACTAGTAAACACTTTGTTAAGAGTTGTGGGGGCTAAGGAAATACCAGGTTAATTGTCCTGAGCTCTAGGGGCTGAGGCTTTGATGAAGCGATGAGGCATACACACAGTTAATGGTAATTAAGATAGATTATGATATAGCATATAAGAGGAGTATTTGAAACATGGTCCCGGACTGAATAACAGAGAAAGGAGCTATTTTGGTTAGTTATTTGGTAAGATTAATTTAAGCAGTGCTTGAAGCAAAATTTTAACACTCAGGTGGAGAGTGGGAAGTGAAAGGGTAGCTAAAATTAACTCATTTAATTATTGAGCCCCTACCATTTTAGATATTGTGCTAGGTACTGGTAATACACTGTACTACAAAAATAAAAATAGCCCCTTCTTTTCTTGAATTTAACATGAATTGGCAAAGAACACTGACTGTTCTACAGAGACTTTGAATGGGTAAAAGTGGCTAAGTGGGGGGAAAAATAAGATAATAGTGAGATGAAGGAGGCTTGTTTTGTTTTGATTTTGGTTGGTTGAATTTGTTCCAAGATAAGGGACCTAAAAGCATGATGGGTTTTTTTGCCTGTGTGGAAAGAATCAGAAAAATGGAGAAATGCAAATCAGGAAGGAATAGCTGATTTAATAAAGTTGATAAAGAAATGTAAAATGTTAGGATTAAAATCTAATACGTATAAAAAGTTATTTTGGGAAACAGGAAATAGACTATAGATAGATACAGAGATATTTTAAGGTCTAAAGAAGAAAAATTCAATGATGTTCATAACAGATAGCTTCATCTTTTCTAGAAAGCAAGAGGCTGTTTTATTTCAAACTGAGACAATCTGGGGAAGATTTGAGCCCCAAAAGTACAGAGATTTTGAACAACCATAAGTTTGCAGCAACAAGGATGGACCTGGATATCATCATACTAAGTGAAGCAAGTCATACAGAGAAAGACAAATATCATATAATATTTACTCATATGCAGAATCTAAAAAAATGATACAAACAAGCCTACTTACAAAAAAAAAAAAAAACAGACTCACAGACTTAGAGAATGAACTTATGGTTACTGGGAGAAGAGTCGGGAGTGGGGAGGGATAGGTTGGGATTTGGGATTGACGTGTACACACTGCTATATTTAAAATAAGATAACCAACAAGGACCTACTGTATAGCACAGGGAACTCTGCTCAATACTCTGTCATAACCTAAATGGGAAGAGAACTTGAAAAAGAATAGATACATGTATACGTATAACTGAATCACTCAGCTGTACACCTGAAACTAACACAGCATTAATCAACTATACTCCAATATAAAATAAATTTTTTTTAAAAAAGTAAAAAACAGTCAAAATGTCCATAAACTGATGAATTGATTGACAAACGTGGATTATTTATACAATGGAATGTTATTTGGCAATAAAAACAATGAATAACTGATATATGCTAAAACATGGATGAAACTTGAAAATGTTTAGCTAAGTGAGAGACACTAATTACAAAAGACCACATACTGTATGATTCCAATATTATCTGGATACTTCTATTCTGAAGTATCAAGAATCAATGGAAACAAAATACATTGGTGGTCGCCCAGGGCTGTGGGGAAGTGTCAACATAGAGTTGGGATGGGGGAATAACTAGTAGGTGCATGGTTTATTTTTGGGGTAATGAAAATGTTCTAAATTTAGATTGTGGTGATGGTTGCAAAAGTATAAATATACTATAAACCATTGAATGGTGCAATTTAAATGTGTGAAGTGTATGGTTTAAGAATTATACCACTATAAAATTGTTAAAAATGATCAATAACTTTTGCCCTTTAAACATCTGTCTTGTATGAAAAACAAATGTGTAAAGCAAACAAATTTATAATGTGATGAGTGCAATAAAGTGAAGGTATTTCAAAAAAAAAGCCACTAGGATATATGGGCTGCTTCCCACTCAGGCAGCCAGGTAATTGCACCTCACAGCCACTGGTGTGTGATGGTCCCATGAGACCAGAAGGAAATACAGCAGGAGACCATATCGGAAGGGGAGAAAGCTGTCCATTTGGGAAGAATTCTGACGAGGAAGCATGTGATATAGGCCTAAGCCAATCAATACATTGCATCTCCACGGTCACAGTAATTGGCTTAGAAGTGTGCATGTGACCCACTCAGAGCCAATGAGACATAATGACACCTGGAAATGCTGTAAGAGAGAAGGCATGATTCTCTCCTGACTGGATTTGGAGCTGAGGAGATACAGAGTCTGGAGATACTGTCTCCTCCTAGCCAGAGTAAGGGAAAACCTGGAGCTGACTGGGGCCACCTTGGAGCTCCTGACATCTTAACTATCTCAGTGGAAGAACCTCAAGACGGAGGGAAATTGAGTCCTGATGACATTGTTTGAGCCCGGAATCCAGCCATGCCTGAAGTCAATGCGAGTCCTGGGTTTTCAGCAAGGCAATGAGTTCCCCTTGTGCCCATTAGAACTGCACTCCTATGTCTCCTGGGGTGAGAGACATGACACAGGTGTTCCCTGAGCAAGTTCTGACATCTGATATACTTAGGATTCCTGATATGGAGGTGGATCTGAGATAAACCCAGTTGGCCAAGGCAAGCTGCTCAGGCTCAAAAGGTCACCGGAAGTTGTCTTACAAACATCCAGACCATTCTGAATCTTGGTGACCATTCTTGACCCCAGAGTGGGAACAAACAACTTCAAGTTATGAATTTGAACTCTAAGATCAATACCAAAATACCAGCATTTCTATTGCGTATCACCTGTAGAAAACAGCACACCTTGAGAAGCATCTCCTTAAAACTAAAGTTGAAACTTCAACTTAAGATTTAGAAGAGCTTCCAGCTGGAGAAGGATAATAAATAATTGCATTATTCCCACAATTACTAATTTAAACGTGTAAAGTGTCACTGATTTTCCCTTTAACAGAATGGGACAAAAATATATTAAACATATTCAAAAGACAAAAAAAAAAAAAGGGATGAACATTTTAAGTGGCCAAATTCCACTCAGGAACAGGCAGGGGCAGGCAGCCTAGAAACGTGGACCAGCTATGTTATATCAGCAAACAAGGATGATCCTTGTCTGCATGGAGCAATTGATCTAGTGAAAGGTACATAAAATAACCAAATAATTACACAAATAAATACTAACTTGACAATTGGCAAGGTATGTATGGCAGGACAGAAAGTTGATAGAGAATAAGAGAGTTAGGGAGAACTGTCCAGTTGGCTGACGTTGTATTCAGGAAGGCAAATAAAACTAAATGTGGTGTCTGAGGGACCAGAATGACAGAGAAAGATAAAAGGAGGGTAAAGAATGGGTTCAGTAGGAATCTGGGAGCGGAAGAAGTGGGGAATATATGCAGCTGTGGTCAGAAAGCAGGCTTTCAAAGTTTTACTAGAAGCAGAGCAGTTATCAGAGACAGTAATTCCCGCTAAAAATGGAATGTGTATCCTTAGAGGAGAAATCAAGCCTTTGTCACAGGTGCACACACAAACCCCTTTCTCACCAGTGAGAGCTTGCCCATGCCAAGGATCCAGCAATTAGCCATATTAATTCACAAACAGTCTATATACTCCAAAGCACTTTAAGTCATATACAAGACAATTTTTCTTTTTCCTTTTTGTAAAAATGCTGTTAATATTGTACTCACATACATTCAGTGTGTCAGACGTTCTGGTCTGTTTGGTCCCACTCTCCCTGGGTGACCTTGCAGCCTCACAATACAGAGAACCATTTCTAGGAAAGAGATAAAATTAAAACACATTACATTTAAGGAAGTTAGAAAAGAGCCCAAGCAAAATTATTTGAAATTAAAATCTGCCTAATGGAGTAACCTACAGGGAACAAGTTATATTTCCATATATTTTTCCAAGGGTACATTCATTTTACTCTATGTCGTCATTGAGGCTTTTCCCAGAATATAAAGGCTTTTTAAAAAATTATATTAATTATAATATTTGGTTCTGGATAAATATCTCACTTTATCAAGCTTTTCTTTCTACTGGACTGTTGAGCAAGATTTTCCATAAAGGCAAAAAAGTGTATCTACTGCTATTTTACCCCCATTTTACTTTGCATACTCTATTTCAGTCAAATGAATTTATTCTTCATCCCTGTACATATTCTGTCTTCTCGTATCTCTATGGCATTTCTCGTGCCATCTTATCTGCCTGAAATGTCATTAATCTTTTGTCCATTCCCATTTCCGACCCAACAAACTTATAGTCATTCTTTAATGCCCAGCTCGAATGTGACCTTTATTCCCTCCTGAAGCTGCCTATCAAAATTAATTTCTACTTCATCTATCTATATATATATAGTCCCACAGACTGTTGATGGTCATGCATTATGAGACTTATAACCTATGTTCCAAATTCTGTCTCCCTGCCTTTGAGCTTTAAAGGCAGAGAGAATGTTTTTATCTGTGAGTGTTTTTGCTGTTGCTGTATTATTTTTATTGTATTATTTTTCTTTAATCACCACCTTCCCTGTGCACACAATGGACATTCAAATATAAGGAATAATTGTTCCTTACTCTATCTTGGTATAAATCAGACATTAGTAATGCTGTAGTCAAGGCCTTACACTATGCCAATCTGATACTTCTTTTCAATTAAAATACTTTTTTTACTTGGCTTCCAAAACATCATTCTCTCCAGTTTTCCTTCTTCAATGGATTACACTTTTTTTGTCTCCTCTGAGGTTTTCTCCTCATTTCCCCAGCTTTGTAATAATACAATACACCATGGCTCACATCTTGAACATCTCTTATTTTCTATTAGACTAACTCCCAACTAGATCCAATCCAGGCTTAAACTTTTAAAGATCATCCTTACATCTGGGATTGTCAAATTTCTATTTTAGTGCCTAACTCTGCATGAGTGCCATACTTATAAGCAACTGTCTACTTGCTAGACCCACTTTGAGTTCTAATAGGCAATTTAAAATGAGCATATACTGAGTTTGCTGTCATCAGCAATTTGCTCATCCTACAGTTTCTTCTCAGAAAAACAACTTCATCCTTCCATTTTCTCATTCCAAAAAATCTTGACTCCACTCTTTCTCCCATACTCCATAGCAAGTGTATTAACAAATGTCATTGGTGCTAACTTCAAAACGTATCCAAAATGTGTCTAAACTATGACTGCTTTTCTCCATCTTCACATCTAATATGCTGGTCCAAGCCACTATAAGTTCTGTTAAGTTTTATTGCAATGGAGACCTACTTTACTCCATTCCTTCCTTTTGTCTATTGTCAAAATAGCAGCTAGAATGATTCTATTAACAGGTAAATCAGATTATGTCTTTTCTGTGTTCAAAAGCTTCCAGTAGCTTCCATCTCATTCTAATAAAAGCTCAAATCTCTAAAAAGCGTTGGTGAGATCCTACACAAGTTAAGCCCATGTTAGCTCACAGACCTCTCTTCTTTTTTTTTTTTTAATTGAAGTATAGTTGATTTACAGTGATTCAGGTGTACAGCAAAGTGATTCAGTTATACATGTATCACTTATATATATATTCCTTTTCAGATTTCAGATTTATATATATTCCTTTTCAGATTTCAGATTTACTTGAAGGAGTTTATTCTTTTGACATGAGAGGACCTAGGTTCTAGTTCCTGTCCTACTGCGTTTTGGTTATGTAACTTCATTCTAACTGAGTCTCAGATCCTTAGCTATGAAACTAGTGTAGTAACATCTTCTCAATTGCTTTCCCAAGGGAGCTGAGGTAATAAAATGGGACAATCAGTAAAAATATTTGAGTATCAAAAGGTATTAAGCAAGATGTGACAACTTGAATATACAACATAGTTGAGCCTTACCTCAATCCTGATACAATTGTGTATTGTTACACTTTACACATACAGCTTAGTTTCAGTGATTTTCGGAGATCTGACTTAGTTCATAAAGTCAACTTTTGCTGAACTCCATACAAAAGTTGGATCTTCAGACTCTAAAGTAGGTCATTTTATACCACAACAACTTTTATTAACACTTAAAAATAAGTGATTTATATTTGCCTGAATTATAGAGCCAGAAAAATACATCTGGTATATATAATATCTAACAGTTTTTGGGACTTACTGTACACAGAGTACTACCCTAAATGACTACCTGTACTATTTTATTTAATTCTTAAATAATGTGGCATGGTTGCAGCTGTAAACATCTCCATTTAAAAATGGAAAAACAGGAGGAGAAGATGGCGGAAGAGTAAGACGCAGAAATCACCTTCCTCCCCACAGATACATCAGAAATACATCTACGTGTGGAACAACTCCTACAGAACACCTACTGAACGCTGGCAGAAGACCTCAGACCTCCCAAAAGGCAAGAAACTCCCCATGTACCTGGGTAGGGATGGACCTGCACCAGTGGGAGGGAGCTGTGAAGGAGGAAAGGTTTCCACACACTAGGAAGCCCCTTCGCGGGCGGAGACTGCAGGTGGCGGAGGGGAAGCTTCAGAGCCACGGAGGAGAGCGCAGCCACAGGGGTGTGGAGGGCAAAGCGGAGAGATTCCCGCACAGAGGATCGGTGCCAAGCAGCGCTCACCAGCCCGAGAGGCTTGTCTGCTCACCCGCCGGGGTGGGCGGGGGCTGGGAGCTGAGGCTCGGGCTTCGGAGGTTGGATCCCAGGGAGAGGACTGGGGTTGGTGGCGTGAACACAGCCTGAAGGGGTTAGTGCACCACAGCTAGCCGGGAGGGAGCCCGGGAAAAGGTCTGGAGCTGCCGAACAGGCAAGAGACTTTTTCTTGCCTCTTTGTTTCCTGGTGCGCGAGGAGAGGGGATTCAGAGCGCAGCCTAAGTGAGCTCCAGAGACGGGTGCAAGCCGCGGCTATCAGCGCGGACCCCAGAGGTGGGCGCGAGCCGCAGCTAACAGCATGGAACCCAGAGACAGGCACGAGCCGCGGCTATCAGCGTGGCCCCCAGAGACGGGCATGAGACGCTAAGGCTGCTGCTGCCGCCACCAAGAAGCCTGTGTGCGAGTACAGGTGACTGTCCACACCTCCCCTCCCAGGAGCCTGTGCAGCCCGCCACTGCCAGGCTTCCATTATCCAGGGACAACATCCCCGGGAGAACGCACGGCGCGCCTCACGCAGGTGCTACGTCACGCCGGCCTCTGCCGCCGCAGGCTCGCCCCACCTCCTCCATACCACTCCCACCCCCCGGCCTGAGTGAGCCAGAGCCCCCGAAGCAGCTGCTCCTTTAACCCCGTCCTGTCTGAGCGAAGAACAGATGCCCTCAGGTGACCTACACGCAGAGGCGGGTCCAAATCAAAAGCTGAACCCTGGGAGCTGTGCGAACAAAGAAGAGAAAGGGAAATCTCTCCCAGCAGCCTCAGGAGCAGCGGATTAAATCTCCACAAATAACTTGATGTACCTGCATCTGTGGAATACCTGAATAGACAACGAATCATCCCAAATTGAGGAGGTGGACTTTGGGAGCAAGATATATTAGTTTTTCCCCTTTTCCTCTTTTTGTGAGTGTGTATGTGTATGCTTCTGTGTGAGATTTTGTCTGTATAGCTTTGCTTTCACCATTTGTCCTAGGGTTCGGTCCGTCCGTTTTTTTGTTTTTTTTTTACTTAAAAAATTTTTTTTTCTTAATAACTATTTTTTATTTTAATAACTTTATTTTATTTTATCTTACTTTATTTTATTTTATCCTCTTTCTTTTTGTTCTTTCTATTTTCTCCCCCTTTTATTCTGAGCCGTGTGGATGAAAGGCTCTTGGTGCTCCAGCCAGGCATCAGGGCTGTGCCTCTGAGGTGGGAGAACCAACTTCAGGACACTGGTCCACAAGAGACCTCCCAGCTCCACGTAATACCAAACGACGAAAATCTCCCAGAGATCTCCATCTCAAAACCAAGACCCAGCTTCACTCAACGACCAGCAAGCTACAGTGCTGGACACCCTATGCCAAACAACTAGCAAGACAGGAACATAGCCCCATCCATTAGCAGAGAGGCTGCCTAAAATCATAATAAGACCACAGACACCCCAAAACACACCACCAGATGTGGACCTGCCCACCAGAAAGACAAGATCCAGCCTCATTCACCAGAACACAGGCACTAGTCCCCTCCACCAGGAAGCCTACACAACCCACTGAACCAACCTTAGCCACTGGGGACAGATACCAAAAACAACAGGAGCTACGAACCTGCAGCCTGCGAAAAGGAGACCCCAAACACAGTAAGATAAGCAAAATGAGAAGACAGAAAAACACACAGCAGATGAAGGAGCAAGGTAAAAACCCACCAGACCTAACAAATGAAGAGCAAATAGGCAGTCTACCTGAAAAAGACTTCAGAATAATGATAGTAAAGATGATCCAAAATCTTGGAAATAGAATAGACAAAATGCAAGAAACATTTAACAAGGACTTAGAAGAACTAAAGAGGAACCAAGCAATGATGAAAAACACAATAAATGAAATTAAAAATACTCTAGAAGGGATCAATAGCAGAATAACTGAGGCAGAAAAAAGGATAAGGATAAGTGACCTGGAAGATAAAATGGTGGAAAGAACTACTGCAGAGCAGAATAAAGAAAAAAGAATGAAAAGAACTGAGGACAGTCTCAGACACCTCTGGGACAACATTAAATGCACCAACATTCGAATTATAGGGGTCCCAGAAGAAGAAGAGAAAAAGAAAGGGACTGAGAAAATATTTGAAGAGATTATAGTTGAAAACTTCCCTAATATGGGAAAGGAAATAGCTAATCAAGTCCTGGAAGCACAGAGTCCCATACAGGATAAATCCAAGGAGAAACACGCCAAGACACATATTAATCAAACTATCAAAAATTAAATGTAAAGAAAACATATTAAAAGCAGCAAGGGAAAAACAACAAATAACACACAAGGGGATCCCCATAAGGTTAACAGCTGATCTTTCAGCAGAAACTCTGCAAGCCAGAAGGGAGTGGCAGAACATATTTAAAGTGATGAAGGTGAAAAACCTACAACCAAGATTACTCTACCCAGCAAGGATCTCATTCAGATTCGACGGAGAAATTAAAACCTTTACAAACAAGCAAAAGCTAAGAGAATTCAGCACCACCAAACCAGCTCTAAAACAAATGTTGAAGGAACTTCTCTAGGCAGGAAACACAAGAGAAAGAAAAGAACTACGATAACAAACTCAAAACAATTAAGAAAATGGTAATAGGAACACACATATTGATAATTACCTTAAATGTAAATGGATTAAATGCTCCCACCAAAAGACACAGACTGGCTGAATGGATACAAAAACAAGACCCATATATATGCTGTCTACAAGAGACCCACTTCAGACCTAGGGACACATACACACTGAAAGTGAGGGGATGGAAAAAGATATTCCATGCAAATGGAAATCAAAAGAAAGCTGGAGTAGCAATTCTCATATCAGACAAAATAGACTTTAAAATAAAGAGTATTACAAGAGACAAAGAAGGACACTATATAATGATCAAGGGATCAATTCAAGAAGAAGATATAACAATTGTAAATATTTATGCACCCAACATAGGAGCACCTCAATACATAAGGCAAATACTAACAGCCATAAAAGGGGAAATCGACAGTAACACAATCATATTAGGGGACTTTAACACCCCACTTTCACCAATGGACAGATCATCCAATGAAAATAAATAAGGAAACACAAGCTTTAAATGATACCTTAAACAAGATGGACTTAATTGATATTTATAGGACATTCCACCCCAAAACAGCAGAATACACATTTTTCTCAAGTGCTCATGGAACATTCTCCAGGATAGATCATATCGTGGGTCACAAATCAAGCCTTGGTAAATTTAAGAAAATTGAAATCGTATCAAGTATCTTTTCCAACCACAACGCTATGAGACTAGATATCAATTACAGGAAAAGATCTGTAAAAAATACAAACACATGGAGGCTACACAATACACTACTTAATAACGAAGTGATCACTGAAGAAATCAAAGGGGAAATCAAAAAATACCTAGAAACAAATGACAATGGAGACACGATGACCCAAAACCTATGGGATGCAGCAAAAGCAGTTCTAAGATGGAAGTTTATAGCAATGCAAGCCTACCTCAAGAAACAGGAAACATCTCAAATAAACAACCTAACCTTGCACCTAAAGCAATTAGAGAAAGAAGAACAAAAAAAAACCCAAAGTTAGTAGAAGGAAAGAAATCATAAAGATCAGATCAGAAATAAATGAAAAAGAAACGAAGGAAACAATAGCAAAGATCAATAAAACTAAAAGCTGGTTCTTTGAGAAGATACACAAAATTGATAAACCATTAGCCAGACTCATCAAGAAAAAAAGGGAGAAGACTCAAATCAATAGAATTAGAAATGAAAAAGGAGAAGTAACAACTGACCCTGCAGAAATACAAAGGATCATGAGGGATTACTACAAGCAACTATATGCCAATAAAACGGACAACCTGGAAGAAATGGACAAATTCTTAGAAAAGCACAACCTTCTGAGACTGAACCAGGAAGAAACAGAAAATATAAACAGACCAGTCACAAGCACTGAAATTGAAACTGTGATTAAAAATCTTCCAACAAACAAAAGCCCAGGACCAGATGGCTTCACAGGCGAATTCTATCAAACATTTAGAGAAGAGCTAACACCTATCCTTCTCAAACTCTTCCAAAATATTGCAGAGGGAGGAACACTCCCCAACTCATTCTACGAGGCCACCATCACCCTGATACCAAAACCAGACAAAGATGTCACAAAGAAAGAAAACTACAAGCCAATATCACTGATGAACATAGATGTAAAAATCCTCAACAAAATACTCGCAAACAGAATCCAACAGCACATTAAAAGGATCATACACCATGATCAAGTGGGGTTTATCCCAGGAATGCAAGGATTCTTCAATATACACAAATCAATCAACGTGACATACCATATTAACAAATTCAAGGAGAAAAACCATATGATCATCGCAATAGATGAAGAGAAAGCTTTCGAGAAAATTCAACACCCATTTATGATAAAAGCCCTGCAGAAAGTAGGCATAGAGGAAACTTTCCTCAACATAATAAAGGCCGTATATGACAAACCCACAGCCAACATTGTCCTCAATGGTGAAAAACTGAAACCGTTTCCACTAAGATCAGGAAGGTTGCCCACTTTCACCACTATTACTCAACATACTTTTGGAAGTTTTAGCCACAGCAATCAGAGACAAAAAAGAAATAAAAGGAATCCAAATTGGAAAAGAAGAAGTAAAGCTGTCACTGTTTGCAGATGACATGATACTATACATAGAGAATCCTAAACATGCTACCAGAGAACTCCTAGAGCTAATCAATGAATTTGGTAAAGTAGCAGGATACAAAATTAATGCACAGAAATCTCTTGCATTCCTATACACTAATGATGAAAAATCTGAAAATGAAATTAAGAAAACACTCCCATTTACCATTGCAACAAAAAGAATAAAATATCTAGGAATAAACCTACCTAAGGAGACAAAAGACCTCTATGCAGAAAATTATAAGACACTGATGAAAGAAATTAAAGATGATACAAATAGATGGAGAGATATACCATGTTCTTGGATTGGAAGAATCAACATTGTGAAAATGACTCTACTACCCAAAGCAATCTACAGATTCAATGCAATACCTATCAAACTACCACTGGCGTTTTTCACAGAACTAGAACAAAAAATTTCACAATTTGTATGGAAACACAAAAGACCCCGAATAGCCAAAGCAATCTTGAGGACGAAAACTGGAGCTGGAGAAATCAGGCTCCCTGACTTCAGACTATACTACAAAGCTACAGTAATCAAGACAGTATGGTACTGGCACAAAAACAGAAATATAGATCAATGGAACAGGATAGAAAGCCCAGAGATAAACCCATGCACATATGGTCACCTTACCTTTGATAAAGGAGGCAAGCATATACAGTGGAGAAAAGAGAGCCTCTTCAATAAGTGGTGCTGGGAAAACTAGACAGCTACATGTAAAAGTATGAAATTAGAACACTCTCTAACACCATACACAAAAATAAACTCAAAATGGATTAAAGACCTAAATGTAAGGCCAGACACTATCAAACTCTTAGAGGAAAACATAGGCAGAACACTGTATGACATAAATCACAGCAAGATCCTTTTTGACCCACCTCCTAGAGAAAAGGAAATAAAGACAAAAATAAACAAATGGGACCTAATGAAACTTAAAAGCTTTTGCACAGCAAAGGAAACCATAAACAAAACGAAAAGACAACCCTCAGAATGGGAGAAAATATTTGCAAATGAAGCAACTGACAAAGGATTAATCTCCAAAATATACAAGCAGCTCATGCATCTCAAAAACAAAAAAACAAACAACCCAATCCAAAAATGAGCAGAAGACCTAAACAGACATTTCTCCAAAGAAGATATACAGATGGCCAACAAACACATGAAAGAATGCTCAACATCATTAATCATCAGAGAATTGCAAATCAAAACTACAATGAGATATCATCTCACACTGGTCAGAATGGCCATCATCAAAAAATCTAGAAACAATAAATGCTGGAGAGGGTGTGGAGAAAAGGGAACACTCTTGCACTGTTGGTGGGAATGTAAATTGATACAGCCACTATGGAGAACAGTATGGAGGTTCCTTAAAAAACTAAAAATAGAACTACCAGCAATCCCACTACTGGGCATATACCCTGAGAAAACCATAATTCAAAAAGAGTCATGTACCAAAATGTTCATTGCAGCTCTGTTTACAATAGCCAGGACATGGAAGCAACCTAAGTGTCCATCATCAGATGCATGGATAAAGAAGATGTTGCACATATATACAATGGAATATTAAGCCATAAAAAGAAACGAAATGGAGTTATTTGTAATGAGGTGGATGGAGTTAGAGTCTGTCATACAGAGTGAAGTAAGTCAGAAAGAGAAAAACAAATACAGTATGCTTACACATATATATGGAATCTAAGGAAAAAAAAAAAGGTCATGAAGAACCTAGTGGCAAGATGGGAATAAAGACACAGACCTACTAGAGAATGGACTTGAGGATATGGGGAGGGGGAAGGGTAAGATGTGACAAAGTGAGAGTGGCATGGACATATATACACTACCAAACGTAAAATACATAGCTAGTAGGAAGCAACTGCATAGCACAGGGAGATCAGCTCTGTGCTTTGTGACCACCTGGAGGGGTGGGATAGGGAGGGTGGGAGTGAGGGAGATGCAAGAGGGAAGAGATATGGGAACATATGTATATGTATAACTGATTCACTTTGTTATAAAGCAGAAACTAACACACCATTGTAAAGCAATTATACTCCAATAAAGATGTTAAAAAAAATTAAAAATAAAAAAATAAAGGTGGGCCCGTGGCCCAATTTTGGCCAATAAGTCATAAAAAGAAGTTTTCAGGAAAGATTCTGGGAAAGATTTTACTCCCTGATAAAAAGAGAACCATATGCTAGGAGAGGAGCCCTCGCTACCTCTTTTGGATACTGTGGTGTGAGTATGTGATGTGACAGCCATTTTGTGATCATGAGCGAAAACCTGGCTGACACTCTGAGAATAGCTGAGTGGAATGATGAGCAGAAATGAGGTCCAGGATAAGGTACTGTATCTACCCAAGCTCTTGCCATTTTGTTAAGCAAGCTTGTGACCTTGAGCAACCTGCTTCTGCCTCCTCATTTGCAAAAAAAACCAATAATAATACCTACCTCATAGGCGGTTATGAGGATAAAAGTGAGTTATTATTTGTAAGGCTCTTAAAGATATGCCTGCACATATGCCTGGAAATATTGATGTTAAATAAATAGAAATAATAAAAACTTGTATTGGCTAAGCAAAAAAAAAAAAAAAAGGAAAAACAGGCATAGATAGATTAAGCAATTTGTACAAGGACACAGAACTAGTAAGTAGTGAAACTGAGCTGTTAACCTAGGCACATTTGTGACACAAAAACTATTTTTTTTTTTTTTCCAGGATTTGAAGCCAGGTTCTTCTTTTTTTTTTTTTTTTTCGTTCTTTTATTTATTTATTTATTTATTTATTTATGACTGTGTTGAGTCTTCGTTTCTGTGCGAGGGCTTTCTCTAGTTGTGGCAAGTGGGGACCACTCTTCACCGCAGTGCGCGGGCCTCTCACCATCGTGGCCTCTCTTGCTGCGGAGCACAGGCTCCAGACGCGCAGGCTCAGTAATTGTGGCTCACGGGCCCAGTTGCTCCGTGGCATGTGGGATCTTCCCAGACCAGGGCTCGAACCCGTGTCCCCTGCATTGGCAGGCAGATTCTCAACCACTGCGCCACCAGGGAAGCCCCAAAAACTATTTTTAATTCAAAAATTTTTTTCTTTTTTTCCCAGTTTCCCTGAGATATAATTGACATATAACATTGTATACATTTAAAGTGTACAACATAATGATTTGATATATGTACATATTGCCACAATATATATGATTACCACAATAAATTTAGTTAACATCCATCACTTCACATTGTGGCTTTTTTTTCCCTGGTGATGAGAACTTTAAAAATTGACTCTATTAGCAACTTTCAGGTGTACAACACTATATTTTTAACTATAGTTATCATGCTGCCATCCTCAGAATACTTCATTTGGAGCCAATACAGTAGAGTTCCTAAAAGCCATTCACTTTTACACCTAAATGAAAAAGTTTAGTATCTGTAAGCCTAATAATGAGTTAAGAAACAGAGTAACTGATATTATGATAACATTCTTTAGGATCTGGTTACTTCACAGCATCTAGTTACTTGAGAGAGACTAGTTACTCTGTCTCCCTAGTAATTCACTCTTCTTTGTAATTGCCTCTGTGAACTGATTCATTGTGATGTTGGAGAGTAAGAGCAGTAATTCACTCTGTGATTATTACCAAGAGCCAATAAAATAGTTATGACAAATATCAATCTAATTGGAAGTGCCACTACTAGAGTCACTTAAAAAGAATCACTTGAGAATATTCTATCAGTAACGATCGTGCATTAGCGGAAGGGGGAGCAGAATGAATGAACAAGCCCGAGTCCTCCTCCAGTTATGACAGTTCGTTTCCTTTTGATAAACAACTATTCTGGCATGAAAAAAAAAAAAAAACTTAATCTCCCTCTGACCTTTCTACATATGGTCGAGAGCACTACAACGATTCTGAATTCTCATATAAATAAGTTCCAAGAGAAGGGTGAGGAAATCCTATAGATAATTCACTCTACTTGACAACAAACTAAGGAACAATTTTAGCATACACTTATCCCACACCAAGTAGAGACTTGATTCAAATCATTATCACTATAATAAAAATCACAGCGGTATGTAGAATATGTTGAACATACACAATGTGTTCGATATTATGGTTAGCACATTACATGATTTATTTTGATTCTCTGTTGTACAGATTGGTTTGGAAATGCCATTGCTTAGTTTGAGCCAGGTAGGGCATCTTAGGTAGATAAACATTACATTCCCCCAAATATACTCTAAAGTGAGGCAGACTCAAGAACACTGAGGCACAAAGGATGTAAGTGATGGCCTGAGATTACATAGTAACATCACATCTAAAGAACTTCCACACGGCCCTCTACCTTTCTCACCAGACTACTCTGCTTCCCACAGCCCCCTTCAGTTTCTCTGTCTTTATCCTTAAATGGAGAGAATTATTTAATTGTATGGATTTCAAGCTCTTCACCAACTAGAAAATGCTCGCAAGATTCTATCTTGCAAATGTATATTTTAGATACAACTGGGAATGGATAAAATTCCACAGCTCTGCTGAAGGTAAGTGAGTGGGTGGCCACATAGGACTGGGGCAAGTAGAGGAAATATCATCCAGATAGGAGAAAGATAATCATATAATTGCATAGTGTTATATAAACATGCTCATGATATAATATCACATGAAAGAAGGGAACTTCAAAATGGCATATTTTCTAAACTTATGTACATACTATATGTATCCATGTACAAGGATGAGATAGGAAAACATAGAACAGTTTTCTCATGATTTGTAGGGCATGATGTAAGACTGAGTGACACATCCATTTTGAACATTAATGTTTTTACAAAGTTATTTGTGATCTGAATTTTGAAAGTGAGATTTAATTTTAAAAAAAGGATGGCATAATGACACTTCTGAAATTCAGAGATGCTGTGGTTTTGGTGCTTACAAAAATTATCTCCTCAGAGCTTGTTATAAACGACTCTTAAGAACCACTTTCAAATTGTTATATCTTTTTTGCACAACATAAATCCTAGCATACATTCTAGTTAGTAATTAACCTTAAATACTCAATTTTTCCCTTAGAGATCAACTTACTGTATGTAAAGAATGCATAGTCTGAAAAATGAAAAATGCCTTTATTTATTCATTCACTCATCTATTCATTCAATACACAGTAATTAAGTGTTGAATGTTTTAGGTACTATTTTAAGAGCTGAGGATGTAACAGAAAATAAGTTAGTTTGTAACTAGCTTTGGGGCCTATAATAGGCCAGAGCTAAAAGTTAACTCTATGAAAATGGAAAAGGCTCAAGAAAGGATCTGAAACAAATTTGTTCCGAGTCCTCACTGAAAAGGCTGTAAAGTGGAGAAAGTTTACAGTGTCTTACTCCTGTGTCAGCTTTCTGAGCAAATGTTTACAGGAAAAAAATATGTCACAGAAAATAATTTAGAAATAGTTTTCCAACTATGCTCCCTGTACTCAACCACCTAGTCATCAGAACATCTGTTCGTGCAGAAGGAAAATATCATGAAGGCAGGGGCTGGTTTGCCACCAGATCTTCAGCACCAAGGACAGTACCTGTGCTGTGTCCATGATGATCCAATCAAGCGGTTCTGCCCACTCCACATTCTAGATTACCTTGTTCAAAAATGAGTCAGATTTGGTTCTCCTTTTCAAGGGCATTAGTCCAGGTGGCTAATTATAGTCGTTTATAGAGCACCTTCTATGTATCAGACATATAATACCTGCTATTATTTTAATCTCATGTTACCACAGCACCATCACTTTTTTTTTTACTTCACCTCACTGTGCCTCAGTTTCCTCATCTGTAAAACTGGTAATGATGACACTTAGTTATTGGAGTTGTTGTGAGAAGTGAATTCCTAGTATAAATAAAGTTCCCCATGGAAGCACCTAGACTCACAGTGTGTAACATACAAGTATATGATAGTATACTATTACTTGAAGCTCCCGGTAACACTTTGAAATAGATGTTATTATCTCTATTTTACAGAAGAGGAAACAGATGCAGGGTAACTAGGGAATCTGACCAAAAATCCCATGGTCCATACATTGCTGAGCCACTGGTTTTAGAAATGTTTCTCCAGTCTTCTCTTCCTCCCGTCCATACCCTTGCTGACACTATTAAATCAGACCTTAACCACTTCTTGTTTAGGCTTTGTCAGTAACTAGCTTCCAAGTCACCCTTTTTCTAGTTTTATATGCCGTCCTTTACATTTTTTAAACTGTCTCCTTCTGACATGTTTTTTTAAAGTATATATCAAATTACATTATTTTCCTCTGTGTTAGAAGCCAAGTGGCTCTCTATTTCCTCTAGAGGAAACTGCAAAGCTCTTAGAAGAACATTGTATGCTTTCGATTTAATAGACTATTGTTCAAATTTTATAGTCAAAACTCTAGACAATTAAACTAAGATTAGATAATCCAAAAATTAGGCAGATCTGGGTTCAGGTCACTGACGATCCATTTACTAGTCGTACAATCACCTCCAAGCTATTTTATTTCTCAGATTCTTAGTATCTCATTTGGAAAATTGGGATGATAGCATTTAAGACATAATTTTTGGTACACATAATAGACTCAGTAAATGGTATTTATTATTACCATTATCTATAGAACAAGAACAAGACAAAACATATTTAGGAGATTATACTGAAAAATTCTAAGAGAGATCCCAAGTATGAAAAATGGAGTGGAACAAAGTAAAAAATTATCTGGAATCAATCAATGACATAGGATTTTAGTTGGTGGCCAAACCAGTGTAATTTTGTGTGAAGAGAAAATTTAATGGTAAATGGAATATTTAATTATTTTTTCCTTTTTAGCATAAATAACCCAACAACAAAGAAATAATGAGTTCTATTGCTGTATGGATCAGAACAGGTTTGTAATGGATTTACCAGTAATGAATAGAAATGTTCTATATCCTTCTCCTCACTTGAAATATTAAGAAGAATTACTATGTGAATTTATAGCTCTCTAAGAATATGCTTTCCTACTAATGAATGTTCTCATATAGATTTTACACATGCTTATGTTAAATATAGGTTAACTGACAGAATATTTTGAAATGCTCAGAGTGATTAATCAAGGCTGCTTCATTTAGTGATGAGAGATATTCAGTGAGATTTCAAGATTTAAAGTTTAGTTAAATTAAGTTCATAAGCATAAAAACTCATTTGAACTCAAGATAATATTTTGGGCCTATAGAAGATAAATGGCAATACTCTGAAACACAAGCCTAGCATTAGTGACCATAAACTAACTCCCAGGTATCTTCACATTGATTGGCAGTGTTAGCTGAGAAGTTAACACACAGTTTTGCTTGTTTTGACCTAAATAAACTCATGTTAGATAACATCATAATTTTAGAATTCATTTATGCAAGTTCATTAAATACTCACTAAGTACCAAACAGTATACTAAGGGCTAAAATAAAAGAAGTAATACAATGTTTTTCCTAATTTTACTGGCCTCATATTTGAAAAGTAAAATAACAAATACAATATTTTATTCGTGGTGGTATGTGTACAGGAGAGAGAAAGGCACCTGCAGGGCTATATTTACTCAGGTCCATCAAGAAGCAGACACCAAGATGGGAATAGACATATAAGAAATTTATCGGGAAAGCCTGTGAAGGATAAAGGGGGAATGATCAAGAGAAAGACTGGAGAGCTTTCAAACTACAGCAGAAGTCTGACACGTGTAAAGGAGAATAGAAGGACAGAAGGTTGGATGGAAGATTCTGGAACTGCAGCACATTTTTAAGAAAGATTCAGCTAAGCCAATGGGCAGTCCTAGAGCCACAGTTCCCCATCAGAGGAGTCTTGTAGTTCACAAGAATGGGCCTGAGCCAGTAGCAGTCATTGGCTGGGAGCAGCCTAATGGAAGCACAGCCTAGTAGCAAAAGCCCTGGTGGATACAGAAAGCAGCAGCTAGGGCTGTCAATCAATTATGTTTCCAGCAGCAGGCCAAGTAGCATACTTTGATGGCTGCCACCATGAAGTGGCCAATTTTACTTGCGGTCCAGAACCTCAGAAGGGTTTTGAAAGATGAATAGGAAGTCACAGGGTAGACAAAATGGGTAAACGCATTCAGGAATGAATCAAATGCAGAAAAACATAAAACAACATGGCGAGTATGGCAGAGTTACAAGTAGTGCATTAGGCAGGAGGATGTACTCAAGGGCGTTGGCAGGCAGGGCACCAAGAAGTGAGACTAGAGAGGGAAGCAGGATTCTCACCAGGGAGAGGTTGGCAAGTTCTAAAAAGATGTTTGGCTTTATAGGTAACGTGAAGTCATTGAGGGATTACTTCTGGGCACAGTCAGTGTGGGGTCTACATTGCAGAAAGAGTCCTGAAGGACAGAGTGTGTTCAGATGGAGAATTCAAAGAGTAAAGGAGAGGGAGATACCAGTAATAAAGACAAGGTAGTATCACACAGACCTGGGTCCCCAAACTGGCTCCACCACTTACTAACCATGTGACCATAAGCGAGTCATTTAATGCCCAAGAGCCTGTACGACTAATTTCCTATGCTGGCAATGACACACTTAACTTACTTCATAGTGACAGAAAGATCACAGGTATAAAAGGAATAGGGGCATGCTTAGGAGGTGTTGAAAGTAGACATAAACCTACATTCATACTCTGGCCTAAATGTGTGCCTATAGTTATATTTTCTGTAAAGTTCTGTAAAATTCAGTTTTCTTAATTATAAAATGGCAACAAAATCATATCTATCTCATGGAGTCATTCCTTATGAGGTGATACCAGTGAAGTCTTAGCTCACCCCTTGGGAGTAGGAAATGCTCAGTGACTAAGTGCTCATGGGTGTCAGGCATACTTGGAATGTTCTGTTCTCACAGAATCTCTGCAGGCAGCTGATTTTCTGCCCCTGAGTTTAGAGGAGCAAACTGATGCTTGAAGCGTTTAAGTGAGTGGCTCAGTGCCACACAAATGACTGTACTGGGTTACAATTCTCTGTTGCCTGACTTCAAAATCCATGTTCTTAACCACGATTCTCCATTAACTCCATTCCAGTGCTAAAAACATTCCTATCGTCCTGCCAAAGAAAATGCAAATTTAAGAACTCACTTGTTATTTAGAGAAGAGCTAACAACTATCCTTCTCAAACTCTTCCAAAATATAGCAGAGGGAGGAATACTCCCAAACTCATTCTACGAGGCCACCATCCCTCTGACATCAAAACCAGACAAAGATGTCACAAAGAAAGAAAACTACAGGCCAATATCACTGATGAACATAGATGCAAAAAGCCTCAACAAAATACTGCAAACAGAATCCAACAGCATATTAAAAGGATCATACATTATGATCAAATGGGGTTTATCACAGGAATGCAAGGATTCTTCAATATATGCAAATCAATCAACGTGATACACCATATTAACAAACTGAAGAATAAAAACCATATGATCATCTCAATAGATGAAGAGAAAGCTTTTGACAAAATTCAACACCCATTTATGATAAAAACCCTCTAGAAAGTAGGCATAGAGGGAACTTTCCTCAACATAATAAAGGCCATAAATGACAAACCCACAGCCAACATCGTCCTCAATCGTGAAAAACTGAAACCATTTCCACTAAAATAAGGAACAAGGCAAGGTTGCCCACTCTCACCACTATTATTCAACATAGTTTTGGAAGTTTTAGCCACAGCAATCAGAGACAAAAAAGAAATAAAAGGAATCCAAATTGGAAAAGAAGAAGTAAAGCTGTCACTGTTTGCAGATGACATGATACTATACATAGAGAATCCTAAAGATGCTACCAGAAAAGTACCAGAGCTAATCAATGAATTTGGTAAAGTAGCAGGATACAAAATTAATGCAGAGAAATCTCTTGCATTCCTATATACTAATAATGAAAAATCTGAAAGTGAATTTAAGAAAACACTCCCATTTACCATTGCAACAAAAAGAATAAAATATCTAGGAATAAACCTACCTAAGGAGACAAAAGACCTCTATGCAGAAAATTATAAGACACTGATGAAAGAAATTAAAGATGATACAAATAGATGGAGAGATATACCATGTTCTTGGATTGGAAGAATCAACATTGTGAAAATGACTCTACTACCCAAAACAATCTACAGATTCAATGCAATCCCTATGAAACTACCAATGGCATTTTTCACAGAACTAGAACAAAAAATTTCACAGTGTGTATGGAAACACAAAAGACCCCGAATAGCCAAAGCCATCTTGAGAAAGAAAAATGGAGCTGGAGGAATCAGGCTCCCCGACTTCAGACTATACTACAAAGCTACAGTAATCAAGACAGCATGGTACTGGCACAAAAACAGGAATATAGATCAATGGAACAGGATAGAAAGCCCAGAGATAAACCCACGCACATATGGTCACCTTATCTTTGATAAAGGAGGCAAGCATATACAGTGGAGAAAAGACAGCTTCTTCAATAAGTGGTGCTCAGAAAACTGGACAGCTACATGTCAAAGAATGAAATTAGAACACTCCCTAACACCATACACAAAAATAAACTCAAAATGGATTAAAGACCTAAATGTAAGACCAGACACCATCATACTCTTAGAGGAAAACACAGGCACAACACTCTATGACATAAATCACAGCAAGATCCTTTTTGACCCACCTCCTAGAGAAATGGAAATAAAAACAAAAATAAACACATGGGACCTAATGAAACTTAAAAGTTTTTCCACAGCAAAAGAAACCATAAACAAGATGAAAAGACAACCCTCAGAATGGGAGAAAATATTTGCAAATGAAGCAACTGACAAAGGATTAATCTTCAAAACATACAAGCAACACATACAGCTCAATATCAAAAAAACAAACAACCCAATCCAAAAATGGGCAGAAGATCTAAATAGACATTCCTCCAAAGAAGATATACAGATTTACAACAAACACATGAATGGATGCTCAATATCATTAATCATTAGAGAAATGCAAATCAAAACTACAATGAGATATCATCTCACACTTGTCAGAATGGCCATCATCAAAAAATCTAGAAACAATAAATGCTGGAGAGGGTGTGGAGAAAAGGAACACTCTTGCACTGTTGGTGGGAATGTAAATTGATACAGCCACTATGGAGAATAGTATGGAGGTTCCTTTAAAAACTAAAAATAGAACTATCATACGACCCAGCAATCCCACTACTGGGCATATATCCTGAGAAAACCATAATTCAAAAAGAGTCATGTACCAAAATGTTCATTGCAGCTCTATTTACAATAGCCAGGACATGGAAGCAACCTAAGTGTCCATCATCGGATGAATGGATAAAGAAGATGTGGCACATATATACAATGGAATATTACTCAGCTATAAAAAGAAACAAAATGGAGTTATTTGTAGTGAGGTGGATGGAGTTAGAGTCTGTCATACAGAGTGAAGTAAGTCAGAAAGAGAAAAACAAATACAGTATGCTAACACATATATATGGAATCTAAAGGAAAAAAAAAATGTCATGAAGAACCTAGTGGCAAGAAGAGAATAAAGACACAGACCTACTAGAGAATGGACTTGAGGATATGGGGAGGGGGAAGGGTAAGATGTGACAAAGTGAGAGAGTGGCATGGACATATATACGTTACCAAAGGTAAAATAGATGGCTAGTGGGAAGCAGCCGCATAGCACAGAGAGATCAGCTACGTGCTTTGTGACCACCTAGAGGGGTGGGATAGGGAGGGTGGGAGTGAGGGAGATGCAAGAGGAAAGAGATATGGGAACATATGTATATGTATAACTGATTCACTTTGTTATAAAGCAGAAACTAACACACCATTGTAAAGCAATTATACTCCAATAAAGATGTTAAAAAAAAAAAAAGATGTAGTCCTACTAGAGAATGGACTTGAGGATATGGGGAGGGGGAAGGGTAAGCTGGGACAAAATGAGAGAGTGGCATGGACATATATACACAACCAAACGTAAAATAGATAGCTAGTGGGAAGTAGCCGCATAGCACAGGGAGATCAGCTCGGTGCTTTGTGACCACCTAGAGGCGTGGGATAGGGAGGGTCGGAGGGAGGGAGATGCAAGAGGGAAGAGATATGGTGACATATGTATATGTATAACTGATTCACTTTGTTATAAAGTAGAAACTAACACACCATTGTAAAGCAATTATACTCTAATAAAGATGTTTAAAAAAAAAAAAAAACCTCACTTGTTGGCTATGGTTGGGTTTCCTTGTATTACTAGGAGGCTTTAAAGCAGAGTTAGGGACCACTGAAACAAAACTTCCTTGTTGGCCCCGAGAGAGGATTTATTCAGTTTTTAAATGAGACATCACAGACATTACCCAGATTCTGATATAAGCTGTGTTCCACCATGGGCTTCACTGAGGGGTGCATGTATAAAAATGATGAAGGCAGCTGTTTTCAAAATTATCTCACCATATGGGGCGGTCTTTAGAATATTCACATAATTGTTCTCTTCATTCTAATGAGGAATACCTTTCACTCCCAACAAAGAGCAGCCTTGATTTATATAATCAAAACCCATGAAAAATTGACCTATTATGTCAGGTCTACAGGAATTAGGCACAAGGCCCTGATGCATGTAGCCCTCTTTCTTCCTAATCTCTACTTCCAAAGAGTGACTGGTTTTACTCCAGGTTCTGGCATATTTTATTAGGCAAAACACTTAACACTTAACTTTACTAAGCTTCAGTTTTCTTAGCTGAAATAACATTATTTTGAGGTTACTAAGCTTCAGTTTTCTTAGCTGAAATAACACTATTTTGAGGTTGCCTTAAGTACTAAATGTAAATACTGATGATTATGTCTAGCACCTATTAGCTACTCCACAAACATGAGTTTCCCTTGGATGAGTGGGAAAGAATCATTCTCAAGGCAGCTTCAAGATGGCAGAGGAGTGAGACGTGGAGATCGCCTTCCTCCCCATAAATACATCAGAAATACATCTACATGTGGAACAACTCCTACAGAACACCTACTGAATGCTGGCAGAAGACCTCAGACTTCTCAAAAGGCAAGAAACTCCCCACGTACCTGCATAGGGCAAAAGAAAAAAGAAAAAACAGAGACAAAAGGATAGGGACGGGACCTGCACCAGTGGGAGGGAGCTGTGAAGGAGGAAAGGTTTCCACACACTAGGAAGCCACTTCACTGGTGGAAATGGGGGCTGGGCAGGGGGGAAGTTTCAGAGCCATGGAGAAGAGCACAGCAACAGGGGTGCAGAGGGCAAAGCGAAGAGATTCCCGCACAGAGGATCGGTGCTGACCAGCAGTCACCAGCCCGAGAGGTTTGTCTGCTCACCCGCTGGGGTGGGCGGGGGCTGGGAGCTGAGGCTCGGGCTTCGGAGGTCAGATCCCAGGGAGAGGACTGGGTTCGCTGTATGAACACAGCCTGAAGGGGGCTAATGCGTCACAACTAGCAGGGAGGGGGCCCAGGAAAACGTCTGGACCTGCCTAAGAGGCAAGAGACCATTGTTTCAGGGTGCACAAGGAGAGGGGATTCAGAGCACCACCTAAACAAGCTCCAGAGACGGGCGCGAGCCGCGGCTATCAGCGCGGACACCAGAGACGGGCATGAAACGCTAAGGCTGCTGCTGCCGCCACCAAGAAGCCTGTGTGCAAGCACAGGTCACTATCCACACCTCCGCTCCTGGGAGCCTGTGCAGCCCACCACTGCCAGGGTCCCGTGATCCAGGGACAACTTCCCCGGGAGAACACACGGTGCGCCTCAGGCTGGTGCAATGTCATGTTGGCCTCTGACGCCGCAGGCTCGCCCCACATTGTGTACCCTTCCCTCCCCTTGGCCTGAGTGAGCCAGAGCCCCCTAATCAGCTGCTCCTTTAACCCCGTCCTGTCTGAGCGAAGAAGAGATGCCCTCAGGCGACCTACACGCAGAGGCGGGGCCAAATCCAAAGCTGAAACCCAGGAGCTGTGCGAACAAAGAAGAGAAAGGGAAATCTCTCCCAGCAGCCTCAGGAGCAGAGGATTAAATCTCCACAATCAACTTGATGTACCCTGTATCTGTGGAATACCTGAATAGACAATGAATCATCCCAAAATTGAGGCGGTGGACTTTGGGAGAAACGATATATTTTTTTTTTCCTTTTCCTCTTTTTGTGAGTGTGTATGTGTATCCTTCTGTGTGTGATTTTTTTTTTAAATTTATTTATTTATTTATTTATGGCTGTGTTGGGTCTTTGTTTCTGTGCGAGGGCTTTCTCTAGCTGTGGCAAGCGGGGGCCACTCTTCATCGCGGCGCGCGCACCGTGCCTCTCACTATCGCGGCCTCTCCTGTTGCGGAGCACAGGCCCAGACGCGCAGGCTCAGTAGTTGTGGCTCACAGGCCCAGTTGCTCCGCGGCATGTGGGATCTTCCCAGACCAGGGCTCGAACCCATGTCCCCTGCATGGCAGGCAGATTCTCAACCACTGCGCCACCAGGGAAGCCCTCTGTGTGTGATTTTGTCTGTATACCTTTGCTTTAAACATTTGTCCTACGGTTCTCTCTGTCCATTTTTTTTTTGTTTTTTGGGTTTTTTTAGTATAGTTTTTAGCACTTGTTATCATTGGTGGATTTGTTTTTTGGTTTGGTTGCTCTCTTCTTTCTTTCTTTCTCTTTATATTACTTTTTAATTTTTTAATTTTTAATAATTATTTTTTATTTTAATAACTTTATTTTATTTTATTTCTTGTTTCTTTCTTACTTTTTTCTCCCTTTTCTTGTGAGCCTTGTGGCTGACAGGGTCTTGTCACTCCGGCCGGGTATCAGGCCTGTGCCTCTGAGGTGGGAGAGCCAAGTTTAGGACATTGGTCCACTAGAGACCTCGTGGCTCCACATAATATCAAACAGCGAAAGCTCTCCCAGAGATCTCAGTCTCAACACTAAGACCCAGCTCCACTCAATGACCAGCAAGCAACAGTGCTGGAAACCCTATGACAAACAACTACCAAGACAGGAACACAACCCCACCCATTAGCAGAGAGGCTGCCTAAAATCATAAGGTCACAGACAACCCAAAACACACCACCGGATGCAGCCCTGCCCACTAGAAAGACAAGATCCAGCCTCATCCACCAGAACACAGACACCAGTCCCCTCCACCAGGAAGCCTACACAACACACTGAACCAAACTTAGCCACTGGGGGCAGAGGCCTAAAACAACAGGAACTATGACCCTGCAGCCTGTGAAAAGGAGACCCCAAATGCAGGAACTTAAGCAAAATGAGAAGACAGAGAAATACACAGCAGATGAAGGAGCAAGGTAAAAACCCACCAGACCAAACAAATGAAGAGGAAACAGTCAGTCTACCTGAAAAAGAATTCAGAGTAATGATAGTAAAGATGATCCAAAATCTTGGAAATACAATGGAGAAAATACAAGAAATATTTAACCAAAGAGCAAACAATGATGAAGAGCAAAATAAATGAATTTAAAAACTCTCTAGAAGGAATCAATAGCAGAATAATTGAGGCAGAAGAACGGATAACTGACCTGCAAGATGAAATAGTGGAAATAACAACTGCAGAGCAAAATAAAGAAAAAAGAATAAAAAGAACTGAGGACAGTCTCAGAGACTTTTGGGAAAACATTAAATGCACCAACATTCGAATTATAGGGGTCCAAGAAGAAGAGACAAAGAAAGGGACTAAGAAAATATTTGAAGAGATTACAGTTGAAAACTTCCCTAATATGGGAGAGGAAATTGTTAATCAACTCCAGGAAGCACAGAGAGTCTCATGCAGATAAATCCAAGGAAAAACTTGCCAAGACACATATTAATCAAACTATCAAAAATTAAATACAAAGAAAAAATATTAAAAGCAGCAAGGGAAAAACAACAAATAACATACAAGGGAATCCCCATAAGGTTAACAGCTGATCTTTCAGCAGAAACTCTGCAAGCCAGAAGGGAGTGGCAGGACATATTTAAAGTGATGAAAGGGAAAAACCTACAAGCAAGATTACTCTACCCAGCAAGGATCTGATTCAGATTCGACGGGGAAATTAAAACCTTTACAGACAAGCAAAAGCTAAGAGAATTCAGCACCACCAAACCAGCTTTACAACAAATGCTAAAGGAACTTCTCTAGGCAGGAAACACAAGAGAAAGAAAAGACCTACAATAACAAACCCAAAACAATTAAGAAAATGGTCATAGGAACATACATATCGATAACTACCTTAAATGTAAATGGATTAAATGCTCCAACCAAAAGACACAGACTGGCTGAATGGATACAAAAACAAGACCCATATATATGCTGTCTACAAGAGACCCACTTCAGACCTAGGGAAACATACAGACTGAAACTGAGGGGATGGAAAAAGATATTCCATGCAAATGGAAATCAAAACAAAGTTGGAGTAGCAATTCTCATATCAGAAAAATAGATTTTAAAATAAAGACTGTTACGAGACAAAGAAGGACACTACATAATGATCAAGGGATCAATCCCAGAAGAAGATATAACAATTGTAAATATTTATGCACCCAACATAGGAGCACCTCAATACATAAGGCAAATGCTAACAGCCATAAAAGGAGAAATTGACAGTAACACAATCATAGTAGGGGACTTTAGCACCCCACTTTCACCAATGAACAGATCATCCAAAATGAAAATAAATAAGGAAACAAAAGCTTTAAGTGACACATTAAATAAGATGGACTTAATTGATATTTATAGGACATTCCATCCAAAAACAACAGAATGCACTTTCGTATCAAGTGCTCCTGGAACGTTCTCCAGGATAGATCATATCTTGGGTCACAAATCAAGCCTTGGTAAATTTAAGAAAATTGAAATTGTGTCAAGTATCTTTTCCGACCACAACGCTATGAGACTAGATATCAATTTGAGGAAAAAATCTGTAAAAAATACAAACACATGGCGGCTAAACAATACACTACTTAATAACCAAGAGATCACTGAAGAAATCAAAGAGGAAATAAAAAAATACCTAGAAACAAATGACAATGAAACACGATGACCCAAAACCTATAGGATGCAGCAAAAGAAGTTCAAAGAGGAACGTTTATAGCAATACAATCCTACCTCAAAAAAGAAGAAACATCTCAAATAAACAGCCTAACCTTATATCTAAGGCAATTAGAGAACGAAGAACAAAAAGCCCACAAAGTTAGCAGAAGGAAAGAAATCATAAAGACCAGATCAGAAATAAATGAAAAAGAAATGAAGGAAATGAAAGCAAAGATCAATAAAACTAAAAGCTGGTTCTTTGAGAAGATAAACAAAATTGATAAACCATTAGCCAGACTCATCAAGAAAAAAAGGGAGAAGACTCATATCAATAGAATTAGAAATGAAGAAGGAGAAGTAACAATTGACACTGCAGAAATACAGAGGATCATGAGAGATTACTACAAGCAATTATATGCCAATAAAATGGACAACCTGGAAGAAATGGACAAATTCTTAGAAAAGCACAACCTTCCAAGACTGAACCAGGAAGAAATAGATAATATGAACAGATCAATCACAAGCACTGAAACTGAGACTGTGATTAAAAATCTTCACACAAACAAAAACCCAGGACCAGATGGTTTCACAGGCGAATTCTATCAAACATTTAGAGAAGAGCTAACACCTATTCTTCTCAAACTCTTCCAAAATATATCAGAGGAAGGAACACTCCCAAACTCATTCTATGAGGCCACCATCACCCTGACACCAAAACCAGACAAAGATTTCACAAAGAAAGAAAACTACAGGCCAATCACTGATGAATATAGATGCAAAAATCCTCAACAAAATACTAGCAAACAGAATCCAACAGCACATTTAAAAGATCATACACCATGATCAAGTGGGGTCTATCCCAGGAATGCAAGGATTCTTCAATATATGCAAATCAATCAATGTGATACACCATATCAACAAACTGAACAATAAAAACCATATGATCAGCTCAGTAGATGCAGAAAGTGCCTTTGACAAAATTCAACAACATTTATGATAAAAACCCTCCAGAAAGTGGGCATAGGGGGAACTTACCTCAACATAATAAAGGCCATATATGACAAACCCACAGCCAACATCGTTCTCCATGGTGAAAAACTGAAACCATTTCCACTAAAATCAGGAACAAGACAAGGTTGTCTACTCTCACCACTATTATTCAACATAGTTTTGGAAGTTTTCACCACAGCAATCAGAGAAGAAAAATAAAAGAAAACCAAATTGGAAAAGAAGAAATAAAGCTGTCACTGTTTGCAGATGACATGATACTATACATAGAGAATCCTAAAGATGCTACCAGAAAACTACTAGAGCTAATCAATTAATTTGGTAAAGTAGCAGGATACAAAATTAATGAACAGAAATCTCTTCCATTCCTATACACTAATGATGAAAAATCTGAAAGAGAAATTAAGGAAACACTCCCATTTATCACTGCAACAAAAAGAATAAAATACCTAGGAAAAAACCTACCTAGGGAGACAAAAGACCTGTATGCAGAAAACTATAAGACACTGAAAAAAGAAATTAAAGATGATACAGATGGAGAGATATACCATGTTCTTGGATTGGAAAAATCAACATTGTGAAAATGACTCTACTACCCAAAGCAATCTACAGATTCAATGCAATCCCTATGAAACTACCAATGGCATTTTTCACAGAACTAGAACAAAAAATTTCACAATTTGAATGGAAGCAAAAAAGACCCCGAATAGCCAAAGCAATCTTGAGAAAGAAAAACGGAGCAGGAGGAATCAGGCTCCCTGACTTCAGACTATACTACAAAGATACAGTAATCAAAACAGTACGGTACTGGCACAAAAACAGGAATATAGATCAATGGAACAGCATAGAAAGCCCAGAGATAAACCCCTGCACATATGGTCACCTTAATTTTGATAAAGGAGGCAAGAATATACAATGGAGAAAGACAGCCTCTTCAATAAGTGGTGTTGGGAAAACTGGACAGCTACATGTAAAAGAATGAAATTAGAACACTCCCTAACGCCATACACAAAAATAAACTCAAAATGGATTAAAGACCTAAATGTAAGGCCAGACACTATAAAACTCCTAGTGGAAAACATAGGCACAACACTTTACGACATAACTCACAGCAAGATCCTTTTTGACCCACCTCCTAGAGAAATGGAAAGAAAAACAAAAATAAACAAATGGGACCTAATGAAACTTAAAAGCTTTTGCACAGCAAAGAAAACCATAAACAAGATAGAAAGACAACCCTCAGAATGGAAGAAAATATTTGCAAATGAAGCAACTGACAATGGATTAATCTCCAAAATTTACAAGCAACTCATGCAGCTCAATATCAAAAAACAAAAAACCCAATCCAAAAATGGGCAGAAGACCTAAATAGACATTTCTCCAAAGAAGATATACAGATAGCCAACAAACACATGAAAGTATGCTCAACATCACTAACCATTAGAGAAATGCAAATCAAAACTACAATGAGGTATCACCTCACACCAGTCAGAATGGCCATCATCAAAAAAATCTAGAAACAATAAATGCTGGAGAGGGTGTGGAGAAAAGGGAACCCTCTTGCACTGTTGGTGGGAATGTAAATTGATACAGGCACTATGGAGAACAGTATGGAGGTTCCTTAAAAAATTAAAAATAGAACTACCATGTGACCCAGCAATCCCACTCCTGGGCATATACCCTGAGAAAACCATGATTCAAAAAGAGTCATGTACCACAATGTTCACTGCATCTGTATTTACAATAGCCAGTACATGGATGCAACCTAAGTGTCCATTGACAGATGAATGGATAAAGAAGATGTAGTACATATATACAATGGAATATTACTCAGCCATAAAAAGAAATGAAATTGAGCTATTTGTAGTGAGGTGGATGGACGTAGAGTGTGTCATACAGAGTGTAGTAAGTCGGAAAGAGAAAAACAAATACCGTATGCTAACAGATATGTACAGAATCTAAAAAAAAAAATGGTTATGAAGAACCTAGGGGCAGGACAGGAATAAAGACGCAGATGTAGAGAATGGACTTGAGGACATGGGGAGGGGGGAAGGGTAAGGTGGGGCGAAGTGAGAGAGTGGCATGGACTTACATATACTACCAAATGTAAATAGATAGCTAGTGGGAAGCAGCCGCATACCATAGGGAGATCAGCTTGGTGCTTTGTGACCACTTAGAGAGGTGGCATAGGGAGGGCAGGAGGGAGATGCAAGAGGGAGGAGATATGGGGACATATGTAAATGTATAGCTAATTCACTATGTTATAAAGCAGAAACTAACACACCATTGTAAAGCAATTATACTCCAATAAAGATGTTAAGAAAAAAATAATCGTTCTGTAAATCAACAGATTATCAGCAAACAAGGGAATATGGTATTAATAGCTGGGGAAGAGTTTAAGCCTTTATCATTAATATTTGTAATAAAAAAAACTTAGAACTATTTAGTATTCACAGATGCCTCAGCCATACATTTGGATCGTATAATTTGAAGAGAAGGTATTTTATCTTAATCTATCAGTTGTGAGACTTTTATTTTCAAGAATAATTTTAATGACCGCCCCTCTGAGGGAGTTCACTTTCAATACCGAAACTTATAAATTTGCAAGACTTGCGAAACACAGATCCATTATTTTCCCACCTTCATTGGAAAGGAGACAAAGAAATTGCCTCTGGCATTAAGAAACCCATGGGCTGAAATAACTTGAAGTCTGCTGATTGTATTAACCATAGCCCACTTTGGACAATTTAGCTAGAACCTCTGTCTCCCAAAAGCTCTCTGCCTGGGGAGTGACATAGGTTCTTGAGGTGCTTGCCCTTCCCCTGCACCTCTGGAAAGCTTAGCAGTTAGCTCTCAGTCCTTGGATGATTCTGTAAACATCTGATAGCTTTGATACAATCGTTTGATCATTTTTTTCCCCCTGAAATTATGCTCCAGAAAAGATCTTTGTGGATAGTTTCGAAGCATAAGTCAAGACTATTCTTCTGTTCTTAGTAATCTTGGCCCATATATTAACATTTAATATAACATCTAACTTGACTTTTGACTAATGCTCGTCAGTAAAAGAGATGGCACATTTCACAATGTATACTTCTACATTCTTCCTATTCATCTCAGCTTGTATATCCTCAATGTTCATATGCAGGTTGAACTGGGCATCAGTGCTCATTTTGTCTGTTGGAAGAGCCATGCTCTCCTCAGTGACATTCATCTTGGCCGTCTCTCTCTGCCACTGGCCATACTCTACCAAATCAGCTAGTGAAACACCTATTTTTCTTCCTAATTTGATATCAAATTCTGGCTAATTTACCACAGGAATTAAAGCAAGATAACCTTTAAATCGACTATGTAAACCCATAAAAATTATAAGCAGTGGAACACAGTCTTACCCTTTAATACATAGTATGTGTTGGAGTTTCTATGACCCCAGTTTAAAAACTCATGAAACAGGTACCAGTCACAGGCATGAGGGTGACTATAAACTCTTCCAGGAATCCTTTCAAGACAACCTTTGCTATTAAAATGAATCAGCTGTGGCCTTCAGAAATTCAACATCTTCAAGGAGGAGAGGAACAATGAGTGTACACTAACCACCCAGCCACCTGCCTCCCCATCAATTCTACCGGTTTTGCTTCTTGTGGTTCCAGTTACCCAAGTTCAACCATGGTCCAAAAATAGTAAATGAAAAAAATTCAAAAATAAACAATTCATGAGTTTTAAATTACATGCCATCCTGAGCAGCGTGATAAAATCTCGCACAGTCCAGCTCTGTCCTGCCTGAGACATGAATCATCTCTTTGTTCAGTGTTTCCTCCCCGTTAGTCACTTAGTAGCCTTCTCAGTTATCAGATCTACTATCAGTGTATTGCAGAGCTTGTGTTCAAGTAATCCTTATTTTATTTAAAAATGTCCCCAAAGCACAAGAGTAGTGAGGCTGGCAATTTGGATATGTCAAAAAGAAGCCGTAAAGTGATTCCTTTAAGTGAAAAGGTGAATGTTCTTGAATTAAAAAAAGAAAAAAAATCATATGCTAAGATCCTATACACAATGGGGCACCATGATGGAATCATAACATTCTTCTGAAGAGCATTAAAGCATGAAATGAGATAATCTTTATATTCTGCCCAGCTCTAAATTTCTATGACCAGGTGATTATTTCATTATACTTCATATCTCCCTTCCGTCTTTCTCTTTCCTACAATCTTCATTTATTGAGCACATAACATATTCTCCACACTGGCAACAAAAAAGAGAAAAGACAGTTAAATACCTCAGCCTGCTAAAACCCTTTCTTTCCCAATCAAATACCACTTATCTGTGTCTATCTCCTCAATATGCCCAGTGATTTTCTCCTAATCGCAAATATATGTGCACTTCTCTTATGGAACTGATTACTTTTGTCTCTTTGTATTATAATGATTGTTTCTACTTGTCTTATCCCATCTGTTAGATTACAGTATCATCAAATTCAGAACTGTCCCACTGGTCTTTGCATATACATGGAATCCTATAATAACAGACATGATATCAATTGTATATTTCTAATTACTATAATAATACTATATAGCACAAAACTGAACATTACAGAAAAAACTATATAAAACTAAACAATACAAAATTATATGAGTAAGAAAGAATGCTTCATCTTGTCCCTCACTGCCCTCACACCCAAGTAAGTTTACTTCTCAGAGGTAAGTAACTGCTAACATTTTGGAATACATCTTTCCAGATTTTTTCTATATACACACGTACACATGGGATCATTTTACTTTTTTTTTTTTTTTTTTGGAAAACAAAAATATCAGAGCTTGGTAAATATATTGTTTTGCAATTTGCTTTTTTTAAAAAACTTAATATATCTTGAGCATCCTTTCATGTCAGAATATATAAAACTACCACATTCTTTTTAAAGGCTGTGTAATATTTTTGATGAATAAATGCATGACTCAGTACAGGATGAGCCCAGATAGGGTCTTAGTAACCAATATCCTTCCACTAAGGTGAAACATTAGCTGCAATGTAGAGAAAGTAATGGAAATAATGTAGCACTGTTCTTCATAGAAATAAGGCCATTGTCATATATAATAAAATCTGGAGGGTAGAGACAGGGAGGTAAGCTGTGCATTGATTTTTCTGGAAAATTTGATGGTGAATTGTTTTATACTATTTCTGCTAAGCTCTCAAATAAAAAGCTACAAAAAAGAAGGAAGACTTGTTTTCCAAATCTCTTCCCAGAGAAGGAAATGGATTCTATATTGAGACATATTGCCTAGGATGAGACAACTGGGTTCAATACTGAAGCACACGTTGTGTGATATGAAATTCATTCTACTGTGTTTGTTAGTTCAATGTGACAGGGAGGAGGAAACCAGGGGAATGAAATAAAGAAAACATTTTTTCCTCATGCA